>NC_138528.1:58053194-58653194 GCF_964234715.1 Podarcis melisellensis | reverse complement strand
AGACTCAACAACTACAAATTTCCCAGAATCCATGCAACAGTGCATGGGCAAATAAGTACCCAGAGTGGGATGCAGTAGTGTCCTTGTGCCAACATCACTCCTGGGATACAAAACAGAGCCAATACAGCACTGCAAAATGTATTGCTACTCATTCCCAAAACTACTGTTATTTGCCAGCTACACCAGCTATAACAGAATGAAATAATGAAAAGCAGTTGGAGACCTTCACCGACACTTTATATGTATGTTCTTGTGGTTTGCTCTATTTCAAGGGTGGCTGATTTATGCCCTCTCCCCAATGTGGAGGACTCCAACTCCCATGAGCCACAACCAGCATTACCATTTGTCAGGGGTGATGGGAGCTGTAGTCCAGCAACAACTGGAGGGGGGAAATTAGGTCCATTATTTGGAATATAACTTAGAGACAAACTCATGCCACTGGAATGGATGCACGCTGCAGTGTGCACCCAGCAGCTTCAATGCTGAGTGCCATCTGCATGAACCTGCATTAAGCAGAGACTCTCCCCTCCCACCCGCTGTGTTCTTTTATTACGCACAACTCTAAAATAAAGCTGTAAGGTTTTGAAAAGGCCAAGGGTGGGAAAATGTGAAAGCAATTATAAAAGCAAATCAAAAGTAGGAGGTTCAGCAGGGAGCAAAATGTAAATGTCAGAAAGAAGTTATCACCAATAATTCAGCCATGGAGTCATGAGAAAAAATGCCCACAGGGAAAGAAGGAAGCTACTGGAAAATGACAGCAAGCCCCGTGGTCCCAGCCACAGAACTAGGTCTTGCTTTTTGAAAGCAATGATACTCTGCAGAGTGCGGGAGGATTCATTGTTTTTGTCGAAGAATCCCTCTGGGCAGTTGTGGATGAGCAAGACTTGCTTAGTATGCAGCTCAATCCTATACATGATTACTTAGAAATAATTCCCATTTTGTTCAAGTGGTTTACACCCACGTAAGTGAGCACAGGATGCAGTCATATAGAAACTGACAAGGCGGCAATAGACAGGCAGATGGATATCCAAACACAGTTAGGTATCAACCATAACTAGGAAGCTGCAAGTCAATTACAAGAATTTTAACAAATCCTTCCTATATGTAAAGCTGTCATCACAAAGCCCCCATAGGAGGATTTATAGTGCCATATCACAATCCTTCGTTTGCATGAAGTTAGAGCATAGTCTGCATTTGAGGATTACTTGTTGAATTATCAGTCCCAGGTTTATCAGTTGATGACCTGTCCTTCATAGAGAAGTCTTCAGAAGCTTGTTCTCAGAAATTTGTCTCAGGAGATTTGGGTCCTGCAGAGCTCCATGGTAGGTCACTGTCTGAGGGGCCACAGCATCAAAAGCTGCCTTATACCAGGCCATTCTATCTGTCCATCTACCTCAAGATTGTCTACTCTGGCTGTGGCTCTCCTGGGTCTCATCAAGGCATCTTTCACATTAACTGTTATATGAACTGACCATTTCACCTAGAGATGCCAGGAATCGATACGGGGACTTTATGCATGCATGCAAGCATGCAAGCAACTAATAAGCTATGGTCCTTCTACTCACCTCCTCTAAAGGCATACGGAATTTAACGGAATGCAACAAGCTATTTAACGGAATGCAACAAGCTATTTTCGGGACGCAGGTGGCGCTGTGGGTTAAAGCCTCAGCGCCTAGGACTTGCCGATCGAAAGGTCGGCGGTTCGAATCCCTGCGGCGGGGTGCGCTCCCGCTGCTCGGTCCCAGCGCCTGCCAACCTAGCAGTTCGAAAGCACCTCCGGGTGCAAGTAGATAAATAGGGACCGCTTACCAGCGGGAAGGTAAACGGCGTTTCCGTGTGTGGCTCTGGCTCGCCAGAGCAGCGATGTCACGCTGGCCACGTGACCCGGAAGTGTCTCCGGACAGCGCTGGCCCCTGGCCTCTTAAGTGAGATGGGCGCACAACCCCAGAGTCTGTCAAGACTGGCCCGTACGGGCAGGGGTACCTTTACCTTTACCTTTAACAAGCTATTTCAGCTATATCTTAGCCCAAAGGGTCTTGCTCATGCCGAGTCACAGCAGCAGACTTCAAATGCAGAAAATGCTTTTCCTCTCTTGAAGTGAAAAAGGTTAAGAATAATGTAAAAGTGCACAAGAGAAACACAGAAGCCCATTTGCAACAAAGGCAATTGGCCGAAATGTTTTAAGATACAGGTGAAAAGATTGCCAAGGCTGTGAAATTTCAAAATGACACGATCAATTAACTGCACTTAGGAGAGTGGGCAACGGTATACAGAGGACCACATCCAGATGGAGCCATTAAGCCGCTCCCAATTCACTGATCATCTGAGATCATCTGGGGGGAAAGCAAAAGGTTTTGTAAAGAGCAATTCAGCCTTAAGGTCTTGCCAGACTCTTTTTGGAAGATTGTCCATCTATTTGTTGCCTTAAAAATCTCCCCCTGCATAAAGCATGCAAAGTCCTAATACAAAACAGTCTCTGTTCTAAGGTTTTCACTCCAGTGTGAAAGGCCAGGCAGTGCTTCTTTCATTTAGTTGCACCATTTGAATAAATAGAAGTTGCTGCCCGAGCAGCCAAGTTGGAGGAGTAGAAAGAAACAGCAACTTGTAACACTTGGCTGTCTATATAATATTTGAATTTGCAAAAAAGAAGGAGGAAGCAGCCACCTCCTTATATTCCAGAATAATCCATTATATGTTACCCATATTCTAGCCTCTAAGACTAAGCTTGGTTAATATTCATTAATATTCACAGTTTGCAGCATCTTCACAGATGTGCTGCAGGACACATACAGTCCACCAAGAACTCCTAGGTTTAAGTTTACTGAATGAATTGCTCCCCACAAAAAAGTCCTACAGCAATTTACAGCAAGAATATAATAATAATAATAATAATAATAATAATAATAATAATAATAATACACAAGCATGTTAGAAATACAAGGCTAAAAACATGTGGTAGTGGTGTCAGTCTTTGACTGGCATGGAAATGATGAGAAAGTTGGCATCAGGCAGTCGTCCTTGGGGAGAGCATTCCCTAGACAGGGAGATACCATGGAAAATGCACATTCTCTTATCACTACCCTACAGACCCTTCTCTGAGGTGGTGCATGAAGAAGGACCTCACAAAGAAGGTTTAGGATCAGAGTTCTCTTTTTCCTAGATGAGCTACCTTCTCAGCATGATGAGCCCCATCTGCCCTGCTAAATATATAAGCCAATCATTTTTATTTTTTAAAAAAGCTTATCAAAAAGTTTCAAGAGTAATTGCAACAAGCTACCAATGAGTAAGGCAGGGACCCGGGTGGCGCTGTGGGTTAAAGCCTCAGCGCCTAGGGCTTGCCGATCGAAAGGTCGGCGGTTCGAATCCCCGCGGCGGGGTGCGCTCCCGCTGCTCGGTCCCAGCGCCTGCCAACCTAGCAGTTCGAAAGCACCCTCGGGTGCAAGTAGATAAATAGGGACCGCTTTCTAGCGGGAAGGTAAACGGCGTTTCCGTGTGCAGCTCTGGCTCGCCAGAGCAGCGATGTCACGCTGGCCACGTGACCCGGAAGTGTCTTCGGACAGCGCTGGCCCCTGGCCTCTTGAGTGAGATGGGCGCACAACCCCAGAGTCTGGCAAGACTGGCCCGTACGGGCAGGGGTACCTTTACCTTTTACCAATGAGTAAAGGAGAAATCATTGTTATTTTCTGACAAACTCATTATCTCTCCTCTCTCCCTAATCGGATAAAACAGGCAGCTAAACTGCCATTTAAACTGACTGCATGAGCATATGCAGAAGAGACAAATAACAAGAAGCTTTCATAAAATATGCTTGATTAATTCAACTGTGAGAAAAGAGACAACCAGAGCAGATGTAACTCTTGTTGATTATAATGTAAGGGGTCCTGACCACAAGCGGAATTCTGCAGAACTCAAGCATGTTAATTCTGCTATGCTCTGATTCATCCCGGGAGGTCAAAGTGAATAAAAGTGGGTCTTTCTTTCTCCTGGTAGTGCTGTCAAAGTTATTCTACTCCTGGCTAATGGAGGGGTTAGGGAAGACCTGGCATCTAATTAATGTCGATTACGAACACTGAGTCTCCGGAAATAATAGTCCTAGGGGGAAACAAAGGGCTTGCACGGAGGAAACATCTGTAGCTCAGTAGACAATACTGAACATGTAGCATAGAAGAGTACCCGTAGGTCACTCTCTAAGGTTGCAGGATGTTATTTACTGCCACCTGCAGGCCACATCATACATAAATCTGGTAACACAAGAAATAATATAAAAAAGAGATTGGATTATGAATATGTGCATGAGTCAACAGGAAAGCATTCCTTTTTGCCTCAGAACAATTAAACTATACTTCTAGGCTTGGCATTCTCCTAACTCTTGTCTCTGTTTCTTAAATCCTCCCCAAAAAGCTGATTATGTTAAAGTAAGTGAGGGGAAGCCAAGGGTATCTTCTGAACAAGAAAATTGATTTTGGCTACAACTGTAACCACAGAAGATGCAGAAAGAAAGCTAAACAAAATAGATTTGTCTGCATTTAAATTACAATTCTTTCATAATCAGGGATCACACAGACATTTTCCGTATAAGGGGAAACCTTGTTTACTAAATGGCCTGAGACAGCATTCATGTAATCAAAAGATGGATGTTCATATAGGCTTGCCACATATACTAATAGTGAAAATAAACTCAGTTCTTTCAGTGCCAGTCCTTATTCAGCCAAAATGCCACCATCAACATACACGAGGTATCAGCAGACTTGTGAGAGCCCTAACGTTTGCAAAAATAGATGTTAAAAAAATATTTCAGGAAGAATGCAGTATTGTCAAAAGTGGCTAACATTTGCAAATGCTGGTGTGAGATCTAGCAATACTTTTGTGAGATCTAGCAATACTACTACTATTTTCAAGGTTGGTTTGAACAACGGTCCATTTCCCAATACTGTTTAGTTCTTTAACGCGAAAAATGTTGCTGAGGTTTCATGTGCCTTTTAGGAAGGTGTGGAAGAAATGGTGCTTCCAGACTATCATTATTTTATTGTGGGAGTCAATCACCTACTGGTGAATTCAGGCAGCACACAGCAGATTTGGAACTCTTGCGCAACAAACCTGCTTTCCTTTCAAGCTCAGACTATATTGTGACTATTAAAGTGATAGGAAACAGCACTGGAAAGTATGAACCTAACAGGAACATGTTGGATCAGGACCCATCTAGTTCAGCATTCTGCTGCAGGACCTGAGCACAAGAACACTCTCCCTTCCTGCAGTTTCCAGTGACTGGTATTCAGAAGGATACTGCCTTCGAGCACAGAGGTAGGGTATAGACAAGGTGGCTTAGATCCATTACTCTCCATGAATTAAGTAAGCAAGTATAATTAAGTATAACACTTGCTTTGACACAACATCATCTAATCTCCCTGCAAGCAAATCAATGTGAATACAGTACTCATTAAGTAGCAAACACCATCTAATATTCCTGCAAGCAAATCAGGATGAAAGTTCAACAAACAGGTTGTCTGGAAGTACCCATATCACCATCCACCTAGCAAAAAAGTGGGAATAATTCTAGGTGTGAGAATGAGGCCAAGTTGAATCAGAACAGTCCATTTTCTTATCAATAGTTAGGTAAAGGGAACGACCATAACCGAGTCGGGACAAACAGAAGGATCAATGAGGGTAGATTGTATGTTTATTGGAAACAGTCCTATTGTGTTATACGGTAATCTAGATTTTAGATTTATTTATTTTCTTACCCCGTGTTTGGGTTACTCATTATGATGCAAGAGTAATTGTATTGGGTATAATCCTGTATACTGCTCGAGATGACTATGATTAATTAAGCAGTAGCCAAATTGTTGAAATAACCAAATAATAATATTCAAGATCTCTCTCTTGCTAGCCTCTAATAAATGTAGCAGCAGCTACGTGCCAACACTATGTGCCCCTGGGGAAAAGTTTTGCTAGTGCTCCTCAATGTTTTTTTTCTGATACTCTCTGTACTTGTACATTGCAAGTACTCACTTTCATAAGTAAACAGGGGGAAGTCTAAAGATAAAAGTTCAGGAGAGTGTTGCCTTTAGATTCCGTCAAATGATCAGAAAAGTTTTGCAAATCATATTGCAGTTTGCTAGTGATTCATCACTATAATTTTTTCAATTGGCCAAAGTTTGCATTTCTTGTAAGAAACCAGTAGAGGGCACTTTATGATCTCATATGCAGTACATGAGGAAATTAATGAACAAAATGTATCTACCCTTATTTTATCAATAATGTGTTCTGTTATTCAACATGGAGATATTCTTGCCAACAAGATCTTTGGAACATTTTGTAACACCTATTCTTTACCTTCATAACAAAGTTACAAATCCTTTTTGGTAAAAAATAGTCTCAGTTATGCACTTGAAACACATGCAACATTGATATCTGATACAAATATACCCGGTCGTTGGATATACATTAAGAATGGAAGTAAAATGCTGCCTTTTTATGTTTGTTGGAGTTGTGGAACTGTTTTTTATTTTACTCGATATGCACTCTTATGTATTGTTTTTAGGTTTTTATTTATGTAAAGTCTTCTGAGGCTTTATTGGCAAAGGGCAGTATATAAAATGGCTAAACAAACAAACAATAATATTGTAAATAAAATAAATGTTATTTAAAAATATTTGCTAGACAATTTCATTTCTTTTATATCTTAGATAAAGTGAAGATACTATTGTAAGTCCTGCTGATATACAGCTTAATACAGTTCACTGTGGATTGCCAGGAACAGTGTAAGATTTATCAGGCAGGATCTGTCTGACAATTTGATCTATTCCAAATTTATGGGGGTGGGGGGGGATTTATGACAAGAATCTCCTGACCTGAAGAAAAATAAAACTGTGTTGGATCAGATCTGGTTGCCAGAACAACTTCACCAACAATGTATGCAAATACCTTTACAAAGCCATTCAGTTAGAGAACAGTAGCACCTCTTAAAAAAACATCTTTAGATGCGGCCACGATGGCCAATTATCGCCCAGTCTCAAATCTTCCATTCTTGGGCAAGGTGATTGAGTGAGTGGTTGCTGAACAACTCCAGGCACGCCTGGAAGAAGCGGACCATTTGGATCCCTTCCAGTCGGGATTCAGGCCTCATCATGGGACTGAAACTGCCTTGGTCACACTGGTTGATGATCTCCGGCGGGCTAGGGACAAAGGTGAGAGCTGTTTCCTAGTTCTGCTGGATCTCTCAGCGGCGTTTGATACCATCGACCATAACATCCTTCTGGACTGTCTTGAGGGGCTGGGAGCTGGGGGCACTGTCATACAGTGGTTCTGCTCCTTCCTCCTGGGCCGTGTTCAGAAAGTGGTGGTGGGGGATGAGTGTTCAGACCCCTGGGCTCTCACTTGTGGGGTGCCTCAGGGTTCTGTCCTCTCCCCCATGCTTTTTAACATTTACATGCAGCCACTGGGAGAGATCATCAGGAGGTTTGGGCTGGGTGTTCATCAGTATGCAGATGATACCCAGCTCTACCTCTCTTTTAAATCAGAACCAGTGAAGGCGGTGAAGGTCCTGTGTGAGTGTCTGGAAGCGGTTGGAGGATGGATGGTGGCTAACAGATTGAGGTTGAATCCTGACAAGACAGAAGTACTGTTTTGGGGGGACAGGAGGCGGGCAGGTGTGGAGGATTCCCTGGTCCTGAATGGGGTAACTGTGCCCCTGAAGGACCAGGTGCGCAGCCTGGGTGTCATTTTGGACTCACAGCTGTCCATGGAGGCACAGGTCAAATCTGTATCCAGGGCAGCTGTGTACCAGCTCCATCTGCTACGTAGGCTGAGACCCTATCTGCCTGCAGACTGTCTCGCCAGAGTGGTACATGCTCTGGTTATCTCCTGCTTGGACTACTGCAATGCGCTCTACATGGGGCTACCTTTGAAGGTGACCTGGAAACTACAACTAATCCAGAATGCGGCAGCTAGACTGGTGACTGGGAGCGGCCGCCGAGACCATATAACACCGGTCTTGAAAGACCTACATTGGCTCCCAGTACGTTTCCGAGCACAATTCAAAGTGTTGGTGCTGACCTTTAAAGCCCTAAACGGCCTCGGTCCAGTATAACTGAAGGAGCGTCTCCTCCCCCATCGTTCTGCCCGGACACTGAGGTCCAGCTCCGAGGGCCTTCTGGCGGTTCCCTCACTGCGAGAGGCCAAGTTACAGTCGAACCAGGCAGAGGGACTTCTCGGTAGTGGCGCCCGCCCTGTGGAACGCCCTCCCATCAGATGTCAAAGCGATAAACATCTACCTGACATTCAGAAGACATCTGAAGGCAGCCCTGTTCAGGGAAGTTTTTAATATGTGACATTTCAGAGTATCTTTTATCTTTGTTGGAAGCCACCCAGAGTGGCTGGGGAAACCCAACCAGATGGGCGGGGTACAAATAATAAATTATTATTATTATTATTATTATTATTATTATTATTATTATTATTATTATTATTATTATCAATCCAAAACAATATACAAACCAATTCACAAACAAAGGCAGTTTAATCTGGCATATGCCACAAAATTCACTGGAGGCAATGTATTTGATAGGCCAATTTATCACATTTATCCATATCTGTGAAACGTCAGCAATGCTTTACAAGTTAAAAAAATCTCTGGGTGGTACAATTCTGTGGGGCATCTGGAAATTGCATTAGAGACCACTTGCCTTTTCTAATACAGCTCTAGTTCCCAGGTCTTCCATGGCTGGAAGCCAGCTTTGAAACTGTAATAAAGACAGGCATACATTCCCTCAGGTCCGGGAACCTCCATTTTTTGTGTGTGGAACAATGTGTTTTCTCAGTTTGGTTTGGTTCAGCTCCTTAGCATGGCCACCTCCAGGTTTAGCAGAGCTCTCAGCAGAAACCACTACATAGTCTTCCCCTCCTGTGGTCATGGTGTCTGATGGTGTGCAGTCCAGCATTATTATTTTTGCCACTATGAAAATGAGGACAAAGTGTTAAGAAATGCTTAAATGGTAGCTTCTGTTTCCACTCTGCCTTAATGGAGGCAGCCCCCATGACAGCAGAAGACTGTAGGTTAAAGGGAGGAAAGGGGGATTAAGGGTAAATAATCCTTGCAAATCCCCCCCCCCCCCAGGGACAGGGGGAACGGGCTTCACTAGCAGTTCGTCTCAGTACGAATGCGGAGTGTAGGAAGGCGCTGAGTGCAAAAGCACTTCACCTGGTGAAAACTCTCCAAAATCGCTATTAAGAAGCAGAGGTTCTCCTGTTAACTAGAACTTAATTTGACTAAAGTACAGCTGCATGCTAGAAGGGATGAGATCACAAACTGTGGAACAAACCAAATGCAAGGACTTTAAGGTTTGAATTTGAGATAAGACTTCATTTGATGCAAAAGACGGGGGGAGGGGAGCCTATGGTTTCTTTATTTAAAGTTTTCTTCTCTACATTTATGATTCGGTAACCCTCCCCTGAATGGTAGTTCAAATTATATTTGTACAAGTAAAGATGAAAGAAATTGGATTATAAATATGGAATATAACATTAAACGGAATTGTGTGTGTGTAAAAAGGGGGTGAAGGGAGGGAAGCTCTATTTTGCAAAAGGTTTACATTGGAAAATTAAGAGCTGACTCTTCTCAATCCTTTATTACCTATGAAGTGAACTGAATAATGCTAAGAGGACTTGAAATTTAATATATTTTAATTTAATTGGAAGGATAATTGGCCATATATCTTCAGCTGGAAGGAAGGATGAAAATAATCTGTGAGCTGCTAAGGAACTGACAAGGTTTTTTATTGAGTCATCCACAGCTCGACAGACCACTCTTCTTCCCAGGCTGAGGGGGGAAATGGTGACAGCAGTTTATTTACTGGGACAGAGCAACTTTTGCAGCTGTTGTTAAAGTTCTTGGTGCAAACAAGGAAGCACGGGATGGAGCAATGGAGAAATTTCTGGAACAGCAATGGAATATCATCTCCACCCAAGGAATGACAGATAATAGCAACCATCGGGGGAAAGAAAAATATAACATCTGACAAGGACAGAAAGAAACAACATGGACAGAATAATTGCCACCCACAGGAAGAACAAGGATATAGAGTTCCTCACTTGAAGTTTTATAAATCATTTAATGTGTTAACACAAATAGAAGTTACTAATATTGCAGTTGTTGTATAAGGGATTATTATGATGACCGAAATGTGATGGAAACTAATAATATTTTGGAATGCAGGAATAAAGAAAATCATCAAGTCTAGCACACGGGGGACCACTTTAACTAAATTATATAATTCAGTATTTGAACGATTGATATTAATGATTATTTTAAAAATGTATTGTTATAATGAGGCCAATATTGGACTGTAATTGAAAACTAATAAAAATTATTATATAAAAAAGGAAATACTTAAATGGCAAGCACTAGCTTTTGCTGCTACCTGCAATATTTATTCCCCATAGCACCACTGGAACTGATGCTAAGTCAGGACCATGAGCCATTGTGCGGGGATTAAAACGGTGGCTTCAGCTGCCTGGAATCTAGAATGGTTAAATGAGAAATGGTGGCCACCTGGCCCTGAAGGAAATGGTGGGCCTAGGTGACTGTGACTGCCATTTTGAGTCAGTAGTGGGCCCTGTTGAGAGACTGGGACTGTCAACAGCTTCAATAATATTTTCTTTGATGAACATGAACCTGCATGTCAAAAATGGTATTTGCATTTTTTTGTATGTATCCTTTATTACTCAGAGTGTAGAATGTAAGATATCTTGATCATAAAAACATCTGCTTTTATCTGGTTGACCACTGTGAGAACAAGATGATGGACTAAATGGGCTCTAGGCCTGATCCAACAGGCTCTTCTTATGTTTTTATCAAACAAGTCAGCAAAATATTGAGGTACAAATGAAATGTAGAACAACTCTTCACAACAGAAGGGCAAGGTACTTGGTTTCCAGGAGGACCAAGAACTGCATCGGTTCTCCTGGGATTTGATCCTGTGGCATTAAGGACTATAAAACATTTCAGAACTTAGACTTCCTCCTGACAGCTTTTTACTATACATACAAATATACTTACAATTAGCACTACTTTTTACCACAGAGAAAACTGCAAGAGAAACAAGTGTTTTAAATGCTAATTTTTACAATCCTGGTAATTTATAGCTGGAACTAAGCTTTTTTTAAAAAAGAAAGAATTGAAATCCTCTGTTGGTGAATTCTAGTTTCTTCCTGAAGAGGTATTATTATGTATGAATTTTAAAAAGCAGGATCTTCAGCACTGAATAATCTGGTTAGCATATTCATTTATTTCTCTTCTCTCTTCCTCTCTCTCTCTCTCTAAAAAAGGGAGGAAAGTGAGGAAAACACAGAATATGTCATAATTTGCTTCAGCTGTTTTTAGTGGATATAAAAACTTCCTCAAGGGTTTTGCAGCAAATGAGCAAATTGAGGCTTTTGCCAAAGGTTCCTGGTATCTATCGTGTGTAGAAAGAGCCCTATCTCTGCTTTGCCTCATGAATCCTAAAAAGACCATTAAGCACCAGCGTCATAAATTGCCTAACTGACAGAGCACTGTGTGAACATTAAATGTGCAGTCATTTCTCTCCCCTATTTTTGCTACATGGTAACTCAACTAAACTAGCATTCAAAATATTGCCTTGATGGTGATGATGGTGATGATTATGAACTAGGAAAAAAGTACTAGCAAAAAAGATAGCCCCAAATAACAGGCACGAGAACCTGGCATTTGTTTCATCCAAACCATGGAAATGAAGGGGAGTAGCATGATGGTGTTCCTCTGCAATCCAGGTTTTTGCTGGTGGAAGGACCTGTGACAGAAAAATAACTCCAGCAAATCTGCAAGCTGCTTATCTGAGTGCCTCCCCCAACCTAACATTGTGCATCAACTCGCTGCCTAAGGCTCCTTGGTGTCTTCTAAAGGCAGCACCTCCAGCCTTGGCTGACCATGTGGCTTCCATTTAGCAGCTTCCATTAATTATTTACTAGCTGAATACAACAGACAAATCTCTCTCCCCCACCCCCAGCAAGACCCCATAGGAACCAGTGCCATTCATGCTCTCTTCCTTCTTTTGCAGACAAAGAAAAGTCTCCTAATATGACTGCCTTGGCACTGAAAAGATTTTTCTAATGCTGCGAGAGCAGAAAGAATACAGCATTTATGAATCCAATGAAGCTGCGGGGTGAATCAGACCAGCAAAACAGAATGAATGATCAAATAAAAAAATTAGTGACAGATAAGAAATGTTTAATTGCTGCTATAGATCAGAGAATCCAGCCTAGCAATCAAGCCTGGATCAGACATATATTTAGGAGCACAGATTGTCACAGCTGTCAGTGAAAGCTAGATTTACAATATCTATTTTGTGAAGCAAATTGCTATAATATAATTTACCGCTCTGAATGCCTTTAATGGCTGGAATTTAGAATGTAAGAGATGTTCACACAGGCTTCTGCATTGCAATGCTGTTTTGACATGACGTCTGTTTCAAAGCAATTAGTGCTCTCTAATTACTATTTTTACTGGTTTCTAAATTTTTTAAAAGGCATGTATGAGCCTGGAGAACATTAGCTTGCAGTTTGCTTTCAGAGATGACAGAGCAAAAACTGGGAGGAAAACACACTCCAACATTCTTCTCTAGAGGTTTAAGTGAAACTTCTGAACGTAGCCAGCAGAACCAAACTGGTAGTCCTCTCGGGTGCTTGGGTTTGAGTTTGATTTGAGTGACTGCTTTATCTAGTTAGAATTTGTGCCATCATTGCTTCTTATTATCTAAAGGGTATTCTGTCTGATGAATCAATAGTGAACCAATGCACTCAAAGTGTGCAAGTAAGCAGAAGACCAAGAAATAGTGGGGGGTTGACAAGAGGGAATCTGGCATTCGATTTGTGCCATAGCTAACTTCCCTATTAAATCTTTTGGAAAGGGCTGTTCTCATAGTGGTGGCAGTGGAGAAGGTCTTATTTTCATTGTATTTGCAAATGAGCTCTCCACATGGCACTGTAACTAGGGTTATAAACTCTTGACTTCTGATATCTGGGAATGGTTTTTGAGATACTGTGCAGAGCACGGCTAGTGTAGGCAGAGTCTAGGTTTTTTGGGGGGGCAGGTCTGGAGCCCAGCTGTTTTGGTGGGGCCAAACAAAGCTAGAGCCTGGCACTTAGGGGAAGGTCTGGAGGTGGAGTCTGGTGTAAAAGCTATCTATTCACTTTTTATTATTTAAATATTTATATTTATTGAAATGTTTAGTTAATAGTTATTTCTAGTGTTAGTTCTATTCCCACCCACCCTGCTTTTGTCCTCTGGGTTTCTGTTCCCATGTACATGGCTGGTTTAACCCTTACATTGGTCAGTGTCAGTACTCAACACTGGCAAGAGTTTGTCAGTGGCTCCCTAAGGAAAGACATGCCTGTCAAGTGCAGCCATCACAAAAGCAGACAATAAAAGGGGCATTGCCTAATAAAAACAAACCGTCTCTTCGCCATTCATTTCTTCCCCATCGTTGTCTTTAAATGGATGGCAATTACATCTAGGATGCTTTTAATCAGCACAGTAATCTTGAGGAAATGTCATGAACTGTTGTAACTGTAATTGAATGAAATTTAACTACATAAAAGTGTACTTGGCTGGTTTTGTTTTCTTCTGTAAAACAGGGCTGAGACTAGAGGCCTTCATCCGCCATGCAGGTGAATCCACTTCCAATAATCAACAGCACTTTCCTAAATGTTGTATCTTCCTCTTCAGATTGTGGGCTGTTAAAAATAATACTAAACTTGCAATTTCACTTTTGCACCTGTACACATAGAAATCACTGGTGCAACATGAAAGTTTCAGAACATCACTCTGCAGATTTGGAGTGGCTATTTCTTTACCAGTGGCTTGGCGTAAAGGTTGTGGTTACTGCTTAGACTGCTGCCTATATACTTACTGTACTGTAAGATAAGTTGCTTTTGAATAGAGAGCCTTCTTCTTGATTTGTGATTCTCCAAATGGATTGTCATTTTAAATTACGGGCAGAGAATGTAGAGCCAGGGAGCAGTGCTGGATTTGGCATTTCAATTACATTTCGTATTTTCAATTAAATAAGAAATAATATGTAGGTTTGAATATTAATATGTAACCATTAATTCAAAAATTGCCAGAAAACTGGCAGTTTCAGGCAGGGAAGGAAGATATGAAAGGAATGAAAAGTAGTAAGCTCAACCATAAGAAATCTTTCGAGATGACCTGCACGGGTTCTGGTCTAAGGATTAAATATAATGTGTTAAATTAAGCTGATGTTTACATTTCTTTTCATATCCATCTGGATTTTGTTACATTTCATTGGTCCTGGTAATGGTCCAAAAGGCACATCAAAATCAACACTAAAGCACACACATTCTGCATTCTCAAAAACAAGTAAATAAAGGAAATTACAGAAACAGGCCGATTCTACTGGGTTTGAAATAGCACAGTGCATAACTTTTCAAGCATTCTAAAATATACACACACACACACACTGAAGGAATGGGAGGTAAAGGGGTAAAAGACTATTAAAATGTAGGTGGAGAGATGCGCTGCAAGAACAAGCAAAGTGAGGGCATAATCCAAAGGAAGGATTCACACATGTAGGGGAGAACGGTGACTTCTGATATTAGTAGGGTTAGTAGGAACATACTGTTTCATTTTTCTCTTTAAAACATGAATTTATTTTAAAACCTGAGGAATGAGGATGCATTGTGCCTTTATAGAAATGCACATATTAGAACGGGGAAGCATTATAAACAAACAGCAGCATTTAAGCGCAGGGGATACATACAGTGATGACAAATGTTATTTTGCTTGCTATTGTGAGATCATTTGTGAGCTAAAACATTATGTGCAGATCAGGCTCTACTACAGTGCGTGCAGCTAGGACACCAGGTGGTATGCAGCTCAGATCAATAATGGTGTCCAATTGTAACAAAATAAAATGACCCACTGGAAGAAATGGCTCCCATGGGCAGTACAAATCCCAGAGACATCTCTCTTCTGCTGGCATGTTCTGCATTCTAAGCCCTTCTGATTGTTTCCAGAGCCACAGACATGTCATCTCAGGCGTGCATTAAATGGATGATTTTTTTCCTGAGGTAAGCACCTACACAACCCCATGTGTAAGCGCATGACACATGGATAGGATGAGCCTCTTCACTCCTTTGCGGTAGCTGATTAGCAACATTATGTGCTCCATAGGTTATTTTCATATGATAATTTACTGGTCCTTTATAATTATTGGAAATAGATGGGGAAAGGTGGGCAGAACACCATTTGTAGGCTGTATGCTGTTTCTGAGGAAGTACATATCTATACTGTGGGGTGGCAGACATTGACATGACCAAGAGAATAAGATAATAAAATTACCAAAGGACTAAAAAGAAAAGAAAAGAAAACCAGGAGGGCAAACTGAAAGACGCTCAGATTCATGCTCAGAGTCTTTCAAGTTGTCAGTTGCATATCACAATTTTGCAAAGGCTATGTTTATGTTTTCTGTTATGTACTGAAGTTCTCACCCTGGGCCAGCAGGGGGATATTGTAGATAGTTTTCACTCAGGTCCACGTCAGTTATTTTAGGCAGGAAACCCTCGGTTGTTGTTGCTACAATGTTGACAGCGGCTGCCTATAAAAGCAGGCCGGCTGAGCTGTTTGCTGTTCAGTTCTGTCCAGCTTACAAATAAAGAGCTGCTCTGGAGAAATCGCTGTGTCGTCTGCTATGTTCGCCCACAACTTAACATTTTCATGTTTCAAAGTAACAAATTTAGAACCATCAGAAATGTGTAAGGACAGTGGGTGCCATCTCAGGCCATAGAAATCCCTTGTTTTTAAAAGGCTTCAATGTCAAAAGCTCTCTATACTGTACTTAGGAAACCGACATGTTTCAGGGAAGGCTTCAAGCATCTAGGTACAGTATACCAGCCAGAAGTCTTGAGATGGTGGAAGAAATTGGTTGGTTTTATCTCAGATCTGACCTTTCAGTCCTATGACTTCCACCTTTATGGCTATCTTCATCTTTTTGCCATGTTACTACCTCTGAGGTTTGTCTTACCCACTAATGCAGTAGAAGAGATAGGCTGGTTTTGTTCCTCTTCCTATCAAGAAGAGTAGCACTGCAACTCTGCAGAAATTGTCAATGTGCTTTTTCTTGTTCTTTTGTGGGCAGTGAAGAGCACTCACTGTCATAACCCTCACCACCAGAAAAACTAAATTAAATTCAAAGCCATGAAATTGTAAATGACATCATTGATTGCACCACACAACTCCAAACTATTGTAGCAGATAGCTGGGGAGAGATCTGCATTTTACCAGTAACAAAAGATTGCTTTGTGATTACAGAGAAAATGTGTTTTACTTGCCAAAAATAAAATAAAAAGGTACCTTGATTCTCAGCAACAACTATTACAACTGCTCATTTATAGTGCAATAAACCTCCAATCATCTGGAAAGGCTCTGAATGTGAAAGCATCTGAGACTATGTGCTATGTCATTTGCCTGACAAAAACTCCTCCCCATTATTGTCACTTTGCCCATGATATGAAAGTTAAAATAAAATGTGAATACAATAAAAATGCAGTAGTTGCATGTTACATTAACTTCCATTCCTACAAATTACATGATTGTCTCATGTAATTGCAGGAATAACCTCAGCATAAATGGTTTAGTGTTTCACACAGACACACACCCATCCTGGATCTGTTGAAGAATTTTGTGGCTCAAATATACAATCTTGCTAGAAAATGCAAGCTAGTCAATATATGCAGCGCTATTTAGCTTTCTTCTCTTAGATTCAGGATATAAGGAACTGAATATTTACCAAATAAAATTTAATACAACCTCATGGTCGGTTGGTTTTTTTACATTTGGGTCTTGACTCAAGCACTTACAGCAAAGAGAAAGGAACAAAGAGCCCAAATCATAATAATAATTTATACTTCTCAGGCATCTTCCATCCTGGAGTTTCATGTCACTTAAATATTAATGATTATCATGCATAACATATCTAGGAGCACAATGTAGCTTTACTCCTATTCTGAATAAAAAAATATTCAGCTGAAACAGCTTTGCACACACAAACACATCATATTCTCGGTTGGTAAAAAAAAAAACCACCTCAATATGACTTTCCATGTTGTTTTTGTAAAATGTTCAATGACTACCCCCTCCCCCTTAAAACATTATTGATAGTTCTGAAATACTGTATATGCATCTGGTTAGGAGGCTGGGTGTGTCTGGATTCTATCTTGTTCTTTCTTCTATTCAAAGCAGGTGGATGAGATCATGTGGAAATTTCCAAGGAGTTGTCATTAATATGATGATGAGTAATACTCCATCTTGGTCTTTTTGCTTATATGACCCAATTCTTCTCATGAATTATCTATCTGTAATGAATGACTAGATGCTGCCCTGAGTCCCACAGAGGTGTCATGGAGGGAGAGGTCAGATCCTGAGGAAGAATCAAAGCAGCTCAGATAGTGGGATTTCCTAGGGCAGGGTCCTAACCTGTGAGACTCCAATAAGTGTCAGAGCCCAGGGAAGGGCCAATAGCAGGATGTAGAGCAGAATCAAGGGGAAGGACCAAGCAGATTGTCAGAGGAGTGTTCTGCTCCTGTGCCACCAGACACTTCTAGGCAGACCCCTCCTGCTGCAGAGCTACCCTGGCATCTCCTGTCAGTGGAGAGCCTCCTCTGGAGAAGAAAGCTACAGGCAGCAAATCAGACACTCTGCTGGCACCAACTCCCTCTCCAAGGACACAAAGACACCAGCTCTGGCACTAATGGACTTCAAAAGCCCAACCCACTCAAAGGGGTGCCTGCTTGCTAACCCAGTCCTGGGACTCCACTTTATTGTCACACTAAGTGCTGTGCCCACACTGTCCTTCAAAATGAAAGTGCAGAGGGCATGTCACTTGTTGGATCAACACCTTAGCTTGCACCTAGCCATGTATCTAATTCTCTTGCATACCTGCTGCACCTCATAACCATGTTATCTGCTCTGATTTAAGCATTGAAGTCCTTGGCTGAAACTGAGCTAGGAGTTTTGAGTTCTTCATCTAGCAATGAGACCCAGGACTGATGCAGGTGATATGAAACTGACTCCAAAGGCAGAAATAAGTATGGCAGGTTCTGTAGCTTAAAAGAGTACAGTCACCTCACCTGCCATTGAGCATAAGAGCTAGAATCCCATGAACAGCTAAAACGCTCCCACTCGGAGTCCTTCTGACTCACCAAGCTCAGCACAGTCCACTTGCCACTGCTGTCAGGTGCTTGTGATCACCCTTGTTTTTGCAGTTCCAGGCAGAGAGCAACAATAGGAGTTTTACACCAACTATATATACATGACCTTTGTAAAAGCCACATTTTCAATTATGTAATTAGGATTGTCACTGAGATCAAAAGGAGTAAGGTAAATTTAGTAGAATGTTAAATGTCAACAAGGTCTAGATCAGCAGAGGGAAACCCCCTGCAGTATGCTTCATTAGGCTACCAGGCTATTAGGACAAGCTCTGCCCATCTGCCTATCAGCTGAAATCCCAAACAGGATAGGTAACACTGTGGCTTCAAATGGCACTGAATTCACACCACAGGTGCAAAGGAACTTTCCTTTGCAGCCACAGGCTGAATTACCTGCCCTCTGAATTTGACTCCTTACCCTGTCATGCTGGTTTTGGTGGTGATCAGATACACTTGGGAACTCCTTATCACTTTTGAAACCAGCGCCCCAGGGAAAGGTGCTGACAATTTTTCCTTGGAAGTTTGAAGGAAGTATGTTCCAGGCTCCTTGTTTGAAGTTTAAATCTCTTGAAGACATATAACACCACACGATTGGCAGGTGGGTGCCCCCCACCCCATTCCACCTGTCAAAGTGGTCTGTGGAAGGCTACCAACTTTTGAATCCAGCCCACTTGCTAAACTGAGTTCCCAAACCCAGTCACATCAAAGGAGAAGACTTATCTCATTTAAAATGAGGGCTCCAGTCATATTCTTGGCTATACTTAGTCTGCCTTCACACCAGAGCTGATAGGTGAGGGTACTAGCAAATCAAAAGCACAGTGAAACTTTAAATCTTGCCCCTTCCCAACCTCTCCCTCCCTTGTTGCCACCTCCTACTGCCCCAGCTGAAGGCAGCTAACAAAATAATAATAATAATAATAATAATAATAATAATAATAATAATAATAATAATTTATTATTTATACCCCGCCCATCTGGCTGGGCCTCCCCAGCCACTCTGGGCAGCTTCCATAAAAACCAAAAATACAGTAAAATATCACACGTTAAAAACTTCCCTGAACAGGGCTGCCTTAAGATGTCTTCTGAATGTCAGGTAGTTGTTTATCACTTTGACATCTGCTGGAAGGGCGTTCCACAGGGTGGGCGCCACTACCGAGAAGGCCCTCTGCCTGGTTCCCTGTAGCTTTGCTTCTCGCAATGAGGGAACCGCCAGAAGGCCCTCGGCGCTGGACCTCAGCGTCCGGGCAGAATGATGGGGGTGGAGACGCTCCTTCAGGTATTCCGGACCGAGGCCGTTTAGGGATTTAAAGGTCAGCACCAACACTTTGAATTGTGCTCGGAAACATACTGGGAGCCAATGTAGGTCTTTCAAGACCGGTGTTATATGGTCTTGGCGGCCATATAACACTATGGTTTTTCTCCACCTGGTACAGGAGAAGGCAGCAGAGGAAGCAACAGTGCAGCAGGAAAGGCAAGCAAGGAGATGTGTAAGATTGATGGGAAATAATCCACATTCCATTTGGTTATATACTTGTCTGAGAGGATCAGAATTCTGTGAAGGCTCTGCAAGCTTAATATAGTATGTCTGCCTTCTCCCTTAGACCAGCATGGTATGGGTTTAAACACCAGGTCCGCCTCAAGTTTTGAATGTCTGGGCAACAACAAAAAATACAATATCATTTTTGTTGTGGCCAAAGCCCACCACACACCCCGCCTCTGCATTAGATTCCTTAAAGACTTCCTCTATATCATCTGCCATTTCTCTCTTTATTCTTACCCTCATTAGAGAAGTGTTTGCTTAACATTGCGCTTGCCAGCGGCAAACCATTGAAATGTTTATATCGCTCTTGGTTTAGGTCTCTTTTATTTGGTTTGAAATAAATGGTGACAGCAGCTATAGAGCACATATACACTTTCTCAGAGCTCTTTCTTGAGGTTAGGTCACAAGGGACAGATGAACCAGTGACCTCACTTAATGTGGTTCGTGTGTGGGTATGGAGACTCAAATGCAAGCAAAACAGAGGAATTCATTACTGATTTGTAATAAGTAAAAAGAAGAAGAAGCTAAATTCTTCAGACCATGGTAAGCTCTGCTCGCTTGCATCACTGCATTTTAAATGTCAATAGGGAATGAAACCAAGTTTGTAAATTACCAGACACTGTGATCAAAGGAGGTGGCAGCAACCGCTGAAATGTGATTTATTAATAAGGGATAAAGAGAATGCAAATAAACTAATTATAAAGAGGGATTTGCATTGGAGAAATTCCCAAAGTAAAATTTTAAGTGATGTTCAGATGATTATAATTATAATTAAGAACACATATACATGTTAACCAACCTCAATATGGTTAACATTTTAAGTCCTGACCCGCCCACAACCTTGACTTACCAGCCCCCTATGAGACAGGTATTAAATGCTAGAGCTAAGAATACAATGCTCAGATTGCAGATTAGACATTTCTGAAGGCAGGGGTTAAATTCAAGATCACACATAAGGAATACTAATTGAGGCTCAGCTAATCGGAAAACGTTTTCATCTATTGTAAATATCTTCCTTTCAAACATTTTTTTTTTTGGCAAAATAATTTGTTGCAAGAATTTCATTTTTCCTACTCTCTCCCCCCATCAGACTATTGTGCATTTGCAATGTGGGGTGATTGCAGTCTCTTAAGATATGAAGCATGTTTGTCATGGGCAGGCAGGAGTCCAAGGGGACAGAAGGGGGACAGGAGGATAAGCGAGAGGAAGGGCCCAGTGATTTGTGGGGTTCTGTGCCACCTGTAAGGCAGAGGGAAGAGGAAGAGTCTGAGCAGTCAGGGGAAGAGGTGCAGGGGAGGCACAGAGATGACAGTCCCAGAATTGGATGTTTAGAATCTCCTTTGTCCCCTTCACCACTGTCTCCAGGAGGGGCTTAAAGCAACAGGAGCAGCTGGAGGTGCTGCACAGGAGAAGTCACCACCTGCTTGAACCCACTACATCAGAAGAGGGGATTTAAGTGTGCTGAAAGGGGTATGGTGGTGCTCTTACTCCAGCTGTCTGGGTCAGAAGAAGGAGATGCTTAGCTAGTGAATTTGCAAGCGTGGTGCATATATCCCTTGCATGTAAGGAGATGATATAATTACGGTAAATGCTTTGCTAATAAAGAACTAAACTTCCAAATGCTTGACTTCATTGGGGCTGGGTGCGCAGCTCAGGACAATATTTAACTTCTGTTCATCTCACTGGATAATGGAAGCACTAAGAGGACCAGCAAACAGATCCTAGGAAGCTGGAATCTCCACACGTGATCAATAAATATGCATACAGTGGTACCTTGGGTTATCAATTCGTTCCGGAGGTCCGTTCTTAACCTGAAACTGTTCTTAACCTGAGGTACCACTTTAGCTAATGGGCCCCCCCGCTGCTGCTGTGCTGCCGCCACCCGATTTCTGTTCTCATCCTGAAGCAAAGTTCTTAACCCAAGGTACTATTTCTGGGTTAGTGGAGTCTGTAACCTGAAGTGTCTGTAACTCGAGGTACCACTGTATAACAAAAAAGGAAGGACATCTGAATCGCAGCACACTTTAAAATACTAATTATTGTTTTTGTCTTTATCACCAGGAGCAGGAAGTAGAGGGGGCAACAACACAGTGCAGAGCTTAAGAAGACGGCTGTGCTTTGACTCTCACTTGGAAGAGCTAAAGCAAGCCAGGCCAACAGCCCTAGGAGATCTACAGTCATATCACTCTTGCCTTCCATCCCTTTGGGCAGAGTGGAAAGGGGAGAGAGAGAGGGAGAGAGAGAGAGAGAGAGAGAGAGAGAGAGAGAGAGAGAGAGAGAGAGAGAGAGCGCATGTGCAAGGGAGGGAAGGGGTAGCACAAGGGCCCCTGTAACTTTGGAGCTGCAACTCAGTGAAATTTGCTCCTGGCTGGGCCATGGAAAGAAGCAGAGGGAACGGGCAGAGGAAATACATTGCTCAGCCCAAGGCATGGAGAAGGATGGACAGGATCTCTTGGCAGAGTTTGAAGCTCAGTCTTGCTTCCCTTCACACGCCTTCGAAGGATAACAGTTTCTGGCACTGGAAGCACCCAGCAGCTACAACACATTCACTACCCGTCCGACTCACGGGCAGCTTAAGTTTCCTGCAGCACTGAGGAGAAGGTGATGAACTCCAAGCACAAGGCAGGGGCTCAAAGAACACATTTCAAATCAAATCAGGGAGACTGACAGAAGATATCTGTGGTGGGGGCTATTTTACAAGCTTCTGATCAAATTCAAATCAAGTACATAGGTAGGTCAACCAATAGCTTAGTTGATTAGACTAGAGCGTGGTGCTGATAATGCCAAGGTCGCAGATTGGATCCCTGTATGGGACAACAGCACATTCCTGCATTGCAGGTAGTTGGACTAGATGATCCTCAGTGCCCCTTCCAACTCTACAGTTCTAGTTTTTTCAGACTATAACTTGGCCACGCAATTTATACAGCCAAATTCTGTCAATATTCACCTTAGGATGTTTTACTCCATTTGTCCCATAAGCCCATTCATGTTATACCAAGGACTGAATCCAGTGAGTTTCCCTTTTCCCTTAATTAGTGATCTTGTTGTATTGTTATGCATGTGTTTCACATTTTCTTTAAAAAAAGTTTTTATTTATTCCTGGAACATGCAGACAGATCTCACTTTGAATTAAATTAATACATTATAGGTATTTTTGGGGTGGCTGATTTTGCAAATAGGCGCCCGGGCAAAGAATTATCTATCGCTGGAATAAATACAGAGAAGATATGACCCAGTTTTAAATTTATTTTATTTGGTGCCTGAAATGATCTGCCCCTTAGTTAATTAACATATAGTGAATACTTAGCTGATATGTATGTGAACAAAGTAGAATAACAGAATCATAGAACTGTAGGAAAGGACCACTAGGGTCATCTAGTCCAACCCCCTGCAGTGCAGGAATCTTTTGCCCAATGTGGGGCTCAAACCCACCACCCTGAGATTCTTAGGGCCATTTGGAAACAATTATGAATAAGTCACTTCATGGAAGACTGGTGGTATGTCTTGCCAAAAGTTTTGTGAAAGTCTGCAAACTATACATTTCTCGGCAATTTATATATGAAACGTATCAATCTAAAAATAATAAAATACAAGATAAAGTACACACCAAAAACATAGTTGCAGGGCAAACATTATTTTGCCATCAAAACTGGTAGGTAATCTCTGATCTGATTCACACCTCCTACACTAATATGCAGGTGTTGGAACACATTCATCCATTTGGAAACTGGATGGAATGGACATATCAATGAACATAGGCAAAAGTGACACAACAAGCCTGATTTGTGAATCCCTAATGAAAACACCTACACATCTAACAAACGGATATGTACCTATTGAATAGATACATTTTGACACATGGCCATATTTCCATTTGTTATGGAGATAGAAGGAACCTAGCACTCTTAAGTGTTAAATCAGTGCAATCACTATTGAAACAAATGCCATATAAGTCATTGTTATGTTTATATCTCACGTTAAACACTGGGATCCTATGGCCCTCCAGATATTGTTGGACTCCAGTTCCCATCAACCCCAGCCAGCAGTGGTCAACAATCAAATATGATGGGAGTTGTAGTCCAATAACATCCAGCAGGCCACAAGTTCCCAATCCCTGCACTAATCCATAGTTTAAGTGTGATATGAAAAAGTTTAGGCAAGCCTCAGCTCATGCATTCCCCCCCCCCCCATCTTTTCCTCATCTACATGGGAGGAGGAGTTTGAAATCTTTCACTTCTATTTTTGTTTGTCACACTGTCTGAACTGACAAAAATCTGATTAACCATAACTTTGTTTAAAACATGCCAACTTCAAATCACTGGTTATGAGTTGGCTTGTTTAGATAAAACATAACTAAAAAGCCGCCATTTAGGGTTCATGTGAAATGTTAAACTGTGGTTAATGGGAAACATAAGCAAAAGCTTTAAAAGACATCCTCCTAGCTGTGCAATATCTATAGGTCTGATTTATAATGTTGTTGTTGTTGTTGTTGCTGCTGTTATATGGAATAAAATGTGGCCAGGTTTGTTTTCATTATAAATGAAGTCAAGTATGCAGCTGTAATGGCTGATCAGTATTAACAGCTGCAACAACTGCAAGTCTTAGTCTGTACTGAGGAACTTCCCCAACCAAAGGAACAATTCTATACTTAAAATTAATCACCATTAGTCTGAAGCATTTAATTTTAAATGATTGTGCCTAATTTTCTGATGAGTTAACAGAAACCTCAGAATATGATCCTATTACCGTGCTCCAATTACCTGTTTATGTCAATATTTCCTGGCAGGGTTCAGATTTGGGTGCTTTAGAAGACAGCATAACAGTATCAGGGTAGAGGAGATTAGCATTTAGGAATGTGAGGCTGTGTCCTGCCTAATATCCATTTATTATGGATATTTTTGAATTGCATGAAGGAAGCATCACACAATTACAGGGAGTGGAACCAGGCCATGTCTGCCAGATGTCCACATGTTGGTGTGAGCTATCCACACAGAGAAAGCCTCCTCAAATGCAGTTGCTCATGCACAGGCTGGCTTGCAAGCAATCATAACTTCCCTGGGAGAGTGGCAGCAATATGTCCAATGCCAGGAGGCAGACTAGTAATCAGATGTTGGTCCCTTTGTGTTATTACTGCATGAATGGGTCTGTTTTGTTTCATGGATTTGTGTAGTCTTTTCGAATTTAAGATACTGGATGTGGCTGCAGGTGTCATGTCTCACAAGACTTACCTTGTGTGCCATCTTGCTGGCTCAGAAGCACCAGTCAGCGCTAACACCTCCAATGCTACTCCAAATGAGGGCTTGTCTTTTCTTCAACCAACTAATGTACAAAATACCACTTTTTCCCTTTTGTACCCACTATTCCAAGTCTGAGTGGCATCACTTCTAGTCCATTCTTGCCTCTCTTCCTGCTGCCACCCCACACCCCGACCCACCACTGCCACCACCATCTTTTGACTCATAGGGCACTTGATCCCTTGACACACTAGTTACAAAGCTTACTACCACAGCCTTCCTGGGCCTTCCTTTCCAGAGTGTAGTGACTCAATATAGAGATCAGATAATTCTTCCCCAAGGGATCTCAACCACTATGGTTTGGTCATTATGTAGTGGCAATGTATCGAACTGGGATGCCTGTGGCTCAGATTAAGGAAGGCTCTGCCCAGGAAACTATTTTGTATGCAATATGGTGGTCTTTTTCTTAGGTAAAGTGTACTTTTCATTATACCCTACTCTTACATGGATGATTATTGTTTTATATATCAAAATTATTAACTTTAGTGTCCTTTGCAAATTTGGGGGGAAATTCAAAGATTTTGGCTATGTTACATATTTCCACCCTTTTGAACAGCTGATATTCAAATGAGGTAAACCAGAAATCACAACCTGCACCTCTCATAAGTCTTGAAATGTCATAATTTTGAAATGTTTTGAAATGTCTTCCATTGCTTACCGAATACGTAAATAAATTATGTAAATAGATGCATAATAAGTGGTGTGGGGTAGAATAGAACAGGAACCAGGTGGTAGCAGAGGAGAGCACAGCGCCAGGTCTTTCTTTTTTGAACTATCTTTGGGGAGGGGAATTAATATTAGAAAGTGAGCAAGTCACCTGCACAGCATGCATTTTTCACCTATGCAGTCTCAGTTGGTAGTACTATTTGAGGTAGCAAAGCACTTTCCTGCAATGCTCTCATGTTTCTAAAGATGGGGACATTCCTGTGAAGAAATTAGCAAGCACCAAGAAAGCAATGGCAACAACATATGCATAATTCATTTTGTGTAAAATTGCTTTATATGCTCGGTTTTATGTTGCATTTTTAAAGTTCAAAACAGCAAAAAGGCTCTGGAAGATGAGTACAGGAGGGCATGTTATCATTACCATGAAACCAATATTTAACGGTGTTTGAATAATCCAGTCTTATTATACATTCATGCTGTCATCTTAAAGGTTACATTAAACATGCATCAATCTTGCAAAAGAAAAAAGAAAAAAAGGAAGCAGCAGCAAATATTCATTCATAGATAAAATATATAGCCCTCCACTGCAGGGTATGTCATTTTTGGAGACATGACACTCTGTCCTCCCATAGAGTACTATATTCCCACCATTCAGTGCTAAGTAAAGTATCTTGTGCCAGGCACTTTGGCTTGGCTTGGCATTTGTTTGGTGTCAAGGTGCCCTAGGCAACAGCACAATACCTATAATAATGGCTAAATAGGTGCTGCTGATACGATTCCAAATGATCCTTTCTTGCTTAATCAAAAGGAAAAATAATCTGTGATGACTAAAAGCATTTGGAAAACTGCTAGGCACAATTTTGATGTTGATTTTAATGAGTGGCTATCATAAATTTAAAAAATCAGAGAGTGCAATCCTAAACACACTTGGCAATAAACCCCACTGAACTCAGTGAGACTTGCTTCGGAGTAGACATGCCTAGACTTGCACTGTAAGTGCTCTAGTGAGCACCACCAGCTCTTTGTCCCACCTTTTGATATTTAACGAAAACCTTCGACCATAGCATTGAACTGGAATGACCCCAGAAACGTAGCCTTCACAATCATCTGTGGTGTCTTTTCACTCCAGGAGTATCTTCCTATCCCATTACTACTTAATCCCTTTATAATCCAATCAACCTCTGTAGCATCATGTCAGCTCTTCCTGTCAACACTGTAACCTCATAATATTTCATTCTTGCCGAAGAAGAATCCCAGCTCCTACGTTTAGAGGAGCTGTAATTCTTACCCTTGACCCAGCTTAGTGAAGGATTCACCTTCAATTAGCATAACTGCATTTAAAAAGATAGATTCCATATTCTGCATTATTTTAGAGAGAATGGAAGGTGATTTCGTAACATCTAAACATAGAATTCTTATATATATATAGTACGTTTTATATATATATAAAAGGTACTATATATTTTTATATATAGTACCTTTAGCAAAAAAATAAATACAAATCAGGCTTTAGTGCTAATGTAACAGTGAATATAATGAAAACGTTGCATACAACACGTCATAAATTCACGTTTTCCTATTTCTGTATCTGAAATCTGTCACAGCTTCTTTAAGGAATTTGTTTTACTATTTATCTTCATGCTGGGAAATTAAACTTACTACAAGAAATTGTGAAGCAGACATAGCTAGCGGTTAAATCAGTTAGAAAATTCACATTGGGAACAAATCTATGTGGCCATTCTTAATTAAGCTTTATTCAAGAGCAGACCTTTTGAAAGTAAAGAACATTGATAAGTTAGGTCCATTTATTTCAGTGGGCCTGTTCTGAGGGGGAAAAGTAGTTGAATAGTACCATAAATTATTCTTAAAGCATTTTATTGGCAGTGATGAGTTCCTTTTCTTAAAATATTTCTTTACTATATTTTTATCCTGCTTTTCTGACAAATATTGTTTATTGTTGAGACACACTGAATGAGGATCAGGGATTTGTCAAGGAAAATACCATACATAATAATTGCTAGCTGCTTCTGACGGCTTTATCCAGAATGCTCCCTCTAAGAGAGATTCCTGGGCGAGGAAAAATGACTGGCTTTCATGTTTGGTGTTTGCATTTTGATACTAAAGAAGATGTATTACTTTGTTATTAATTGTGCTTTATAGAATGCAGAAATTACATGGAGTGTGTGTGTGTTTGCTGTTTATTTCAGATGTTTTAATTAATTATTGTGTACTGCTTAGAGTCCTGTTTATTTATAAGTGGTAGATAAACTGACCAAATAAAATAAAATAAAAATACTAATACAAATCATGAGTAGACTTAGGTTCTTAAAACAGGGCTTTCCTGCTATCATCCATTCCAAAGCCCTGGTCATGAGCACCAAGGGGCATTCTAGAACAGCACTTGATTGGGGGGGCGGGGAATGAAGCTGGGGAAAACTGACAGAAACCAGTGACCCAAGCATTGCATGACTGGAAATGCCATTCAGCTCACACTGGGCACTGTTGGATCCAAGCCACTGGAAATTAATTCTAAGTATTTTGACAAGTTTGTTTTGTCACCTATTTGCTATATTCTGGTCAGGTTTATTAACTGTTTCGGAGTACTTTTCTGCTGTCTTAGTGACAAAGATCTATTTCCTCACTCCCTGCCCGCTTCACCTGTAAGTCATTTTATGTGGAGATATTTTTGTTGTATCTTTAGTACTTGGAAAGTTATTGACTTCAGTTACATTTTTGTGATGTGCCCAGAATATTTCAAAGTTCTATATAAACAACTAGTAAGATGTCTACCAAATGGTAGGAATGGGTAAGGACATGTGGCCCTAAAGGGGGCTGTAGCTGTGTGAGTAGTTTGCTGCAAGCTTCAACCTCCCTTCCTAGCATGCTTTGCCCACACTTTCTTTCCTTTGGTCCCCATTTTCTTCTGTCCTTTGAGACCACTCTCCCTGCCTCCTTCAGTCTAGTACTATTACTCAGCAGTGTTTCCCACTCTATATGCCAGGGGTTAGCAAACTTTTTCAGCAGGGGGCCGGTCCACTGTCCCTCAGACCTTGGGGGGCGGACTACATGGGGGGGGATGAACGAATTTCTATGCCCCACAAATAACCCAGAGATGCATTGTAAATAAAAGCACACATTCTACTCATGTAAAAACACACTGATTCTCCGACCATCCGCGGGCCAGATTTAGAAGGCGATTGGGCCGCATCTGGCCCCCGGGCCTTAGTTTGCCTACTCATGCTATATGCCCATCTATATATATCCCTGTTATAATGGAAGGGCACCACCCACTCCAGCACTAACCCTCTGGCTGTGGCAAGGCTTTGAGCAGCAAACTACTGAAGAGAGGAAGAACTTAATTTCCCCCCTGCCTGTTATGCATTTGCTCCTGTAGCTTTTCACCAGTGGCTTGGACCATGGCTCAGTTGCACCTCCACTGGCATCTCCAGAGCTGGGAATGTTCCCTGTCTGGAACCTTGCAGAGTTGAGGCCACTCAGTACAGACAACACTGAGCTAGATGGACCAATAGTTTGGTTCAATATTAGGGAAGCTTCATATATTTGCATGTATTTTTCATAAGGTGTTTGGGAGTGGCAGAATGGAGACATAGTGGGGAGTTAAGTATCCCCTTTTCCCAATTTTCCCCCAATCCAAATTTTGACATATGTGCTTTTATTTTTTTCTATGCAATGCATCATCAGCCACTTTACTTGGTATAAGGTGCTTTGAAGACAAAATGGCCCTTCATAGTCTTTCCCATCATGACCATATTAATCTCAAACAATTCTGAACAGAATTTGAATTTCAAGCATGATGTGAGCAGCATTTTTTTATGTGCAGTTAATTGCTAGAACTGTTTCCTATTATAACTGCCAGCCAATCTGTACCAAGCAAATACATCCATTTAATCATGGAATGGAAGCCAAAATATCCCCTAAAATGAATCACTGCTGGTACATTAAACTGAGATATTAATTAGACTGTAACCAATGGATCAGTATTTGGCAGGTTTTAAGATTATCACAATTGCAAAGATGTAAAATGCCTGGAAAATGATCAGTTTATAAAATTATTTTTAAAAAATTAAAAAATTATAATATAAAACATTTTAGCCATGACAGGGTAATCATTAAGAAATAATATAAATGCAACATTTTATGAATAATAATTTTTTTGCGTAACTCACATATGTCTTTATTTGTTATAATTGTTCTAATAAAGATATAATGCAAACATACTGTTATCTATTCAAGATACAAATGCAAATATTTTCTCTGGAAGCTGATAATTATTAGCATATATTAGTTTCTGCCATCTGTATTGGGTACACAAAACTCAATTCATCTTATTTTGTATAATTTATTTTAATAATTCCTATTTATTTAATAATTCTAGGAGATCTACTAACAGAACACAGGGATAATAGCACTGTAGCCTTACAACAAGCCTGTCAAGAAGGTTAGGCTGACAGGCCCATCCAGTAATGAATTTAAACTTATCAGACTATGTATGCATTTCAGAAGTAAGTTCCACTGAATTCAATGGGGCTTACTCCCAGGTAAGTGGTATGGAACTGCAGCCTTAGAATCCCCAGGCTAAGAGAGGCAAACTGGGTGAAATTCAAGGTTGTGCTATGGCAAACATTTCGGCTTCACAAGCATATCAGCTTGCATATAGAATGATCACCCTTCTCCCCCCAGCACTGTTCTGGGATTTCTTCTGACTACCCAAGGGCAATTTTGTAAGGTGCAGAGGGAAAGCCCAGTTCTTTGTGGAACCACCTGGGCAGCGCTACTGCTGATAGGGTTCATTAGGTGAATCCCACCCACTGTCTCCTTCACCCCTTATGCTTGGTTACACAATACTATAACCTAGTAGCCTTTAACAGCTACATGTTGTTGTTGGCATCTGGAGACAATGGAGTGTGCCCTCGGGGGTGAAGTCAAACCGCTGCATCAGCAGTACCAAAATAACCTCACCAGGATGCAAACATGGGCAGTGTGTATGGAGATCCTGTCTCCTGGGCTGCCCAGACAGCAAGACGGCAAGCTTCGCTGATGTGGTCCAAAGGAAAGGAGAGCAATATGTTTGGTACCAGTTTGGCTTCAGGAGTTACCGGAAAAAGGTGTACAAGGTGCCGTCTTAGAGATTCCACTCCAGATTCGTGTAGGGTTTACTTACTCTTTACCCTTTCCTTCTTCCAAAGATTTCCCACAAGGCAGTGGAGGTTTAGGATTAAAGCTTTCCTTCTCATAGATGGGCTACCTTCCCAGGTTGACAAGCTCCATCTGCCCCACACTTCCCTCTACAGCACATGCAGAAGCTGCATTCTTGACCATTGGACCCACTATTGGACCCACTCAATCTGCCAGAGCCTGCCTTCATATGGAGGGGAAATCCCTGATTCACCAAGAGTTTGAGACCCATCGGCTCCTTTTACCTGGTTTAGCAGGCCAGTTGAAGCGATTTCCCAAGGGGTGTCTGCTGTTGCATGTTGTCAGCCCCTAGGAGCCACAGGTGTGAGCTGAATGCAACACCCCGTATACCCCACAGCTGCATGATGGATTGAAATTTAACAGGTGGAGTCTTCCCCATCACTATGCCAGGAGAAGTTGCACTTTCTTTCTGCCCATCATGCTTTGTTAGATACACAGCAACTCTCAGTGTTTTCTTTTTGTGGAAAAGGAATGATGTAGAGCAGTGCTCGCACTTTCAGAACATATGTAATGTGCTATCAAAATGATCCTTTAAAAAAAATCCAGTAATCTCCAGGCTACCAAAATTATTATTTGAATTTAGAGCAGCAAAATTAAAAATGCCTTGTGGTCTTTGAATTGCAACCTGACATAAGATGCAATTACCTGGGATCAAGCCCCATTAACACAATGGGATTAACTTAAGAGTAAACATGCAAAGGATTGTGCTGTTATTTAATTGTTATGTTGCCCATGGGCAATATCTGCAATCACAAAGCAAGACACTTGTTTTGTTATTTATTTATTTATGGACATAGGGTGTTTTTTTCCTCATTTAATGAAACAGAAAAATATATATTTTTACTTACTCTCCTTTCCTCCAATTAATCCCAATAGAAACCTTTTTTCTTTTCTTTTTTTGCTTTTTAACCTAATCACTAGTACAAAAGGAGGATGGGGGACTTTAATTTTTCCTTGTGGTGCTGGTGCTACACAGAAACGAGCACCATGGGATCCATAAAAGTGCTATTTACCACAATTAGCAGATGAGTGATGAAACAGTAGTGACAGACTGTAGTAGCCTTGATTCTCCAGCCAGTCAACCCCCCGGCTGCTAGAGTTATAAGGATCATTAATTATTCCATGCCCTCAGTCCCTCGGCCTTCTGCTGAGTTCTACTGGTCAATTTCTTTTAAACTTTAAATATATCTGTAGCTGATTAAAGTATAACATGGCAAAATGTTGTTCCTTGTCCTGTGATTCTGTTCTTGGAAGTCCTGTGACTACTGCTGTGTGTGGCATATGGGTGTTTGCAGGATGGGAGGGGTTTTATTTGCTGTTTATATATATTACATAGAATGTGTACCGCACATTGGTTCATCAATCTATTTTAGTGCTTGATTGATCTCTACTAGATTTCAGTTCTGAATTTCTGGCACAACAACAGAGAATAAATGGGTTATATCCAAAAGTTCTCTTCCTTCAACAGAATAAGTATCCATTTGATGGAAGACTCTTTCTGTCAAAGAAATGGAAACTTTGTATTCAATCCAATTCATTTAAGAAAGATGTAATGCATAATCAGGGCCACAGGGAGATGCAGTATTAAAGCACTTATGATCTGAGCACACTTTAATAGGACAAATAACTCTTTAGAAGGTCTGAGATCCTACAAAATAATGGATAACATGGCGGGGTGAGTCTCTAGTTACTGAGAAGGGGAGGGTCAAGTCAATGACAAGGCTGGGTTGGTGCAAATACCAGCCCAGTCTGGAGCTCCTGCCAGAGCATTGGTACCACTCTTCTTTCTCTACTGTCTTTCCCCTCTGCCTCTCAGTCTTGGTAAGCAGCAGTGATTCACCTGTCAGGAGGTCAGGTAAGTGTCTTCACAACATCACACTGTCCATTGTCCTAAGTACATACTGTATATGTAAGTACCTTATCAAGGCTTTGGTTATCAGCTAATCTGAATCTCTAAAATGGCTCTTGAAAATTTTCCAGAAACTAGGAGGTGAAACAATGGTTTGGAATAATGAAGGCCATTAGGTTACTATCCTGGCTTCTTGGTGTCTTTTTTATGTTTACAGTAGTAGTTTGATTGTTGTCCAGCTGAACCATTATCTAGTCATCAGCCATTCTCAGTAATCATATCCTTTAGTTGTCGTCACTTATGATTACTGTACACTTTGCACCTCTTTAAGTAATTCCCACTTGGCTTGGAATTATACCCAAGAGCACTTGGCAACATGCTTTCCAGGTAATTAAATCATCACCAGCAGTTTCTTAAAACGTGGAAATTCACAATGCAGGCTTCAGTAACCACTAATGAATAATGATAACTGTTTGGCAGGAAAATAGAAGAAGGTACATATGGTTGAGAGAGACACTGAAAGTGGCCAACAATGGAAAAATGAGAAATATACAGAGTGACTTCCTTGGATTTAATGTCACTAGGTCAGAGGTCAATGAACTTAGGAAAGTAACATAAATTTGCTAAGTACATTATGAAATACATGGAGCAAGCTGCAGAGTAAAGTAGAAGGCAGTGCCCTTGTTTGCTCATCATGCTAAGCCCAATAATCGCTTAGTGCAAATTCAGAGAGGAGATTGCAGCTACTTTGCTTCTCCCCAGTCCTTTGATTGCTGTGTTGTGCTAAGCCAATATTTGTCTTAGCGTGTCATCTAAAGTCAGAGTCATGGTTTACCTCTCCCAGACAAACCACAAATTGTAAACCATAGGACAGATTTTGGTTACAGCCCATGGTTTGTTTTGAAAGAGTAAACCAAGGGCTTGGGTTCAGATAACATGCTAGGCCAAACCAAGGTTATGTCCAAGGAGGAGCAAATCAGTTATGATCTTCTCTTGTACACACAAGGGGGTACGATGGCTGCACTTATTTTATGCCTAAAACATTGATATCTCAGAACACATGGAGCTTGTAGGAGAGGCAGATGCCCTCTGTAAACTGCTTGAGAAGAGGGCTTATAAATTCCATGTTTGGACACCCAGGGTTCACAAAAAGACAATGGTCCTTGAACAAATGTGGGAACTATTTATGAAAGTTCTCTACCACAGTTGATATGATCCATTCTTCTCACTCCTTTCACAAAAACAAATTGAAGAAAAAATCTACCTCAATAAAGAACACTCTGTCAACAGACTCCATGAGAACTGAAGAAAGACAGCACTCCTTTTAATTTTGCCTCTGGAAGAAAAGGAATGCATTTAAGAGATTTTCCATAACTGTCCAAACAAAGGGCACCACATCACAAACCCAGTGAAATTGGCAATCCATGATGTGGAACAAAAGGGCCAGAAGGAAAAATAGATGCCAGAGAGCAGTAAGGAGTCTATAAGCAGATGTCCTGAAATTATTGCCAACCTTGTGTCTCAATGATGGAGGGACAGCATTTGAACCCCAATGCAGTCACAGCATATGGAACTGAGCTCTGGCATGCCCTTTTCAGGAAAGAAACTCCAAGAGGAGGCACCAAAGTCCTTTGATGGAACAGCCTGTCTGTGACTAGGTTTATGGATTCTCTAAAGGACTGTGTTAAAAACACGTTCAGTAAGGCTCTTAAACCCCTTCTTTTCAGGTGTGATCAACAACAAAGGCCTCTGCAGAACCTTTACCTTATCATGCATCTCAGTAAGAACTACAGATGTCTGAGAAATTCAAGTCAGTGCACATTTAAAGGTGAACCTATCTAATTTGCAATATCCAAAACAATGCCTGAAACGGAGCACAGCTGTCATTTAAAATTCACCCTTCCCTTGAATTTTGCAAGGCAGTTCTCCAGCAAAGTACTGTAATGTGTACACAGAAAACCATATACTGTGGTAAAGTGTGCATACAAATGCGAACCGAAGTGAAAATAACATACAAAATGCATTGTATTAGGGGAAATTGTTTTGGTATATGCAAATGTGTATATTGGAAGAGATTTGCAGTAAAACATGGTTGAATTTCCAATATGCCTTTTAAAAATTGCTAATTGATGCAGAAATGTGGAGAACATAATTCAAGATGGGGGGTGGGGAGAAATAGAGAGAAACCCAAATTGACAGATTTGTCCATCTTTAGTCAGAGAACAATCTGCAGGATTGCGGGGTTTAATGAGAGTCATTATAGCCAGTTCCCTATCCCTAAGGAAAGCCTCATAAAAAGATACACATGTTAGGGCCAACCTGGAAAAGTTGCCATGCAGACAGTTAGCATGAATGGCTTTTTAAGGGTTAAGTGCAAGAGAACTTGATCCAGAGCCAGATCAGGATTCTAGCATGAGGGGTAGGGAGCCCCCCCTCCCTGTGCCTGCAATTTACTTTTTAAAAAAGCCATTCATGCAATTCTTAATTACACGAATGACATCATGTCTTCTTTGGTCCTTAGTCTGTCATAAGCTTCTTATCAGAAAAATTATATTGACTCCTGTTCCATGGTTCAGAGTTCATAATGAGATATGCTTCTCTAACCCCACTGCTCATGACCCCCCTCAGAGATCAGAGTTCAGTCAACTAATGTAGGGAAAGTGAAATCATGATGGATAGCTCTGCCCCTGACTTCCACTGATTGAATGTAACATAACAATGCTCACCCCATGCAGATACTCCATGCATAGTGGCTGCATTTGCAGCCACAAATTCTGTTGCAGCTGTTTTTTCTGAACATGTGAACATGTAAACCTTTAGAGCCTGTTCTTATGTTTTGCCCAATGCAGGAAGCTAAACATTGGGGCCAGTGGCTGCTTATAATTTAAGGGTGCAGCTAGTAGTTGCAATCCCACTCCTCTCTGAACGCTGATTAAGCATGTGGATGGGAGCCTGAGAAGAGGGATTTGGTTACTTTAAAGTTTACCAGAAGCTTCAGATTCATATAAGCAGCAAAGTTTATGTTACACACTCAAATCTGTAAGTAGCAAACTCAAGTATTTAGCATAACGTCTATATTTAAAACATAAACAAACAAAATTCTTCAGCTATTTTACTAAAAGCTGAGAAAGGCTTGATCACGTAAAGCCAAAGAGTTGCAGCTCAACACTCTTGCTTTCATGTCTCACGTGGACCTATAGAATAAAAGTGCATATTCTCCACCATGTTAATACATCCACTTGGTTAAACAGTACTTCTGCAATAAACTCAATTTTGGAATACAGGAGATGTCGTTGATTACTGCACATGATAATGATTTTCTAAAAACACATTACCTGTTCATTTATTTTAAACTTTTAATGCCAGCTGTTCCCATGAGAAGGTTGACCATCATTACCATACATTACTCTGGGGAGCACAACATAACAGCTGTCACTTACAGTCACCATAGCAACACTTCTGTAACCACACTGGATTTGGTCAGCAAGGAAACATACACACACAAGCTGCTTATAGTAGATTTGCAACACTGTGTAAGGGATTTTCATTCAGGCCACCATATCTCCTGTCTGCTCCCCCGCCCCCCTCATCTTTCCAACTCCTTTCCTGTTTCTGTTCAAACTAATGTCTTCAAGCCTAGTATAGCCTGGAAGTGCAGGGAGTGATGTTGCTATGGAAAAATCAAATAATCTCTGTACACCGAAGCACAGTGCAATCTGCTATAAGTTAGCAAAGGAAATTCTGTTAGCACAGAAATTCTGCTCTCACTCTCTCCATCTTCTGTCAAAATATGTCTTCCCACTTTCTTTCCCATTAGATTCTGACAATATAGCACAAGGCATTTGGGGGCAGGTAATAGTACAACTGCCAAACACATAGTAGTACTGCTAGTGCAGTTATTAATTCACGAAGAGCCAAGAATACCAAATGAGCCATTTTATATCCTTTGCAATTATACTCCACCTTTCCTCCAAGCAGCTCAAGGTGGCAAACATAGTTCTCCTCCCCATTTTATCTTTGCAAACCCTGTGAGGTAGGCTAGGCTGAGAGACTGTGACTGTCTAAGGTTACCCAGTGATCTCTGTGACGTAATTATTATTATTAGAATTTATATACCACCCTATACCTGGAGGTCTCGGGGCGGTTCACAGAATAAAATCAAAATCTAAAACCACAAACTACATAATCAAAATAAAAACAATATCCCAATAACCCCCCAAGCTTGCCCCCCCCCCCCAATTTAAAAGGGCATAGGGTGTAAATCAAATTAATCAAAAGCCTGGTTAAAAATGAACATTTTTGCCTGGCGCCTAAAGGTGTACAGTCATACCTCAGGTTGCAAATGCTGCAGGTTGAGTGTTTTGGGGTTATGGACTGCACCGAACCCGGAAGTACTGGAACTGGTTACTTCTGGGTTTCAGTGCTTGCACATGCGCATAAATGCTAAATTGCATCATGTGCGTGCACAAATGTGGCACTGCGGGTTGTGAACATGCCTCCCGCATGGATCACGTTCGCAACCCGAGGTTCCACTGTATAATGAAGGCACCAGACAAAGTTCCCTGGCGAGAGCATGGAGGCACATGAGGAAGGACCTCAGAAGATGATCTCTGAGTCTGGGTAGATTCATATAGAAAGAGGCAGTCCTTGAGGTATTGGGGTCCTGAGCCGTTTAGCATGACAGAATGGTAATTCAAACTCCTGTTTCCCAGGCTCTTGTTCATCACTCTAACCACTGCGCCACACTTGCAACACATTCCCCACAAGCTAGAACACCTCCAGGAATGATGTACTCATTGTGAGATGTGTCAACTTTAATACTCACCAACTCATAAGAGTAATTATGAGTAAAAACCAAGCTAAAATTTTGGATTTACCTTATCAATGCATGAGGAAAAATGCAAGTGAAAAAAAAAACATTTGCCACCACCTGGAAAGGTATATAATATTTTCCATAAAATCTTGGGCTTCTATGAATCAGAATGCGAAGCAGAATAAACTGACAAAAGCAGTAGCAAAATTATAATGCTGTTAACCTACTCATAGCATTTGTTTAATGATCGTAAGTTCAGGTTCAGTTGGGCCTGCTCTTCAGTAAGGGTGCCAGGATTCTAGCTTCAGTAAGGTCTGTACAATAGTAACTGAGCAGGTGCATTCTCTGGTAAGCACAAAAAAAGGCTCGAGCTAACAGTGGATAAATACATGACTATTTGCCCACTGGCAACTCACCACAGTGTGCATGTAACCAAATGCGAAACAGTAAAACTTCCTGCAAAATTGGTAAGACAATGCAACAACCAATAGATAAGTGGTTGCAAGTCCACTGTGTAAAATTGCCAATTGACTATTGGTCATCTGTATACATTCATTTATTTCCAGGTGAGAATTTGAGGAATGGAGATGGTAAATGGCTTGTGCTTGCATACATCTTGAAGTTACTGTATAATGCCAAGAAGTACAAAAGTGTCAACTTCTGTTCCACAGCTTAGATTAGATATGATAAGTGAATGGTCTTTGTATTATAATTTCCATATTGCCTTGCTACTGTTAATCTATTTTTATTTTTCTGCATTTTTCTCCAGCTTTGTATGCAGACTCAGTAATCTTAATACTATGTCTTTGCACCCTGAAGAATACAAAATGTTTGCATGTAAAGCTGAGATTTAAATACACATATTTTTTACTTTTTAAAATGTAGCATTTACCCCCCAAAATGAGACTTTTTTCTTATTCTCATCCAGCCTAAAAGAGCTAGGAAAAATTTGTATATTTATGCATGGTATTTCTAAGAAAGAGGCATGGGTACTGCAGTGCTTTGTGCAATTAATTTCAAAGCACACAATACTGCCTATGGGAAGTTTCAGATTTTGCTTATTTCTTATTCATGAAGTCACATTTTCTGTCTTCATTTGCATTAAGCAATTTTCCCCCTACCTCTCTCAGCCATCATATAAACCTATATTTCCTAGAGTATTTTGCTGCTTAAAGCAAAGAGAGGTGAGTAAGTGATCTGTACATAGATAATGCTCTGAGCTCATCTGTTGTTGCTGGTTTGAAATGGAATTCTCTGCAGCTATCAAAAAGTGATTTTTACATGAATGGGGGGGGGAGTACTCAAGTGAAAGTATCTGTTCATGCATAATCTCATTCAACTGTGCAAATGGTTTTAAATTGTTGCAGCAAAATAAGCATCTCTTGTTTGCCATAACTGGCATCAGCTTTTGTTTTACTAAATGAAACATGTTCAGGGAACAGAACCCAGAATTGCAGCTTAGTTTGTCCAAATACAAAAGCTTAGGGCTGGATTCTTAGTTACAATAAAGCTTTCTTTGTACATCCCTGGTCATGTTTAAAAGGCCTTCAAGTCATTTTGTGTGGTATAAAAGCTGTAATTACAGCAATCTGACAAAATCAAATAAAGTGACTTCAAAATGTATTAGCAATCCAGAACCAATGTCTGTATGCTTGTCTGTAAAAATGATACAATTATAATCTTTTGATAGTGTTAAATTATGAACAATTTTAAAATGCTATCAGTCTCAGCCTCTGGCTAATTTACTTGGCTGGTGACTAAAACTGCATAATGAGGAAAAAATACATGAAACATCTTGAAACAAGACGCTGCACTTTGTGCTGGTGCCCTAGAAGCTACCTGAGATGTGAATATCAAGAGGATTATTTCACAAGCAGGGAGCCAATCATGAAGTACATCCAGTCACCTTACTGACTTTCATATAACCGGTGACAAGGAAGAAACATTAAAACAACTTTGCTAGCTTTCGAGCCAGAAGGCATCAGTAGTTTTAAAGGAAACATAATTTCCACTTTCCCCTAAGATTGGACCTTCACGTTTCATTTGTATTATTGCCAATACGTTTAAGGCATAAGGATGAAGGAAAACATCATCATCCTGTGGAAGAAATGCTGAATGGGGCCAGTCTCTTGTGCCTTCATTGATGGGCAATAATTATGGTTCATGGTTGCTAAGAGGCTTCTATAAAAAACCTTTAGGAGTAGCAATTAATCATAATTAACAGAACCTCAGATACATTTCAAGCTTTTGGTCCTCAATTCTTTATTTATGAGCCTTTCAGAAACTGTTCCAGCACATTAATTTTCCAATTTTTAAGCAAATTACAAACACAGCCTGCCAACTGAAAACAAAACAATCCAGAGTTCATAAATAGTGGCTAAACTCATGCACGCTGCCACAGCATTTGCGCATACTTTTTTTTAAAAAGCCATATAAATTATGTTCAGGCAATACATTTCCCTGCAACTAGAGCATGTCCTACATTCCATCACAGAAGGCTTGCATACACTTAACCATAGTTAAGTCTTAGAATGGCTTTGCACATGTGATCACAGTAGAACAGGCTATGTTTTTACCAATGTGCATTTACCAAAGTAACCCACCCTAAAAGCTGAATGTCCCTAGTGCTACAAACTGCAGGGGTCAATGGAATAATCCACATGACTGTTTTGCTTGGAGTGATAGCTTGGCTGCCCAGAATGTGGTGTATGCTTCTTAGGCTTAATGGGTCATCCCACTCAGTACACTCAGTGACTACAAAATGTTCTCCTGGAGTTGTTATGGTAGAAGACAGGAAAAAACAACAGAATAGCAGAAGTTATTCTCTTTCAATATGATGATATGAATGGTGGTCAAATCTACCAGTCAAGTCAGCTCATGCCTTCTTTAGTTTAGGGAGATGATTTAGTGACCTGCTAAATGTCTCTTAATGGGAGCCAATAACCAGTAAAATGTGGGATCATCCTTGAGTGTTCTGAATAGGGGAAATCATTGGCCAGGGGACAATTTTTTTTCCTCCTGGACAAAACATGGTGGTGTACATGGGTACTGGAGCAACTGCACTTTGAATCAGAGGGAGACAGAGAAGATAGGGTTGACCTCAGAGGGAAAACAAGTATCATCTTGGGATGGTGGGTTGTCTTTGGAGATCTGATATGGGGGCAGCCCCACATGTCCTCTACTTACATATTTGCAGCTGAACTCAAATTTTAGAGAAACACCTTAAGTTTCCTCTGGTTATCTCTCCTCCCAGAGTTAACCAATCCCATGTAAGTGCTGTCCCTAGAACCTCTTGTCACTTGGGGATATAGAGAACACATAAAAAATGCAAGTGACCCCACATCATCTGTGGTTTTAACGGAATATGTAACATATATACTTCACTGATAATTATTGAAAGATAGACTCTGCTTCCCCGTATGATGTTTTCCTTTCCTTCTTGTTTGAAAATCCAACTGGAGTTTTATACAGATCTAGCTAGCTGGCTATCATCTTTTGCAAAAGCATGTGTATTACAGACATTTCTGTTGTAATGCATTCTTAATGCTTCATATTTGTAAGCAAGGCATCAGCAGAAACAGGGAACTGGCCAGTTTCCCAAAAAGGAGGTGACTTTCATCAAATTATCTTACTTGTGTCAGGGGAAATGTGTCAGCCAGCCCTCAATTAAAGTCAGAAAAAGATGTGAAAGATGTTGGGTATCTCAAGGCTTTGCTTATTTGAGCCAAAAAAATCCCTAGTCAATAAGAAAATGTGGAAATGTTTGATATATGATTGAATTGGGCCATTTAGCTATAGATACATATAAAGATGGAAGTTGCAACTTTTCAGTCTTAGATTCACTAAGATACATTTTTATTAAAAATAAAATTGTGGCAATACAAATCACAGCCCATTTTTTTACAAGTCACAGCCAATTTTTGTTCCCTGCCTATAGAAAATTAATACTTAACATTCGGCAACTGCTCAGATAACAAATAAAAGAAAGCAAGTATAAAATAAGACACAAATATTCTGATAAAGAATTATCAGTAAATAAAAACACAAAATCCCTTGAGTAGGATGGGGTGTGGGGAATCCCTGTAAGGTGATGAATTCTGGAACACAGTAACAATCTGTGATAACGTTTAACCTCCTGCCCTCAATTTAGAGCCTATAAGACATTAAATGAATGCCAATAAGTCAATAAACTAGGATAATCACAAAGGCAAATTTAATGACAAAACCTTTCCCCTAGTGATAGTGCTGATTTGCTTCTTGGATCATACAAGGGGACTCTAAAGAATGGAAATTACTGCCTTTGCAGGCTAAATCGGCCTGTAAAGAGTTAAATCAGTGAGAACACTCAAGCACCTGCGGCAGCCTGCTCATCTGCTTCCTGTATATAGTGGCCCGGCAGGTCACTGCTCTTTAAAAATTGGTCTGCTAGCACCAAGCCAATATCTGTCATCACAGCAGCTGTATTGTACACCACTTGGCATGAACAATATAATTCCCTGTTAAGAGGGATTTACAAAATATGCAGAGTGCTAACTAAATATTTGCAGCTACTGGTTTTTTAAAGCTCCCTTTATTTATTTAATATTTACAAGAGTCTGCCTGTACCAATTTTTAATTTTCTCACATGCCGTATGTCTCCTTCCTACCAAACTCCCTGAATCACACTTAAGTGGAACAAGTACCGGTGCATTAAAAAAATGAATAAAGTTTCCTCCTCATATTTTGGTTAAAGACCATGGCCAGCGGAAGCTGGGAAGCTGCTGTTAACTTAGAATTAAATCTTAAAGTGGCTTTTTGTGCTATATTTTGTACTCAAACACCAATATCCAAGTGGAAGATCCATGCACACAGCATCAGTGAAGGATGTACACAAACAAAAATTCACAACTTTCCCCCTTTAAAATAATTTGTTCCCAGACATTTCCCAGCTGCTTTAGAAAGAAAAATTGAGATTTATAAGGCATGTACACGATTAAGAATGGACACGCAGTGAAATTTTGATCAGAGGACAGAGTGTTGTATCCAGCGCTGTTCATGCATAATTAGAATGAACCTCCACTTGCACAACAGGACTTTACCTTCCTCTCAGCCCCACTGCACACCCTCAAAATCTGTTTCAGAGAGTTGAGTGACTTTCTGGAGCAGGCGAGGGGAGCACATGGGAGGCTGCAGTGAGGAGAGGAAGCTGCCCAGAATGTAACAAAGGAAATACATTCAATTATACTGCTGTATAATTGTATTGCAAAGGTCTCCTGAACCACTAAAAGCTTATGGGGAGATCAGTTTTCCACAGGAAAAACTTTGATGAAATGAATGTGGCCAATGGTCTATGGACTATATGTTTAGGTGCCAGACATCAGGAAACCATTGGCATGGTCTGGACAATATCATCTCCCCACACTGCTGCCCATGCCCTTCTGCTACCATTGGAGCTGCCCCCTTTGCCCTTCGCTTTGTAGTGCCACTGTACCACCATTTCCCTTCCTCTGCTGTTTTCCACCTGAAATGTTGTAACTGTCACAGCTGTGGTTGTATGAGGAACAGAGAAGGGATCAGCAAAGTTTAGCAGGGCCATAACATTTTCAGAGCTAAGGAAGTCTGCCTTAAACTAACTTAGCCTACCTTAGCCTAGTAAGAGCAGCACAAGGAATGGACAGGCACAAGCCTGAATAGAGCTGGGCCCGAAGCAATCAAGGGAAAACAAAATGAACAAGAATAAAAGGGAAAACAATATATTTAAGCAGAAGCATAATTTCTACATTATACAGGCCCCACCAATGAATGGCGGTGTGCATTACAGCACAGTGCTCTTGAACATTCGTTATTCCTTACATAGGAAACACTCTTGATAGATTGTGCACTAAATTAACTCTGGACATTAAAAATTGCAAACTGGCCCCCCACACCACACTTGAAATGTTGCCTTGATAATTGGAGTAAGGCATGACTGAGCACGCAGCAGGGGTGATAGATGCAATGGAGAAGAGCATGTTTCTGCGCACACCTGAGATAGGCTTCCATCAGCATGGCTCCGGTGTAGCTTCGTTTAATTAGTGGGAACAATTTACTTCTTATTGCTCCCAGTGCTGCATTTTTACACTGCCTTGCCCTCAGATTTCAGGGGCTAAGTTTTATTTTCAGCTCAAATTAGACGCTGCCGAAATCTGTCACTCTTTCTTGCCTTACTGCGCAGAGAGGCATTTCTCTCAATGGGAGGGAAGTGAAAATAGGCTTGGTTGCCTAGAAACCTGATTATCATCTCGCAAGATGGAACTTCAGGCCTGTTGATTCAGTAACCCCGAACCACAACTAGGATACAGGCTTGTTGCCAGCTGCTCTCCTTCTGCCACTTGCAGGAGGGTCTTCGCTCTTCCTCAGGGGTACTGGGCCAAAAACAACAACAACAGATTTAAAGCCAAATATGCAAATCCTTCTGATCCCGTAATACAGAATGTTAAACCAAGGATTGACTTGTTTCTATAGGAAAAGAAGACATCTTGCCTAATCAAAGGACTCACTTCCATACAAGGCATTCTCCTTGCCAGTGTTGGATAGTGATAAGAATTCAGATGGTGGAGATCCAAATGCAAACAGCTTATTAAGGTTGGTAGGATAGCCTTTGGAAGAGACTGCTCTCCATTCTAACTGTCCACACTGTAAAGCTGTGGAGAGGAGCAAAAATAAGTCAAAGGATATAAATGCTATAGCACAGGGCTTGACAAATAGAAAATAGGGAACTACTGGTAGCTCTCAGGATGAACTGCAGTAGATCTGCAAGGGTTCCTGACTGTCAGTTTTCTAACAATAGAAACAGCTAAAAAGTTGTTTTTTCTTTCTAAATTACCAGACTTCTCTAATCAAGAAAGTTTGGGGAGAAAACTTGGAATAATGCAAGTGGTGTAATGGATATAATTATAAAACCACATTGAGACCCAGAGAAGTGAAATTTGGGGTGCCTTGTTAACATAAATAAAATACTATTAACACCGGGCTTTTGCTTGTTGAAAACTTCTTTCCATTTCAGTCGACATTTTAGGCAAGGTTTCTTGATTTTTATGGTTAATTTTAACTGAGTTTATGCTGTATCCCCTTTTGAATTCTCTCTTGTATCCTTATTGTACAATGTTTGGAAATGTGGGTAAATTATACATCTGTAATTTCATTATAGCAGTTAAACTACGGGACAAAATAAATAAATGACAATCCATCCAGTTTATATCTCTGCCATATTGGCAGATTAATACTGAAGAAAATATTAGTAGCACCAAGATCCAAACTATCCCAATGAAGAAAATACACCTCTGAGAATAACTTTTCAGGGTGCTTAAAAAACAAACAAACATAAACTAACTATATATACACACACACAAACATATTCTGTTCAGAGATCTAGATTCTGTAATCCAGCCTCCCAAATGTTCCTGCTGAATTGATTTTTTTCTGTTTATTTATAAAATATGAACTGAGTCCAGATACATCTGATGTGCATCCAGATAGGTTAGAAAGGTTTAGATGATAAAAGCAAGAATGGGGTGGCAAGAGGGTGAGGCTGAATATAGGTATAAAAGTTTAGATAAACCACCAGCACAATGGAGAACAGGGTCAGCCCAGTTCTCAATGACTCTCACTGGGACACAATGGCCTGCAACATAGGCCATAATAGACGAGGAGGGGGACACTTGCTTCTTTCTCCAGATTTGTGGATCAATAGAGGCACGGTTGTATACTCACCTCTTAGTAAGAACAGAAGGAATTAAGACAAGTGTGGAGATCCTTTGGTCCTCCAGAGGTTGCAGGACTACAGTTCCCATCAGCTCTACCAAGAAAGGCCAATGGCCAGAGGTGATGAGAGATGCAGTCTGGCAATATCTGGAGGGCCAAAGGCTCCTCACACCTAAATAAAAGCAAGGTATCCCCTATGTAAATGAACCGCTTATGCCCCCACCACAAATACATCGCATTTCCCAAAAGTATATTTGTGGTGGGGGCATAAGAAGGTCCTTGCTGGATCCTGTCCAGCATCCTGTTCTCACAATGGCCAATCATATGTCTGTGAGAAACCCACAAGCAGGACTAGAGCACAACAGCAAGTAGCAGTTTAGCAACCCATGAAAGGAGCCAACATGCATCTTCCCCAAACCAATCCACAGTGTTCAGGATTTCACACATGAATCCTGCCCATCATAGTTACATAGTTAAAATATCAAAATGGATTATTTTCCAGATACAAATTTTATTTCAGAATCTTTATTGGAAGTCTCAGCTTTGCAAATCTTCCATTATTGTGCAGGCATGACCAGTTTGTCTTTTTTCTTCTCTCTTCCTTCTTTGTAAGCTGCCCTATCAATTGAAGCTTTTTTAAAAACCCTGAACAAGCCTACTTTGTCAAATCAGCAAATCTGATATGGATGTAATATCTTCCATTAAGAAAAACCTGACTTGCCATTTAATGAGATAATTAAATTGGGGGAGGTAGAATAGTGAGATGAAAAGGATTGCTTTTAATTACAGAAAACAGGTGCACATTTTTAGAATATCTTATGGCTTATTAAATTCAGTGTTGATGGTGGAGCTTATTAAATTCAGAAGCAGTATTGAAGCAGAGCCCAAACATAAAGAAACTTAAGGGAATATCTATGGATGGAGAACAGAATAGAGCTGTTCTTTAAATGCACATCATTCCATTACAATACTAAATAGTCAGAGGCTGGAGGTTAGTAGTAGTTATGAGGAGGCAGTAAAATATAACCATGGATGATCCTTCGCATTACTAATGATCAGAGTGAAATGGCTTATGGTTGCAATCAGTGGACTGTTGCATGATTAGAAACACAATTTGGACTTTGTCTTGCCTGTGATGATTGCAGATTTTGGAAGGGTGCAACTATAAAAGTCCGTCATACCTCCAAGGTTGTATTTTTGTCTTTACACTCTCTTACTGATAGATGGTATCCTGTCCCTAACTCCTGCCCCTTCTTCTTTTATAAGTGATTAGTTGAATCAACCTTTCTAAGCCCCAAGTACTGTATTTTTCAAAAGGTGGAGTTTACATTATTCTCCTTAACACCAAAGTGTATTTACATACATGTAGGACAACTGTGTCTTTATAAGTCTAACTTGTTCCAGGAGCCTAAGTGGCAGGAGAATAAAAAAAAGTGTCAGTTTTAATCAATATCATCTGACATTATGGGAATTGAATTTCTACCTTTCTGCTAATACATTAGCTATATTCTGGCTTTATCTCCTCCTGCAGAATTGATTTGCTACCATTCAATTCACTTGGCTCTTGTCATGCAAATTGTGGTATTTCTCCCCCATTGACTGTGCAAGCTGAGATTAGAGTTGAAAATCAAGTCTCACTGACCAGCTGCTGTGTATTTTTCATTTAGTTTCCCCCCTTTCCCCTTCCCTCCTCAGACTAGTTCCATTCCCTTGTTTTCACCTTCGTGCCTGGTAATGTGCTGATAATGTTGTCTCTAGGGACTGGGGGCCAGGAAGCTGTTGGGAATCATTTTGTGTGCAGCTGTGCCTGGAAAGAGAGCAAGTGCCTGCTATGATGCTTAGGTGTGAAGATACGCATATCGGAATAGTTTTAGGCATCAGAACTTGCTAAAAATTTCTAGCAGTCCTGAGAATGAACTCTCTAACATCGACTTCTCTCCTTGTTGGAATGGCATTCATAGTTATATAATACCATGCTACAGTTGCAGTATAGGCACTGCAGTGTTGGGTAAGATGACTGCTCTCTTCACTGCTTTTACTGAATGCAGTTGTTGATACAAAGCCACTGAGAATTGTCGGGCTACCATAGTAGTTGTATTTACTGTACTGTACATATTGGATTTTGATTGGTATTTATATGTTGCAAACCTTCTTGGGATTTTTAATGAAGGGTGGAGTAAAAGTGTTTTAAACAAATGAAACAATAATCCTAGCATAGGCGTCATTCCTCTGATATTGATGGTGCACAAAGAATTTGCAGTGTGGGCCTCTCTGTCTCTTGTCTTTGTCCACCAACTCTCTGTACCCACACGTGTTTATGGTGGCATGGATCCTGGGAGCATGGAGCCTCCTTTCAAATAACTGCATAAGGACTACACAGCTTTGGCCCTGTATACCTGATGGAGCATCTGTACCCCATTGTTCAGCCCAGACACTGAGGTCCAGTTCTGAGGTCCTTCTGGCAATTCCCTCACTGAACTGAAGTGAAAATAAAGGGAAACAGACAGAGGACCTTCTCAGTAGTGGTGCCCGCTCTGTCATATGTCAAAGAGATAAACAGTTATACAACCTTCTGTAGATGTCTGAAGGCAGCCTTGTTTCAGGAAGCTTTTAATGTTTGATGCAGTATTAGTGTTGGAAGCCATCCATAGTTGCTGGGGCAACCCAGTCAGGGTGTAAGAAATAAACTACTACTACTACTAGTTGGGGTCACGAAGAATCGGACACGACTAAACAACTAAACAACAACAACTATTAGTAGTAGTAGGGTCATGAACTCTGGAACATGAATTCCTTCCAATACCCATGTCATATCCTGGGCTGTGTGCTTTAATGGTTTTTTGCTTCTTAAAATCTGTACCAAGGGTAACTAAATTCTACTACCTGTGTTACATATGCAAATTAAGTAACTCTGTATATGTTTTGCTTATTTTAGATCATTTATTCTACTCCTGCTATTCTTGGAGAGATATCCAGTGCTGTGCAGGAATCTTTTAGGTATCATAATTCATTGTGGTTTTGATGTATTTTATTGTATTTTATTACACATTGTAAGCTGTCCTGCTGGACGATAAGGTGACGTATAAATTTCATATAAGAATAAAGCAAGTTTCCACATGTCTGTTCATATGCAATTCCACCTACCATACACTACCGCTTGATTCACTCTGAAACAAACTTGTGGGCTAACTCAGATAATATCCTGGTGACACAATTACCATGTTAGTGCTTCACAGTAGATTTTGCAATGTTTTACTTCATTTAAAACATTTGATTCCCACATTTCCATTATCAGCCCTTTGTTAGCAGCCTTAAATAGATCCTCACAGGAATCAGTGAATTTTTCAGCATGACAGGGATTATAGTGAGCAATGTGGTGTTCCTAGCAGAGTAAAAAAAATGGCACAAACTACGCAGGTACTACTACAAATGTGCTTAACATAGATGCCAGAGCAGTTCAGAATCCTAGCAACAACACTGCTATAATAAACATCTGTGGCTGCCAAGAGTGCTTTCTGATGTTACATTTAATAGGTTGGTAGCTGAGAGATACAGCATGGCTCTTCCCTTAGGGTTGCCATATTTCAAAAAGGGAAAATCCGGACACAAAGGTTTTTTTAGTGTTGTTGCTGTTTGACACATGGCAACCCTAGTCTGAAATCCCTCATTTTAAAATAGCACCTTTTCTCTCCCTCCTGCCTACCCTCCCTTGCAGCACCTCAGGTACAGACAGGAAGCCATCGTGAGGAGCTCTGTGCACCCCTTTCACCAAGCACCTCCTTTCCCTTCTTCCCTTCCTCTCTTCCTCCCTCTTATCCAGCCTTTCACATTCCCTCAAAGAGAGGAGGTGGTTGTTAAGCTGAAACCTGGATCTGAATCTGCCTCTGCGGCTGACCAAACCTCAGTCTCTTTGGGCTCTCAGCAACGCCTTCTCAGTTGCTGAGCATGAAGGCTGGGCTGTTGACTCCCCTGCGGGGAGTGAACCATCACCCCTGGTGGCAGCAGCAGCAGACCCGCTAGCTGTGTTACAGGCAGGAGAAGCCCTATGAGGAAGCAGAGGACATGGTAGGGGGAGAGGAGTTGGGGTGGGGAGAGAGATGGATGGCTTGCGCACTAAGTTTGATGTTTTTGAGCTATTTTTATGGAAAATCAGCAAAAACAACACTGCTGACATGGGTTGCCATACGCCCAGATTTTCTCAGTCATTTGCCCAATTTCCGCTCGGACACTGCTTCTGTCCGCAGTCTTCTGGGTATGTCCAGGAAATTTTGCATGTAAGGCAACCCTACCTTCCCTGTCCAAGAGAAGGCAGCAATGCTCCCACAAGGCAAACTACACTCAACCTGACAAAAGTAGATCGAATGGTGAAGTGAAGGAGCTGCAGTCACAAAGAGGTGGTAGCCACTGCTCATTATATCTGTACCAACCAGAGTGTAAGGGAAAATGGCAATTGTTCCTCATGTGAAGGATTGAGGGTTATCCAGCTCTACAATTCCCAAGATTATACGTCCTATTACATTTTTCTTTACAAACTGTGCTGTGGCTCCTCTCACAAGCTCTTTCAGTCTAGCATGAAAGGGGGGATCTTTGGGGTTTAAGCAAGGGGAGATAAGAAATCCAAGGACATGCACAAAGCTTGTGTCAATGTAGCTAGGCATTGAACAGTTTATATATCAAGCAGTCAATGCATTGCCTAGCTGAGAGAAAAGAAGGTTTTGCTTTACTGATTTCCTCTCGATAGTTCCCCAGGGAAATAAACCTTTGCAAACGGTACTACAAACAATGGAGTTTCTTGATAAATATTGCAAGGTTTGAGCTAATGTGATTTTTGAGATGACTATAATCCCAAAAATATACTGCTGTGGTTATTATTTCTGGTGCCCAAAATCTCTCAACCTCTTGCTTGCAAATTTGGAGCCTTTATATTTAGTTACAGAACATGATAATTTAATTCAGCAGCATAGTTTATAAATAGATTGAAGCATCTTGGTATTTACATTTCACACTTTCAATAGTCTTTCTGGTCTGCTGAGTTTTACATTTTCTTGACCGAAGCTTCCCTGTTACTTGCATATTTATTTTTCAAGATAATGCTTAACACAAGCCTGTGAATTGAAAATGCTGGACATTTGGGCACAGAAAGAGCCAAATCATGTCACAATTGCAAAGCACTTGGCAAATACTTCCTACATAATGCAATATTGTGGCATAAAAACAGGAAAATAATAATGGGAGCAAGTCAAAGATAGTTGCTGTTTTTGCTAGCACTCCTGCGTGCAGTTTGTGACCCTTGAGGAAAGACCCTGTTTACCTTGAGGATGATGGTTGGAAACCAAGTGACCTTATTAGTGTCAATGCTTCTCTGTAATAAAATTACAGAGCAAAATTCAAAACTTGTGTGGATGTGAATGATACAGCTGCTCTCCTGAGGCAGTGGAGGCTGAAATCACCCAGAAGAAAAAGTTCCATGGGCCAGCTGTGACTCTGGATTGCTCTGCTTTATACCTGCAATCAGGTGTGGATACAACATATATGAGTGTGTCAATACTTACATGACCTCTTCCTTCATTGCGAGCTAGCTGAAACACCCCATGTCTTGTGGATCAGAATTAAACAGGTAAAATGCTATCATTTATAAAATGAACGAACAGCTATCTCAAGGGAAGCAAGAGCAGCAAAGTTTAGAATCCTCAATGAACAATGTAACAAGGCAGCTTGAGCTGGATCTTTCACGTGCCTTTGAAAATGTGATAGAAGAAGCTGGGGCAAAAATGAAAGCCAGGGTGGGGAGGAGTGGCATTAGCAACAGTTCCATGGGAACTGTTTATTTGGCCCAAAAGGCATGACAAACCCTACTTCTAATCTACCCTGCTCATATGGTGGCCACATGTCAGCTTAGAAATCACAGAAAGACCTTTGAAGTGAAAGTTATACCTACAATGATAAACTACAGTTCTATGGCAGTACAATGCTGACTTCAGTAATGGCTCCCTGCCCCACTCCCTCAAGGATAAGGCTCAGCAACTGTTTTCTTTGTTCTACTGCCTTTTAGTCAATGGTCCAGCAGCCTTAAACAGTACCCTTGCTCCTTTGCACACTATAATACAAATTCTGCATCTGTCTAAAGCCTAACCTGCACGTATTTCAGCTCTGACACAAAACAAACATTTCAGTTCAGTGATGCTGGCTCACATTCATGCCATCCTTGCTGCCCTTTGCTATGGCTGGATGACAGACCCATGTCACAGAGGGCCTTTAAACAGCAGATGTCTGTGGCCTCAGTGATGTAATCAGAATAACAGTAAAGTCTGGAGTTCCAGGGGGAAAGGCACCTTTTCCACCTCTGGCCGTACAGCTTCATTAGCAGCACAAAGACCCGGCTTATGTCAGGAACCCTGCTCCCTTGAGGCAGTGGAGGCTGAAATCATCCAGAATGCAATATTTCCATGGGCCAACTATGACTCTGGATTGCTCTGGTTTATACCTGCAAGCAGCTGGCAAAAGAAACTTTATATCTAGGAGCCTGCTTGAAACCAATTGCTGAATACATACTCTTCTCAGAGAGATACTGGGGTGAGGGGATACAGATAACAGAAGGTGCAAGTCAAAGTGATGGACAAGAGGAAATAAACTATCAGCACTATCCTTCCAAGCCCATAATTATGTTTCCTTGTTTCATTCCCACAAGGCTTAGAATTTAATTTATGGCTTTATAAATGAGCCATGGGTGAATTTTCAAGACAAAACACAACCAATTTTGTGGTTGTCTCTCCAGGAAATAATTCCATCCACAGAAGAATTTTAAAAAACCAACACCTTCCATTACATTCTGTCACCTGATTGCAGATATTTGGAAATCCTTGCCCTTACTCAGAAATCAATACTTCACTGGCTTCTCCTGAATGGAAAACTAAACATATTGTGGTACTAACCCAACAAATGATACTTGAGTTCCTTTTCAGAGACATTGCAGTGTGTATATGTGTTTGTATGTTTAATGATAAATCTGTCCTGCTGTGCTAGCTTGTACTCTGTCTATCAAAGGCTTTCCAAGCAGCACAAAGAACAGTTTGTTTGTGTGTGTGTGTGTGTGTGTGTGTGTGTGTCTGTGTGTATGCTGGAAAGAAAAGTAGGGGGAGAATAAAAGCATTAAGGAAGTTAAAAGTGTGGTCATGGTGGATCTGCAATTTTCCGGTGTATCATTCTGCATCAGAGGAGTAATCCATCTTATGGGACCGTCTCCAAGAAAGGGGCCATCTGCTCTTGGCATGAAACTGGCCACGGCACCTCCACAGAACCTTACCTTTATATCTGTATTATCAAAATTCCCTTTTTGGAAGGGGGGAAAATGGCAACCCCGTGCTCTTGAAACAGATAACGTTGCAAGCTGCTAAGCTTGAAATGATAGCTGTGATAAAGCACTTCACTGTTTCAGTGTGTTTAACTGGCATTAGCTGCCTTCTGACACGCACAACAGTGCCATTTGGCACAGAGGAAACAAGGGATTACTCACAGCAGAGAATGGATTTTTGGCAGTGAGATCACAGCATAAACCGTTACCTGTGTATTTGGTTTAAAAGACACACACACACACACACACACGTGCGGAAAGGGGCTTTGTTTTAAGTTCCAACAGACTCCTTTGCTATTTTATCACCATGGAAAGGAACCATGTAACAGGAATCTGACACTGTACTTTTTCACATATTTTGTAAGAGGTCTTAATCCAATTGACTGCATAAAAGCCAGTTATCAGCAATCCATAGTACTAAAAGTACAGTTCTTGGGATACTTTTGTTGTCCTGTAAAGCTATTATTATAGAAAGCTAATCTGACTCTTCAAAAAGCAATCACACAGAGGACCTGTTTTTCCCCTTAAATTATTCAGTAAAGAACCATATAAAAGAGTGACATTATATTAAAAAGAAATTGAACTACCAACAGCAATTTAGAAACATCCATTTATACAAAGCTATACAAAGAATAGGACGTGGGTGGCGCTGTGGGTTAAACCACAGAGCCTAAGACTTGCCGATCAGAAGGTAGGCGGTTCGAATCCCCGTGACGGGGTGAGCTCCCGTTGCTTGGTCCCTGCTGCTGCTAGCCTAGCAGTTCGAAAGCACGTCAAAGTGCAAGTAGATAAATAGGTACTGCTCTGGCGGGAAGGTAAACAGCATTTCCGTGCGCTGCTCTGGTTTGCCAGAAGCGGCTTAGTCATGCCACATGACCCGGAAGCTGTACACTGTCCCTCGGCCAATAAAGCGAGATGAGCACCACAACCCCAGAGTCAGTCATGACTGGACCTAATGGTCAGGGGTCCCTTTACCTTTATACAAAGAATGCTGAAAATAGCAGTATATTGGATGTGTTCCTCAAGAATGTAAGCAGACATTTCCATTTACTCACTTTGCAGTAATGAACTCTGGAAATTCATAGAATCACAGAACTAGAGACTAACGGTTCACTAATGATCAGTGTGAGCTTTCCTCATCTTGCAAATTGCAGTTGAGGCGGGATGAATTCCTGTGCCATAATCTTATTCCAGCTCAGCACCACTACCCCTTGCTCATTATTTGTTTACTTTTAAATCAGACATGCTAGGACAAACTGCATAACAAATATCTCACCGAATACGGCCCTCAGGCTAAAGATGCCATGTACAGCACATATAGAATTATCTTCTAAACTATTTTATAGGAATTCCCCCATCAATCTTCTTCAACCTCTCTCCAAATTCCAAATATACCAGAGCAGAATCCTCAAAACTCACTTCAAAATTTGGCTTCATCACAGTTTAGTGGTTGGCTCTATGCTCTGGTAACCTTCCCAATGGATCACAAGGTTAGCCCTACCCCTACCTCATGCCCTCCTGATGTTGCAGACTACAGTTCCCATCAACTCCAGTCAGGAGTGCCATTGGGCAGAGAGCAGGAAGGGATGTCTCATTGGTCATGCTGGCTGCTGCTCACGAGGGTTGTAAGCAGTTTTCATTCTAGAAAAAAATGGGCCAGAACAGTCCTCTCATCGCCCCCCACATGCCCTGCTATTTAATGTGAGCTTTCACATTTCACCCAAACAAAATAATGAACTATCCTGTACAATAAACCAATTTAACAAGGAGGGGAAATGTATGCAGGAAAAAACAAAACAAATTAAGTGTACATGCTCAACCAAAATAACTATCTATATTTAAACAAAATATTAAACAATATTAAAAATATTAAACAAAAATAAGAAATATTGATAAACTTGATAAAATACTAATATGGCAAATGCATATTCCCTCACTCCCCTTAACTTCATTGCTCCTTTTATCTTCATTTGCTTTTAGATTTCCAGGAGTTAGCACAGTTGATTTCTTTAATTCATTTCATTGTACCCATATGCCAATGCTCTACTCAGGTAGAGTAACACATTAAATATGTAAGGGATAACTATGGAGGTCACTGTTATCTAATGCAAGCAAGGTTGAAGCAAGCACACATCCTTGCCCTCAGCTTTTCTTTACCTCCAACCAGCGCAAGGCATAATTTCACTGGCAATTTCAATAACCTGCAGAAAAACAAAGTTAGCAATAGTAGCGTCTGGTGTTTGTTTTTCTTTGACAATAATCCACCCTTGCAGTTTATCCTGAGGGACCCAGATTACTGTCATACAGAACAATACAAAAGCTAATAACACCAGCTCTTAATTCTCTGCATGAGTTGACAACTGACACAGCCAATATCATTTGGGAAGAGTGGGATGATCAACAGTGCAGTAATTAACTTGCCAGCCTTTCTTTGTCCTGACATTTTACTTCCATATAATATTTTGAAAATCAAGATAATGCTGTGCAACATGTCCTGCCTCTGATTAAAATGTGCCAAACTTCCACATATTAAAAGGTATAAGAGGCTTGATGTTAAAAGAAAACACTGAAGGGAGTGCTGAAGGCTTTGGATGGTCATGCCTGCATAAAATATCTGAGAAATGCTCAGGGGGATGTAGGAAGCTGCCTTATATTGAGCCAGACCGCTGGTTTTTCTAGCTCAGCACTGTGTATGTTGACTGCCAGCAGCTCTCCAGTCTCAAGAGGCATTTTAAATCACTTGTTACTTTTTTAGCTGGAACAACCAAGGACTGAGCCTGGATGCAGAACATGTGCTTTGCAACTGAGCTATGGCCCTTCCATGAGTTTTAAGCCTGCACATACAAGATGTGATGCCAGGCTGTTGGTCAAGCCATGCTGTGGATGTCCATCAGCAATGCATGTCCTGCTGGGAGTCCAGGCCACTGCATGCTATTGGCAAAGTTGGTGAAAGCTAGGGCAAGAGTTGTCACCCAATTTTGCCTAAAGGCTTTCATGTGAATTTGGAGGTGAAATTGAGCAATCTAAAAACCTAAGCCATCCTAAATTCAAAATTATTAATTTTTAATGAAATTGGATTATCGACTGGGCTAAAGACCCAGGAGGGCAGGCCTTATGTAGGGTTGTAAGCAGTGGCATAGCGTGGGTTGTCAGCACCCCACGCTATGCCACTGCAAGTAATTTGGGGCAAGTAATTTGCGCCCCCTAACCCGTGGATTTGCACCCCCTAACCCTAACCCCCAGGTGTTGCACCCGGTGCGGCCGGCCCCCCTGCACCCCCCACGCTACGCCACTGGTTGTAAGTCACTGCAATTAATCTTGAAAAATTATACTTGCTTTGATTCTTTAGTATGAGACAGTATTTATTTACGGTAGATATTTTTCATCAAACAGCAATAAATGAAATAAAATTAGCATACCGTCCAACATTTGCAAGATGAAAATTGGAGCAGATGAAAATAGGGAAAAGCAGACTCTTCCACCTCATTCCCAGAGTCCAGTAAGCCCTTGTCTGGCTTTGGGAAGAAGGCGTGATGCTCTGGCAGGGTCCAAGAGCCCTCCTTCTCAAAGCCCTCTAAGTGCTTGCTAGCTTTGGGAAGGAGAGAGGAGTAGGGCTGCCATATGCCCAGAATTTCTCAAACATAGCCAGAATATGGAGATCAGAAACAGTGCCCAGATGGAAATCGCTCAAATGTCTTGGAAAATCCAGACACATGGCAACCAATGTCAGAAGTCTAAATTTTGGCAAAAAATAGCTCATTTTTTAAAAAGATTTTGCAGAAAAAGCTCAACCACTTTTTGAAACATGGAAACCCTAGACAGGAGGACTCTAGGATCCTCCCTGCAACCCCACCTCTACCCAGGCAGCCCGGGCCTGCTCCATTTCTAAGACATTCCTGGAACAAATCAGAAGCCACAATGGCTTCTTTATTTCTGGAAATGCCATGGTTAAATACTGACAGTTGGAAGGTATGACATAGTGTTTTCACAATTGTCATACAAAGTTTCAGAGAGAGAGAGAGAGAGAGAGAGAGAGACAGACCAATTTTGTCATGGGGAATGTATGACCCTCTTTTGAATGGTTCCCTTAGGGAAACATATTTATAATGCCCATTCCACAACCATTCAATCCTTCCATGTTGATTATCAGTTTGCTCACTACAGAAATACAGCATTGCACTATATACTATGCACTGCCCAACTGTGGGTGTGTCCAGGCATAAAAAAGGATGAGGATAAAGAGAAACAGCACTGATGAAGACAGAAATAAATGGGGTAGTTTTTGCTATCAGCTACATGCAGGTTTTGGTGTGCATCATTACACCGGTTTATAGAATCAATTTACATTTTCAGAAGCAGCTACAAACATTGGGCATGGGCCAGCCAAACTGGAGTATCTGATGACTCATTCCAAGTCTGCAATTCCATGATGCTATCATTAATTTCAGCCCAAGAATGAAGCATAAACTTCACTCCTTTCTCCTAAGCTAGTAAATAGGCCGTCGACTGGATCATGCCCACTGTTTTGTTCTTTTTCAAATGACTGGGTAAAGTGGTTCAGATCCAAGTGTTCCTTTCACTGAACATTTCCAATGGGGAATAATGCTATCAACTTGGTCAAAATTTTCACGTAAATACCTCTATCTGCCTCATATGTGTATTTTTTACAATAATTCCCCAGAGAAGATATGCCTCAATAATAAACAATTGCAGGATGGCTTTTTAAAAAGCATCTACATTGGAAGGACTGTATTGAACAATTTGAGATCTGAAAGAAAAAACATGCCATTTCACCCCCACCACCTCTTTCGAAACCTATCATTAAGTGCCAGCTGGAAGCAGCTGTGTCAGCATTATCACAAAGTATTGAGCTCAGCCTCACCATTACTTCTATGCTACAAAAGACTAGGAAGAATCCGACCCTAAGTAACTTGGCTGACATTGCACATGCAAACAGAGAATCTGCTAGGACCAGAACCAGATCTTTTGAACTGCCAGGGGCATTAGGAGGCAGACACTGCCTCAGTCAATACATGAAGAAATTCCTGTTCTTTGCATTACAGATCAGCCCACTGATTTCTATATAAGGCCATGTAGTGCCACCAAGATGAATTTTTTTGGCACAGTTGCTTGGCTCTGCTTTTCTCTTTCACAACCGACGTGTATGCCTGTAAGGATAAAGGCAAATATAGCCTCTCTCACCTAGGGGCATTCTTGCCATTTTGTCCACTTGAAAATCATTAGACCAGAGTATGTAGATGATAGTGATATAAACCACTCTTGATCTAGTATCTCAAGACACTATTCCAGTCCGTGCCTGTAACTGGTACTCTGGTCTCTGCCAGTGACGCTGGCTGTTACTCACACTGCTGGCACTCCTGTGTGAGGCTAAAGGGAAAAAGCGTTCTTGTTCCATGTGTTCTCAAATAATGAAGCCCATCTTTGGACACCAGCCCTGGGCAACGAGCCAGCAAGATGGATGAGCTGTGTTGCTCTTCTGCTCTGTGAACTTGAATAATGAGATTCAGAGAAAAAGCTTACGGTAGCTGCTGTGCATACTAGGAAAATGTCAGCGTTGTTACCTGATTGAAGAAGATGGGGAGGGGATAAAGAATAAACTAACAGATTGAGGTGGGGTGTTTCTGCATCAGAAAAGGTTAACCCGGGCTTGGGGGGGCAAAAAATAATCCTACATGCATATTAGAAGGATTCAGGAGTCAAATAAATATCTCTGGTAAATAGAACATTTTCTTCAAACAAAGGGGAGGGGGAAACTCACTACATTATTCCTTTGGATGTAATGACAATTTCCAGGTAATCTGCAGGGGGCATTATCATCTGCCCTCTATGGATCACATTTCTCATAATTACTACAATGGCCATTTAACAGAGGTCCCTGGCCTGTTGTGGGGGCAGGATTTGCTGGTACACCAAATCAGAAAGCCTTCGAAGCACTGATCTAAAATGAAAGCAGCAGCATTAACTATTTAAAAGCAGTAATAGCTATCTATCTATCATCTATCTATCTATCTATCTATCTATCTATCATCTATCTATCTATCTATCTATCATCTATCCATCTATCATCTATCTATCTATCATCTATCTTTAAAAGCAGTAATAGCCAACAGAAATTGTTACAAAAACTAATTAAACAAATTAACATAGCTATATTTTGAATGAAGCTCATGAACCACTGGTGGTCCACAGACCATAGTTTGGAACCCCCGTCATAGATCATTTCTTAACTCCAAAAGTAAATGAAATCCATAAACACTGGATCTGCTGAGTTCAGGCTGTAGTACAGTGGTACCTTGAGTTACAAACGCCTCACATTACAAATGCTTCAGGTTACAAACTCCGCTAACCTGGAAGAGTTACCTTGAGTTGAGAACTTTGCCCCAGGATGAGAACGGAAATTGTGTGCCGGCGGCACAGCAGCAGCAAGAGGCCCCATTAGCGAAAGAATGCCTCTAGTTAAGAATAGTGTCAGGTTAAGAACGGACCTCCGGAACGAATTAAGTTCATAACTAGAGGTACCACTGTACTAAAGTTGCTATAGCCCCCTATTAAGAAACTCAAAACCTATTTCTAGATTCTCAAATTGATATGTATTTGGTGATGCAGATGTCATTTATAGGTTCACATTGTGACTTTTCACTGCATGTAGTACTTGCTTTTACTATGAGTCAGGAACTTTCACCCTATAATTCTAGCTCCATTTGTAATTAATAACAAGATAAATTGTGACCTGGTATCCCACTGATATGGAAATGTGGAAAGGTGAACTTACAAGTGGAAAAAGGAAAAACTGAAACAGAAAGTGAGTCACCCATCCCTACAAATCACTGTATGATACCAACATGTTATACAGACAGTTGTTAGTGCTGTACTTAAATGTTTTATTCCTCCTTACTGCAGAGAGACTTTTATTTAAAAAAAACTTCTTTAAAAAAGAAATGCAAGGCAAGCTATTGTAATAAAAGCTTTTCTCTACTGGCTTGGGGAAACTGATGATTAATCTATTTGAAATTGAAAAAGGAACTTTAAGGGAATCAAGTCAGATCTTGTGCATAGCACAAACCACAACTTCTAATATGGAACAAGAGGCCAGGAACTAATTCTGATTTAATTGTTCTGAGTAACAGAGAAAACTTGACAGCTTCATTGATTGAGCCTTGATAGGTGACTTTTCCTCACTGTTGAAATGTTATGTGCTCTACTGCCAGTTTCAGCTCATCAAAGTGCAAACTTCCAGCCGCTAGAGAATTGTCCACTAAGCTAAAGAGCTCTTTCGTATTAAATAACTTCTCCTGCAAGAGGAAGATAACAAGAGAAAAATCTAAAGAAAAGGATGGGTTTCTGCTAGGAGGATTGAGAGTATGGAAGGTACTGCTGAACCGCTGACTATGAGGCATTCTTGAGTTCTGATTGCAAAGGACTCTCTGATAAGCAAGCCAATCACCCTGGTGCTATAGAGGAATATTAGCTAGTGAAGAATCCCAAGTAGTCGTGCATAATACATTTCATGCCTGCACTTCATTTAATGTTGGGCAGCTTTACCCTCTTTCTGGCTTGTTCCAAGCCCTCCTTCAAGTGCACACTGAACAGCATGGGAGCTACTTCCAGATGCTGAGAGAGTGTTTCTAGAGAGTGATGTGTACATGAATGCCAAAAGCCACATTGGTTGGGCTGATCATGTTAGTCTTTGCCACTCTTTAGAAGAGTGTCAGGCATGTAGTAAAGACCCACTTGCATTTCTGCAGTATTCCCTCCCTGCCCCCCACAGCAGTCATCTGGGATATCACTGAGTAAGAGGAGCTCCCTTGATGTGTATGAGATGGGGCCTGAGTCCGCTGGCATTATGGAAACATTTCCACTGCCTTCTGGAAAGCATGGGTCATGGCTGCATAGATCTAAGTCCATTACAGGAAAGAGGATATTTCATTTAATCTCGCACATCTATCCATTTACAGTTTCTACTTCTCTGCACAGTTCCCAAAGGGAAGATACAAATTATAACAACTTGGATCAATTTAGTATCATTAAATGCTTTGCTAAAGTGAGATTTCCTCCCAAACCATTCCCATGCTGAGATGTGTATTACTTCTATTGCAAATATTGTGCTGTAAAATATTAAGGATTTCATCTCCCGCATCTTGAAAATCAGATCCTGCTATAGCTGTCGGGCAACATGGGAAGGCAAAGAGAAAAATTCACAGTTCTTAGAGACACTGTTTTATGGCTGAAATCATGGAGCTAAGGCAACTGCAATATAAAAATACACTGGAAAACAGTGGCTAGAGTGGGGAACTGGGAGTGAGAGATTCCAGCTGAAATCCTCATCCAGCCAGGAGGCTAAAACAGTGGAGTTGAGCAAGTGTTGTTTTTTAGATTGATTGATTGATTGATTGATTTAGATGAGAACTGCAGTGTTCGAAGCTCCTATCGTTCTAGGTGCATTTTGCGACAGGGAATTTCATTGGCGTGAGTAGTTTCTGAGCTCTGGGCACAGTACTGCGCCTCAGATTTCAAAATAAAGCTGCAGAGTGGAAGGAAAGGAGGACCTTTTGCTGCCTCCCCACTTCCAGCTATTCTCTGAAGACTGGAGAAGAGTCCCGCTTAAGAATATTAGGGGTGTTGGCAGGGGAAGGACTAGACCATTTGAAATATGAACATAATATTTTAGGTGCAGTTCATTCATTTTCAGTTTTGTATTCTCGTTATAAAAATAGCATGCCCAGACATTCCATTGTTGCACCCATAACCTAGGTTTAAGGTGCCATTTAGCTCCTAGCTTTCATATCTCAGTTTCTAACATTGGAGAACTGTAGCATACTTTACTCATTGAAATGTTTCACAGATATAATGGGTTGTTTCCAAATGGCATGCCTCCACAGATGGAAGGCTCATTTGATCAGCAAAACAGGAATCCCCCCAAATCTGCTCCAGAGTGTTGGGTTATCCTTTGAAACAGCATGGGAGGTGGCATAGACAGCATAGATAGCTGTAGTTTCTAATGGCCAAGTTCCACAATTGACAATGCCAATTTTTGTTCTTGTCATCCTCACAGCTTTAAAAAAAGAAAATCAACTATAATAAACAGCAGACCTAAAAAGTGAAGGACTAAATTGGAGAGATCACAAAATCAGACACGTAAAATTCAGAAGATCTAGCAAAATTGAAGTCAATAGAATGGATTTGGCAAGCTTCACACAGGTGGACCTTCTATAAGACAAATGCCACACATAGATAATGCACCATTTCTAGTAAGTGACATGTTGCGGTAGCTTCCAAACTTAATTTTAATTTTCTGGAATATTCAAACATGAGAAGATATTTCCTTCAACATTTAAAATTTTAATTCAGGGGTGAGGGACATCTTGTATGTTATGTTACTGGACTACATTTACATCTAGACCTGTGGGCCATGGAACAAAAAATTATGTTATCCACCTTTTATCATCTCAAATGGAAGAAATTCCTTAACTTTTCTGAGCATTTCATAGTTATGCTCAACTCTTCTTACAGCTAAGAAATGTAATGAGAGGGTCAAACTAGATGTCATTTGGCACTGACTTCTATCTATCTATCTACCTATCTATCTATCTATCTGGTAAGAAAGACACAAAGGTGCATGTAGAGGGGAATTTAAAAAATGCAAAGGCTATTGAAGTGAATAATGTCATGTACAGTGGTACCTCGGGTTAAGTACTTAATTTGTTCCGGAGGGCCGTTCTTAACCTGAAATTGTTCTTAACCTGAAGCACCCCTTTAGCTAATGGGGCCTCCTGCTGCTGCCACTGCACTATTTCTGTTTTCATCCAGAAGCAAAGTTCTTAACCCGAGGTACTATTTCTGGGTTAGCAGAGTCTGTAACCTGAAGCATATGTAACCTGAAGCGTATGTAACCCGAGGTACCACTGTATATAGTCTGGCACCCAAATCCAATGCACTTCAGTAAGTGCAGAATGCTGCAGCACGATTGCTGAGGGGAGTGAGGCCTTGTCAGCATATAACACCTCAGGTCAGAGTTCTGTACTAGTTGCCAATTTGTACTCAACCATGTCAACTGGCGGAATTGGCACTACTACAGGTGCCACATAATACATGCTTAGTGTGACAGCACCTACACTTAGAACTTTCTGCCTTATTGAGATCAAGGAAGCGACTTCACTGTACCCTTTTGGGCGCCTGCTTTAAAAATTCATGTTTAGACAAGCCTACCCTGAGGTAACTGTAATCTGTTTTAGTCTTTTAACTTTTGTATGTCTTGAAGTAGGACTGGGATTGTTTCTTGACATTATTGCTTTATCTTTTGTAAATCTCTTTTTAAGGCTTTTTACAATCAAGCAGTGTATAAACTTTATGAAATAAACAAACTCATACTGTCCCTGGCTATCAGCCATGCCGACTGGGGAGAATGGAAGATGAAGTCCGACAACAAAAAGAGACAGTTACAGATAGGTAGCTGTGTTGGTCTGCCATAGTTAAAACAAAAAAAAAATTCCTTCCAGTAGCACCTTAAAGACCAACTAAGTTAGTTCTTGGTATGAGCTTTCATGTGCATGCACACTTCTTCAGATACGAAGAAGTTATCTGAAGAAGTGTGCATGCACACGAAAGCTCATACCAAGAACTAACTTAGTTGGTCTTTAAGGTGCTACTGGAAGGAATTTTTTTTTTGTTTTAACAACAAGAGAGTCATGGGTTCCCCATCCCTGCTTTAACAGAATGTGAGAAGCCTAACCTTGCTTTCAGGGAAGGAGGAAGACAAGTTTCCCCCTTTTTTGCACAGCTGTAGATGTATACTGCATGAAAAAAGATGGCTTTAAAGATAATATTTATATAAAATGTTTTGAAACTGGACGTACAAGGAGAAGGCCTTGTGATGATCCTACAGTAATGTCAAGGGTGCTGCCACTCACCAACAGGGTTTTTTTTTCATCCTGGTAAAAAGACAAGACGACTGTGTGTTGTGATGGCTCAAAGTCCAGCCCCAAGCAGAGTGTGCCTAATTATTCATAGGATAGCACAGCTGCAGGAGCAGCAGGTTGCAAACTTGCTCAGTGGAAACGGAAAGACACTCTGTATGTGGCTCAGGGGTGCTTTTACTATGTTCCTGCTGGCTGCTAGAAACAATTGTTGGTTACCAAGCCCTGACACATTCAGTAGGCACTACTGATACAAACTTAACTGCCATCCCCAACATGCATGATCGTCACACTTTCTGGAATGAAGATTTCTGTTTCCCAGCAACTATACTCAGTGCTTTGCATCCCTAAATGAGGCATAGTGATAGAAATCCATTAGGCTGCTCCTGAAGAACTGCAGCAGCCCAGGCAGGAAATGTAATCAATGCTATTCCTGAAGCAACACAAAGGTTAAGAGAGTCATGTGTAGCCAGCCACTATGTCTACTGCCTCATAAATCTCCAGCACTGCACTACCCTTAAAAAAAAACTATGCAATCAGATTAACCTTTTAAATTTTACATACAGAGTTCATTACAAATATGTTTTTTGGACATTGTTTTTTTAGATGCCAACTGTTCTGACAGAAAAAATCCTGTAAGATTCATTTCACTTGTTTCCAACATCAAACACTCCTTAAATCTGAGACAAAATCATCTTGATTGTAAACAGCAGCTGAAGCAATTACAGAGCGAGGGCTGTACGGAGACCCATGGCAACAACCTGCCAACTCCAGGCTATTTTGAAATGTCAGATAAAGAACTAAGCATATTATTCACACAGGGATATTTCCACTTTCTAAAGAGAGAGCCTCGTTGAATTCTGCGGGACTTCCTTTCAAGCATACGTGCCCAAGATTCCACTGTAAATATGGATTCTTACAGTGCTAACCTACCACATGTCTACTTTGAGGTAAATCCCACTGGTTTACATGATGCTTACTCTCAGGTAAGTGAATACAGGATTGCAGCCACAAGGCAACTAAGTGTGCTCACCCACCTGATGCCACATAGAGGGATTCTGTTTCCACTATTAATTAGGAGAAATAAGGGGAGATTAAAAATATATCTGAACTGAAATTGCACTCCACAGGAAGCAGCTCTTGAAGAGATAATAAGGTTTCATACAGATTAGTTCTAAATAGACAAATCAGGACAGACTTTAGGAAATTTCCAAAGGTACAGCAGAAAGAAAATAGGCGTGAGAACAAGCTGAGTGTGCGCTTCTGCTTGTAAACACAAGATGGGTGTGAAAGCTGCCAGCAAAGCCAGACAACCCAAAGGGCATGGAGCAAGGCAGAACCATGGCAATATTCCCAGTCTGTGTTGAATGGCAGACTCAGGCTAGGCAAGCAAAAAAGTCTAAAACATATGGAAGAAGACACCCCCACAAAAATGCTGGATCCAAAGAGGATAGAGAAACTTACGTATGGAACGCCGTCCCACCAGATGTCTTTTAGAAGACATCTGAAGGCAGTCCTGTTTAGGGAAGCTTTTAATGTTTAATAGGTTATTGTATTTTAGTGTTCTGTTGGAAGCCGCCCAGAGTGGCTGGGGAAACCCAGCCAGATGGACGGGGTATAAATAATAAATTATTATTATTATATTATTATTATTATTATTATTATTATTATTATTACTTCAACAAGGGCTAAACAACTTATACCACAGCAAGCTGAACATGGCCTGACAGTCATGAATGGCAACAAACAGCTCAACAGACCTCTTGTTGTTGCTTTACCATCTGCTTGCAAAAGCAAGGGGGTTGTCCAACACTGTATCTACCATTTGTACAGATGTTCCTGAATAAGAGAATGTGCATCCAGAAGAACAAATCTCAAAACAACCACTTTAACAATGACCATTGTTTGTCTGAAAATGTGTAAGGCAGCAATCAAAGGTTCAGCCGTGATCCAAAAGATGCCTGGCATGCAGTGCTTCCTGAGCAAGTTAACAGGCATGGAGAAATTTCAAAGTTGCTTGTACAGAGTACAATAATTTGACAGTGCTAAACCAAGCAAAGCATTAAAAAACAAGAACAAACAATTAGCCCAGCTCCAAATGGCTATACAAGAAGATGAATCCCAGCCAAGAGAAGGTTTGTGATCCAGCCAACTTTGACAGATGAATAAGAGAAGTGGTCAGAAGACAAACTAGCTCCCTAGGTTTCTCTGTTTCTTACACAGAATAAAGCCTGTGATTACTGAAGCTCCAGACACAGATATGCCGAATGTCAATTCTTTGATATAATCATAAAAATATTCACTGATGATAGAAACACAACTGATGCAATAAATAAGTTTGGGTTCAATAAAGAGTGGTATCTCTTCTTTCCTTCTAAATGGAAGAGCAAAAAAGAAATCAGAAAACTGGCTTGGATTCAAGCACATGGATCATATAACAGGATAAAAACTAAGGCTTTGATCCCAACATCGTTCAATGTAGCTTAGTGCTCTATGACAGGATTTTTGTACGTGACTGTTACAGATTGTGGGTTGAACTCAGTAGTTAGCTGAACTTAGATCCTGCTGAAATCAATAATCCACAGTTGGGCAATACATTTATGGGAACCAACCAAGATGTTAGAAGTGTGTGACAAGCTTTTGAGTTCTTTGGAACTCTACATCAGACAAGATACTATGGAAAGTGAGGGGTGTGAAGAAGAAAAAAAAACCAAAAGATACCTTTTAGACCCAGTTCCAAAATAGAAATTGCAGGCTGAACAAGTCCCCCCCCCCCCCGCAGCTGATTTGGATATCTGTTGATAGATTCCAAAACAAAGAAGCAAAGGCTACTAGTTATCTATGAAAAAATGCAGACTGGCTTGTAACCTAGTTCTGTCCCAAACCTTGCATAAAATCATACCATCATGACCAACTTGTTCATTTAAGCTTGTATTCAATACTGTGCACATAGACTTCAATGAATGCAGCACAATCTTCCTTTCCTTCCCTTTCCCTTTCCTCATGTGTCCTCAGAATGCTCCTCCAACCCTCTGAAGCATATTTTGAGAATGCACAAGCTGCTACGGAGGAGAGGAGAAGGAGGCAAAATTTCTGTTGCACAAGCAAAAATCTGCTATGCTATCAGATTAGCACTGGATACAAACAACCCTTGCAGTGAGGAGCTTAATTTCTCTCTGCACTGGGCATTTGGGCAAGACACTTCTCACAGCTCTACCCATCCAAAGTTTCCTTCCACCTGCCCCATTCCAGTTCCATCCCTGGAATCCACTCCTATTAGCCAGGATAGGGCACCCAGGCCTCATACTATGTACTGTTGTAGTACATCACTGAGTACTAACTGTAGGAGACACAGGCATTTTTGACTGGGCACTGTGTTGAAAGCAGAGTGCTGGATTAGATGGGGACAAGAACAGAAACTGCATATAGATGACACCAAGCCTCCAAATCCATTGCTGCATTGCCACTGTATACCATGCTCCTTTCCCCCTGCTTCTCAATGTTTGCAGAGGTGATAGAAAAATAAATTCCAAAAGCCTCACAGAGGCACTGTCAACTCTGAGGGGGCCCTTTGGCAAGCTTACTTTCCGACCTGCTCACTTGCTGCTCCAGTGCCCTCATTAGCCCCCAAACCCCAAAGATGGACTTCTAAATAGAGTTTAAGATGGGATCTGGATTTTTACTCACTCTTACAGTGTGCTTACTTGTGCTTCCTAATAGCATCATTAATTATTTTTATTTACGTAAGCCAGCCAAATGCAATGTTTTTGAGTCCGTAAAACATAAAAGATTAAAATACAATTATATAAAATACAATAACCCAAAACAAATTGCTGCATGAAATTTCGTGCTATCAGCAAGCAAAGTAAATACCAAATTGACCGCAACAGTAAAAAAATAATAATAATCACAGCCTTAAGATTACAGCTTCAAATATGCAGAGATAGGGATGCAGAGATAGACATTTGTTTGGTTCACATTTTAATGCATGCCCAACTAAGCTGCACTTTTCGAAACAATACACAACCCAAAACACAGCTGTTCTTTGAATGTCGCTGAATTTAGTGATGTAGTTCTCCAAGTGAATACTGCAAACAAAAAAGTGAATAGCATATTATTGAAAGTAAGTATAGAGAAAAACACGCTGCATAAGGAGAAATTGCTTGTAAAAATGTGCATATTAAGTAAAATTGCACGCAATCATGTGAACGTTAGGAGAAATGCACCAGAAATGCATACGAATTCACATGCATTTAAAAAAAAAAAAGCCAAGACTGATGTAGAAATGGGGTAAACTGAATTTAAGATTAGAAAAATTGAGCAACTAAGAGAAACCAAAGTTGACAAAGTCATCCATTGCTAGAGACATACTGCATCCCAATATGGAACTACCAGGGCTCAAATAAGCACTGATGGACAAAGAACCTCTGAATTTCCATAAGCTCTTTTAAAGTCATCTAAGCCAGTGGACACCTTGTGTCAACAAATGCCCTAAGCATTACCCGCATATGGAGGCAAGTGAATTGCAAGAGACTATTAATCTTGCAGACCGCTATCATTTCATCAGAGACCCATGACACTTCTTGTATGCAGTCTCTTTTTCACAATCATCACTGCGCCAGGACAAATATATACCTTTCTGCTAAGCCATTTCTATAAAGATTTCTGATAAACATCACAGCAGCACACAACCACAGGAACATCAGCACCATATTGATTGTCCCAACATAACATTTGTGCTGTAATTTATGCCATTTATCTTCTGTGCAATACCTAATATATTATTCTGGCACCACAGAACAGCTTCCGATCAAGCATTGCTTTTAGAATAGTTTAACCAGTTAACTCTCCATCTCTCATCACCAGCTAATATTATTATGCTATTTTGGGATGGACGTGCTTTTTGTTTGTATTCAATTTCACACGCCGTACTGAGAAGTTAATCCTACTAAAAAAGTGCCAGAAGCCATGCAGTGAGTCTGTGGATAACCTGACATTTCTCAGCCTTTGCAAGTCTACTATACAGCTTATTGCACAGGTAGGTAGAAGGCAGATTGGGATCTACTGGTAAATCTATGGCTGATCTGCAGGAGATTGGTGTCGGTTTCAGATTCCCAATGGTGTGGATTTCTGATTCCGAACTGTAACATTTTTTAACCTAAATCACACTGTTGAAATTAAGAAAGCTAATCAAAATTGAAGTTTCATGTAAAGCAACTGTGATTTCAATTCAGTTATGTGTGCTGCAAACAAATCCCGAAGGTTCAGGGAATGTGCTTGGAGCCACCCTGTTATTTTATATGAATTGTAACTATCTTTTGCACTTAGCTCTGACCTTGAGGTTCTAGAAAAAATACAAAGTACCGTATTTCTCGCCCCATAGGGCGCACCGGGCCATAGGGCACACCTAGTTTTTTGGGGGGGGAATAAAGGGGGGGAATTATTTTTTTCCCCAGCCCCCAGAACAGGCAGCTCTCCGCAAGCCGTGGGAGCCCAGCGAGAAGTCGCGCCAGGCTCCCACGGCTTGCGGAGAGCTGCGCGAAGCTCGAAGCCCAGGGTGCGCTGAATCCAAGGAATCAGAAGTCTGTCCACTCCTGACTTATATAGTATGGGCTTGTTAACTGTTTTGGATCAATGAATAAGCAAGCCTATTAACTGTTTTAGTTCAGAGAAACAGCGGTAAAAAAAGCCCCCACCAGTACACATGGATAACATCTGCTGCTACCTTGGGATCAGAGTCAACTTCTTCATAAGAGATATTTGGGGCAATGCTCTTTTATTTCTTATTCCAAAGTTATTACAGCTAAAATAATTTCCACTTTTGACAAGCACAAAAGATACAAATGAACCGAAATAATTGTTTTCCTCGCATTCCCAGGACGGATTCAAGATGTTAGCTTAAAACTGATCACCTGTTTCATGTTTTGGTTTTTGAACCACCCCCAGCTTACTGCCATATGTTTCTAACCACAAACAACCATAATTTTCTGAAATTATTTTCGTCTTGCTTCAGAGACAGAGATACCTTTTGATTCTATAAAACAGGGAGTCTAGTTCATCTCATGCTCCAAGATAAATGCACATTATGAAACCATCACTGCTTCAACTGGTTGCTAATGTCTACCAAGTTAGAAGATTTCCTCACAAATATAATACTTCCCCCTATTATTTAATCCCCTCAAGCTATAGCTGAAAAAATGCTAATCCTGCCATGCCTTCTTGAAGCAGACTATTTTCTCATGTGCCTCAAGGAATCCATTTCTTGGAGTTCTTCCAGTTCATTCATAAAGGAATTCAATCTTAATTAAGTTAAAGTAGGATCTCAGCTAGATGATCATACTGCACACTATGAAGCTAGGAAAAGAGAAGTGAAAATAGGTAACCTGTAATCCTAAACATGGGACGCGGGTGGCGCTGTGGGTTAAACCACAGAGCCTAGGACTTGCTGATCAGAAGGTTGGCGGTTCGAATCCCCGCAACGGGGTGAGCTCCTGTTGCTCGGTCCCTGCTCCTGCCAACCTAGCAGTTCAAAAGCACGTCAAAGTTCAAGTAGATAAATAGGTACCACTCCGGCGGGAAGGTAAACGGCATTTCCGTGTGCTGCTCTGGTTCGCCAGAAGCGGCTTAGTCATGCTGGCCACATGACCTGGAAGCTGTACGCCAGCTCCCTCGGCCAATAAAGCAAGATGAGCACCGCAACCCCAGAGTCGGTCACGACTGGACCTAATGGTCAGGGGTCCCTTTACCTTTTTAATCCTAAACATACTAGGACGTAAAACTTATTGAGCTCAATAGTGCACATGACTTTAGGACTGTACATCATGAGCTGAGGTCAGCCTTCCCCAACCTTTTGCTTTCCAGACTTTTTGGACTCCAACTCCCATCATCCCTAATTGTTAACAATGCTGGATGGGGATGATGGGAGTTGTAGTCCAAAACATCTGGAGGGCACCATTTTGGAGAAGGCTGCATAATTTAATTTGTTTTTCAGAACTTATGTGTCAAAAGGATATCTCCAAACTGAATGAACAGGCAGTAAAATGACAATTGCAATTCAATATGAAGAAGTTATACACTTCCATGCAAAAAATCTTAACTTCACATGTACACTCATGGGATCTTCACTGGTGATTACTGGACAGGAATGACATATTGGATCCATAATCAACAGTTCAATGAAGATATATTAGGAAGTTGAATACTTATCTTGATGGCCGTGTAAATAAATTACAACCCCATGGTCAGACATCTCCACATCTCTCCAAAAATTTATCCCAAGTGTTGCTCCCTGAGCAATTCATATAAGGAACAATATGTAATAATATGTACAAAGTCTTTAACTCTGCATAAAGTCAGATGTATTCAGAATATGACATATTTCTGAGCCTTCCTTCTAAAACAACTGTGGGTAGCAGATTTAACTGGGCCTTCCTTATCTCTCAGTTTCTACAAATCCTTAAAACAACAAGAGAAGAATAGAAAATGCTTTAAATGAATAAAACAATCCCATAAATCAATTTCTTCATTGATGAAGTTTATTACAATATGTTGATGCCACTGAAGTGGTGTACAGCTGAAACAAAAATTGAATAATATTTAAACCATTGTTAAAGACACCTAACAAAAATAGTTTTACTGAAAAAGCTTAATGGAATACACAAGTTTTATAAACCTTGCCAAAGACCATTGACAAAGCTTTCCAGACACATTCTGGAAGGAGGTTCTACAGTGTGGGGGCTATTGGATAGAGGCTTGACCTCTATCTGCAGCTGTTTGAATGTGTCATATAGATGGCACAGACAGCGGTGCCCACCGTCTTGACCCCAATTAGTGAATAGGCTTGTATGAAATGCAATTCTATCAATCCAAGGATTAACCTCTGTGTGGGAAGTGGAGTCCTTATCAGCTTTGGGATGATCAGAAGCAACAGTAAGTTATGTGTACCCAGAGTACCAATTCATGAGCAGCTGCTCATGTGTAAGAAGATGGAGGGTGAGTGGCCCGCTGGTATGGCCGTGTTCCAGCCTCCACACATTAGCCCTATGCATGGAAGGGACGCATGGATTGGGCTATAGAACACTGGATTTGAACACTGGCAACATGATGATTTGCCTTCCTCTTGTGAAAATGAGAAACATCCCAAGATATCTCTTAAGGTGCCCCAAATACAATAAGAACAACAAGCAAACAATATAGTAGAAAGCAACAAAATAAGGAGAAGGGGAGATGGAAATATTTATTGAGAGATTTGCCAAGAGATGGGTATTCTGAAATGTGAGTGCCAAAGGAACAGTCTGGTTCTATGTTCCTGTTAATCTCATTTCAGATAAGGGAGGTACATGGGCACAGCAACGTAATTCTCAATTTAGCATTTCAAAGCATTTAAATAGAAAAATCAAGCGCCATGTAGATGAAGAATTTTCATTTCATCCACTAAGTGATTTGCAGCATATTAAGATTATCATGACTTTTGCCACCAAAAGAGCACGCTGGCATATCACAGAACTGGAAAAACAATTAATTTAAAAGAACTCATTAATAGTGTAACAGATGAGATAAGAAAAAAGTTCGGCAGCATTTTTATTCTCACAGCATTTGAGAAAAATGAAAAGAACGCCATGTAGCAATTTTGTATGTTGTGAATACTGTATCTGGTAACAGAAATATTACCAGTATAATGACTTAGCCACCTTGAACTTGGCTTTGGTTCCATTTGGACATAACAATGAACTCCGGTTTATCATTATGGGCATGAGCATGACTCAGATTCTTGCATTTCCCTCACTAGACTCAGACTCTTGCATTTCCTAGCACTGTTGTGTGAGGATCAGAAGTGTTCATATTCATTTCCATTATTAATAGTTTAGCCTTACACCATATTTTATATTGCTGTAACTTGTCCTGGAACCTTCTGGTGAATGGTAGGTAATATTAATAATAAATAGCAACAACAGCATTGTAGCTCAATATAAGTTGGCATAAAAGAAGCCCAGGAACTGTGGTAATAGGAAGGCATATGCAAGTGCCTTGAAAAGTTATAGGAATTTTATTGAGTTTATCTCTCTCTCTCTCTCTCTCTCTCACACACACACACACACACACACACCCCTTAGAAATTCCTTTAGTGACTGCTCTAGTTCATCTCAATTCAACTAATAAGTCAGCTGTTAAAAGAGTTGGATTGTTTTTTATTCTTATTTAAATATCTTTCCTAAAATACACAATACCTGTAATACTTTAAAGGCTTAATAAAAAATGCTTTCTGTACACAATGGGTTTGTACCAAATAGACATTTTATGTTCATCTTGTCTCATTAATATAGCTGTCAAAAGCACCTTCTGCTCCTAGGCAGTGCTCTTCAACCAAGCAAAAAATAAATGTGTACTTTGTATTCAGAGTTCTGGTCATGGTCTGGAAGCTTGAAAAACAATGCCTGGCATCAAGACAAGAAAACAAATTGTGTGTTTATAAAAACTGGTGCAGCTGAACCAAAACTGAATTAGCACAACATACTACAAGCAAAGTGAGGGGAAAGGTTCAAAAACTCTGCAAAGAGAACAAATATGTACTCTTTTTGCTACAAAGTGTTCTTTCACCATTAGATCATTCTATCAAACAATGAAGTAACAAATGCATAACCAGGTAAGGCTTCATGGCTGTTAGGGTTCCACAGAAAAGGCATCTCTTAAGTTCACTCAACATGGTAAATAAATCCTCTGCCACCCCACCTAAAGCCAAATTTATTAGATCCAGATAATCAAAATACTAAATGTTCTGGTTTTGTGGCTTTTGTTTGGGTTGAGTTGTGACTGATGGTAATCTGGTTCAGTTCCAATTCAGGACAATAAAGGTTCAGTAACTGGTTCATGGGTTGGTGCAAGTTAATGAATCTAATTATCACAACTATTCACACATCCAGTACATGTGGATAATGAACAGAAGATGGGGCAGCAGCATTACATTGCTAGACATGCCCTCTGCACACTAACATTTGTGTCAGCCACACAAAGATCCTAGTAGCCACATTAGTAGACAATTAAAAATTACCCAGGCAATGTTATCATAGTCCATTCTCCTCATATTGCAGGTTGCAGACATTGCTGACAAAGTAAAAAGTGCACCATGTTCCTACAATGTGTTGTTGTTGTTTAGTCGTTTAGTCGTGTCCAACTCTTTGTGACCACATGGACCAGAGCACGCCAGGCACTTCTGTCTTCCACTGCCTCCCGCAGTTTGGTCAAACTCATGCTGGTAGCTTCAAGAACACTATCCAACCATCTCGTCTTCTGTCATCCCCTTCTCCTTGTGCCCTCCATCTTTCCCAACATCAGGGTCTTTTCCAGGGAGTCTTCTCTTCTCATGAGGTGGCCAAAGTATTGGAGCCTCAGCTTCACGATCTGTCCTTCCAGTGAGCACTCAGGGCTGATTTCCTTAAGAATGGATAGGTTTGATCTTCTTGCAGTCTACAATGTAGACCACTATTAATAATTTTCTAAAATGCAAGGTGAGGGGTCTGATCGTTTTCCTGTCTTCACGACAGTGTATGTTAAAAGTAAACATTAGATTTTTTTTTACTTGATTAGTCCATGTAGTCAGAACTCTAAAAACTGCTGGATATAAAGGGGAAAGGGTGGTGTGTGTGTGTGTGTGTGTTTTGTTAGTTGCTCCAGAGAGTTGCCTCTTCCAAGACAACCAGGGATGGACTGGGCCCAAGTCAATTCCACATGTGCTTGTTTATTAGCCTGTTCCATTCTATTTCTTCATTAATCTGAAGGTTTTATAAAATCTACACTAACGTTTATATTTAAATACGTATTCTGTCACAAAATACGTATTTAAATATAAATTTTATCTCTACATATAAGCTAGTAAGTGCATCCTATCCTAAAATGTGCCTTTTTAATGCATTTTCATATCTTTCTATTTTCAGCCAAGAACTTTACCATAAAATCTGAAAATGTGCAAAATAACAAGAATAATTGATTCCAATCTTTATATTAGTTTTTAAAAATCATGTAAGGTCATATTTGAATTCACAGAAATTGAATTCCTCATGAACTCTTTGAGAGAACTATTACAACATGTTATCTGTTTCATTTTTCTTTTAGTGTAGTAAGCATTGTAAGCTGCTCCCATACGCCGCATGAATTAAATAAATAGATAACATGTTAGATAACAGATAAATAGATAGCATGTTTGAAATATGTTACTGTGGTGTACATCCCTCTTCATTCATTCGTGCAGAATCATATGAAACATTCCTGATATCCAGAAATGATTGGGAAGATAACCCAGGATATATACAAACAGCACCCTGTTCACAATAAGCCATTATTAACTGCAAGGATCATCAACAATGGAAAAAAGGGACAGCAGCCGGACTATTTTCTCTTTCAATTCTGTATACTTTAGACACCAGCCTATTTAAGTTTTTGACAGCTGATCTGCAACAACCTTGCAAAGATATATATTATGTTGTACAAGATCAATGGGAGAGATGAAAAATTATATTGGTCGTGTGCCTGGTTTAACAGCATATAATGCCCAGCTGAAGGGCAGCAGAGCTGAACAACGTACTCCAATTATCTGTTTATAAATATTGTGAAGCTACACTGATTGCTGAGCATCACGAAGAGAGGGAGGGGAAAAACACAAAAATTTTACATTCTGGACAAAGGGTTTCTTTAACCAAGCCAGGCTTGCCCTTAAGCAAATTGCACTGCTTCAGTGATATGATCTAAGATTCTAAGTGGAAGGATGCTAAAGGCAGTTAATTTCTACCTTGGTATAGATTCAGTAGAGTGCCTATCCTTTGACATAGATTGAAAACCAGTCACTATTCACCAAGAGTTGCTACATCACTTGGATATATTTTCTAAAGAGAAAAACATACAGGGCACAAGTTGCCTGGTTTTTGAATTACTCCTTTACAGTGACCTTTGTACAAGTCATATATTGTCACTCTGGATATAATTTGAAGATAATCTGATTGCATGGAGAGCATTTAAGAAGTTTTTCCTAAAGAATCACTGTAAGAATGGATGGTTTTTGTGAGATGAAAGATCCCAGCTTGACTCTCAGAACACAGTGTGAACTTTTACGGCTGGCTAATTAGTTAAAATAAATAAAAACCGCTTTGCATTCCACACATATTCTGATGGATCAATGCAATTTAAGTCTCCACTAGAAAGAAAGTGCATTCCTAGTGTTATATATTCTGAAGACATTTCTCCAGAGATGACATACTAATTGGTCTTTTCCACAGCCTGTACAATAAGTGTAAGACAGAATTAAGAGAATCGTAATTTCAACTTGAAAGGCAGAATTCTGCAAAGCGTAAGGAACTGTACTGAGATTCTCTATACAAGAAAAGAGAAAGGTGAAAGGCCAAAGCCCCTTTCAGATGACAAATGAATGCATCTGGGAGAGGGAGAGGGTAATGGGATTGGGTTGGCACATTGTATGCTGTCCTCTTGTCGTGAATTCATTTGAAGGTTGGAACACAGGCCTCTCTCCATACAATGGAAAACAGAAAAAGCATGGAGAGATCCCTGAACCTGTGCAATTGTAGGGATAGAGGCCATGTCCTGACCTTCAAATGAACGTGCGTAATTCAGAGACCAGACCTACTGCTGCAATCTTGCTCCCACCCCCACCCCACCCCCATGCATATGTTCATTGCCCAAGTTTGCAGATAACACTAAAGCAAACCATGGCATAGCACAATCAATATTTCGCACAGTAAAGACTATGGCCATTTGACTCTTCCCATGGCCTCCTGCTGCTGGATTGCCAAGGGCTAGGTCATGCTTTGGGCTTAGCTTTATGTCCAGGTTCATGGGCTGTTTCTCCTGGACAAACCACAAGACTGAACCAAGAACAAAAGCTTAGTTACTGCTAGTGATTTGTCTGGAGTGAGGCAACCCACAAGTCCAGGTTTGGATATAATACTAAGCTAAATGATAACTTATCCCCATGTAGCCCAACTGTAGCAGGGCTGGGGGAGAAGTGAAGCAGCCACAGTCTCTGTTCAAGAAACCTGTATATTTACTCATCGGTACGAAGTCATGGTTTGTTTTAGTGTTTCATGCAAACTAGGACATAACGTAAAAATGGCTAAAATAATAAAGTGGTTCTTGGAGGCTATCAACAAATCACAGGAACCCATTAGGATGACCCCAAACCCTCACCATTCCATGCTGTCATGTTTTCTTATGACACAACCTTTATGTTAAGAAATTAACAACACTGTGCTGTATGAGTTATATGAAGCTATTTGCTTTGAATTTGCCAAGAAGCTCCACCTGGCTCCTGGCTCCTAGTGCTGGACTTCCCGCTGACCACCACCTACACTTCATCCATGGCAATAGACACCTGCCTGAAATCTGACTGCTCTCTGCTGGTGATCACTATGGTCTGGATTATACAAGTTTATCCATGGAGATTAGGCATGCAGCTGTCCCTGTTTCAGACAGTCAACAAACTTTTTCAGCAGGCGACCAGTCCACTGTCCCTCAGACCTTGTGGGGGGCTGGACTATATTTGGGCGGGGGAAATGATCCAAGAGCACCACAAGCCCCGGTGGCTGCTTACCTGTGACTTGTGAGCGGCAGGGGCTGGTGGCGGTGGTAGCAGCGGAGGGACGATGAGCGGCACGTGAAAGGGCTCTGGAGAGGGGCTGCTTAAAATGGTGGCTGCTCAAGTACTGCTGCTGCTGCTGGCACCAACAAAGCCTAGCCCCCTTCCTCCTCTAGGCAGGGCAGGGAGAAGCCGGGAGGGAGGAGGCGCCCACGCCACCATAAGAGGGAGAGAGAGGGAAAGAACGTGTGCGCTGGCGATCCACGCAGCGATTCCCAGACCATCCGCGGGCCGGATCCAGAAGGCAATTGGGCCTGATCCGGCCTGCAGACCTTAGTTTGTCTACCCATGCAGTAGATGATTTGAATAATGTACATTTGATGTCTGTGTTCCAACACTATAATTCTCATTGCAAATACACATTTTGCAACAGCCATAGTTAGAATCACCTTACTATCCTGCTCTGTATGGTCAGATATAAGCAGTTGCAAATGTGGTAACTGGAAAAGTTACAATGTCTTAATGCACATGAGCAGAAATGTTGCTTTCTCAAATCTCAAGATGAGCTATGCATGCAAATGAATAAGTGTTTTAAAAACACTAATAAAGATTTCCTTGTAAAGATTTGCATTTCCACATTGGTTTGCCATCCACAGAAAAGAACATATTTTCCTCCCTTCCATGCATATATTGCAATAAATTAGAAGACGTTATTTATAAACACTACTAAGCCTTTCGTATTTTAAAAAGAAACAACAATGCCTATGGCTTTTCATCTGAGTATTACAGATAACAGTACAAAGTATTTTGTTGATATTAATGCGCTTACAGCTTATTACACTAAATTAATTAAACTCTGAATAAGGAAAAACCTGAAAATTCCGCATGTCTAATTTGTCCACCAAAGCGGCTTGTATAATGAATAGCTTTGTAAGAGCATTATGTTATCACAATGCAGCATATGATTCTACTGCTGCTCTGTTCATTTTTAGAGAGGACTATTAAAAGCTGCATGGCTTTATGGGCAAACCATTAGCCTGTTATCCCCTGGGGGATATGAAGAGACACATCTGCCTGGAACAAGACAGCCCTGATGATCTCAGCCCACTCTTCATCGAAAACTATCAGTTAGCATGCAGCAGAACCACAAATGACCACCCCTCTTACGATGGCAGGAAAACTTAAGCCAAAAAGCCACATACAACACAGAAGGCTTTCCAGAGGTCAACGGCAAAGCTATTAAGAGAGTACTGAAAGAAATCATTAAGAAAATGCTAGACCAGGCCTGTGCCACTTGTGATCCATGAAGCGGAACACATTATGCAATTGCGGCCTGCCAGGAGCCTTACAACCCCCTGTGGCTGTAGCCCTGAAAGGCAGCAGCAGCAAGAGGCCGATCAAGCCACCTAGGGGCCACACTATGCAAAATAGACATATGCATTGTCCAAATTATGAACCTGCTACTGCTGCTTTCCTGGGAGGTGGGTAGGGGCACAGTCTGATTCACCATGAATGGGAGACTTGATCAGTAAGTAGTAAAGATTTATATTATATTATTATATTATATTATATTATATTATATTATATTATATTATATTATATTATTATATTATATTATATTATATTATATTATATTATATTATATTATATTATATTATATTATATGTATACTGCCCTATACTCACAGGTCTCAGGGCAGTTCACAAGATAAAATCACCATATAAAAACACAGAATACATAATCAAAACAAGAACAGCCCAGTAACACCCCCCCAAAAAAACCCCCACACATTTTAAAATGGCATTGAATGTCAGTCAACCAAAGGCCTGGTTAAAGAGGAACGTTTTTGCCTGGTGCCTAAAGTTGTATAATGAAGGTGCTAGGCAAACATCCCTGGGGAGAGCATTCCACAAATGGTGAGCTACTGCAAAAAAAAAAAAAAAGGCCCGTTCTCGTGGAGGAGGCACACAAAGAAGGGCCTGCCTCAGAGGATGATCTCAGGGTCCAAGTAGGTTCATATGGGAGAAGGCAATCCCTGAGGTATTGCGGTCCTGAGCCCTTTAAGGCTTTATAGGTCAAAACCAGCACTTTGAATTGTGCCTGGATGCCAAACATGAAAAGTTAGCAAAGTCCAAAAGGCGCTAGATGGAGAATTTGTTACAGGTAAGTTGACAGGCCTTTCAATAGCATAATAGAGGCTAAACAATTGGGGAACTAGAAAAACTGAATTCATAAAGCTTATTAGCAATGGTATTATTCATACGTTTGTAACTTAATGGAATGTCAGGGATTAACTTGGTAAGATAACGCAAAGCATAAGTTTAGAATTTATCCAGACTGAGTAGACAGAGATGGAGGGTTGCATACAATGTTCCACATGCGTAGTTCAGCCCCCATCACACAACCCCAGAAATGTACACTGAAGGGTTCCCCAATTCTAGAGCAAAAGTAGAAAAGGGTCTCAATCAGAACTGCCAATACCTCCACCATTCCCAGATTTCCATCTTGGCGCTCATGGGTCTTACGGTGGTTTAACATTATTTTGTGATGTAGATGGAATCTTATTGAACCGCACCCCAAAGTTGCAGTTCTGCAGCCAGTGATATGTTCCTAAGTAAAAAGGAACTGGACACATAGTTGCAGCCTCAACGTTTTTCAGGGTTTTATTTTATTTTTATTTTTAAAGTGTTATATTAATATAGCCTTTGCATTAAAAAGTGTGGGCATAACCTGGAACAAAGTTAAGGCTAATTCAAAATGGACTTCAGATGAGGTGTGCACACATTAACTTCTCAGGGACCTTGAAGCAGTCTTTTACTACTGTCATTGTACACTTTTTCCTTTTCTGCTGTGATGGTCTCAGGGCAAACTGTCCTTGCAATGCTTCAAACAGTAGCCATGGAAAGCCAAAATTAGCTCGCCAAAGTGTGATGCATACAGTTTATTGTGGAATATTATGGTGTCACTGATAATACCCATGGTGTAATACCCATAACACACACACCCTCTGAATTCCTCCCCCACAATAAAAGATGTACAAGAGCAGAAGCTGTTGTTGCTGCAAATAAATGTATAAGGGTTCAATTAAGTGTGATAAAACATGGCATTAAGTAGACATCAAAGCCTGTCTGATGGAGAAAAACAGAGGAAGATTTAACTAAGTTGTGAAAGCCACCAGTTTGCCAAGCGTCTGTCTCAAAAGACTTGATCCACATCCAACAAGACTCTTAGAAAATGTTGCCATGATCTTTGAAATCCTTACATGTTTTAATTCCACCACTGATATAGGAAATGGATCTTTCCCAACACGATAAGAGCAAATGAATGTACCTAAAACATGATTCTTGTGAATTCTTCCCAAGATAAAATCTGCTATGAGTAAAATAAATCCATATATAATATATATTGAAATAGGATAGCATATTGGTTCACCCAACATTATTTGCTCTGTCCTACTGACTTCGAAAGGAACAGGGAAGTGCTAACTGGGCAGAGGATTGCTGCCTTTGTCATTTTCACTTTCCAGCGCAGATCAGTTGCCTGTCAGCTAGTGTTCATTTCAGCTTATGTGCCAAGTAGAATGAAGAAGTGACAGACTGCAAATATCCCTTGCAAAGACAACTTCATTCTATGCCCGAAGAAAGTGTCTGGATAAAAATAAAAATCGTACAAGTCAGTGAAATAATACTTTTTAAAGGACTAATCAAAGTTTACAATGACCCTGGGCTCACACAAAATGATAAACCAAGCATTGCTTACCAGGACCATGCAAATGTGGGGTCTTCCAGAGAGCAGCTGGCAGCCACTTTTCTCCTCCCTGGCCTGTTTTGCTCCCATACTGCACTGAACTAAACCAAGGTTTGGCTTAGTGTGTCATCTGAACCTGGGTTAATTTTTAAGTTCTCGCCTCTTTTGAATGTTGTAGAGCTTAAATCTAGAAAACCATATTTCTTCTAGTTAAAATACACAAAGAATGCAGAGAAACCAAGAAAACCTTCAGCTTCTCACTAGCAGTAGCAAAATGGAAACCTTAGACCACATATTTTGTCCTGTCCCCCTTTTTTTCTACTTTCTTAGATCAGATTTGTGAGTTTGAAGCATTAAAACACCCAGTGCTTTCCTTTAAGCAATTAATATTTACTATGTAAGACCTCCCCTTCATGGATCACTGCCTTGCCGTGGCGAAGGGGCTTGAAGAACTCAGAGAAGCTATGAACTATGCCGAGCAGGGCACCCAAGATGAACAGGTCATAGTGGAGAGTTTTGACCAAACGTGATCCACCTGGAGGAGGAACCGGCAAGCCACTCCAGTATCCCTGCCAAGAAAACTCCATGGACAAAGACAACAGGCATATAAAAGTTATGACGCTGGAAGATGAGCCCCTCAGGTCGGAAGGCGTCCAACATGCTACTGGGGAAGAGCGGAGGGCAAGTACAAGTAGATCCAGAGCTGATGAAGCGGCTGGGCCAAAGCCGAAAGGACGCTCAGTTGCGGATATGCCTGGAAGCGAAAGGAAAGTCCAATGCTGTAAAGAAAAATATTGCATAGGAACCTGGAATGTAAGAACCATGAACCTGGGTAAGTTGGAGGTGGTCAAAAATGAGATGGCAAGAATAAATATTGACATCCTGGGCATCAGTGAACTAAAATGGACGGGAATGGGTGAATTCAGTTCGGATGACCATCATATCTACTACTGTGGGCAAGAAACCCGTAAAAGAAATGGAGTGGCCCTCATAGTCAACAAAAGAGTGGCGAAGGCTGTACTGGGATGCAATCTCAAAAATGCTAGAATGATCTCGATACGAATCCAAGGCAGACCTTTTAACATCACAGTAATCCAAGTTTATGCACCAACTACTGGTGCTGAAGAAACTGAAATTGACCAATTCTATGAAGACTTACAACACCTTATAGAAGTGACACCAAAGAAGGATGTTCTTCTCATCATAGGGGATTGGAATGCTAAAGTAGGGAGTCAAGAGATAAAAGGAACAACTGGCAAGTTTGGCCTTGGAGATCAAAACGAAGCAGGGCAAAGGCTAATAGAGTTCTGTCAAGAGAACAAGCTGGTCATCACAAACACGCTTTTCCAACAACACAAGAGACGACTCTACACATGGACATTACCAGATGGGCAGCATCGAAATCAGATTGATTATATTCTCTGCAGCCAAAGATGGAGAAGCTCTATACAGTCAGCAAAAACAAGACCTGGAGCTGACTGTGGCTCAGATCATCAGCTTCTTATAGCGAAATTCAAGCTTAAACTGAAGAAAGTAGGAAAAACCACTGGGCCGGTAAGATACAATCTAAGTCAAATCCCTTATGAATACACAGTGGAAGTGAGGAACAGGTTTAAGGATTTAGATTTGGTGGACAGAGTGCCTGAAGAACTATGGATGGAGGCTCGTAACATTATACAGGAGGCAGCAACGAAAACCATCCCAATGAAAAGGAAATGCAAGAAAGCAAAGTGGCTGTCCAATGAGGCCTTACAAATAGCGGGGGAGAGAAGGCAAGCAAAATGCGAGGGAGATGGTGAAAGATACAGGAAATTGAATGCAGATTTCCAAAGAATAGCAAGGAGAGACAAGAAGACCTTCTTAAACGAGCAATGCAAAGAAATAGAGGAAAGCAATAGAATGGGAAGAACCAGAGATCTGTTCAAGAAAATTGGAGATATGAAAGGAACATTTCGTACAAAGATTTCCATAATAAAGGACAAAAGTGGAAAGGACCTAACAGAAGCAGAAGACATCAAGAAGAGGTGGCAAGAATACACAGAGGAATTATACCAGAAAGAAATGGATGTCCCGTATACCCCAGGTAGTGTGGTTGCTGACCTTGAGCCAGACATCCTGGAGAGTGAAGTCAAATGGGCCTTAGAAAGCACTGCAAATAACAAGGCCAGTGGAAGTGACGGTATTCCAGCTGAACTATTTAAAATTTTAAAAGATGATGCTGTTAAGGTGCTACACTCAATATGCCAGCAAGTTTGGAAAACTCAGCAGTGGCCAGAAGATTGGAGAAGATCAGTCTACATCCCAATCCCAAAGAAGGGCAGTGCCAAAGAATGCTCCAACTACCGCACAATTGCACTCATTTCACACGCTAGCAAGGTTATGCTTAAAATTCTACAAGGAAGGCTCAAGCAGTATGTGGACCGAGAACTCCCAGAAGTACAAGCTGGATTTAGAAGAGGCAGAGGAACCAGAGACCAAATTGCAAACATGCGCTGGATTATGGAGAAAGCTAGAGAGTTCCAGAAAGACATCTACTTCTGCTTCATTGACTATGCAAAAGCCTTTGACTGTGTCGACCACGGCAAACTATGGCAAGTTCTTAAAGAAATGGGAGTGCCAGATCACCTCATCTGTCTCCTGAGAAATCTCTATGTGGGACAAGAAGCTACAGTTAGAACTGGATATGGAACAACTGATTGGTTCAAAATTGGGAAAGGAGTACGACAAGGCTGTATTTTGTCTCCCTGCTTATTTAACTTATATGCAGAATTCATCATGCGAAAGGCTGGGCTGGATGAATCCCTAGCCGGAATTAAGATTGCCGGAAGAAATATCAACAACCTCAGATATGCAGATGACACAACCTTGATGGCAGAAAGTGAGGAGGAATTAAAGAACCTTTTAATGAGGGTGAAAGAGGAGAGCGCAAAATATGGTCTGAAGCTCAACATCAAAAAAACGAAGATCATGGCCACTGGTCCCATCACCTCCTGGCAAATAGAAGGGGAAGAAGTGGAGGTAGTGAGAGATTTTACTTTCTTGGGCTCAATGATCACTGCAGATGGTGACAGCAGCCACGAAATTAAAAGACGCCTGCTTCTTGGGAGAAGGGCAATGACAGGCCTAGACAGCATCTTGAGAAGTAGAGACATCACCTTGCCAACAAAGGTTCGTATAGTTAAAGCTATGGTTTTCCCAGTAGTGATGTATGGAAGTGAGAGCTGGACCATAAAGAAGGCTGATCGCCGAAGAATTGATGCTTTTGAATTATGGTGCTGGAGGAGACTCTTGAGAGTCCCATGGACTGCAAGAAGATCAAACCTCTCCATACTGAAGGAAATCAACCCTGAGTGCTCACTGGAAGGACAGATTGTGAAGCTGAGGCTCCAGTACTTTGGCCACCTCATGAGAAGAGAAGACTCCCTGGAGAAGACCCTGATGTTGGGAAAGATGGAGGGCACAAGGAGAAGGGGGCGACAGAGGACGAGATGGTTGGATAGTGTTTTCGAGGCTACCAGCATGAGTTTGACCAAACTGCGGGAGGCAGTAGAGGACAGAGGTGCCTGGCGTTCTCTGGTCCATGGGGTCACGAAGAGTCGGACACGACTAAACGACTAAACAACAACAACAACAACAAATGTAAGACCTACACCCTTTCATTCCATTGCAAATACCTCCATCTTCCCAGAATTCAGTCAGCCCTCATTCAGTCCACCACTGCATTCAGATCTTGATGCAGAACTTTCACAACATCTCCTGATTCAGATGTTATGGAGAAATAGAGCTGCACGTCATCAGAGGCTCACCTGACACATCCATTACATATCTTTAGGTGCCAGGTAAAAATATATTCCTATAAGCAGACTCTATGGCTTTTTAAATGTTTTTGTGGAAAGTGGGGATGGTATTGGTTTGTTTTTGTTTTACTGTCTGTTTTGTGTTCTCATTTTGTATTTTTATGTTGTGAACCACCCTGTGATGTTCAGGTGGGCAGTATACTACTTTAATGCTACTATATCCAGACTATTGAGCAGATGGAGCAGAGATAAGGAACCTAAAGTCATCCATATATATAACTATGGCTCCATTAACCTTACTACTAGCTATGCTGGCTGGGGGCTGTTGGGAGCTGGAGTCCAGCAACATCTGAAAGACTGCAGGTTCCCCTCCCTGAGATAGAGCAATCTACAGCTCCCTTGTGGAGGCAACAGACTAAGTGGAGGAAAAACACAAACACAGTCCTCCTCTACTTCCAAAAATTAAGGTGGGGAGGTGGACAATTGCTTTATGAATAAGCAGGCTCAGAAGAAGCAGTTGCATCCACCTTGAAGTTCCATCATGACCTCTGTGATCAACTGGGAACACTCTCAAGACTACTCTAGGTATAGTGTTAAGACTAAAATAGGCTCTCAGCAATTGCCTTCTTCATCTGTGCCTGAGAATCCCCCCAAAGCTAAGAGGTTAAATGGTGTTTGAAGTCTGAAAATGGAGGAAAATGCTTAATAATTGCAATGACTTTTATGGCTTTAGCATGTTTTTATGCACCCTAAGCCTTTGTCTGTGTCTACAAATCAAAATCAATGAAGAAATAAAAAAAAGAAACATCACGTCTCTTTCCCTTTCTCTAATTCCTAAGTTTAACCTTTCTGTCAGGGTGGCTTTTGACATTTAAGAGCAGAAACCTGTTTTCCCTTCTCATGAAACAATTTTAGGCAGGAGGAATAAAAACAAAATCAGACAGTGGAAGAAATGTTCTCCAACATGACAGACAAAAATGGCGTGCTGCACTTGTGTTCTATTCAATTTGTAGCAGAGAGGAAATGAAGCAAGAAGTCTTGTTTCCAAGGGGGTCTGTTAGCTGTACCTCCAGAGATTTTTGTCAAGTGTTGGCTTCAAATTATGCTTCCTGAAAGCTAGAAAGTACATCATTATACATCAGAAATCTGTATAAGTGCCAAACAGCAGTAGCTTCTGTTGCCAACTCTATATTGGCATTTTAAGAAACGTTTGGCCCACTGGCTAAACAGAAACTGAGGGTGCTATTAGCACAAAGTCCTAAACCAGGGATGGAGAACCTCTGGCCCACCAGAAGTTGCTGGATTGTAACTCCCATTATCTGTCACCACCGACTATACTGCATGGGACTGATGGGAGTTGGAGTCCAACATCATCTGGAGGGCTAATGGTTTCACATCCCTGCCGTAAACAACTTGGGTTCAAGAAGTAGTCCTCTCCACTTCCAACGACCAAGAAATTACAAATGGCAGAAGATGCCCTACTCATTATCTCACCTGCATCAGAAGCAAGAAGAATGGTGACACGACACAGGGCATTCTCAGTCCCTGGTCTATGGAACTCCTACCTAGGTGACATTTGATCTTCCCCGTAGCTGACATCCCCAAGCAAAGGCTTGTTGGTTTGGTGTTGTGGTTTTATAAACTTTCATCACTGTTGTTTATTGCAGTTTTGTGGCTTTATTGAGGTTGTGTGGTTTGAGGATGAGCAAGACATAAAACTGTCAAATGAATAAAACATAAAAAACATGGGCTATCACCACAAACAGCAACCCTTTGCTAAAGTTCCACTGTTCTCCTCCAATATATGTTACGCAACATGCTCCGTGTGCAGATGTCATTATGTGGTCTGTTTCAGCATTCCCACCCACAGCAGCCAGTGATAAGGAGCAGAGCATCAGGAAACACAAGGACAGTGAAATGGGCCCTGACAAAATGCCATCAGGTACATCCCTTTTGACATCAGTGCCCCTTGACAAGATTACCAGTAGTGGTTGGAAGCAGCACAGGAATGCTCTCAGCCAGCTGCAATTTTAACTACCCACAATGCACCAACAGTGTTGCTCTGGAGCACTGTGAGAAATTTTAAGAGGTGGCAGAGTTCATGCTGCCTGCTGTTATCACTAATTGAGTCAGAACCCAGCAAAGGAGCCCACAGACCAGGCATTAGCACCAAAAGCACTACGCATGCTACCATTTTGGGTGGCAGGTCATGTTTTTTGCAGCATATTTTACTATGTTTTATATATGCTGTAAGCCACCCAGAGTGGCTAGGGTGGGGTATAAATAAATAATTTTAAAAATTATTATTTAGTTGTTCACTGGTCTTCTGAAAGTCAAGATAATATGGTAATTCAACTAGTAATTTAACATACATTTTCTAATAAGAAAGCTTATTAGCAACATCATGTACTGCTGTGTGCCATGATTAAACTATGGAACTTGCTCCTACAGAAGGCAGTGATGGCCACCAATTTGGATGGCTTTAAAAGAGGATTGGATAAATTCACAGAGGAAAAGACAATGCCACTACCGATTTCATGAGGAGGGGGGCTTGCGTGCTCCCAATCCCGCCCCACACTCCCGCGAGGCTAGCCCCAGCCTCGCGGGAAGCGGGGATTCCCTCAATTTGCATCCCCCCGTGGCGCCAGCCAATCGGCTGGCAGCGGGGGCGGGCCTTCTACAGGCCACTTAAGGTCGGGGCAGCCCGTGGCTCGCCCCTTTTCTCCCCTTGCAGCGATCCGGGTTTCCCACCCACCCACCCTTTAGGCTTTGCCATCGACTTGCTATGGGCTTCGGCTGGTCGCCGCAAGGGGCCTGGTAGGAGTTTTTCCATTTGGCTAATTGGCATGTTGAAGCCACTTGGTTTTTTCGCCTACCTCGTAGCAAATCGTCACAACTCCCTTGGTTTTGGCGGTAGGCATTGGCCGGGGTATTGTTATGCAAATGAGGACGGGGGGAGGAACGCCATCACCTCCCCCGATGCTTGAAGGGTAGTTCGTTAAAGGACTCCGAGGGGCGTCGCCTCGTCCGAAACCTACGGAGGCTAGGGCCTAAAGCGCGCCCCCGAGCGGTAACCCCTCGGGGAGCGCCTAGGGATACGCATCTCGGGTAGCTCCCCCTGTTGGTGTTTAACCCTTCCCGGTTAGACCGGATAGTCGGTTAGGGGCCAATGCCTAAGCCAATACCTCTCATACCTGTAATCAATAAAGTTGTGGCCATTTTCGCCCATTAACTCAAAACCCTTGTGTCTGGTGTCTTTATTTATCACACTTGTGGGAGGGGAGGGTATAGCCACGCAATCAATGGGTACTGGCCATGACAGCCATGCTCTGACTTCACAATTGGAGGGTAACTGAGAGTAATGCTTCTGGACACCAGTTGCTAGAAATCCTATGGGTGGGGAGAGAGCTCTTATGCTCAGGTCCCACTTGCAGGCTTCCTACAGTTTGGCCACTGTAAGAACAGAATACTGAACTAGATGGACCACTGGCTAGATCCAGAAGGCTCCTCTTAAGTTCTTATTGAAATACTAACATTAAGGCACTTGGTAACTTGTGTTCTTTATTTTCAAATCCATCCTTAACTCTGGTTTTCTCCTTACATTCAAACTAATGTGGAAAAATTACTGCCTTGGCTGGGGGGGGAGAAATGCTAAGGCTTACTGGCAACCAGTCTGAAGGCTTCTATCACTTTTTCATTATTTTCTCTGTGACAAGATTTACGTCAAGGCTTATTCATGAAAGCAGAGATTGATCCTGGAGGAAGATTCTGCCTGCAGTTTCTCATGCAGATGAGAGAGAAACCTGACAGACAAGCAACTGGCTGAGTATGTTCACAGGAAAAGTATACGGTGGGGTGGGCAGGAGGCGAGGAAAGAGAAACGAATCTCAAATATACCAAACTGCAGATAACTGGTAGTAAATTTCACAAAAGATAGAGAGGTCAATTAACCTAAACTCTAGGAGTACTGTGATATTCCTTAGCAAAGATATATTCAGTTGTAACAAAACGAAAATGACTCTTGAAAGCACACAACACTTTAAGAGGAAACAGTCAAAATTCTGTTCCTAGGAGGCAGTGGCAGCCCAGAAGCTCCCAAGAAAGCACTGAATGGAGATACAGTGGTACCTCAGGTTACAGACGCTTCAGGTTACAGACTCTGCTAACTCAGAAATAGTACCTGAGGTTAAGAGCTTTACCTCAGGATGAGAACAGAAATCGCACAGCGGCGGCAGGAGGCCCCATTAGCTAAAGTGGTACCTCAGGTTAAGAACAGTTTCAGGTTAAGAACGGACCTCCGGAACGAATTAAGTTCTTAACCCGAGGTACCACTGTATAGTATTCCCAACAATTACAAGTTGTTGCAGTTTCTTATCACAGCTAAAGGCAAACAGCACCTGCTAATTGAATCAGGAATGACAGAGATAATTGACTAAGAGAATGAAAACATGTGGAGAGAGAAAATAAAAGCAGATGCTTGATCCAGCTCTAGTTTAACTTTTTAAAGGTACTGTAAGCATGATTATTAATTACCCCAAAATGTGGACAGGGATGTATAGTTAAAACATGTGCTTCATTGCACACCCCATTGAAAGCAATGCAGGAATAGCATTCTAATTTATATTTGCAGTTCAAGCTCCAATTATGCATGCATAGGTCCCCGTAGCTTGGGATGAGATGACACTAACACAGAATGAAAGCTATTCTGATTCTGATTCTCTCCCCCCGCCCCCCCCAATAATAATAATAATTACAGAAAAAGACTAGAAAAGACCTGGAATTTTATAGAATTTGAGTTATTTTCATCCTGAACTTCATAAAGGCCACTTTCCCCCGTGTATTTAACCAGCAGGGTAATCTTTAGCTAAAAAATAAATAAAAAGAGTGAAGGTGAACAGATTTTCTCAACCTCTGTCCTGATATTTCATGGTTCATGGTATGCAGCCCCTTAATGGGATTCTGAATCTCCATGAGTGCCACTATCTTGCCAGTAGCATTAATGCTTGCATAATGGTATCAGAAGCTGGAGGCAGATAGCTGAGATTCTGCATGGGGGACAGACAATTGCACCGAAACATTATTCTCATGACAATAGGGGTAAGAAACAAAATTTTAGAAGCTCTTGAAATATGTATAATTGTTTTAGAAGTCAGTTTTGTGTTATAGCAATGCTTACTCAACTGATTGCATTCTGGATCAACTATTCTGCATATCTTTTTTGTTCAGATAATCTGTCCACTTTCTCTTCATGTTTGCTGCAGTGTAACAATGCATGCTGCAGTGTAACACAATAAATATGAAAAGCTTCATGAATTTCAACACAAGTGTGTCTTTATATATTGAATTTTATTTTTAAACCAAATCATTATTCATCTTCCATGCAAATGTCTGTATTTGCAACATTTAGTATAGTGAATCTCCACTAGGCACAGCGGTTAGAAAATAATTTCTCTGTCATAACTACTGTGGTAAATGCTGATTGATGACATTAAATTTCACCGGGATTCACATCTAAATATTTTTTTTGCCTGAGACTGAAAACTAAATCCCCTGTGTCAGGGGTTGCCAACACGATATCCTTCAGGTGTTATTGGACTCCAATTCCCATCATCCTTGGCTATGCTGGGGCTGACTGAAGTCGGAGTTCGGAAACATCTGGAGGACACCTTTTTACCTACTTCTGCACCTTCTATGGGAATTTTAAGAAAGCATAAGTTTGTTTGGAGTGCTCCCCCTCCAGTGTCACTGAAGAATAGTGCCATCCAGTTGTGCCCATCCACTAGCAGAACAGACTTTTGCTTACATTATAGGACTTCTCCCTCCTCTCCACCCCAACGTCCGTCCCAGATGCCATCACAAAATCTACTGCAGAGGGTTGGGGGAGACTTTTTAAAAATACCAGACCGTCACTCTTGCCACAAACCCGCTTTGGTAGATCATGCTCAATGCTAGAGACAAGCAATGGACTTTCAAATCTGCTAACGTTTGGCTAATTTGTAAGCATGCTTATAAACAGCACTTCCCTCCTGAAACTGGCTGGCAGTTTTGTATAAAAAAGTTACTGTATAAAACACTCAGTAGGTCATTAGCTTGCTAGAACTTCAGACTTAATGGATCAGGTTTCCTCTTTCATATTACAACAACAATATTACACAACAATATTTGGACAAATTAATTTTAAGTTTTATCTCAGAGTAATATAAAAATCAACATCTTAACTAATTTAATAAGATAAGCACCTTCAATAATGCATAAAGAATATTATATATATATATATATATATATTTAAAGTGACAAATGCAGGGAATAAATATTTTATGTGCTCTAATCTAAATGTCTTTAAAAGAGTATTGATTACTTCCTATATCCATTAGAGGTTACGTTGATCTAAAATAGCTGGAGACAGTCTGCAGGGGGGCTCAGGAAGAGCATTTTTATGTTATTTTGGATGCTGTTGGTTCCAATTTAATAAAATCTAATTATCACAATTTTCATGACAGAAGCTCACATGTAAAAAAAGAGCCTTGGTTTTATCTTTTATTCTTCTTTCTCCTTTGCTCTACATCTTTAACGCCCATCCAGCCACCGCAAATCAAGGGATCCAGTTTATTAAGAGGCATATGCTGCCAGTCACAGAAGAGATGCTCATCCCTTTTTGGCCTTCCATGTCCCAGGAGTCTCCACTCTGTGGTTCACAAACCACCTGCTCGAGGGAGAGGAGGGTAGTATTATCAACACAGGCTAATACTGTTGCCTTTTCCTGGGACAAGGGGGAAACTAGTACAAGACTTAAGACTTCAGGCAACAGAATAAAGTAAGGCAGCAAAAATAGGCTTCCTGGCTTATCGCTTGGTGCTCCCCTGCCCAAATATAGATTGAAAAAACCTAGGGCAGGCGGAACAAGAAAACACTAAAACAAATACCAATCAAACAGGAACCACCCCTATGCTTCCAAAAGACATCAAAAGTACCAAAAGACATCAAAAGTACCCATGTTTAAGAGAAAATACAAGGCAAAAATTAGAAAACTATCATCAGGGGTGGAAACTCCTGAAACTACAATAAATTACAAGGTAATACATGAATATTCATTAATATAGAATGTAATTCACTGATCATCCTGTAGTATTATTAGTATTAATGGTAATACTAACAGAGCCAACCCGATCTTCATGACTGGTTCTATAAACCCTTGTGAAACATACCATTCACAGTAACCCAGAAATGAAAAACAATTAAGAGTATGAGCATATTGCCCAGTCCTCCTGAACAGTTTAATCACTCAGCCTCATCTGTGAAAGTAAAAGTTTATGTAAATACAAATGGTTAGTTATCATCTGACTACATAATGACATCAAGTGACTGACAGGTGGTCAGCCCCACCCACCTGTTAAAATTAGCCTATAGGAAGAGTGGGGGAAGCAAAGATCCAGCCCACAACTCCTGCTCTGAAGCTCTCCTTTTGTGATACTTCCTGCTCTATTTTCTGAGGTGATGCAATGATAACAGTACTGTTGTTAAAAAATATATCTGGAAGAACTCTTAGTGGTTTGTTATAAGTGCAACAGACGCATAACTTTAGCAAAAATTGCCCTACAAAGAAAAAAAAACTAGCAACAGGAAAAGAAAAGTGTAGCATGAAATCATGGAAGATTTGGTCTCATAAGCCATCTCAGGTGCCTAGTAAACACATTCAGAACTTCATTTTAGTCAGCCTCAAAATCATGCTTTAAAGTTTAGATGTAAATTCCCTAGAAATTTTGAAGTAGAGAGATTGCTATTTCTCTCTTGGGAGCTATTTAAATGCATTTTCAGAAATAAAGATTAAGGTTGCTGCTTTTAACTTAATGTATTATTATGGCAGAGTGGAAAAAAGCAATGCAGGAATGAGGCAAAATGTATGTATATGTTAGGTCTATTTATGGCTAGATGTAAATAGGATGGGCCATGAAGCACCATAAGCGAAAATCAATAAAACAGTTTAATTATCACACCCCAATCAACTAAGGGAATTCAAATGATGATTCACAGATTGCTTTCGCTGGTGTATTTTCACTCACATTTTTGGGACTACACCACACTAAGTACTTTGTGATTCTGCTAAAGCATATAATATAAAAGCAAGTGGTGTGCTTGCAAGCCTAGAAAACAGGATAGTCACCCTATCCTTTTTGTTTGCAATTTCACAAAATAGAAACCAGGTTACAAGCCTTCCTTGATCTTCTGTTCCCCTAGAACAGCATCATTTATCATAACACAATACATGTTTCAAACACATTTACAGAGTGATTGATGACACACACTTCAAAACCCTAAAATCAGGGAAAGGATCACCTGGTTATTATTCTACGAGGCTACACATTTAACAATGATCTTTAAAAATATCACAATAGGAAGACCTTGGAAAAAGAGTACTCCATTGAATCATTTTTTAAAAAATAAAATAAAAGTGAACTCAGCACATCAAAGCAAATTATGTGATCTCATGCAGGGGTGCAGCTTTCCTGAATTATCACAAATTATCTATATATGCACAAGGGAAAATAGCTGCTTTTGCTCATAATTTATCTTCTTAAAGAACCCAACCTATGTCAAAGACCACAATCTGTTAGTCTGAAAGATTAAATTTCACCAGTGACTTTGAAAGTGTAATTAAAGGTTTTAATATATATGGGGTGCAGTCCAATCAAAATTCAGCACTTTGAAGTCTCATTGATTTCCATGGGAGACTTAAAGAGTTAAACATCTTCCACTTAAATCAGTGGTATGAAATATTTTTGTTTATTTTACTTTGAGTTGCGGCCATAACATTATTCACTCAAAAACAACAAGATGCTTGCCTACTGGAAACTGCAATTATCACATTACAAGGGTCTCAAAAATGCAAAAAATCACTTTGTGGGAAGAGAGTTCAGTTGAGGATAGAATCCTGGGGGGGGGGGGAGATATCTTTGTCAGTTTCTGCAGATGCATGTACTAGCTAAAAAGTATTGCTCCAAAACCAAATTCCCTTAAAGAACCTCCTAGTTTGCAGTCATGAGGTAGGGTATGGACTCTTTACAACCTGGGTGCTATCCTAGGTCCTGCAGACCCAACATCAGCCTGGTACTTATTGACGGCTTTTGTTACCTGCTACGTCAGAGATTTGTAATCCATGGCCATCATAACGCCTGTCATCCTTAACTATTGGCCACAGTGGCTGGGGCCCATCTATATTCTTATCTTTGTACTGTGCGCTTCTTGTTCTGACACCATTGCTTGGGCCTCACCTCAAGTCCCACCTGCCTCAGCCGGTACCAGCACAGGGCAATGCAATTTTTGTCATCTAAGTAGCACACTTGTCCTGGAAAAAGAGAGTTCAGCCATTCTGATTCACACAGAGCACTTAACAGCCAATATTTAGGAAGCAGCATGATAAAGCCTTCACCTCTGAAGCCTGTTAGAGGATTTCAGAACTGTCATACTAGAAACTGTAATGAGCGCTGCATTCCAGAAACAAAACTAGCAAAGAGAAGGGAGGAGAAATGCAACCTACAGAGAAATGCGCCAAAGAAGCCTCTCTTAAAAGCTGACATGAGAATTGCCAGGCAGACAGTAATAATGCTTTCATTCTATTGCATTTGTTGTGCTCATTTAGTGCAACTGAGGTTTGGAATGCTGAAGAAGCCAGAAGTGTGTTGTTTTTACCGTTGAACAAGATGAAAACAATGTCTTAATAGCTGATAATGAAATACTAACCCACTTATGTGATCCATTTGTTTGTTTCACAAATGTCTCATTATTCGAAGGTGGCTGCTCAATCTAAATTATTTATTTATTGTAGGCGGCAAAATACATACTCAGAATTGCTTGAGAGGGCAGAAAAGGGGATCACTATAACAACTTCCATGAACTGGACTGAAACAGATACTTCTATTCATAAATCTAGTTTCAAAAAAGTGATCCATAGTACACCGATTCATAAGACCTTTATGAATAGTTCAACCTAAATATTCATAACTGATACAAAAAATAAGCTGCTGCTGCTTCAAATACCACTGCATTTTTGAGAGTGATGCTCTGTACACTGCCTCTTGCAGTGCGTTAAATTCTGTAAGGAAAAAGACTTGGCATAGGAGGAAAGGATCGGTAGGCACTCACAGGCCATGAGGGGGGAGAAGCAGAATTGCAGGTGTGAGGAAAGGAAAACGGAAGAGTCCTGGGAAAGGAATCAGCCTGCAAAGGATAAAGCTAGAGTTCCTGCAACTCCACCCATCAAATTCATGGGCCATAATCACTAGGGATGTGTAGTCCAGATTGTGAGGTGGTTATGATGTCATTAAGATGAACAAAGAGTGGAAGAGAAGGAACTGCATGTGCAACACTTAAAAGGACAGGAGTAGCCTTAGAAGTGCTGTTTTCCCCATTTCCCATGTAAGATAATTAGAACATATTATAAAGTATCTTAAGAGAAGTTAAGTCGGAAATGTATGCCCAAATCCCCTGTTTGGCTGTATTAAATCTGGCTCTTTTATTATTTCAAGCACCTATAGCAACTCAAGGGGTTTGAATGCTGTGACATTCGGACTATAACTTTTGTCCCAAACCAACCCACAAAAAAAAACCCCTTGCTTTGCAGGGTCAATTGTTTTTTCTTCCATTATCACGTTTTTCTTCCTTGTGCAGAAAGCTAAAGATTCAGTTCTTACTGGACACTTTCCTTGCACTGAACCCTCCACAGGTTAGGACTGGAAAGTGACCTTTGCAGCTCAAAGAAATGAGGTTCTTTTTTCCTCCAGTCTCCTGAGAAGCCTACCGAGTTATTCAACCTGTCATCAGAATGTTTGAGATGAGAACAGAAGGAAATCTGAAACTCTAAACTAAAAGAGAAAATACAGTACGTTGGAAGAGGCCGTATGGGAAAGGTCTGAAATGGGAGATTCTACATTTGCCAAAGATTCTAGGTAAAAATAGCCTGAAGGTCCTACCTTCTTTAGAGAAAATCACTATGTTTTGGAATCCACTTTTTACGTGACAGAGGTAGAAGGTGACACTAAAAAGCTTAGTATAGTTTGAATGTTAGTTGTTAAATGAGAAAAAACAAAAGAGAGACATTTTACAAAAATTATAAATCAACTGGATATCTGGAACCAGGTTTTCCAGTTAGCAGAAATGATTGCACCATTAACATTTATCTCCAAGTGTTGTTATATAAGCACCAATACATAACAGAAGTGTACTGCAGGAAGCAGGGGCCTAGGGAATGAATGTTCTGGGAATGTCTGCATTTGTAGCTGGTTGACAGCCCAAACCCAAACAGTGCTCACTAATGGTTCCCTGTCACCTTGGAAAATAGTGGCAACTTGTGTGCCGCAGGGTTCTGTCCTGGGCCCATTATTGTTCAACATCTTTATAAATAACTTGGATGAAGATACTAAGGGGTAGTCAATGCCACTGAAAACAGAATATGAATTCCAGAAGACCTTAATAAAATGAATTTCAGTAGGGACAAATGTAAGGTTCTACCTTCCTAAGAATCACTAAAAACCCCTCTCCCCGCCCACATGACCTGGGTTGCTGTGCGTAAGAGGAACCTGGTGGACAGGCAGCGGCAAGAACAGGTCCATCTGCCTCATCCAAGCAAGTCTCAATTACACATGGCAGGTTAATTCCTCCATCCACGTTTAATGGATGGTAGCGGTTTTGTGAACCATTGACCTGGCATTGCACAGCAGCACCTTAAGGTCATGTGGGATACTCAGTGCTTTTTTCTGGGGGGACACATTTTGTGAATCTTTGTATTTTTGTCCATTTACTGTATTTATTTTTCCCAATTTGAACTATAAAATGGTCAGGACCCAACATGGAGGCAGGGATAGTCTTCTAACAATGACTAAATCTGCCTCCTCAGTAATGACATGGTCTGGTCCTAGCGTAATTCCTCCTCCTACCCATGATCACTGAGATCAGGTGTCCCAATGCATCCCCCCCCAGTAGAACCTGCCCCAGCCATGCTATTGGCTAGGGCCCACTCCCAGGGCCGCCCTGAACCTATCCCTTAAAACATGGGTAGGCAAACTAAGGCCCGGGGGCCAGATCCAGCCCAATCGCCTTCTAAATCCAGCCCAGAGACAGTCCGGGAATCAGCGTGTTTTTATATGAGTAGAATGTGTCCTTTTATTTAAAATGCATCTCTGGGTTATTTGTGGGGCATAGGAATTCGTTCATTTCCCCCCTCCCCCAAATATAGTCCGGCCCCCCACAAGGTCTGAGGGACAGTGGAACGGTCCCCTGCTGAAAAAGTTTGCTGACCCATGCCTTAAAAACAAGTTCTCTTAAGGCAACAACAAAACAAACCAGTAAACCAATAGAAAATTTAAAGAAACTCAAAACACAATTTTCTAATACAGGCACAATTAAAATAACCGCCACCTCCATCTAAGCATTGAAAACAACCCCAACCTAACTAAAAAAAAAAAAAGGACAGGTAAAATTTGAAACCCCACAGATTAAAAGCTGCTTATTTTTTTAAAAAAAAACACTAGACACTTTGAGCAGTGAAACAATAGCAGAACACCCCACCCAGCACTGCCCCAAGAGTTCATTCCAGTGAGTCCGCCCCCAGGCCAGCTGGTAATGGCCTTGCAAAGGGAGCAGGCCCTGCAGTCCTCACCACAGCTGATGGTCCACCCTTCACTGCAGCAGGAGTCTTTACAGCTGGGAGTGTGAGGGCCTGGCCCCCTCCCCGTAGGCCAGATGGTGAAGGTCTTGCAGAGGGAGCAAGCCCTCCTATGCTCACCCCAGCATTAAACTGTCAAATGAATTAACTCCTCGAATTCTGTTCAATTTGTAGAAGCATCTAAGCTCAAACCAGGGTCTTTCATTTCATCTCCTTGTAGGCAATCAGAGGCGGGAAAGGACATGGCATTTTGCTGCACCTGATGAAAGGGCAACTGTTGGGGGGGCAGTATTCACAATACATGGCATTTTCCAATCAGATGTAGGTAGAGCTATAATACAAAGCCATAAAATTACAATCTTAAATGGTCTATTAATTCAGGCAGCTAACTCTTTAGACAGATTTAATAGATGTTATCAGAAGCCGGATCTCAGCAACTGTGGGGCCAACTAATCAGCTGGAAAGAAATGAAAAGAAAGGAAACAAAGAGAATCACATTTGTGGTATATGAAGAAGTAGTTGATGTAACTGGAATGGTGGTTCAGGCATTTCTCTTGAACCAAAGGACACCATGCCAGGTAAAGTGGACAAAGGGAATGTTTATGATACTGCGGAGGAGGAGGAGAAGGAGAGAAGGCAAGATTCCAGTGCAGCCAGACTGTCTTGCTATTTGAATTTCTATTGAATAACAGATGTAAATTTGAGGTGTTTAGTGAATTATTTCACTGCGCTGAATGCAAGTAGGGAGGCAGCCTTCTGTTCAGAGCAGTAGCGTTTTTGGAAGCTGGTGCTAGACTGTATAAAGAGCAGCAAATCCAAGTGATTTATAAACATTTGGGGAATAGAGGCAGGCAGGCACAGACAGACAGACAGATATCTGGCTCAATATGCCCACTGGATTACAGTTAATAAAAAATGCCACGAGTCATTTCTGCTGCCATCTTTTGAACTGATTGCTCAAATTCTAGAGTAGGTAGAATTTCCAGCCCTCTTTTTCAGGGGGCTATTTCCACATTGCTCACAGGGTTTCTCTCCATCAATGCAGGACACATGGATTTCTAAGAATGCCAAGGTTCTGAATGGGAAATGCAAAAACCCAGAGGAAAGAAACACTGAATAATCCTTAGAGTAGAGGCAAATGAATGGCAGCTCAAAAAAAAAAATCCTTAAGGCAATTCTTTTTTATTTTTAAAAAAATTGCTTCCATGGAATAGACAAATAATAGAGCCTCAGGGCTGTCTAAGAAATTGGAACTATGCTTCAGTATAGCCAGTTGGCTGCCATATGTATTAATTGCATACGAGTTGGAAGCAACCACCATCAGCAGCAAAAAAGTCAAATGATGACAGCTGTGCTCCCAATTCCCTTGGCTCCATGAATCCAACAGACATATGAAATTTGCTTTATAGCCTTTGCCTGATGCATGTATAATCATGCTGCTATCCAATCCATATCAACTGCTAAAGATGTTTTGTTGTGGCCAACCAAGATTTCATTTCTGCCACTAAGTGAGCGAAAGCCAGATTACTGTTGGCATGCTCCCATATTCACTAATTACAGTTATGAGTTTTCTGTTACTAGCAACCTACTTAATGTTTTGGAATTACTTAGTCGCACTTACATATCAATAGAACAAAGAATTAGATCTTAATCACACATTGTTGTTCTTTCTTGATAGAACTGGAAAGGCAGTTTCATTTGATGTGCTTGGCTGCCGGAACAACACATCCTCCCTATGACATAACAATAACAATAATTTTGTTATTTTCACCCCACCCATCTGACTGGGTTGCCCCAGCCACTCTGAGCAGCTTCCAACATTCTCTGGCACCCACTCACTTTGCTATGGCCATTTCCTATATGCAAGTTCTCTTGGAAATCGATCTGCCGTGACACCTGATTACTTTATGATCGTCAATCAGCAGTTTATAACGGGTCCGGCACACTTCTTCAAAGCTGCGCCACTGTTGCTCCCTTCAGGTCACGGCTTAGCAGAGTAGAACACACAGCGGTGTAAAGCAGACTTACTTCCTTCTTCTGGCAAGCACACACAGACAGCTCCGTCTATTTACAGCTCTTTATTAAAACATTTTACCAACAAAGACCGGGGCTTCTTTCAGCCATGTCTCTCTCTCACAGATACACAGAGAGAAGTGAAAGTACAGGGAAAAAGCTCCTCCTCCTTAGCTTCTAAAAGCTTCTGTCTCCTCCCGGCTTACGTCTGACGTCGGAATGTGACGCACACTCAGAACCCTTAACCATTTAAGTTCTGAACACTCACACCCCCCCTTGCGTTGGATTCCGACTGCACCTGTGGAACATCCTCAGCAAAACTCTGTGAGATCAATGCCTTCCCCAATGCCTTGCGCCCTCTCTTGGCGTCCCTGTTAGGCAACTGTGGAACCACCTCACAACTCTCAGAATCGCACTGTGCGAAACTTACCCACGCACCTGTGGCCTGGTACCTCTATGGTGGGATACCTTTAGTTGTGCGACTGGACCTCCTAGGCACAAACTCAGGTGTTCCCTCTGACTCACTTTGATCAGCAGGTATGTCCTCTGCATCATGGGATTCTCCTTCTGACTTAAAGCGTCTTCGAATCCTTTCCATCACGCTCACAGGAGAACTAGGCTCACTTTTGGGCACTCTCTTAACAACTTGTGGAGATGCCACATCCTGCTCTTGACCCTGGTCAGTGACCTGGTCGTCATCAGCAGCCTCAGCCTCTTCTTCCGCCTCATCAGAACTGTCTTCTGGATCAGAGAGACAATCTGAGAGAACATCACGCCTGACAGGAGACTTTGTCTTTACATCCTCCTCACAGAACTCAGCGTGTTTACTGATCAGCACCTTACTCTGATCACCTGAAGGGTAAGCAAACCGCCATGCACGGGCTTCTGGCTGATACCCACAGAAGATCATTTTCTGGAATTTGGCTCCATCTGGCCCTCGCAAAGCCTCAGGCACAGAGATAATCGCAGGAGACCCAAACTTGCGCAGAAAGTGAACCTGGGGTTTGCGGCCATTCAACAGAGAAAACGGAGTGTCACCTACCAGCGAATTGTAGGTCCTATTCCAGGTGAAGCATGCAGCTCTAGCCGCCTCCAGCCAAAACTGTGGAGGTAACTCAGACTCTGTAAGCATCACCTGTGCTGCCTGAACCAGAGCTCCACTCCTCAGCTCTGCCACCCCCCTCTGATTGGGTGAAGTAACTGTGTGACGTATCCCTTTCTCATGAAAGAACTTCTGCAAAGCAGAACCAGTGTACCTAGCATTTCTGTCACTGATGATCGCTTGCACTCTGGTGGAGAACCTTAGTTCTACTCCCTCAATCCAGCTCTTGATCAGCTGTGCTGCATCCTCCTTGGATCTGAGACCATGAGTCCAGGAATTCTGCGAAAAATCATCCAGAAAAGTCAGCAGATACCTGGCCCCCCCTAGACTCTGTTCCCTGACAGAATTGGACAGATCTATGTGAACCAGCTCAAAAGGTTTGGTGGTAACCCGTTCCACCTTTGGGTAACTGCACCCTCTCACCTTTGCTTGCTTGCAAGTGTCACAATTAATGGCACTTCCACAATTTTTAATCCTACACCCCTTGGCAACCTCGGGCAGAGTCTGCAAGTCCTCCACCGACCCATGAATTGTTCTCTGATGCCATACGCATGCACATGAGGCATCATGAGCGGGAACTGTAGTACGCTGGTTGGGAACTGTAGCACGCGACGCTTGTGCTTTCTCAACCTTCCCCTCACCCCCAAGAGACGTTTTAAGAACGAAAAGATCATTCTGTCACCGTTTCACTTCAACAAGTCGTCTTCCTTCTCTGGAGATTGTGCAGGAATCCCCCTGGAAACAAACCTGAAAACCCTTTTTTAACAAATAAGGCACAGATAACAAACAGTGATGAACCCCTGGAACAACACAAAACTGCATCTGTTCCTGCAAAACAGAAAGATATACATTAGTACACTTAGTGATTTTCGATCTCTGTCCATTTGCGAACTTTACAGTCTGTCCCTTTGAAACTGCCGTGCAATTCCACATCTCGACTGCAGGGGTCTCTGGAACCATGTTGCGGTTAGCTGCAGAGTCAATAACAAGGCTGAGCTCGAAATTTTCCACTCGGCCGTCTTCGAACAATGCCATGCTTGCAGAAACTTGATAAGACTCTTCCTGCTGCTTTCCCTGGCCACCTGCACGCTTGCCTGCCTTCCCAGGCCTGTTGCCATGGAAACCCGTCTGGTTCCCATGAGAAGTGTCCTTGCCAACATCCTGCCTCGGCTCTCTGCTCCGGTGGGGGCTACTGCCACGCAGACGTTTAACTCCAGTGGAAAAACACTGCCCGGGGCTCCTGCCAGCTGGCCTGGCCTTCCTCCTTCTGGAACGGCGCCTCCCACCAGCCTGGCCCCCCCTGAAGCTGCTCTTCGCTTCAGCACAAGTGGAAAGTCTTTTAAACTTGCCTTTGGAACTCTTTGCCCCCCCCGATCTGCTCACTAGCGCTCCTAGAGGCCAAGACATCGGGAACAGGGCCTGCCAGTCCAGCCTCTCCAGGACCCAGTCCATCACACAGACGTGTAGAAGCATTACAACAGCTCCCCAACACTGTCCCAGCCCCCATTGGGCTTTCTGGGCATCCTTCAGCCTCTCCTGGGCTTCCTCCAGCCCCCTCTGGCCTGGCTCCCGCTGAGCTTTCACACACACTCCTCAGCGCCTGCCAGGCGGCCTGGGCCGATTCAACGCCCTCAAGATGAGGCTTCAGCGATTCATCAACGCATGCTCTGAGCATATCCAGCTCAAGTTGCATTCTCTGCTGGCTATCTTCAGCCCACGCAGCCCCACAGCTTGCAACGCCTGTTCCAGCTGCTGGCCAGCTAAGGGGTGATGCTTTTGGCTCCCATTGACTTGCTTCCCAAAGCCCCTCGACTAGGAACCATCCCCTTATTCTTCTGCTCCATATTGCCCAACTCTTTAGAGTGAGCTTTTCCAAAGGTATATTCTGGCTTTTGGCCATCTTCTCCCGTTCTCCCAAGGTGCCCCAAGCTGTACTTACTCCGTACTCAGTGCTCAGTACCAGCTCCTCCGGCTCTCCCTTGCTTGGAGTAACGATTCCAGCTGCTTTTAGCTCCAGCTGCTTCTCAGCTTCCAGCCAGCTCTCTGTATCAGCAGCTCTCATTGCCTCTTAGAAGCAGGCAATTAATCATTCTTGCTCCCTGGCATCCAGTCAGCTCCCGTTGGCCTCCGACGGCCCCTCAGCCTCAGAACGCTAACTTCAAAGCATTCCTGAGGCTCACAGCGTCTGCTTTACGAGCGTTGGCTGACCTTCCCATAACCTCTTGGAAATCGATCTGCCGTGACACCTGATTACTTTATGATCGTCAATCAGCAGTTTATAACGGGTCCGGCACACTTCTTCAAAGCTGCGCCACTGTTGCTCCCTTCAGGTCACGGCTTAGCAGAGTAGAACACACAGCGGTGTAAAGCAGACTTACTTCCTTCTTCTGGCAAGCACACACAGACAGCTCCGTCTATTTACAGCTCTTTATTAAAACATTTTACCAACAAAGACCGGGGCTTCTTTCAGCCATGTCTCTCTCTCACAGATACACAGAGAGAAGTGAAAGTACAGGGAAAAAGCTCCTCCTCCTTAGCTTCTAAAAGCTTCTGTCTCCTCCCGGCTTACGTCTGACGTCGGAATGTGACGCACACTCAGAACCCTTATCCATTTAAGTTCTGAACACTCACATTTTCTACCACTTCTTCCAACATTATATGTTCTAAACACACTGCAGATAGCAAAATGAGAGACAATACAAGCATTTGAGGGCAGGTGCTTATAAAGCTGAAGACCTGTCTTCAAACACTCACAAGGAAGGTTGGTGCTCAGTCCTACAACCAGTTTCCACCTTTCCACTGTTTGAAGGTGAACATTAGAAAATAAAGTTGTGAAAGGCCATAGTGAAGATGCTCTCAGGTCACAGGAAAAAATGGTCTTTTCCAGCTGAAGACTGGGTGGAACATATTATGTACTGAAGTTCCCACCCTGGGCCAGCAGGGGAATACTGTAGATAGTTTTCACTCAGGTCCACATATGTAAATAAAGAATTGAAAGTGACATTCACTAATTGGATAGTTTCAGAAAGTTGTTACTGTTGCATTGTAGTGGAGCTCTATATAAGCAGGCTGGCTGAACCCTTCAGTTCAGTTCTGTTCTGGCCTGTGAATAAACAAGAGCTGTCTGAAGAATCGCTGTGTCGTCTGATATGTTCACCCACAACTTAACAGAATGCATACACTTTCACTTTCCTCTTTATAGGTCCAGCCTCCACCTTTGGTGGGAAAGACACTCTGCTGAAGGCTGTGAACACTCAGTGGTGCCTCTGCCTTTCTCTTCATCTATTAGATTGTAACCATTCCCTTCAGGTAGTGGAAGACGGAAAGCATGGTGGAAACCTCATGGGTGTGTTTAAGAGCTCTCTTGGAACATGCACAAATAAAGATACTTGTGCATCCCTAACCAGAATGCAATTGGTTTTGTGATAATCACCAACAGAGGACCAATATTTCTATTTTAATGAGAAACTGAGAGAATTTACTGAAGAAGTTAGATGCAGCACTTTTCTTGTCCAAAGTAAAACCTCCTGCTGCCTGTAACCTGCTGGGCATAGCTCATGATGTGGAAGGAGCTGGTAAGAAGAGGCCAATTCTAAGAAGACTGGCTTTGGGGCAAGCAGTCCAAGACAGGACCCTGAAGGCATCAAAGGTTTTACAGCAGGCATGTCCAAAATCCATTTCAGGGACCTAATCCGGCTCACGGGTCAGCCCCTGTGGTAAAATCCTAAAAAAAGCTCAACAAATTCAATCTTTAAAAAAATGTCAACAACTTTGGTCGGCCCTCACAGCCCTTCATTTCTGGCCCTCTTTGAAAAAAGTTTGGACACCACTGTTTTTCAGAATCAGCAAGGATAACATATGGAGGACATATGAAGTACAACCCACCCCCTGAAGAGTGTAACCTTTTGTTTTGCTGTGGAATATGCTGGTTTCTGAATCTTTTCCATCGAATATCCTTTTCCTAAAACTCTTATTTTGTGTTAGTAAACTTTTTGTTTCCTAAGCCAGTGATGGACTCATCTTATTTAGAACACCCCTAGAAACCATAAATTATGCTACCTTAAGAGACTTCAAGGGGATGCGTGTGGCACTGTGGTCTAAACCACTGAGTGTATGGCTTGCCGACTGTAAGGTCGGCAGTTCAAATCCCTGTGACAGGGTGAGCGCCCGTTCCTCGGTACCAGCTCCTGCCAACCTAGCAGTTCGAAAGCACGCCAAAAAGTGCAAGTAGATAAATAGGTACCGCTCTGGCAGGAAGGTAAATGCCGTTTCCATGAGCTGCTCTGGTTTCACCAGAAGCGGCTGGCCACATGACCCGGAAAAACTGTCTGCAGACAAACGCTGGTTCCCTTGGCCAGTAAAGCGAAATGAGTGCCGCAACCCCAGAGTCGTTTGCAACTGGACTTAACTGTCAGGGGTCCTTTACCTTTTTAAGAGGGTTCAGGGAGGTGCTAGGAAAGATTTTAGGAGGATTGATAAAGAGCAGCTTTTTTAAAAAAAAATCCACTTTATCTGGTGGCAGCAGGTTCTTAAGTGAGGAAGGACCAGATTTGTGTTCAAATCTCCCTTCTCCAGGCATCCCAGGACTCAAGGTGGCTGGGGATGAGGCCTATACACACATATCATGCAAAGTTTCACAAGTATGAAAAGTTTCTGAGGCATTCTACAGGGTTCTCAAGCATCCTACAAACTGAATCACTACTGTGTTTAGGAACGATGAATATGTGCAGCAAAGAAGGAGACAATTAAATTTTTGAATAAAATTACCTGGCAAAAATGTTGCATTAGTGAAATGATATTTATAAATAAACATGCCCAAAATACACAGGCGGTTTCAGCGGATACCCTGTAAATGCTAATTTCCAGAACTTCTTCCAATTTAGAAACCTCAAGCCTGCAATTTTGAATCTAATACTTTCACTTTAAAAACAAGTTGCAGGCAGCGAAACCCATCATATAAAACACAGCCTACTTTCTAGAACTGAATAATCCCCTTTTACCCATTCCATTATATGCTTAGCTAAAAGCTCTAAACATCAAAGAAAAATATCATTGGACAAATACTGCCAGAAGAGCTCACAGCAAGCATTAAACCAGTACAAAATAGTCTGGCATCAACTGGAGTAAATAAGGGACAAGCTGACCTAACAATAAAAAAAGGTTACGTATATTTTAGGTGTATGCATATTAAGACTTCCATATGCCACAGAAAACTCTTTAGCTGTGAGCATTAACGTTTTAAAATAAGCTCAATTGAAATGAAATTCCTCTGGAAAAGAGTACTGTGTGTATCTGTTAACTGAGAAAAGTTGAAAAAACTTGTTCATGAAATATTTATCAAGGAATAACTCTAAGAAAGATTATGCAGGATCAAGCAGTTAGCCTAATACAAAATTCCCTGAAGAAAGAGACAGACATTTCAGTTTCATGGCCTGAGCCACTGAGAGCTTCGGCAGCAGACCACCTCATACAATCAAGCACAAGTACTTCTTAAGCCACTTGTCCAGGACAAGGGAAGTTTCCTTCTAGATCAGCAGCTTCCCAGAACCACTGCTCAAGCATCCGTGGAGTATAGGAGTACTAGAGAAAGTTGAGCTTACAAAATGGCTGGCAAATCCTTTGTGCTGTACTCACCTGCCACACTAAACATGGTTTGGAGTGCTAAGAACAATTAAGACACAATTGATCTGAGGAAACATCAGAAAGATGCATGCATTTCATTCTAGTCCCAGCCCCGATACAGAAGCAGCCATCGATACTGCTGCACACTACTCCCAGACGTGCATTTGAACAGCAGCCCTTCAGCAATGGGGTAAGTCCCTACATGCTTGGTATTTTGGTTTTTGACAGCTTTGAAGGGTGGGACCCTATTAAGCTTGTTTGTGATGCTGGAGCTAAAGAAGCCTCTTCAATTTGTGTTTTAGGTACCTCGGAGTACAACACTGCCTTCGTTATTGCAAAGGGGTGTATATCATGAACAAAGAATGCTTTCTGGATCTTTCGGTTGTCAGGGTGAAATCCTGGTCCCTCTCACCCAGGGATTTCAGTGTTTGGCAGTGAGGCCATCTACCAGCAAGCAGAATGTGTGTTAATAAGTGGCGTGCCGGAATCAGAATCGTAACATGCTCAGAATGTGAGGCGGCAAGATGGCTTTAAGAAAGATTGCAGAAAGGGGACAGGGAACCAGTGAATGGCTATAAAAACCCAACTTTATAAATTTGTCAGAGTTTAAAGATCCAGCATCTGCACATTTCAAGGTATACTTCTCCTAAGGGACACTTTTGACAAATGAAAGAAATACTGGAATCTAAAAGAAATGTTTACATAATTCATAATAAATACATTTCATTATAATATTCTGACAATTGTTTTTTAAAGAAAATTGCAATATGCTGTTGACAACATAGTTTTGTAAAATCACTCCTACTGTTCTTATATGAATTGCTTCACCCATAAAATTTTCATGTACCAATTATAATAAAAGACAAAAGATCCATTGTTTTGAACTCCTTGTCACATCAATTTGGAAATCCACTTGGGACAAGAAGTTTCAGTATTTAAAAAAAAATCTGACTAAAAGTATCCTCATTCCAATCAAAAAGAAAGAAAAGCGAGAAAGTGTCTGTTATCCAAGCAAAATCTTACATCATTTAACACAATATTCAGGGGAGCAGTTCAGTAATTATAGACTAAACGGAATCTCCCACATACAGAGACAGACTGCCCTGGTTCAGAATATTATGGTTTATGAAGCTAGGAAAGAGTGTCAGAGCCAAGCCCTCCTCTTCTTGCCCCTCTTCTCCCCTCTCTCGCACCCCAGCTTTGGCACTGTAATCCTACTTGTATTGAGATGAAAGAACCAGGCTGGTTTGTCCTTTGCCCCTTCCCACAAAGGTCTGTAGAGTGGTACAAAAAGTGGCATTCTTATGGAACTGAATCAATCACAAAGTTTGCATTCCAAGCAATTAAAATCCATAAGCAACCTTTACTCAATTGTAAATGGATAATGGCCAATTTTAAATTGATTTTAATCTTGTTTTAAATATAAAAGACATCATTAGTGGGGTGCATGGGGTGTTAGGGGAGGGGTAGTACTGTACCTCTGCTGGGGGATATGTCATGCACCTCCTGGGATAGTTTGTCCACCTCTGGTTCCCACCCTGCACTCAGCTCTCAACTGTGGCTCCTAGAAGCTGTCAACATGCAATAGGGGAAAGATGGGAGCTCACCAACCTGCGAAGGTAGCCCATCTAGGAGAAGGAAAACTCTGATACTAAACCAGAGATAAGGGCCTCTATTTCTCTGTCCAACTGGTGTGTTTAGAAGTCTCAGTTACTGAACATATATACAATTATGACAAAGGGCTGCACCTCAGTACCTCTGAACGGCCCTGAGACCTCCAGGTATAAAGCGGTATATAAATTCAATAAACATATAAATAAATAAAAATTTCTGTAGTGTGTTGAATTCTTGGCAAGCAGTTGATACTGATTTTCTACAGATTCATTTTGTTGAGAACGGGGTGTTTTAGTTTAGTTTAAAGTTCAATCTTGCTGCTTTTATGGAAAGTTTAAATTATCAGTGGCATTATTTGCATTTCCCCCCAGAAAACAAAAGGCAGTGTTTGCATTTAACTCAGCAGATATGAGCTGATAAATGTATTTCATTATTTCTACAATTAAATCCCTTTTTTAAAAAAGTAGCCAGTTAACTATAGGGAGGGGGGAAATCTTCAGATTGTTACTCTCTACTGACACATGAAGGGGAAGTAGCAAGCTGCAATTCTTGCCTTTAAACCTGATAGTTTACCCTGGTTCTGAGAACAGCTGGCAAAAGTAATAACCTGGCAAGCTCTGCCAAGGGCTAAGAATTTATTTTCTATAGTATATTAGAAACCTTAAGTCAAAACGGTAAGCTTAGGCAAACATTTTTAAAAATATAGAGAAAGCTTTTTATCATTCTCCGCTCACTCTCTCCCTGCAAGTATATAATCCACATGCAGATCCTGTAACTAGAGAATATAATATAGAATATTTAGGATGCTGATTCATGTGTTTTCACAACAATCAACATTACACTCCTTGAGAATAAAGGGTTAATAATAAATAACTTCAACATACACAGTATACATACTATATGCACCAGCTGACTTTATTTTTCTTGTCTCCTGATCAGAATCTTATTTACATTTTGAGCTAAAGCAGAACTTGGAGGAAATGATGCCAAATTCATGAGGCAGCTGAGCATGAATGAGCTGCACAAATTCATACACCAAGTAATTATAAATTCCAGCAACATCACTAACAATAAGTAACCGGAACGGCAAAATCACCTCTTGATCATCAATGGGCCAGGCAGAACATGCAGTATGATAAACTCTAAATGAGTCAGTTTTGCACTTTTGCACCAAGCAACGAAAAGACTTGGCTTGCTGCTGTTTCCTGCTTTGGTTCCCTGACTTTACAGGAGCCGGGTCCAACAGACATAGTAAATTTACATACCACTTGATATCAGAACTCTAGGATACACACTTCCTGTTGTTGCACCAAGACCACCAGATACCCCACCCCCCTACTGAATGGCTGGGAAATTTTATATTGATCTCGACTTACGTGCCTCTACCCACCCCTAATTCTCTTTCAATGTTGATTCTAGTAATGGGGGAAAGACATGAAATGTGAACTAAGCTACATCCTTAGGGTTTTTTTTCAGGCTTTATTCATCAGGAAAAATTAAGATTTCCTGCTCCTCCTCTCAGATTCTGTTCTGTCTGTTATCAACACATATAACCTTTAGGCACTTACTTTTAGAATGACCACTGTGCTTTAAAAACCAGGATAGCACCAGAAGCATGTGTCAGCTTATCCAGCACATGACAATACAATGATTTTTCATGGGTTTAAGAATGGTTTGAGAGGTAGAAATATCTTCAGCCAGATGGCCTCCAGGACTAAATGTCCACTATATAGTAGCACTATAGACATTTACCAGCCACAATTTTATATAGCTTACATATGGCAAACCTTGTTACATTTCACTCTTTCTTCTTTTAAATATAAAAAAGAGTGATCAGGTAGTCAAATTGTTTGAAATGTAATTTTTAAAAAAAAAATGAAATTCATACAAATGAAAACTATAAACAAAATTATTTTTAAAAAATGAACGCTGCCTAATAATGAGCACCAAAAGTACAATAGAGTTGACAATGTAAGAAAGTATTTGTTGTTTCCATGTTTTGCTTATTTTAATATTTCTCACAAAATAGGTATTCTCCACAGCCAGTGCTAGAAATTCAGATATTCAAGCTAGAAGCCAAATGGCTTATTAAACTAGTGTTGCCAAAATGAAATGCCTAGTTGCCCTTTTTAGGCCAAACAGCCCCAAATTTTTGGTTCCTGAAATTCATTCTGATTGTGCAGATAAAATATCACAGATAGAATTCTACAGGATGTGTCAGTGTGTGAAAATACGTTAGTGTGTGAAAACAGGCAAGACCCAAGGATCCCCAGGCATGCACCTTCAGATGGTGGAGATGTCAGGTGCCATCCTGGCACCTTCACTTGGTCACAAGTGGCCAATAACCAGGTGCAAATTGTGCCTAGCACCTGGTGAATTTTTAGCGCTGTCCACAGCATAAAGGGTTTCGTTGTCCTTCATATCTCTCCCTGTTCTTCATCCATTTAGCAACTGATGACAAATTTAAGTTGAAAGACGGGAAAGTTTTCTTTTTTCCTATGCAGAGGGCTTTTGACACGGTTCATGAGGCAATTGGAAACCTTTAGTTCTGGTGCTAAGCTCTTAACTAAGTTAGAAACATCTGTGGGGTTCCTCACACATGACATTCCCAACAAGGGAAGTGAGAAAGGGTTGGGGGATCCTCCAGAGAAGGATGAGAAACAGAGCAAGCAGCTGCAGGGAGAAGGGGAGATTGGGACAAAGAGTTGTCCCACCCTTGTACTCTTGCAGAAGCCCCATCAATTCCCAGTTTCCTCCATGAACAGAGGCATGGTTTTCCATTCAAGGATAACTAGTTAAGATTCAAGCCTATGTATTAAGCCAAATGTCCAGGAAAAATAAAAAGCCATTAAATAATAAAAGGTTCACTGCTATAATTCAGTATTGTCAAAATATACCAATATATATTTGTGACTGGAAAAGACCAGGAACATTTACGTAACTTGGCACTATCAGCAGAAATCCACTGGTGCTCAAAACAACAGTATGCAATGAAAATTTAGGAGACAACAGATGTATGTTTCTGACTAACCTTTTGATTTTTACAGTCAAAGTCAATGAAATAATTATAACAGAATCAAAATCATGAGAAGGGCATAAATGGGGCTCTAAATCAGAAACCAATTTCATAGGTTGCTCCCCGCCCCCCCCCAAAAAAAATCCATGCCAAATGAAGGGATCCCTCAAGTAGAACTTGGAGGATTAGCAAGGCAGAGGATGGCTATACCACTGCTGTTGCAAATAATCAAATCTTAATGAAGCTCTCTTATCACTATGCCAGCATCACAGCAAATAGAAACGCTGGATTTTCTATTGCCTTAGCAAACACATCGTGCTTGCAATGCATATCAAAAAATTCATGGCTTTCACACCTTGTTGTTGTCATATGTCTGTGGCTGAACTGATAAGACATATACAGCCCTATTTTGACAAGCAACAAAGTAGGAAAACAACCAAACAATTGCTTTGTAGGAGCCGCATGTTTCACTGGCAATAACTCATGGGAACATTTTTGGACAGGAACAGAATATTTAGCAGTTTCTGTAGCATTATCCTGATACAAGTCTAAAACATTTTATGTTATGAGAGTTGCTTACTAAGCCATCTAAAATGGCATGACTAATAACTATGGGGAAAATGAAAGGCAGCCCCAAAACTGACAAAGCAGGCAGAAAAATCCCTTCAAAGATAGAGAAAGTATGATGGAATACCGCCATATCAAGTTGTTGTTTTTAAGGAAAGAGAAGATGGGCCCTGGACTGAGACCAACTTCAGCATTTTTATCCTAAACTCATTATCTGAAGGTAAGCCTCATTTATTTCAATTTAAGATATAGGCATTAGAAGTTTGATGTTGCATCCCACATATTCAGGGACACAAAAATGTTAACTTTTGCAATTCTAAAAATGAAAACCAAATTGCCCAGAACAGATGAACTATAAAATAAATGTTGGTCAGCAAGTGAAACATCCATGGTGAAATCTAAGAATTCTGGGCAATTACAGTCTTATTAAAATGCTGCAAGCTCTATCTTTTCCTGATTGGTTTTGTTCCTCTTCACACTCTCATCAGTAGCAAGAAGCTCATCTTAATTCTTCTCACATGCCTTGCCATTGCCTATCCTGGTTATGATCTGACAACATACAGTGGTACCTCAGGTTACATACGCTTCAGGTTACATACGCTTCAGGTTACAGACTCCGCTAACCCAGAAATAGTACCTCGGGTTAAGAACTTTGCTTCAGGATGAGAACAGAAATCGCGTGGTGGCGGCGCAGCAGGCCCATAGCTGTCAACCGTCCCTTATTTGGCAGGAAACTCCCTTTTCCCAGCGCCATTTCCCACTGCTGTCCCGGATTGATGATTTCCTGGGTTTCAAAGGAAGCAGCTCCTTTCCCTCCCTGCCTGACGGCCAGGGGGGAGGGAGGCTCCAACTGTGTTGCTTGGCTGCATTGCTCACCAAATAAGGAGTCTAAGAACGACTGGGGGGGTGGAGCTTGCATGCCTTGTGCCGATCAAATCAGCTGCGTTGCCTGGGGACTTGCCTTTACTCAGTGCTTCCCAGTGGAGAGGTGACGGTGGTTTTCCTTGCTGCACCCCCTTTGCCGGTTTGCAAGGCTGTGGGAACCACCGCTTGAGGCTTCATTTGGCTGCTGGTTGACTAAAATCCCTTATTTTGGCTGCTGATCCCTTATTTTCGAGGCTGCTGGTCCCTTATTTTCAAATCTGTAAGTTGACAGCTATGGGCAGGCCCCATTAGCTAAAGTTGTGCTTCAGGTTAAGAGTTTCAGGCTAAGGATGGACCTCTGGAACAAATTAAGTACATAACCAGAGGTACCACTGTAATACAAAATAGGTATCATTTTCAAGTATGATCAGCATTCAAAAGAAATGGCAAACAGATCAAGAACAGTGAAGAAACAAAGCATCTCTCAGTACAGTACTCATCTAGGATGGTTACCTGTTAAAATTAAAATATGGAGCTAGGTTTTGCCCCAACTGTGCATGCCTCACACATACTATTCCACACTGGAACGACACACATACACTGCTGGCTCTGGGTGTAGGGACCTCAGATAGAAATTCCTACTTAGTTCTGAACCTCCTTGCACATCCTAGTTTCTTAGCTATGAGGTTCTGTCCTGGGCCCACTACAATTTAACACCTGCATACAAGACTTGAACAAAGAAATAAAAGCAGCAGCAAATACCTTTGGGGATATAAAAAAGCATCCATGATCAAGATATAATTTCTCAGCCATTCACTAGTGGTGGGCTCTGCCTTTAGGTTGGGGAAAACAGATTCACAAATAAAGGATGGGTGACACCTGGTTTGACAGTAGTACATGAGATCTAAGATCATGGGGAATCCAAATAAGTAAGGTTATATAGAAACAAAAATATTTTAACATTGTGCTAGTCAATCTGATGAGTATTTGTTTTAACTTATTTAATAGGAAGCAGCAGGGGAAGAATAAATGTAGCCAGAGGTCTAAAGAGGCATAAGAGAGGGTCACAATTCAACTAGACTAAGATACGTGGATAAGAACTCTAAAATCCCTGGCCTATTTTTATTCCAGAGGAGTGCCCAGGAGAACAGAGGAAGATTACTTATCAAGGCAAGCCCCCTCCACAAAAAATGGGTACGATAGTATTATTTCCATGCTGAAATTATGAGCATTCCTGCAAACAATTCACCTCTGTGAATATCATACAAGATATTATGCAAGAATATCATTTCTGTCACAACAAGAACCACAGTTTCCATTCATTTGCGTGTAATTGGAGGCATGCTGTGTTGATTATTATCTGTCCACAGTATATAAATGGAATTGAAATGGTAGTTTCAACTGCAGTACGAATAGGGATGACATTTTTTTTAAGAAGAATACTGCAATTAAAAAAATCTGAACACAAAACAAAAAATGCTTCTGCTTTTTCATTTTTTTATACAAAGAACAATGAAAATCTCTTATTTGACTCTGAAAAATCTCCCTTAGTTTGTTTGGCTATCAAAAGGTAACAAAACACACAACACTCATCCTTGTTCATTCTGATTTACTCAATTATCCATTTATGGTGGTCCAGTGTTGGCTGCCTCCATTTTCTGCTAGCTCCCTGGGATTGCATGAACAGTAAAGACTAGTGATCCCCTAGACCAGGGGTAGGCAACCTAAGACCTGGGGGCCGGATGCGGCCGAATCGCCTTCTCAATCCAGTTTGTGGATGGTCCAGGAATCAGCATATTTTTACATGAGCAGAATGTGTCCTTTTATTTAAATTGCATCTCTGGGTTATTTGTGGGGCCTGCCTGGTGTTTTTACATGAGCAGAATGTGTGCTTTTATTTAAAATGCATCTCTGGGTTATTTGTGGGGCATAGGAATTCGTTCATTATTTTTTTCCAAAATATAGTCCAGCCCACCACATGGGTCTGAGGGACGGTGGACCGGCCCACGGCTGAAAAAGGTTGCTGAACCCTGCCCTAGACAGCCAGCATACATGGATTACAACGCAACAGCTTGTCCGTGTTCCTTCAAACCCCCTGGTGGGCAATTCAAGGCAAAGCCAATCTGCATGCCCCCACAGCAAAAAGTATTAATGCCTTCCTCTGCCACAAGGTTTGGAGATAAGCCTCCTTAAGTGAGGAACAGGAACCCACAGTTCTACCAGTAAAAAAAACCCCATTCACCCTTGTAAGCTCTTAGCAAAGAAGAAAAGCTGAGGAACTCCTAATTTCCCAGTGCCAAGGTATCATGCTGTGGGGATTCGCAGTCAATAGAAATGCTGTGCAATTTAGTTTCTCAATTGACTACAAAGCAAGGTCCAGTCTTGCCATGGTGATGTTACTCAAGAGTTCTCTATGTCCTACAGAACTCAACCTTGCCTTGTGCTCTGGAAACAGATTAAAGGTAAAAGTAAAGGACCCTGACAGTTAAGTCCAGTCGCAGACAACTCTGGGGTTGCAGCACTCATCTCGCTTTACAGGCTGAGGGAGATGGCGTTTGTCCACAGACAGTTTTTCCGGGTCATGTGGCCAGCATGACTAAGCCACTTCAGGCAAAACCAGAGCAGCGCACTGAAATGCCGTTTACCTTCCCGCTGGAGCGGAACCTATTTATCTACTTGCAGTTTGGCGTGCTTTCGAACTGCTAGGTTGGCAGGAGCTGGGACCAAGCAACAGGATCTCACCCAATCACAGGGATTCGAACCATCAATGTTCTGATCGGCAAACCCAAGAGGCTCAGTGGTTTAGACCACAGCACCACCCGCGTCCATCTGTCTCTGGAAACAGATTAGCTATCATCAAATATCTACTGGCAGGCAGTTGCTGGATGACATCTTCCAATTCTGGGCTCCATTCAAGTATTGCTCCGTGCCTCACAGGCTGTCAGCTGGCCCAATATAGGGCACCAGGGGTAGCCATGAACATTTTGGCAACTGAAGCAAAAGTAAATGCAGCTGTCATCCTTTTTTTCTTTTTTGGGGGGGAAAGAGGCACATAGAAATGCAGGGGGGTATGAAAATAGCAAATCTGCACCAACTTCAGTGCCACATGTCTCTACATAGCACATAACATTTGTTTGCTATTGTCTGATGCAGGATTTCTCATTGCCAGAAAGACACAGAGCTTTTCAAACTCAACAACTGAAGGTCTCTTAAAGAGAGCAACTGCTGTTGCAAAAGCCTGTGCTTGTGATATTATTGTTCTTTACTGTTTGCAAGCCACGTTGGGATTTACTTGGGTGGAAAGTGGCACAGAAATGCAATAAATCAATTATAGCAGCAAACAAAGCTCCAGTTATAGGTATGCTTCTCTCCCATACCTATGTGCCTGATCTTTGGATCCCAACCTCAGTTTGTATTTGCAGACATCCCGTCAAAAGTAGTAAAGTGTATCAGATGGCAAATAAGGCATGTCCCTTCCTGCCCCTACATGGACATTAGGTCATGGGAACTCATTAGTTGATGGGAACTGATCAGCTGAATTTTTAATTCTGATGGCTCCAAGAAGTCTCCTTATTTTCACATAAACCTGGGGGGAAATATAAACATGTTGTACCTGAGCCTGAAGGCTACTTATCATTGCAGATCATTTTGCATAAATTACACCCACATAATACCCACCTATAATTTTGCAATCATGAAGCTCTGTTTTACAACATTTGCGTGATTCTTGAATGTGAAAATTTATGCTATGCAATGGATATCATCCGTACGTTAACAGAAATAATTGCTTCCCCACCCCAGCAAGAAGACAGTTTAGAATCAAGGCACAGTTTCAAAACCTCATACAAAAGAAACCCTGCTAAAATCTCCAGGGCTGTAGAATACGGTAAGTTAAGGTGCTTCCCTAATTAGATATTCTTTTCCCCATTACCTAAAGATTGGTGTTTGATGCAATGGGAAGAACGTGCATGGCACATTACCATGCATTCAATAATGAAAAAGGTCACATAGACAGCTACTCATCGTTACAGAATCTGGGCAGCCAGCCAGCAAAAGAGAAACAAAGGATCAATGGATATTAAATTATTATCAGACATTATGAATAGTTTCTTGGCTAGCAAAGTTCAACAGTGAAAACATTTGACACACTATTACTTCTGCTTCATAAAAGCTTTCATTTACTTAAAAGGGGGGGGGTGGCTTTGATGGTTAGAACTTCTGACTTCCCATGAGATCTACTGGAGAAGATGAATTCTGAAAGTCAGATATCTCAAAGCAGGAGGGGGAAATCTGGCTTGCTCAGAGTAGGGATCAACCAAGACAGCCCAGTATGGCACTTAACACACCTTCTTGAGGGTCACTACTAAATTCCTGGGAGGCTGGCCTCAAGAGAAGCTCCACTAGGAAAGGATGTCGCTCAGTGGCAAGACACCTTCTAAGCATGCAAGAAGTCCCAGGATTGATCATTGGCATTGCCGGAGAGAGCTAAGAAAGATTTCTAAATAAAACCCGGGAGAGCATCTGCCAATCAGGGTAGATAATACTGAACTGGATGAGCCAATCAACTGATTCAACAAAAAGGCAGCTTTCTGAGATGTCATTGGGCGTGCCATATGGAGGAGCCTGGAAAAGGAGGAATCAGAAGAAGGATTGGCAAGTCACATGCATGAACTCACTTCCTCCCTCTGGGTTACTGTTTCATTCTGAATTTCCATTTTGCACTGGAGAAAGTGTGCGGAGTGCAGCAAGGGTGCCAACTTGAATAAAATATTGCAGGAGGCAGGTACGCCCCGCCCTGCCCAATCAATCACAAGATGCAGTGTGTACACGTTACTTGAATGCCAATGCCTATCAACTGGGAGAGAGAGGCTCAAATGTTTTATTGCATGGGCTACGGGGAATTTGACCCCTAGGAGTTGACTCCTATGAAGTGCAGCATTTCTGTGCATGGAGGAAGCCATGTGGAAGATGGTGAACCCTGTAAGGCTGAATGTTCAGCAAGTTGCAAAAGGGGGAGGGTGCTGATTCATCTTCTTAACAGATTCCCCATAATCTCCAGCACCAAAAACAGACCATCAGCATAATGTAGAGAATGCCTCTCCTTGTCGTATTACTAGATCTTGGGCTGGCTCACCTGCCAGTATCTAGGGTGCTTCTCTCAAGGAACTATATATTGCTTTAGTCAAAGGCCTGTTACCAATACAGTAGTAATCAATGCTAATGAGGGGCATAGTGCAGATGTGCATAAACAAAAAGGTCTGCCTCCAATAGAGGCTATTACTTTGACTTTCATATTGTGTGAGGAGTCGTCTCCTGTAAAGAGATCACAACCTCTGACCGAAGATTCTTGTCTTGTGGTCAAACAATCCTCTGGAGCCAAAATAAAAGGGGGATGGGGAACATGCAAGGCAGCAAGGAATCCAACACTCAGGGAAAAGTGTGTGCCCAGCCCCAGGAGGACAGCCGGGCATCTGAACCAGAGGCCACTTCAGTCAGAGCTCACAAACAGCCACCACTTCAAAAGCAAACTGTCATTTAGTTTGTCAAAGCCTAATGCGCAGGACATCTCTAGCTGAGAGATGCTTCTAAGTATCTAATGGGAAATGATTCAGAAACTCTGTCAATGTGGGAAACATCCCAACCGTTGTCATTGGCTTCGAGGCATAGGAGCTGTCAGATTGCCATGGCTGAACAAATTACCAAATCTGGGCGGAGAGATAAGTCCAACTTCTCATGCCTGTTAAGTCTCACAAGGCCAGCATGCAAGCAGTTATCAAACTTGTGGAAGAACAGGACAGAGATGACAAAAGGGAAAGTTCTGTGTTTTTTGTCACTGCTTCTGATCATTTTGCTTTTGAAATGCATGTGCTAATTAAAAACACGTGATTCCAACAAAAATAAATAAATAAAAGCAGTTCCCAATATTTCTAATGCCCTGGACTGTCCCACCATGAAAAGCTATTCTGAGGATGTATGACCTGATCCAGAAGGGAAACACACATATGCCCCCCCCCCCCAACAACTGCACATATAACTGCTGGTGAAGGTGTGGTCGGGGGGGTGTGTGCTAATGATAATGAGCTAAAGCTTTCATGAGCTTTAAATGGAAAATACCCAAATTATCTGTATCCAACAGAGACAATCTCCATGGCAGAAACCTGAATTTTCCTTCTGGATCAGGTCATATAAGTACAAAAGTGTGTTGGGGCAAAGCTGAGGGGAGGGTAGAATTGGCAGGTACCAAGAAGTCCTCATATGGAATGAGATGTGCTCTAGGATCTCTCTCATTAAATGCTAACTACTGGGAGATGGGATTAATTCAGACACTCTAACTCTCACTTCCCAAATATGTGATCCACATAGTCATTGAGGACAGTACCCATCTCACTTTTGTATAAAAAGGATCTCTGGAATTGAGCCTTTCCCTTCAGAATTTCTACATGAAAGGTTTTCAAAGCTGGTTAATTTTAATATTAATATTGGAAAATGTGTTTCAATTAATTAAAAAAAAACCAAAATAAATACTTTATAGTAAACATTTTCCTAGATTAAACATTAAAATTGGATTAAAGTTTTTTAAAGCACACCATTGGAATATGCACTGCACTTTCCCCCCCTCTAAAGATAACAAGGTAACCCAGTTTAACAGTGACAGTTATGTAGAAAGCATTTCTAGATTTGTAATCTTAATTGCTAGCAAAAGGTTTCATTAAATTGCACTGTAGGAATTGATTTGCGATGGGCAATTTAAATGGGCTATAATCTTACAGAGGAAAATTAGACATTGCAGACTCATGGAAGAATACAGCCTGAACATTCAGGCCTCTGATAGATTTGCAAACGGCGGGAGGGGGTGGGTTCATATGTAAGCTTTTTGAAAGAAATCTAATTGCATCCTGTTGTAACCTCCAAGGACTCTAAGCAGCAGCCTTTGTGTTGCCTCTTTTAAATAGGCATATCCATGTTTATTGACTACAATAGCCAATACCTTGCTACAACCTAGTTCTCCAAACCCAACACAGCAACTTCAAAGTAATAAACAAAAAATTTGGTGTTTCTCATACGTATATCAGTGTATTAAAATATTGTTGCAGCATTATTTTAACTTCATCTTATTAAGGCGTCAGATTATCTGATGATTTCTCATATAGCCCAGGACCTTAGACAAATTTATCACACCTGGCACTCTATAGGTAAAGGTAAAGGTACCCCTGCCCGTACGGGCCAGTCTTGCCAGACTCTGGGGTTGTGCGCCCATCTCACTTAAGAGACCAGGGGCCAGCGCTGTCCGGAGACACTTCCGGGTCACATGGCCAGCGTGACAAAGCTGCATCTGGCGAGCCAGAGCCGCACACGGAAACGCCGTTTACCTTCCCGCTGGTAAGCGGTCCCTATTTATCTACTTGCACCCGGAGGTGCTTTCGAACTGCTAGGTTGGCAGGCGCTGGGACCGAGCAGCGGGAGCGCACCCCGCCGCAGGGATTCGAACCGCCGACCTTTCGATCGGCAAGTCCTAGGCGCTGAGGCTTTAACCCACAGCGCCACCTGCGTCCCCTTCCTGGCACTCTATAGATGAATGCTAATGGCACTATGATACGGCTTATTTTTCAAAGTTTGCGGAGGAGAATTACTGTGTGCCTGCTATTGATGATTCATATGAAGCAATGGCTGAGAAAACTGAGCGTCTTTTCCCTGACAATATAAGAAGAGCCTGGCCCTTAAGCAGTTTTATCAAGTAGCAGTGGCCCCCAAGGTTCAAGAAGCAGTCTGTGATCTTCAAGCATAACATGACATTCCTCAGCACCCTTTTATTATTCTGTCTCTAAGCACAGGCCCAGACTGAGGAGGGCAAAAGAGGGCACATGTCCCAGGAGGCAGGTAAGGGAGTGGCAAAATGGCAGCGTAGGAGATATGAGCACTGCAGCACACACTTAGTGACTCTTTACATTCCAGCCAAGTTCCACATATTAGAAGAGGTGGGGGGGTCATCCACCCATCTCTTCTAGAAGGAAGCTCAACCCAGCTGGAATGTAAGGAGTCACTGAAAGTATGCTGCAACTGTGCAATGCCTCTCCCAACTTTCCCATGTCATGTTGTCATCAGGGCCTGACTCTTTCTCCTAGATGTTCCCTCTGGCTTCCACTATTTTAAAAAGCAGAGATGGGTGGCAATAGAAAGTTCTGCCTGCTCCTTGCCCACTCCCGCAGGAAGAGGAAGGCATGAAGCTGGAAGAGAGGGCATGAGTTTGCAGACTTCCTTCTTTTGGTGGTGGCAGTAGCACGGAAGGCGAATGGGAGAAATACTTTCTTCCTTTGTCGCTGTCCCACTGCCACCAAGAGAAGGAAGCCTGCATGGGACACAAAGGGCAAAAAGACTTTTTGCCCCCTGCCCTTGCTGGTGTTGCTGTACCCAAGAGAAGGAATCATGGCACAGATTATGATGGCACAAACCTGCAGGAGAGGGAACAGAAGTGCAGGCTTTTGCCCCATACAGCAAAATGTGTTGATCTGACACTAAGTATTTGAATGAACCAAGAGACAGACAAATACACTGCTCCACTAGTCACGATGATGTGGTGGCTTCTGCACCCTTTATAAGCTGTGAGGACTGAGTTCTGGGCAATGGAGCAAGCTTCCCTCTTCCCAGCGTATCTTGTTCACTCATTTATTTATTTTAGAACTAGTTCCTTGGGAACCTTGGGGTACACAATGAGCACATGCGGCAGTCCTTTCACCAGGCACCTGCTTCTGTGTCTCAGTGCCCATCACAGCCAAGCTTTGTCCGAAAGCCAGCACCCATCTCTGCATTGCTAGTACAGTATTATAAATTATTCTGGGAAATTGAGATGAATTAAAACATTTATTGAACCAACAGTGATACAGAGAGAAGCAAATGGATACATCCCTTCTTACCCGCTTCTAGGAAAGAAAGACAGGGATGGGAAATTGCACAGATAGGTCTCCTAGGCTTTCTACAGCTATGCAGCTTTCCCCAATATCACTCAAGGACAAAAAGAACAAAATAGGTTAGCATGGGGGCTATCTATCTATTCTCCACTACAGCCCTCATCACATGTCATGGGTACATATTGAACCTGAGCATCACACCAGAGGCCACAGGCATTTGGATGCCTTGCATTTCGTTTGGAATTCAGAAAACTAATGGTCTGAAACAAATAGCACTTAACCTGCTGCATCTAAAGATGTGGTTAGACACAGTGGACTATAAAAGCACAGTTTAAAGTTCTACACAGCTGCTATAGATGAAGGTAGCCTGCTTCCTAGTTGAGATCCGCCCCTGGGAGCACATGCTTTGGTGCTTTGTCTGTGAACATTTCCAAGTGGTACTATTGCATTGTGAAGCCCTTAGGAAACTCGTACCCATCTCACCTAACAAACTTCAACCTCTACATTCAGACAAGAGCTTCCTCTTCCCACTGTGTGCTAAATATGAACACAGATGCAGATATTGATCATGCTGGTCCCTTATTAAGGAGTTTCCTTTTCATATGCTCCATGGGACAGAGTCCCTGAAAGCCTGATGAGAAGCATGTGATATGGCCTCGAACTCAGCTGAGTTTCAGCCCCTAATATCAAGCCAATATTGAGTATTTTTTATTTTAAATCTTTTCAAAATTTTCTGGTTTTTAACTAGAACTGCTGCTGTACATCTTACTTTTCAAAACAGTGAATCCTTAGGATAGGGTAAGAAAAAAGCCTACCAAGTAAATAAAACTTTTTATCACCTAACCCATTTTTCACCAAAAGTTATCTTAAAATATGCCAATGATAGGGGGTGTCACTAGTGTTAGGGAATCAGAAACTGCTCCTAGAGTTACTGGTAAGTATTTAGATCCTTCCCTTGAGATAATAAAATAAAAAACAAAAAACTCAGATACTTAGCTAAAGCTAAGCAAAGCAAATAGTTATCACTATTCCCCTGGTGGTTTGAGCATTCCTCTTAAAGTGTAAACCTCAGAAAGTCACAAAAGATTTTAGCCTTACAGCTTTTTAATAATGATAATAGAAGAGAAAGGGAGCAACTCTATTCAAATTCTCAAGTGAGAAACATGAGACTGCATTGCTTCCCTAAGGCATGCACACCCTTTATTAAAGTTCTGACTGCCCCCATTGTCATCACAGGGTATATTCAGATGAACCTAGAACAAAGTAAATGCTTGCAACACTTTTTCCACGCTGTGCCTCTGCATGCAAAATGTAAAATGAATACATTTCTTAGGCATGTCAAACACTCTGCTATCTATTATTCCCTGATACTTCAGGAGGCGGCTTTCTCCTTGCTTTAACGGGGAAATGCTGAAAAAATTCTAAGCCATACAAATCATAATACATAGTTATCACAATCAGCCTAAGCTCAGCCGACAAAGGAGTAGTTAACATTCAGGTATCAACTCCAAAAAAAGACACACACAAAAAACCCCTAGGCTCCAGAACAATGACATTTTAATGTCATCATTTCAGGCTATTGTCTGGGCCAGATTATGCTTTCCAAGATTCATATGTATAGGAAGCAGCTTGGGGAATAAAGCACTATTGTGTTACAAGAGTGAGGATTGTCCTTGTGACAATCTAATTCTAGACTGGTACGGGAAATCCTAAAAATCTGCCAGATCTCCTATATTTAAAGTCTAAAGGACACACAGTGCAATCCTGTGCATAACTGTGCATTCAGCGGATAAGTCCACACAGGATTGCAGCCTTATGTCTCTTGTTATTACCATAGAAGCAGCTTCCCATCTAAAACTAGTAGTAGTGAATGATAATGAATTTGAGGAGCAGGGCCTTAGGCTGTATTCCATATCCCTTCAGAGGAAAGCTCTATAGGGATTTTACTATGAAAGAATGCCTTTCATTAATGTTGTGGTTATACAGGTGCATAGGATTGCAGCCTTTTTGTGTTAAGTCACAAGCCTTTAGACACAACAAATACAGGCATGAGGAAACTCCCTAGGTGTGTTTGTGTGGAATCTGCATTCTGCTCATGTGCTGTGGCTGAACCAGTCTCTTCCATATTATTCATACCAGATGCTTCTTTCTAAGCTAAGCACCTGGCTCTAAAAACAAGCTAAGGTAATAAAAATGATACCTTAAGAACTAAATCATTTCTACCTGTCCTAGATTTGCTAGTCATTACCCCCTGGCTCTGCCTACTATTAACTCTCCTGCTTTCTGACTCAGCAGCAGCAATGGACACCGTGCATTACTGTAAAATGTACCACATGCTAAAACTGCCAAATATTTAAGCAGGGAACTTAAGAATAAAAGCAAGAAGAAATGCAGCAACCTGAATTAAGCAATAAGAATAGCTCAGAAATCACCAAGAAGCAAGACCCTAAAAAATTAAATATGTATAAAGCAGACATGTATAACCTCCACACACTAGTCTCTTTTGTCCCCTAGTTCCAACAAAGCCCTGAAGGAAGATGAGCCACACAGGGTGTCTCAACAGCTGAGTGACTTTTCTCTGACCTCACAGTATGATTATCAAAACAGGTATAGGGCATCTTCAGTTTCCCACAGATTTCAGGGAACAGTTACTATAGAGCTCTAGAGCCATACACATCCTAGGATGTAATATTGTGGTCTGTTATGTTACACCATATGTAAAGTTTGCTTGGAGCACCTATTTGCATGGTACTGACCTATTCCCTTGAAAATGCTACGGGAAGCCAACAAACTGGTGAATTTTGCTGTATGACGTCTAAGAAGTACAACCAGGCTACACAAAGAAAGAAATCTTTATATCAGATGCCTAGTTAGGCAGACTCTAAAATGGGGACAGAATAAAAATGCTAGTAAGAAAAAGAAAAACAGCCAGTGCATACATATTTGCTCCAATAGTGCTATCTCTATTCATAAAATTAGTCTCAGCGATGACAACTTTAAACGAGAACAGCTGCCCGAGTCTGGGTCCAGCGCCCTATCTTACTGCACCTCATTACAGCTCCAATGGCAGAGACTCATTCACATACCCCTCAGAATTTATTTATTTGCACCAAAATTATTCACAAAATTCATTCAGTCACGCATCCCCAAATTTCAAGCCCCGTTTTCAAATCAGATTTTAAAACGTGAGCTCTCTCTCCTTAGGATTCCTGTGCTACACGCATCAACCTTTCATAAAACTTCACACCTTCCACCCTCCAATACGGCAAATATTGGAGAATATAGGAGGTGAATGGCAGGGAACTGTCTTGCTCTAAACTGCCCCAGGCAAACTTTAAGAGCAACAGCAGAAAATCAGCAGAATTATTTCTGTAAGTGTATCTCCAAAGCTAACACCAGAATCCAAACAAGTCATACATAAGGCTCCACATAACCACAGCGATACTGTTTGTGTTATTGTTGCTATTATTAAAATTTATGGACTGCTTTCTATATCCAAGGATCCCAAAGCAGTCTACAGAATAAAATCACAACACTAAAATGTTTAAAACTTATAAAATCAAATAAGCAACCAGATGGACAGGGTATAAATTATTTTATTATTATTATTATGTTGTTGTTGTTGTTGTTGTTGTTGTTGTTGTTGTTGTTGTTCACATGTAAATAAAATCAACAGCAACTAAAAAACCATGCCAGAGATATCTGTGTTGGTTCCTATCATCAACACACACCTTCCATTTAGCCATTACTGAGGATTGAGGCCTCTGGAGCAGTATTCAGTGTGACACAACATTGATCTGGAAAGAGAAATTATGCATGCAAGGAAATGTCTTAGGCGCATACAAAGCTCTATGGATCCCAGTAAAGGAATCTGCTTAGGTCTGTAACAAGAATATGGGAGCAATTTGTGTTGTTCTCATATTAATGACTTGCAGAATCCAGGATGACCATAAGATAAACTTTATTAACTATTTACAGAACAAGGAGTCTCTGTTAAAGGAAGCCATAGTTTCTCTATTTCTGAATCACTTCCTACCCGGAGGCTCATCTGATTCACTAAAGCACAACCCATTTAAATTGATAGTGTCCTCACACAATACACTGAGTAATCCAAATTAATCTAAATAGCTGCAAGGAGAAAAGGACATTTAAGAGATGTTTTACTGAATGCAGGTGCCAGTTCTGTCCATGGTGCTATTTTTATGCAAAGCAGCATACTCTTGAGCTTTCAGCAAACACAGGAACCAAGTGTCTCAGAATTTAGCAAGGGCTGAAAAGCTGCACCTGCACAATGGAGGCAGGTAGAATTACAGAGCTGGTTCGTAAATGTTTGCTTTTTGTTATTATTCTGATAAAATCTTTTTAAAATTGCAAAGCTCTTGTACAGTGTCTTTGCCTTATGTCTGTGAGCATCCTAATAAAAAATGGATTAGAGAAACCAGTGGCAGCAAATGCAATACACCTCAGATTCTAATCAAAGCCCTTTCACATTATTGCTGAAGTTAACTTTCGAACAACAAATGGGAAAAACCAAGAAGAAGCAAAACTCCTTGCACAACACAGAACAAGTGTGGAATTTTTGGCCTTAGTATTACAAAAAGCATATATTAATGTGAAATCTGATGAACAGATAATGTTATGACCATTATTATACTGAACTATGAAAACTAAAATAAGAATAATCATCTCATCTCCAGGGTGTAAAGAAAGGAAGGAAGCTATTCCTTTCCCATATTCAGCACTGCATGATTGACTTGGCATATTAATGTAGGGGTTGATGTGCACTTTTTTCTCTAAAGCATAAGATATCGATCTCTGCCACAGGCAGGATACCAAACCAGATGGACCACTGGTCTCATCTGCTCTGTCAAATCTTATCAACATAGTGTTAATCTCCAAAAGGAAAGAAAAAGAACAAGATCACAGTTCCATGATCAGAGGAGCCCAGACTGAAATTTTTCATAGTATTTCCCTGCCCTCCCCCACTTTTACTACCAGAATATCAGAGAGGAGCATATGTCACTTTTAGACAAGGCTCAGCATAGAGAAATGGTCATAGTGTCATGCCACCACCAGGAAAAAGTGATGAGTTCCTTATAAAGTAAATTGAGCTGATCTTCTTTAAATATTGTTACTCAACAGAGAGTTAGATTACATTATGCATGAAGATTTGTAACATTGCTTATTTCCACAAATACTCTTTCCAAGAATGGCTGGAGAAGTTCATATGACTGCCACATATGGAATGTCATACGAACTGTCTTACATCCTCTCCAATACATTGCTTAAGATACTTTGTTTATGTAACTGTATCTGAATGCCATCTATAAATTAACTTAAAAGAATAATCTTATGTAGGTTGACAAGGGTCTTAAAGGGTTTTTTTGCTCATAAGTTGTTCCACTCAGCCTCTTCTGTTTTGATATCTAGGTCTATTTCCCCATAATTGTTTGGTTGCTGAACATTGTCCAGCAGTAAGGTCACTAAATATTTTGTACAAAATTGACAGGATCTTTTTAGAATGTTCAATCGTATTCAAAATTAAATTTTCAAAGGGTGTCAATGACCAAAGGGCCTGAGACTTAAGTGTTGAGCTTGAAATAAAATGTACAATTTGATGGATAAGTAGCCAATTCACATTGCATCCTCTCATATTTTCTATAATTTGTTCTGCTGTGAGGGTGCTGTCGTTTTCATAAAAATTAGCTAATATATATAAGACTTTTTATTTCTATTTCTTGCCAATTCGATTTCTGTCAGGCATGTAGAAGGAAGGGTGCTATCCAAAGATATTAATGGTGATATAGATAGAGCTAAATTTGTCAAATCTTTAATTTTGCTTTTGTGATTTTTGCCATTTCTTGCCATTTCTTAAGGGTTTCCACTGATATACATATAGGTAAATTCTGAAACAGAAATAAAAACGTTGAAAGTACCATATTCTTAACTGATGCAACTCTACCCATCCATGACAAAAATGCCTTACACCAAGTTTTGATATTCTTATTAGTGACAAAAATTGTAAAGTTGTGTCCAAGATTTTGTATTCCCATGTACTTAATATGATGTGGGCAAAGGCTGAAGCAGTTGTGGCGGGCCTTGCAGCTTCCTCTTGCCTTGTGACGTCATATGTGCATGTCGTGCGCATGACATGCACACACACTGAGCACTCCCAAAGTTGAGGAGAACCCATACCCATGCCAGATGCTGACCCCGGTAGCTTTGGCGTTACCAGCAGCTGAGTGCCAAGTCCCTTTGGACATGCTGATTGGTGGGTTTGACTGTAATTGCTTTTCCAAATGGGTTACTGGCAAGACAATAAGGGATTTCCATTTTAACTCATTTCATACTCTTCTCCTTTTCATTGGGTTGCTCAGCCCATTCACATTAACACCCAAGGTTACATTTTGCACAAATGCTTTTTATTTTTAACGCTGGTTCCCATAAAAAATTATTTTGGTTGCCACATATGCAAAAATTGTTTTGTCCCAGTTCCAATATTTGTTTTCATTATAGCTTGAGCAAAAATTCAGTAGATTTCATTTTTAAAAATTATTTTCAGTGTGGCATAAGTGGAAATTGTTTAGTCTCCATTCCATTCCCTGCTCCCCCATATGGAGCCTCTCAGGAGAGACTCAATGTGGATCTTAATTAAGGGTCTGCAGGTAGCGAGTGTATGAACGGAATGAGCAAAATCACATTTAACTCTTTCCCCACCCCCACTTTTACAACATTCAAACAGATCAACTTATTGCAATGTTAAGAAACGGTATGCACTTTCACCATCTCTTCTAGCAACTGCAAGCAAGGGTTGCAGCATACAATGCAGGTTATAGCAATAAAAATGAAAAAGTCCAAGACAGGTTACAGGAGAACGTTGTCCCTGCTTTCCAAGCAGATTCTTGAGATTCTTGAGTTTCTTCTTCAATCCATCTTGAGGCATCAGCCAAAGTAACAGCAAGTTCTGCATGCAGCTCAAAAGGCAAACTGGCAAATGTCCAGAGAAACAAACATTGAGGTATGTCTAAACTTGCAAAGTGAACACTGGCGATACAGCTCTGCTCAGGGACTAACAAAATTAAGCCTTCTTTATAAGGCGTAATTCAAGTGATCTGAAGTTCTTCATCACAGTGTTGCAGCAATACAAATAGTGTATGCTTGAAACTGTGGCAGCCATGGGAGCGAACTTGGAGATTAAGTATAACATTTTGTAACAAAAGAAATAAGGAAAGGAGACAAGAAACCAGAAGGATAGAAGACTCCAAGCAGCAATCGAAAACAACCTATTCGTTTTGTGCGTTTCCAAGCACATTGTGCAACTAAAATGCTGATTATTATCCGCAAGCCATTGTATGGTTGTTGGCTCTTGAAAAAGAAAATAATGTGAAGATAATGAGTTCCTTACAGTGAGAGGAAAGCATTTTGCTCATAAAAACCTGAATATTAAGCTTTCACCTTAACACATTTAAACAACCTTTAAAATATGTACAAGCAGCTTATTAATTTTACAGCAAGATGGTAAATCCGAAACCTGGAAAGAAGAAAAAGAGAAATCTCAAATATAAAAGCTGAGCTCTTCCAATGATATAGGTAATTACTACAAAAGGGCACTATTAAACTGTCAGAATTCTATTTGAATTTAACCCAGTCAATGATCAGCGCTCTCTCTCTCTCTCTCTCTCTCTCTCACACACACACACACACACAGACACAGACACACACACACACACACACACACACACACACACTGAATAGGACAAGATCAGGAGTAAATCTGCAAGGCTTCATCAATGTCATGTTGATTTACACAAGCCTTAAGCAAGACCCATTATTTCAACACATTTAAATCACTCGAGCACTACAAGAGTTTGATAGCCGAGTATTAGAATGACTCACAACAAGAGTTTTCTGCTCACAGCAGGCCTGTAGCATACATGCTTCATAATTGCTAGCTTATTCTTTGCATGTTAGGGGCAGATTTGAATTTAGAAGAGTGTTTAAGTCCCACAGCCTAGTCATGCATTGCATTACTATGCTGCAGAGATGGCTCAGTCAATATGGACAGAGTCTGCGCAGGAGACAGTAAGACTGAACTATGCTCCATCTATTTATTTATTTTTGACTTCTTTTTATTCATTTTCTATAACCAAACCACAAAAAAGAAAAACAAAAATAAACAACACACACCAAAGAAAAAAGAAAACATCAATCAAAACAAAACACATGAACAAACCAGAAGACAAACATTAATTAACAACAAATAACGGTTGACTTCCCTCCATCTCGGTTTTGAGTTATGTAAATATTAAATCCATTCTGCAGTTTTTCATTTTATATCGTCTACGCATCGCAAGGGTTATATTAAACCTACTGTGATTTTTATATCTCTAGAATTTGTTTCCATATATGTTATGAATTTGGTCCAATCGTCAATAAACTTTGTACCTTTATGCTGTCTGATGTTCTGCATCATTTTTGCCAGATCCATATATTCAAATAATTTAATTTGCCAATCTTTAACGGTCGGGATATTTGGGGTTTTCCAATTTTGTGCTAACAGAATCCTGGCAGCTATGCTCCATCTATTCTAACATAGTATGTTCCTGGCCACTGTCCTTAATCTAAAATTCATTGAAGAGGCAAACTGACCAGAGTACCTCACTGGCCACACAAACTACACAGATTATCTTTTGAGACTCTTAACCTGGTGGAACATGCAAACAGCTCGTGCTATTGGAGAAATAATCGAAAAGATATTTCTATTGCACTGTTAAAATAGGCACGGATATGTAAAACTCAATGTGCTATTGCAGTCATGTCATGCTTGTGGGACTCTCATAGACACCTGGTTGGCCACTGTGAAAAAGGAATGCTAGACTCCATAGGCCTTTGGTCTCATCCAGCAGGGCTTTTCTTATGAGATAAAAACCCCATAATTTATTGTGTCTAATCATGTGCTACTCTTACAACATTAATTCAGCCAATCTAATCATACCTTAAGAAACATGAGAATTAAACATTCTAGTTAGTACTTCTTGGACCACTTAATCTATGAAATTTGCTTTGATTGATGGTGAGGAAGTGGTAAGGTACCTCCAATCTACTTGATGATACAGAAGTAACTACTCAAAGAAGGGGTACCCAAAAATCACAGACACACACAAATCAATGGTGTTACTAGGAAAGAAGAAAATTCCCTATGCATCAATTAGATTAAATCATGAAAAAACTTTAAAATGCCTTTTAATGCACATTTAATTAGTTTAATTAAATGTTTGTTTCGCTTACGCTCAAATTCAGTGGAAATCTGGAGAAAGGACATAGCTGTAAACTTTTCCCTTTTCTTGCGAGGAATTCTATTCGGAATAAGGGAAATTCCCTTTTAAAAAGGGAAACATTGACAGCTATGAGAAAGGAAGAAGGTGGAGAGGTCAAGGGAATTCTGCAGAAAAACAAACTGGAGTAAGAAGCCATCAATTTTTGCTCCAACCAATGCAGCATGCAGCACTGTTTCCATTCTGCTGCAGTTCAGCTTCTAACAAACACTACATTATTGTGCTTGCTGTTCACTGTGGCTGAGTTTTATGTAATTAAGTTATTATTACATTCATTTCAAAACAAATACCATTAATTTCAGTGCAAAGGAAACAATGCAAATTGGGGGAATGGAACATGAATTACGGTATTTATCATTTGCAAACTGAAAGCAACAGCGAAGACCAGTCATATGTACCAGTCGCTGGATTGATTTCCTCTCCAGACATGGGATGAATTAAGTGTACACCAGCAATTTCTGCTACCATTTCAGTCAGACATCTCTGACATCCCTAGCCTGGAGCTGCTTTTAAAAGAATACACTCTTAAATCAGTTCTGCCTTAAGTGATTGTGCACTAACTCAATGAACCTAATGGCATAACCAGGCATATCAAAACTACTGGGCAAATTTATGCTTAAGTTTAAAACAAACAACAGTTCACCTCCATATGTGAACCAAGTATCATTTATTAATAACAAAAAGAAACATTTTGACAATACCCCACCCCCTGGCACTCTTTTCAAATCAATGCACGTCTATGAAATTCTGAATAAGAAACTTAACAAGGAAAGGAATCAATCCAAGAGAAATCTATACTACTGTGTCACAGAAAATTGACATCTTGCATCTACACTGGTTAAATAGATTCTTACTGAACCAAACAATGCTGCTTGTTCTTCCAGCAATTGTTATGTGGTTTATTGTGGCTTCCAGGAAGTTTTTCTCAGTTAAAAACAACAACTATGATGCAGCAACCCTAAACATGCTTACTGGGAAGAAAGCCCCTATTGACTGTAGTGGAACTTACTTTTTATTAACATGCATAGGATTGCACTGTTAATTTATGGCTCCTCCCTGAAACCAGTAACCTACAGGCCCCCAAAATTATGTAATGCTATCAGTAGCAAAAACTTATTTCTTTGCCCATAAGAATAATTCTACTGATTCCAGCAGATCTATTCAAATGGTTATTAACTTTTAACTTTCAAATGGAAAGTTAACCAGGATTTAGGCATGTAATTCACACCAAAGCCATTAAAAATTGTGTGGCTAAATCCAGTTCAACTGTGAACACGATTAGTGTCAATCCCATTTTAATTCTGTCTGGAAACTAATAAATCAGTGAAAAGCTTCCCTTCTACCACTACAACTCAGGGGTGGGGGCAGGAGCAGACCCCAATTTTCTACAGCTTTCTGAAGGCCAATCTATAACAACAAAGCTAGATGAGCTCAAGCTGGAGATCAGGGCTAAGAATACTAATTAAATTCAACACCCACAAAATGTGGTTATGAAAAAAAGCATATTAAGGGCTGATCCTCAAACATATTCATAGGGTAGTGTTCCTCTTTCCATTCCAATTTGCACAGGCAATGTATGTTACAGAAAAGAAACCACAAAGAACATGGGCACATTATTTTCTTTCCCTCTATAAAGGTGGCTAAACCTTTGCAGTCTCCTAGCACAGTTTTCTTACAGACGGAAAACAGGAGCATGTGCTAATTTAACACCATTTCTTTCTTATTTATTCATGTAGGAGACCAATTTATTTCCAATGAACAAATCTGTTCCAATAATTAATTATTAATGTTAGACAGCCGTCAAATACACAACATCTCTGGCTGAGTATCTTGCAAAGAGGCAGGCAGGTAGCACACATTCAGCCCAAGGATTGTGGTCCAAAGTGCTTCTTTCTATAATCCTAAATATGTTTCACTGAAGTTTCTGACCCACATCCTTTTCCCTGGAAAATTCAGCCAGGAAGGAAATGTAATAATACCCAATTCCCTGTGTTGTTTTGCAAACACAAGTAAGAGAGAGATCACCCAAGCGTAAAGAGTCATTAAAATAGATCTTACATATATCATTATAAATTTAATAATCTCCATGACGGCTAGAGTTCAAGTTAAAATGAATGTCAGCTAAGCATGACCAATTGATGTTATCCCAGCTGCCACCGAGCCTCACTTGGGGTTATATTATACTTTCAGAGGCCCCATTTTACATGTGCACCAAACACCCAGAGCCAAGAACAGATGGAAGATGTAGGCCTCCATACTTATCAGAGTTTCAGTCAAAACCGCATATTAATATTAGTAAACCAGCTCTACAGTACCTTACTGTCAAGAACACCAAATGTTTGTCTCATAGAACGCAAGCTTTGTATACAGCAGGGCTTTAAAATATATTAAAGGCCTCTAGAAATCAAGTCGATAAGGGGAATTTTCTTTCAGTGTCTATTGATTGCTATTTCCACCTCCGAATGGGGTTGTGAAAATGGGAGAATGAAGGGTCCTTGTCGCCTTCAGCTGATATAGCAAACAGGGGAGAGGGAGGGAGAGAGATTCTTTGGGGAAGGCTCCCTAAGCAAACAACTGCATTTTCATCTTGTTGAGAGAGAGAGAGAGAGAGAGAGAGAGAGAGAGCGCTATCCAAGCTGGTTTTATTTCCAGTGGAAAGTAAGTTTTATTCTTCAACAGACTCAGCAAAAGAAAATCAAGACACATAATCCTTCTTGTTTCACTGTATTGCTGGCATTACTGAAAAGGAGAAGTAAAGCTTGACGCACAATTTACAGCTCAGGCATATTTCAACAATTTTCTCAAAGCGATGCATTTAAGTCACAATGAAAAAAGGGATCTCCAGAGGAACCAGAATACATTAGTGTACCACCAACTAATCCCTGTGGACTTATGTAGCAACAACACATCACAATTTGAACCAGTAAAATAAGTTCAAAATTCAGTTGCTCACTACTTTCAATTACTACTAATGAATGACAACACGATATTGGATATAGAGTCACATCAAACTCTTGCTGGCCAATGAAAAGCATACAATTATTTAAGTATACTGTCACTTTTCTCAAACACATGAGACACCAGGAAACATATAGAGACCATCTTGCAAATCCACGGGTACCAAATATTCCATTAAGGTTGCAATCCAACACTCACTTACCTGGGAGTAAATCCTACTGAAGATGGAAGACCTTACTCCTATGTAAACATGCATAGGATTGCGCTACATGACTATTCATTTAAGATCTTACATAGAAAACAGTCCTTTATGCATTTTTATTTTTTAAAAAACCCTAGCACCCACCAACAAATGAAATAGTAAGTTAGCTTTATCTTCCTCACTAGTGTCACCACGTGACAGCAGAGTCATTATAATAACCAATCATTCTTCCTGCTTCTTATTTTCCTATTGCTCTTTCAAAAACAGCTAGATGCTTCCCAGTTCTTTGCTGCTCCCTTACCACTCAGTGCCAGCCAATTAAACTAGATCAATGTTCAACCTAAGAAAGCTCATCCACCACCAGCTACAACACTGAAAATCTGCACTGAATACAAAAATTGTAAGTGGCATTTGAACTCCCTGAATCATGCTCAGCAATTTAAGCACAAAATGCCAGTGGTGAAGTCTTGTCACTTACTCTTTTTTGATCTTCCAGTCCATGTGTCACAGGCTTTCTTTTCTGATGCTGGCTAGACTCTGATCCAGATTCCATTTCCCAGTAACAAATATCCTGCGTGTCTCCTGAAGCTTTTTCCTCAAAATCCACAGTATGAATAAGAAAACATTAATGTGAAACGAAAAATAGAGAGAACCTTCAAATCTCTTCCTTGTTTTTTATAATCCTTTCAGATCTCTGGTTTGCCATCTCTGCTAATTATCTTAACAGACAAGCACTGTAAGCCCTTTATTCCCTATTTTAGCTCAGATGTAGAAATCCATTGATGTGCGTTATAGGGAGTTGGCAGAGCTGAATCCATATTTAACAGTCTGTGCCACATCATTGCTTCACCAGCATCTTCCTTGTTGCTCCACCAGCATTCTTGGCATGGATAATATATGTGTCAATAAAGGTGTAAATGTGCATTTAATCCACTGTGTTGATATTATCAGCATCCCTCTCCTAGGCCAACTTCCTCCCATAAATCAGTGTAAACACTTCACAATGATAATTGCCTTTTGCAAATCTAGCAAGTGTAAATTACATAAAATCATCCATGCAACGGTGTCGTCGTCATCGTCTTCTTCCACACAAGCAAAGGCCTAAAAGGGGGAAAACACATATTTTATCTGTTTGACAGATGAAAGGATCTTTATTACATTAGCAGCTAAAATGTGTGATAAAATCAGAGCTTTGCACATATAACACTTCTTATGCACATGGCTAAGAACACACTGTTGCTAAAAGAACGGGTAAAATGTAATATCAGATGAGCTGACTTGTGCAACAGGGCATCCCTTTCCTCTCCTCTCCCCTGAAATCCCCTCTAAAATCTCTTCCAAAGTGTGCCCAACTCTCAGAAGCAGTTTTTTTTTGGGGGGGTACATAGGGGACTGCAGGGGGGAAAAGAAAAAGGGGAAGTCCCACTACATGAGTGAAAGTCAATTCTCCTCACATACATATACCACTGGATGTCTCCCAATATGTAGGTCCTCCTTATTTTGGCATTTAATTTAACAGAAATGAAATCAATGTTGCTTTACAAGAGTAGTTTAATGTGCTCCAACATTCTTTCTATATACTTTTACTGTCATCTAAATTTCTTTCTCTGTTTCAGCCATCTGTGAAAGGCACATGGAAAGCAATAACATATTTTGTGTAATAATCACCAGGTAAGTTAATGTTCAAGACTGGACAGTTCCTGGCTCTACCTCTGCAACAAAGAAGTCCAAGAAAGACACAAACACATTATCCATAAGCCAAATGAACTATTGTTACTCAGTGAAAGAAAAACAAAGTTACTATCATCTAAAAACTGTATTTTTAAACAGCTCATTCCCTACTCTAATTTTAAAAAATGATTAGTTGAGACCCTGCAGTATATAATCATGTGTCACCTCAAAGGAAAATTTGAAAGGCCAAATTGTAATATTTATTTAGGTGGGATGCCTTGGTGTCTAATTGGTTCTTTAGCTAAACACAAAAATGAAAATGGCTCCCATAAGGAATTATTTACAAAGAAGTCTAGATAAAGAGCAACAAAGGTACTAGAACAACAGTCTCTTTCTTTGCCATACAATTACGGTACAATTCAACTCTACCTGTCACTGTCCACCTGTCAAACTTTGCCCGCAGGGGAAATATGGCTCCAGCCCCCCAGACAGATTCAGTTCCCCACCCCTTTTCTACCAAGTGGTTGTCATAATTTTACCAGTCTTCTACATCTCTTCAGAAATCTAGTAAAATTCTCTGCAGCTCTTGGATACACATACAGGTTGTCTGTATTTACTCTGAAGGAACTGCTCTTTATGAGTCATTGATTTAGTTCATTCACTCTTTCTTAATCTACATAACACAGGGCTACAACTAATCCCTATATTGCTGGTCACACTTACCGGTACATTGTTTCCCCATCCTCATTACTCGTAATCAATTATTTGAGGCCACAGAACAACATGGGTAACCTTGCCTAAGCATTATGAGTTCTTCCCATAGGGCTGTCATTTGTTGAATGTATCTAGTTCTAGCAAGCAACTACCATATATAGACTACTACAGCACTGTTCATGCCATCTGACTGAATACACTCAGCTGAAAAGAGAATGTGGCAGAAAGACTCTGTCCCATGCACATTGTTGATCATATAAACAGACCAAATGTGTTTCCAAAAACAGCAAGCTTGTAAGCTTGTCCATGTGGATCTGGACCCTGCTTTTCAGGTTCCTTGATCCTGCATGCAGAGAATTCATTTGTATTTACACTGAGCGGCTCAGTGCACAGAATGCTGCTCCCATACTGCCCCCTCCTTCCATTGGGTGCAATCAGCTTACCCAGAGTGATGTGTCAACAATGGTCAGGTGCAACAGGAATAGAACCCCTTTTGACTTCTAACATAACTTTTAAAGGTTTCCATGCTTTAGAAGTTATGTTAGAAATAACCCACTGTCTTCAGATTATTGGTGTTTGAAAGTATAGGACATATTTACATGGCCTTTTTATTAAACACTGGAATTGTAAGAGCATGTTATATAAATCAGCATTTAATACGGAGATAGTTCTAGCGCCAAAATACTGTTGGTGAGACAAATTTCTATTTATGATTAAATATCACACTGCTGATACACTGTTAGTGTATTTCACGTCCTCTTTATTTTAATTATTGCAACTATTTCTTCTATTCATGACCTACAGGATAAGTGACATGCTTGTGCAATTGCAACTTTGAATATTTCGTTTGTCTGTTATTATGGGGAAACAGGTTTCCATGGTAAAGTTTTTTAAAAAGTTTTTCAAAAACCACTAAAACTCAAATGTAAAAAAAAAAGAATGGCAAATGTTGGCATGTGCAGCTTTTTGCTCCCAGAAGCACTATTGCATGCTGGCTTATTGCTGACCAGGAGCAGCAGGGCTGAATGAACCAGCAGATGCACCGATAAATCTGAAGCCCTGCCCATCAACCGCACTGACTGGGGATCAATGAAACTGCTGGGCTTTGGCTGCACTAGCTTCAGGCTGACACAGTGGAAAGGCCTGGACTGGAACCATCACTGGTAAAACCTATGGCCAGCCCAGCTATGCCCCAAAAGACCACACTTCAAAGGTTTGTGCCAGTTACTGCTGCCGAGTAAACTGATGGTAGTAGCTTCCACTTGTGCTTTTGGTGAGCCTAGTGGTGACCTGCATGGTGGCAGACCTCCCACTGTCAGAGCCTGGTGGAGCTGAGTGGATGTAAACCTCTCATCCTCGTTCAGCTCCCTTCCACAGCACATCAGATTGAGTGGTAGGATTTGCTCCACTCACCAAACCTAATGAAACCCCTTCTACACAACTAGCAAATGTTATGGAAGTGGGCTTCTTCCAGTTGTGACTCTGAACCTCCACTCATGCGAAGCAGGGCACCCAATTTTTGCCAATGACTTCCTAATCATGGTGGCCTCCCCATGGCTACTGAAAGCTGCCCCTGAAAGTTAGATGACCCTCTGGAACAGTATCACTATGGTATTGAAGACTGAAGCAGGGAGGACTGGTGAATATCAGGCATCTTGCCTTCTGAGGTTGCAAGGACTTCCCACTAGTACAAAGCAAACATTGGACACAACCCCATTTGTCACCCTATCTGGAAAGGAGCTATATGTTAGGATCGCTGTGGGAAATACCAGCACCACACAGTGATGAAGCTGCATGCTCCAGCACTGGAGGCGGAGAGCAGGCGGGGGTGTGGCACCTTGCCCACGGGGGCATGGTGTGCGTCCTGGGGGCCTGGCATCTGGCACAGTGGGGGGTGCACGGCGCGTGGCCGGGGGGGTGGCCGCAATGGTACCCCCTCCCCAATGGTGCTGGGGGTGGTGCGTTCCTCCGCCAGTGGCACCACGCCAGTGTCTACTACAGCCAATGTATCATGCATGGAAATAAATGTGTACGTGGCTGCCCCCATTTCCCCAGATGTGTCTACACAGACATATGCACACATATTTTATTTGCACACTACATGCTTTCCTTTTTTTAAAAAAAGTGGTGGTGCAAAATCAACATTTCCCATAGCAAGGTTCTCTGGCAGCGATATATACATGTAGCAAGATGGCAGTGTATTGTTTTATCTTAGCTGCATTATTACAGGCACAAGCTTACTTTGTGGAAAAATTACTAAAACAATGGAGAAAAACTTTTTTCGCCCTTCAGTGATTTCACCATGATGTGGCACACGAGACTGCATCAGTCACATCATGTTATACCATGCTGCAATAGCATGACATAACCAGTGCAAGTAAGGACAGTGTGAACGATCCTCTGAAGCAGAAAAAGTGCAATCTCTCCCTCAATGTCCCTTTGTATTAAAATTTCCAGAATTTTTTTTATTACTTCTACACCCTTCAGATTAATCTCAGGACATGCATGAGTAGAAATTGGACTTTGCAGGAAAGCCTTAGGGTGATGCTCACAGCCCTTTGTACAAAAAATAAATCTATGGAGTTGAAAAACTTTTTTAAAAAAACTTTTACTACAAACTGGGACTGGGGAGAGGGATCCATAGCTAAATGATTTTAAAAGACCCCAAATATTTGCAATATACACAGTGATTTGTTTTATCTTCCCAGGAAACAAAGCTTGTTTTGTTAATGCTGTAAGAGGTTAGTTTGGCGTGCTAAAGATTGGTGAAGAGGAAAATCAAAGAGAAACTAATGGCACTTCAAACAAAATTTTGACTATTTCAAGTAAGACCGCCTTTCTATCTCCATCAAAAGCAACAATTTGATGTCACATCACCCCTATATTTTTATGTTATCAATTTACTAGAGCCTCTCATTTCTGATGGTCAAAGGAGTTTTCCTCCATTTTATCCCTATCTCATATGTTAAGCTGAAAAACTGACTGACCCAAGAACAACTAGTTGAACTTAGGTTTCCCTAGTCACGAAATCTATCCACTATGTCACATTAGCCCTAAATACAAATCTAAAATGTTGGGTATCGCACAAAAATATATTGAGGATAGATAATAAAAACCTGCAAATGTGTTCAAGTGAAGCACCAGATGCTCTACAAGTTGAGCAAGATTGATCCGTATAGGAACTTTTCTGGCTCCCAATTAAAAGCTATACTTAGAATACATCTGCATTTCAGAGGTTGGGTGCAAATCATAGCACACTTCTGATTCCCACCAGCCATCAATACCAGGTCATTCAAACCCTGCTAGTACATAGCAACTGGTCACTGCAGACTCCATACAGGTGGTAGAAAGCTGTAGCTTGCCAGGGATAAAGGCATATCCTTTAAAGGTAAAGGGACCCATGACCATTAGATCCAGTTGTGGCTGACTCTGAGGTTGCAGGGCTCATTTCACTTTATTGGCTGAGGGAGCCGGCGTACAGCTTCTGGGTCATGTGGCCAGCATGACTAAGCCACTTCTGGCGCACGGAAACGCCGTTTACCTTCCCGCCGGAGTGGTACCTATTTATCTACTTGCACTTTGACGTGCTTTCAAACTGCTAGGTTGGCAGGAGCAGGGACCAAGCAACGGGAGCTCACCCCATCACGGGGATTTGAACCGCTGACCTTCTGATCGGCAAGTCCTAGGTTCTGTGCTTTAACCCACAGCGCCACCCGCGTCCTGGCCGTTTCCCTTAGAAGGCTCCCAAATTTCTTTTTGGCTGACAGCATACTACTCCAGGAACACAGACAGTTGTTGTACCATACACTAATAGAGTGCTACAGGGTCAGGAATCAACAACCACATTGGCAGAGGCTACCCGGTACATTCACATGAGCTCTCTCTCTCTCTTTCTCTCTCTCATTCTCTTTGGCCTAGAATCCTAACAGTCAAACAATACAGTCTACCCCCTGAAGCAAAAAAGAATTAAAAATAACCTTGTCTATTTCAAGTTAGAATAACCTTTCAAGAGATTTCAGCCTAGAAATATAATGTTCGGATGATTAGCAACTAGAAAAAGAGAGGAAATGTACTAGTATGCCCTTCTATCATAAACCTTCTTAAAATGCTGTAGAATCAAGAATCAGTATAACATTAAATACAACAAAGAGACAAAAACCAAGATAAATCATCTTCCTTTAGGTTAAAAATGAGCCTGTTTTTGTATAGATGCCTCAAACAGGAGCCAACTATGGGCAGTGCATTCTCCCTCCCTCCCTCCCTGCCTCCCTAGTCCCCATCATTCAGTAATATGCCTTTATGTGCAAAGCAAGAGTTCAGACAGGATGCTTATACGAACCTGTGTTAGGTGAACTTGAGAATGGGCTCTTGCATTAGTCCAGCATTTTTCACAAGAATCCCAACAACCAGCAGGCACTGGCTGGTCCAGCAGAAATAGTCCAGTGGTGTACCAAAGAACCACCACAATTCACCTCCTGCCAAACCTTGACATAGCAATCTTGCCTGCTAAACAATACTTAGTAGAAGGTGTCTAGGAAAAAATTATCCAGGCCTTCTCTCTTGACTAACGTTATAAAAACAAATAAACACACGCCTTATAGGATTCAGAGACCATGCTTAATTGGCTGGATGCTCTTTTCACAAATACACAAAACTAATAGCCAACCTGGGTAAAAGAAACCAGGACTGGCATACAGGAGCTACCGAGCTCCAGAAACATCGATGAACCAGCCTTCCCGTTAACACTCATTTACCTTCTTGTGCCAAGGGAGGAAGGCAAAAGGGTACCAGTTCTCCCCTCACCTTTGCCTGCAAGGCGAAGACAGGCAGAGGGAGGCAAGGAAGCGCCACCAGCTCCGCGGCGGGCAGGAATGGAGATGATACAAGCCGAGGAGGAGCTGCTGCTCCAAGCACCCGGCGCCTCCCGAGCTACCGCGCGCACCATCTACCTCGCTGGCGCTGACGACTGCTCGGCTGCCTGGCTGGCTCCTTCGGAAGCCCCGCTCAGCTCCTTCTCCCCGGCGAGGCGGCGGCTGTTGTTGCCCTTTTCACGCAGGGAGCAGCAGCCCCAGCTGAGGAAACGCCGGCAGCCAGGAGCGGCGCCTGTCCCTGCGCCCCGCCTCCTCCTCTTCCCGCCACCTCCTCTTCGCGCCTGACGGGGAGCGGCCGAGGACGGCGCTTCTGGGCACTTGGGGAGGCTGCCCCGCCACTTCCACGGGAGCTCACGAGCGCAGCCGGAGCCTAGTTCCCTGCGCTGCTCGGGGAGGGGTACTTAGTATTTTATTAATAAAAGGAATAATACTAACAGTAGTAGTAGTAGTCGTATCCCTCATCTGGGAAGCGGGGCAGCAGGCAGCAGATGGGACTGACAGCAGGTTGCTTTGCCAGAGACCGCCAACAAACCGCGCGCGAGGGCTGCCCGTCTCGCTCGCAGCCCCTGCTGGGAAGCGACCCACCCCCCGCTTTCCCTCAAGCCACGGCTTAAAACTTTCGCATTCTTCCGCAAGAGCCGGCAAAGAGAGCCTCTCCGGGGACTAGAAGCCGAGCCTTACCTGCGTCTCCGGGCTCGCGTTCCTCCAGAGATGTTCCCTCAGTCACCCTCTCTTTGCCCCGCCGCTGCGCCCCTGGAGCCTCCATAACCCCCGGGGTGACGAGGGCCACTATCCTTCCGCGGGGAGCGGGGGCGCTCTTTTAGAGCCGAGGCTGCCGGCGGGGCGGGGGGGGGGGGGTCGCTCCTTACTCTTCCCGGTTACCTTAGCAACCAGCTAGCCAACCAGCCCAACCCTCTGGGTGCGCACGTGCGCGCACGGCGGCCAATGGCGAGGGAGCGGGGCGCACTCCGGTAATTGAAGAGCCACTTTCAAGTCGGAGGATCTGGGAAGCGCGCGCGCCGGCGGAGGGTGGAAGGGAGTCGAGGGCGCTGCTGCGGGGCTGCGATGGGTGAAGGGAAGGCGCATGGAGGGAAAGAAGTTGCTTTCTCCAAGGGAGGAAATAAGTTACTCTCAGCTAAAGGCGGGTATCCTCAAGAGTAAGTCCCGCCGAACTCTGCGTAACTTGCTTCCCTCAGTAAATACGCGCGGGGAAATCCAGGAGAGGGTGGCTGCCGGGTGCGGCAACCAAATTAAAGAAGGATTTATTTTTCTTTTACTGTAATTTTATTGGTAGCTTATTTTTGCTTGGGGACTGAGGAGGAGCTACTGGGCAGCGCGTAGGCGTCGGAAAGGTGTACCGATCGAGGTATAAGGAAAAGAAGTAATGAGTTTTTACGCACCCGATCAAAGCAACTACGGGGCAGCCTCTTACTTGGCAGGAGTCACTCTTTCGAACCAGCACAGACTGGGGAGGGACAGAAAGCTTATTCTGATTTTAATTTAAGGGGAAACCTGGGGGGCAACTCCAGATCAAAGATCATTGCCTGCCAATGGCGAGCCACGCGAGGCTACAGCGCCCTTCTGTGGGCTTAAGTGGGCAATGCAACCACAGCTTCCCTCTCCTAATTTCTGGTTGTTGCCCTTGGCCTTGGAGTAATTGTTAGGCTGGGCTTGCATACAAGCTGTGTCCCACTGAATGAACCTATGAATGCTTCCAGGAGGGAGAGTTGCTAAGTTTCCTTCAGTAGGTATGAGGTCTAGCCAAATAATTTGATATGGAAGGACACAGAGAGACATCAGAAAGGATTCTGTTGATGGGGTTGTGTGCACAAATTGGTTGGACTCCAGCTCACAACAGTCAAGCCAACATAGCCAAAGCTCAGGGATGAATGTAGTTGTCCAGATACCACTGAACACAGTATTTTTCTGGAGTGGCTTCAGGAGGTGAGGTTGGGGGCACTGTACTTCAGTGGTTCCAGTCATTTCCAGAAAGTAATTATTGAGCAAGGGGTTCAGTGCTATGGAAACTTTCCTGTGCTCCAGGGTTCTTTTTGGTGAGGGGTATGCTGTAAAACAACTCCATGCTGTCACCAGGAGTCTTGGAGTGAAGTGTCCACAATATTCAAATGACACACAGCTCTATCTCTCTGTTTCTTCTGAAGCAGGAGACATGGCTGAGGTGCTAGATAGGTGTTTGAAGGCAGTGGTGGGCTGGATGTGGTCCAACAAACTGAAGTTGAATCATGGAAAGACAGAGCTGTTGTGTTTTCCAGGTTATTGAGTCTTCTAGGAGATGAGAAGATTGCCCATTCTGAATGGGGTTGCACTTTCTTGGATGAAGTGGGTTCGTAGCTTGTGGGTACTCCTGGATCCAGTATTGTTACTCGACGCCCAGGTAGCCACAGTGGCTAGGATTAGGAGTACCTGCTTCCAGCACTGGCTGGCCCACCATCTACAGCCCTATTTAGACAGAGATGACTTGGCCACAGTACTCCAGATTGGCTTATTGATATGCACTCTATGTGGGGCAGCACTTGAAGACGACTCAGAAACTTTAACTGGACCAAAGTGCTGCCATCAGAATCCAGACTTGGGTTGCCTTTAGAATTGAAACAACCCCAAGTAGCTGTCAGTTAACTTCTGGTCCCAGTCTAAGGTGCTTGCACTAGTGTTTAAATAACTTAGGCCCCAAATATCACAGAGGTGCCTTATACACTCTGCAGATGTTGGCGAAAGCTGAAGACACGCCTCTTTATCCTGGTCATTGTCACCTGAGATGTGTGCTTTCAGCACCCAGCCTATTCCTGTGACTGTAATTTATCTATTTTTAATACTGAATTTTAAGTTGTCATCTGCCTTGGTACCTGCTGACGAAGGGCAAGTAATACTTTAATAATCTTGATGATGATAACAAAGTTAATGCAATATGGGACTCAACCAAAAAATGACATTATTTTCTTTTACCCACATAGAGGAGGAGATGCAGTCATTTCCCACCTCCGGGGGACAGGTCCACAGTGTATATGCCTGTGCTTAAAAGATCCCACTGTGAGGGAAGAGGGAAGTTCTCCAGGGTCCTCAGTCTGGAAGAATTTTACTCTGAATTCTCCAGTAGCTAATATTGGCATATTCCAGGCTCCCAAAGCCAAGTAACAATTTGCATATGATGCCAATCAAACTGCTAATTATACATATCAGTTGCAATATATTAGCATACCTAATTTGTATAATTTCCAACAGGTGCATCACTTCAATGTCTTCTATGAATGTACTTTTTTTGACTCTGCTTCCCCCCTCCTCCCACTGTCAGAGCAGTAGAGCTTCTCGTTTTATCTCCATTTCTGCTCTATACTCTGTCCCTGCCTTCCCTATATTGCCATCTGATTTCAAAGGTACAAAGTGGCTCATGCAAAATCTATTAAAATGGCCTTCTAAAAATCCTACAAAATTTGATTTAAAATCCCATAATAGCCACAGCAGCGGCATTGATAGCAGCTGAAAATTAGTGCAGTGCTGAACTGGGGTGTTGAACATTTCTGTGCTCGTTGAAATGGCTATTTCGTGGCTAGAGTAGAGTGCTGGACTAGAAGTGGGACCCTAATCGGCCATATGTCAATCTTGGGTCAATTCCTAATCCCAATAGCAAACTATGTGGTGGAGCATCAGTGCACACCTGAACTCCCAACAGATGAGCCACTGCTGCTTACTGGGAAGGGAATGGGCAGCCATCTCCCCACTGCCCTATTCCTTCCCTTCCCAGTTAGCAGCAGCAACTCATCCATCAGGAGATCAAGTGGGCACAGACACTTCACCATGCCATCAGCTACTGTCTAATTTGCAGCCTATCCTACCTCCAAGGATAGTTAAAAGGACATAATAGAAGTGGCAACACCTTATATGGTACAATGAGCTTCTTGGAGGAAGAGCACACTAAAAAATGCCTTTGTTAGTGGGAGGCATTCAAAAAGGTGCACAACCCCGTGAGAGACAGGGAAGGGAAGTTCTCCCTAGGTGGGAGGCTGGGAAAAGAAAGGGAAGCTCCCAGGTGAGTGTTGCAAGGGTCCAGCCCTTTGTGTGAGACAAGGATTAAGATCTACTTTTGAGAGATGACTTCGTATTTTTTCTTTTTCTTTTTTCATTTAGATTAGTTTGTTTTTTATTGTATTATTAAAAACCTTAATGAAATTATCGGGGGGGGGGGGTTGCACAAAACTTACGTTCCAAAACTTTTTGTTTGTTTATTTGTTTACAGTGCAGACATTTCTGCACATTACTGCACATCGTAATGACAGTGCACAGTAGCAAAGTGGTGTGTTTATGTGTGTGTGTGTGTAAGTGTGTAACGGGCAACAGGCTTCACTTGCCCTTACTGACAGCACATGGGCAAATCTGATTGGGTCTGTAGGGCCACCCTATTATTAACATACTGTTACCTAGTTTTGATGGGCAAATTGATGAATTTCTTAACATTAAATAGGTTTATCTTTGCCATGTTTAGAAAAAAAAGTTTTTGTTCAGATGTTCATGAGGGGCAGGTCTTATATCTTGACTGGAAATTGCAGAATGCACAAAAAGTATACATTACCTACAAAAGAAATACAAAACCTTTGATTCCTGAGCATGCTAAAGCTGTCCAATATTAGAAGCAGTATTTTTTTTTGTAATAGGTTTTACATTTCTTTTCTATGCATTGTTTTCCTCATGGCCAAAAAAGGTAAACTTGTAATGCTGAGTTGGACAGCATTTTTCAATTAGAAATTATCTTCTTATTACCTTAAGACTAGCCAGGCTTAATGGAGAGGCTTTTCTCATCTGTAACCTCACTGTGCAACTCGTGCCTTAGTGTCAGAATGGAGTGGAAATAAGCGGCAGAAGGAATGCATATTCAAAGATTTCTATCCTACCCTTCCAATGCATTCACTTTACTCAGTGTGGCTTACAACAATGAAAAATATTTCAAATCCTATTATATATAAAATCATGCAATATAAAATAGAACCAGGCTCTGCAAATAAAAGCCCTAAATTGGGTTCACTGTAGGAAGACGACATATGCCCAGTAATAGGGTTGCCATACATCCAGAATTTGCTGGACATAGCTGCTATTCAGCCTTTGTAAACAGGGTCAGGGCAGAAATTGCTGAAATGTCCAGGAAAATCTAGACATATGGCAGCCCATGTCAGAAGTGTAATTTCATTAAAAATAGCTCAAAAACTTTTTTTACTTTTTGAGAATTCACCCCCCAAAAAACTAAACAACTGGCCAACTGGAGTAGCAGCAGAGCTGGCACAGAGCTGGACAGGACAGCTGAACGTGAGAGCGTGAATGAGAGCATGTCCCCGACGGCTGGGAACGGGAGAAGTCAAATTAATTTTTTTCTGCTACACTCTCAAACATCCAGGGCAGTGAACTGCACTCCGCCCCTTGTGCACGCACTGTCTCTGCACTGTCTCTCCCCCCCCCCACTGTTGGCCGGCTAAGTGGGAGGGGGCAGGCAGACTCTAGAGGCCCTGCAGTGTGCCCCGCCCCTGCAGGGAGCTCAGAGATGGCACCCAGGGTGGGCTGAGAGGAGCAGCCACCATTACACAGCTTGCCTCACAGTTTGATGTTTAAAATATTTATTTCTTAATTTTGGGCTCCAAAAACAGGGGTCATCTTATACATGGGGGCATCTTATACTGTAGATGGAAAAATACGGTAATTTCCCACTTGGGAAATATTTGCACAAAGTTCCTGGTAGTACATTGGTTCAGGTTCCTTCATGATCAGTTCCTTAGTTCATGTAAAAATCACAACCTATCACATAGTAATCTAAAAGAAGAACATTCCACAAGCAAACACCATTAAATAGGTGCAGCATGAAAGTGCTTGCAGCAGTGCCTGCAAATCCTACTTTTGGCTTCGCTGCACCTTACCTGCCCCATTCCTGATATCATGTATCATATCATATCATGTATGATATCATGTAGCTTGGGTCGGGACTGGTGGGCCATTGTTCACAATTACATATATTCCCCTGAAATGTGTAGACAGATCCCCCACACATCTGAAATAAAATTCCTCTTTGGTGCCTGTGCACAAAAGCAAGCTGCATCCATGCACATGTCTCACACACGCAGCAATGTCTGAAGATTCATAGATATTCCTCAGTGTCTTAAATAAAAGAAAACAACACTGAGGATTGAGCATCCAGTCGCACTGCCAGCAAAGCAAATGTACTTAGCTTTTCTCAAGTACACTATTCTAAGAAGCTTTTATAGTGCTTTATTGGTAAATGTAAATCATGAGAACAATCATGGGCATTTGTATGAGCATCAGTTAAAACAATAATGATGCTTACGGTGCGATTTACAGACCACTTACTTTGATGTAGTCCCATTGTCTTCTGTGGGACTGTTCCAGTCCTAAGTGATCTGTGAATCATCCCTTTAGTGGTTTTAATGTGCAAAAGCTACGCATAGTGTTAATTAATAAAGGCAGTATCTAGCAGCAAACACAAGCAGAATTTGAAACAGACGTAAGTTAGAAATACACTGATCTGAGACAATGGGAGTTAGGTACATATTTAAAGGTAAAGGGCCGCCTGACCATTAGGTCCAGTCGCGGACGTGTTAGTAATTTCAAATGAATGAGAGCATAAGAAAGGTTCTCTAGACTGAGCCCAGAAGATAGAAGATCAGTTTGATGATTCTTGATTGCTATTATACAGCTCAGCAGTGTGTGACCTACAAATTGAGGGGGTTCAAAATTTGGGGGGACAAAAGTGGGTATTTGAGATTTTGGGGATTTAGACAGACCCTTCTCCTTTCTTGCAATGTTTTCCTATAGCCAGTGGACATGAATCAGCACTGAGAATAACATCCCAGATTCCCTATTTTGCCCACAGTCCCTTAAAAAAGACACAGAGCAAAAAAAACCCCAAGCAAATTTAGCTTAGCAGACATAGGATAAATCAGGTCCTTTTACGGATCAGTAACTAGTTAAGGAACAGGAAGCAGAGCATAGGTGTAGTGGTTAGAGCGCTAGACAAGGACCTGGGAGGCCAAGGTTCAAAGCTGATGCACAGCCATACTGAATGGGTTAAAGCTTCCAATACCTGGCCTCTCCAGGTAGGACTGGAGATGTTCCTGTCTTCTTGCATTTCTGTGCAAGTGCAGATGCAGATGTGATCTACCTACATAGCAACACAGGAAGGTGCCTTATAGCAAATCAAACCATTGGTTTATCCAGCTCATTATTGCAGCAGCTCCCTAAGGTTTAAAACAGAAATTCAAACATACTTTCCACCCATTTTTCACAGAACATTTGTGTAAAAATTAAATAATTATTACCATAATCTCCAAGAACAATACAATCCTTGAATCTTTAGGCTGCAAGTGCAATACTTGTAGACTGTATCATGGATAGAACATTTTATTATAGAAAATTGGAATTAATGGTGACCCCGGAGGATTTAATCAATTCTTTAATGAATCCCAATTATCTTGAATTGAAGTAATTATTGAATTAGGTTTAATTTATGAAGTATAATCTCTCTCGCCTAATCAAACAAGAGCTCATAACGGTATTGAGATATCAACTTGCTTGACTAAAATAGTAGTGGAATATCAGCTTGTTCAGGCTCCTTGAGAAAATTTAAATAATTCAACCAGTTGTGACGCTTGATAATATAATGTTTGAAAGTGCCATACTACTTGTTCACTCAGTTTAAATGAGGATTTCCCCTTTTGTTTCAACACTGAGTTGTCTTGTAGGTGTTCTGACTGATAAAGGATATACGTAATAGGATATACACATAATAAGATTTACTGTTAATCTTTTCCAGTTTCCTAGCTCCTATAAACTTTAGAGCCTGTAAAAGTAGAACACCAAACTACGAGTTTAGTGTTCCATCAAAAAGATATGCTAATATAGTGTTCCAGACAGAACTATCCTGGGCATGTTTACTTGGAAGTGAATCGTGCTATGTTCAGTGGGGCTTACTGCCAGGTGAGCATACCTAGGAATATAGCCCTCTTACGCTGGAGTAAGCCGCACTTGGCTGTAAATTACAGATATGGACCAGGAAATCTGTTGTTCCAAATCTTATTTCTGCAGTGTGCTAAGTGGATGGCCTTAAGCAAGTCTCTCTCTCTCTCTCTCTCTCTCTCTCTCTCTCTCTCTCTCACACACACACACACACACACACACACACACACACACACCCCTATGGTCATAATGGGGTTAATGATGTCTCTCTTATCAAGTTGTTGCAATCATAATTATTATTGTTCATTAAATTTGTATACCGCCCTTCATCCGAAGATCTCAGGGCAGTTCACAGCATAAAAATACAATATAAAAGCACAAAATACATAAGAATAAAAACAAAGCAAGCCAATGGACCATGATAAGTTTTATTTTCTCCCCGCCCCCCGCCCCCGCCAAACTGCCACTACACAACAACCAGAGAAAGTTGGGGGTGCTTAAAAGACTGTGTTTTACCTAGGCTGTGTACATACAGTTGAGGGATTTCTTTGTCATGCAAACAGTTTGGTGGAGCGACTATCATTCTTACTAAATCAGAACCTGACCGTTTGCATGTAAAGCCTGATATATGTAGATAAAATTAGCATATAAATCAAAATCTAATTAACGTGGTGTTAGCAGCAACTGCATGGCTAGTGTTCAGGGTATTGTTGTTATTTAATATGAGACCAAGCATTAAACAAAAGCCTTAATTAGAAAACAAAAATCATTTAGGAACCCCATGCAATCCATCATCCAAAGAATGTTAATCATTTAACATTGGACATTTTCTGCTTTGATCCTCAGATCCTGCAAGCCAGCATTTCCTGAGGGGTTTGCAGAGACTTTCAGGTCAATCTGAGGGTTCATTGTTTCCTAGATATGTCTGGGGGAAATGATCTCTTACTAAGGCCATGCAATGTACAAACGTTATGAAGTAAAAGAATGTGACAAGGATACAGACACATGTATATTATTGCATTAGCCAGACTCTGACCGTTTTGGCAGAGTTTCCATAATGCCTACTAAAATTGTGTTAGATCAAAAGGTTATGGTTTCCAGGCTCAGCTAGTATGAGATGTGTATTAGAAAGCACTTTAGCACTCTTTGTATTGCTTGGCCTTTGATTAAAGGCCTGACTACAAGTTGTAAAGTAGCCAGGCTCCGATTCTTGAGAACTCTGAAGGCGCCCTCCAGACAGTCAACACTAGAAGAATGCTTGGAAGTTTTTGCTTGGCCAGCCTCATCTTGCTGAAAGAAAAAGAAATGATGGTATCCAAAAAGCTTTCATCTCTTAGCATCTTGCTCAGCTAATTTTGTTTCTTCTTTTGTTATCAAAGTTGCAGTCCTACCCTTAAAAAGGATGGCGTGAAACTCTTTATTTTCTGATGGATAGGGAAGCCCAACCCTTGGAAAGGAAGGTCTGATCAAGGAATCGTCTTTGCAGCAGCAGAGGAAAAGTCTCCTTGCTGCTTCTACAGTGAAGGTCAACAGTCATGGGGCAAAGAAGAGTGCCCTGGGGTTTGTGGCTGGGGCAAACTGGGTAAGGATGGACCCTGAATGCCACCATCCTAATTCATTCGGCATGCCCTTGGAGGAGGAGAGATAGTCCATCGCCCCTGAGGCACCCTCTCAATGATGGTGATTAAAAAAAAAAAAAAGACCTACCAAGGCCTTGGATTTTGCCGTTTATCCACCACTACGCCTCTCTCCCCTGCTCAGCTCAGTAGGATTGCTCTGAACTGTATAAAACTCTTCCTAATATTGATCCTGGGCTTATATGTTGTTGGCATCTGTCTGTCTCAGGAGACAATGGAGGAGTGTGCCTTTGTGGGTGAAGTCAAACTGTTGCAAAGTCACAGCGTCTGTGGAGACCAATACAGGAGAGACATGTTTTGTTGCAGCTGAAGAAGATGAAGGGGTCCACTTGTGCTGCTGCAGGTGCACCATGGCGTTTCTTCTCTCTGCTCTCCTCCCAATGATCATTCCTCCTCTGGTCACCACTATGGATGCACAACCTGTATGTCTCCAGGCACTACGGTCATCTGCAAGGGATTCCTACACAGCAGGGTTGATGTTGCTAGCCTTCATGTCTCAGGCTTATTAACAATGTGGTTAAAACAAAGCAGCAACACCTACAATCCATAAGTTGGAGGTAATAAAACAATCACTAGCACAATACACACCTGTGAATTTGAATGTTAAAAAGCAACATTTTTTAAAATCCAGTGTTTTATAATATAGCATCCTCCCTATGCTATTTTAATGGATAAAAAAAAATACCCGAGATAATAAAATGTATTTACCTAATGCCTTAGTGATAGCAAGGCAGATGCCAGGCAAGCCTCCTTAGGGAGGGCATTGCACAACTAGGGCATCATAGAAAATTAAGCCCTATATGTTGTCATACACCAGCTCTCTGGTGGTGGTAGCAGCACCTACTGAGAAGGGCATTCATGCTTAGGTAGGGAGAAGGCAGCCCTTGTGGTATGTCTGTCTCAAGGTGTGATGGCTTTAAAGGTCAAACCAACACTTTGAATTGGCATTGGATATAATTACAATATAATAATAATAATTTATTATTTCTACCCTGCCCATTTGGCTGGGTTTCCCCAGCCACTCTGGGCAGCTTTCAACAGAACATTAAAAATAGAATAAAACTTTAAACATTAAAAACTTCCACAGGGCAGCCGCCACTACCAAGAAGGCCCTTTGTCTGGTTCCCTGTAACCTCACTTCTTGCAACTGCCAGAAGGCCCTCAGCATTGGACCTCCGTGTCCAGGCTGAACGATGGGGGTGGAGACACTCCTTCAGGTATACAGGACTGAGGCCATTTAGGTCAGCACCAACACTTTGAATTGTGCTTGGAAATGTACTAGGAGCCAATGCAGGTCTTTCAGGACCAGTGTTATGTGGTCTCGGCGGCCGCCCCCAGTCACCAGTCTAGCTGCCGCATTCTGGATTAGTTGCAGTTTCAGGGTCACCTTCAAAGTTAGCCCCACGTAGAGTGCATTGCAGTAGTCCAAGCAGGGGTAACTAGAGCATGCACCACTCTGGCAAGACAGTCTGCAGGCAGGTAGGGTCTCAGCCTGCGTACTAGATGGAGCTGGTAGACAGCTGCCCTAGACACAGAATTGACCTGTACCTCCATGGACAGCAGTGAGTCCAAAATGACTCCCAGGCTGTGCACCTGGTCCTTCAGGGGCACAGTTGTCCCATTCAGGACCAGGGAGTCCCCCACCTCCACCCACCCCCTGTCCCCCCAAAACAGTACTTCTGTCTTGTCAGGATTCAACCTCAATCTGTTAGCCACCATCCATCCTCCAAATAAACCAACAATAATTGTAAATATCTCAAAACTGTCATGATGTGTTCCCAGCTGTCCTATTCTGGCCAGACTCTCAGCTTCCAGGCAAAGTAGACTGCAACAACACAATCTACTGGTGGGGCAACATCATAGCAAGTAAGACAGACTCGTTTCCAATAGGGTCAAGCCAGGCAGAGTTACATCTGGTAAGGTCAGGTCAAGGAAGGTAAGGCAGAGTCTGCTTTGGGCAAGGCATCAGTAGTCAGGACCTTGGACAGAGCATTGTAATAAAGGGGCCAGAGTATTTTCACACATGGAAGAAGAGTAGTTGCATCAGTGAGGTGCACAGGCCCTTGGAAGCCTTCTGAAGGCTATCCAGTTTATTCCCACTGTTCATTCCCACCCTCTTGAGGTCTGTGCCCTTATCACTGCCTTGCTCTAGGGGAGTTGGCTCCTGCTTCGTGGAAGTGGCAGGGGATACCCCGGGACTTCAAAAGCAACTTCCTCTGATCTGGAAGAACTTGGAGCAGAGGACAATTATGATTCATCTGCTGATTCAACTCTATGCATGTACTCCTTTGTGCTTCAGTGTGAGTCAAGACCAGGGCACATGACACCAGCAAACTGTCTCAGGCAAATTGCAGTATTTTAAACTTCTGAACGGTCTTCAAGGGAAGCGCAATGTCTAGCACATTGCAGTAGTCTAAAAGGGCTGTCACCAGACTGTTGCCAAACTATTCCTGTCTAGTAGATGTCCCAGTTGGAATCCCAGTCTAAGCTGGTAGGAAGCACCCTGTGCCACTGAGGACACCTAAACCTCAATCAACAAAACCAAATCAAGAAGTATTCCTAGGTGGCAAACCTGATCTTTCAGACAGGGTTCAATCCCATCCCACAAAGGATGAATTCCTTTCCCCTTCCAAGACTGGAGAGCCATTCACCAATAGTACATCTGCTTCAGTTTAGTGACCCTCACCCAGCCCTTTATCAAGCTCAGACAATGTTCCAAATTTTCTACAACTGCACCTGATTTTCTACAAACCCACCATGGAGAAATAAAGCTGACTGCCATCAGGATGCTGGTGACACCTAAGTCCAAATCCTGAGCTGACCTCCTGCAGCAGCTTCATCAATATGTGAAATAGCATGGGGGGTCAAGATGGAACTCAGGAAGTGCAGCTAAAAGCCACTGCCCAGTATCATTTCCTCCTTTCTCAGCACAATGCCAAAGCAATGCCACCAAGCTTTCATTATGGAAGGCACCTTCACTGCTGTGGACTTTTGTATTTGTACCGAAAACAATTGTGTTTCTATTTTGTGATCTGGACATAGCAATTAACTTGCAACCTGGTGACAGCATCTCTGGATTCTTAGATGGGAATAGCTATGCAGCTCTTTGGTGGGCAACCTGAAGGAACTTCAGAAACAGCTTAGTACTTGTAATTCCATTGGGTCTGGTTTCACTAGCTCCGAGTTTATGCTATGAATAATTGATTAAAATATAATTTTGCAGTTTGGTTTGGGAAAGGGGGAACAGCAGAAGCCTCAGAGCAAAGGAATTACATGCACTTTACATGCATTTGGACTCTGCTATTGAACAAAAACTGCACTTCAAGAGAGGCCTCATTACATGGGCACCATGTACATGGCCCATCTGAGATACAAGAGCAGCTTCTGTCTCAGTTCTGAATTTCACAGGGAAGTACAAACACGCATGGAGGAGAGAGTGAATCTGTGACAAATGGAACTTCAAAGAAAATGTTCATGCTGCTAACCGTCAAGGAAAAAAGAAAGAGGAGCTTGGCTCATACCTGTTTTACTGCTGCATTTTTCTGAGCCCAAGATATAAGGCAACTTGCCTCGCTTCTGAGACACAATGTAATAATAACAAGTTAGCTTGAGATTATTATTATTATTCAAATAAATGCCCATTGCAGAATAACTTGAACGGCACAGTTAAGGTGGTAAGACCATTCACTGCCAAATGGCTTTTCTGCAACAACAGATTAATTCTTATTGCAAATATAGTCCTGAACATTCTTGAGAATACATTTTGAGTTGGAATAAACCTCTTATAGTAGATAAAACATAATAGACCTGGGGGAGGGGTGGAAGGGAGAACTAAAAGACTACATTAGATGTTGCAATAACTTCACATATTGGGGGGAAATGACGCCAAAACCCAGCTTTGGAAGTAGATTTAGGGCACAATTCAACCCTACCCTCTCTCTCACACACAGAAGGGCTGAATGTAGTGACTGCATGGCAGATGGGGCAGATTGGCTCAGAGATCAGGTTCAGATCTGGCCCAATGCCATTGCATGAATGCAGTGAAACCCATTGACCCCGGGCTGGCTAAGCTCCTCTCTACTCTTGGAATGGCCCATTTTGGAGCTTTCTCCTTGTGCCACCAGTGGGGATCCTGCCTGTTGTCCCCAAGCAGCCAGAGGGAAGGCAGCTTAGCCAGGAAAGCTAGATGGAAGGACATCTCCACTAAATCCACCTCTACCCAAGCCTAGCATGAGCAGGGGGTGGGTTGCTCTGTTAGTGTCTGGAAATACAAAACAATCCACAAAGTACTCAGCTCAGAAACAGGAGTTGCTTTAAACTTCCTAAATGATAAATTAAAGTTTAATTTAGCCGCTCCAGTCCATCATAAAGTAGACTTCCCTTGAAAGCTGTTGCCAGACAACAACTCCCACTAATGTCACCTGTGGCAAGGGAGTAGGACTGATCAATCCATGATAATGTGGCCCAGGAATTCGGGTAAAGCAGAAAATAGTTTAATTATTTGCATGTTGAAAAAAAAGGCTTGGAGTGAGTTATTCCACTGATATTTAAAGTTCAAAAGTGCAATTCCCTAAATTGGCACAATTTATCACATTAGGCTCAAAGAAATTAAGCTTGTGGGCTTGGTGTCTCTCTTAGTTTTGAACACGCAGTTATAGTCAAGGTCCTTTATCGCCATACTGCCATTTAGCTGATACATTGATTGTCAAATATTGTATCCTGCTGTAGGAAATTGTTGTCAACACTTCCAGTATCTGACATATATTTTGCTATTAGGGCTTTTGGCCTTCGTGGGTTTGTATTCATGGATGTTTTTCTGACACTTCAGATAATGCATAGCAGTCTATCATGCCTGGAACAAGTGAGCTATTTTGGTTACTTAGATCTAGGAGACTAAAGTAAGGGCTAAGCTGAAAATCCAGTTTTTTTCAAAGACCTAGGTCTATAAAATTGAAATGGGAAACATTAAAGACTCCTTGTTTGAGGTTCCTTTAAGAGGGAGGCTAGGATATATTTCATCTCTTTCTTGGTTTATCCATTATTGCCCACCCTGACTGAAGTACAAACTCTTGAGACTGAGGGTGTTTCCTGTTGGCTTCTTTATTTAGCATTTATTCTGATTTGTTTGCAGGGCGGTTAGATGATGTGGCATCAAATGAATCATTACCCCACACTTACCTGTACATTTGCTCATCACTTTCCTTGAAAGTCCAGAAAGTCTGATCTTTCAGCTTTGTTGCACAACCTGAATTTGCCAGAATGTGATTGAATCCCACCCCAAAATAGCAACAGTCTGCATGTGCCCTGAAACAGAGAGATGAGAAACATCTGAACCCACCATTCAATTAGTCCCTTTCTGCTTTGTTCCTTCCCCCATTGTCCTCCCTGTGATTGGACAAAGGTTGTGTACACGCATCCATGGAATGGATAATCCTTAACACTGTTATTTCTTATGGATTTCATAAGCATATATTTTTCTGCATTTTAGAATTTTTATCTCACCACAGCTGACATTTTAAAAAAGTTTTCTCAAGGTGTGTTGGTCTTGTTGTGAAATATAAATATATAGTCATCACAGCAGCACAATCCCTGTTCATTCTTTGCAGAAGCAAAAGTCAGGAGTATAATGGGACCCATGCAGCTGATCCAAAGAGATGTGGCTTTTTGGTAGCAGTTCTGCCTCCCTTTCCACTCCTATCCAGCTCTATTTTCCATCATGAAAAAGAGCCAGTGTGGTGTAGTGGTTAAGAGGGGTGGACTCATAATCTGGTGAACTGGGTTCACGTCCCCGCTCCTCCACATGCAGCTGCTGGGTGACCTTGGGCTAGTCACACTTCTCTCTGAAGTCTCTCAGCTTCACTCACCTCACAGAATGTTTGTTGTGGGGAAGGAAGGGAAAGGAAATGGTTAGCCGCTTTGAGACGCCTTAGGGTAGTGATAAAGCAGGATATCAAATCCAAACTCTGCTTCTGGTTTGGAATGCTGGGGTAACTGTGACAGCCACTGCACTAATAATGGCAGAGATGGCTCGGCCCAAAACACTGGGTCAAGGACACAAGTTGCCTCCTTTTGACTGAGTTGAAGTCATTATATTTGGTCATATGAACGTTGAAAGACTCAAGACAGACAAAACAAACTACTTCTTCATGCAGCACAGAGTTAAACTATAGAACCCACAGATTGCTTTAAAAGAGGATTAGACAATTTCAGGGAGGATAAGGCTATCAGTAGCTACTAGCCCTGATGGCTGTGCTCTGCATCCACAGTTGAAAGCAGCAATGCTTCTGAATACCAGTTTCTGGAAACCACAAATCCTGTTTGTGCGTTTCCCACAAGCATCTGGTTGGCCACAGTTTCTTCTTATGTCCTCATGTGGCAGCACATAAGTACAGTTGACTCAACTGCATTCTTATACTATAATATAGTCTAAGAACAAAAGCTTTCCAGAGCATGCATGGAAAATCTCATGGTTTTCTGGTCTTCTGAAATGGACCAGTCCCTCAGATTCTCAATTTCACCCATGTGCATCAGAAAATGTTTCCTCGTAAGTGATTTGGGAGCCAAGGCATCAGAGACCTGAAGTCAACATGCTTAAGAATGTTTTGACTGGGTTTTGACTGGGTTTGCAACATCAAAATGGAAAACACAATAAAATATTTATTCCCAAAACTCAAGCCACCATGACCTGACAAACATTGTATTCACCTAATAGCTTCCATCAATCCGTGCTGTTTTCAAATTAGCCTCTGTGACCTTTTCCATTCCTGAATGCTGTTGCAACTGTAGGGCAACATCCTGCAAATTTGCTATCCAAGTCCATGGAAACAATGTTTATTGAATTACACTGGATTTTGCACTGGGAAATAATGAATCAGCTGAACTGCAGAATGATTTTTGTTTCTGCTAATACAAGACCTATAATTAAAATAATCCTGTTATCATCTATGCAGTTGATTTTTAAATAAGTATATATTCATTTTTAATATATCTCTTATCACTTTGAAACATCTGCATGTGGCCCTCAGCAAGCAGTTATATCCCAAAATCTTGTGAATGATTTTAACTTCACAAAATATTAAAACATTAGGCTGGGTCTGCGTGGTTATAATGCCCTTCATCGAACACTGATCTGATATTAAAGCTTGATAAAGATGGAAAATCAACCTTTTGATTATTTTATTGGAAATCTGGCCGTTGTGTATTTTTTCTCCAAAAACAGTAAATCATATTCTCATATGTTTAAGCAGGCAGCATAGCACTTGAGTTACAAATTCTGATTTAGAAATAACTGAAATCTTAATGTTGTTTTCCCTCCCCTCTCCCTTGTGAATTTTATTCCAAAACAAAGCATAACAAAGCCATGGCTATAACAAAAGCAGAAACCACAATCTTCTGGAAATCATGATTTCTATTCTGAAATCTTTCTAGTCTATAATCCCAGATATGTTTAGTCATTGGTGAGGGAAATGCACTCCAAATATGTTCAGGGAGAGCCTGTTATTATTCTACATCTACCGCAACAGAGCCCTGGCATTTGTAACAGATTCCTGGACATAGCCCTAGGGAGTCCTGGCCGAAACCCCCCAGAGAAGTCACTTAATACCTAAAATGGTATAACGTGTACAATAAAGCAAAAGGCATGAGATTCATTGCTTTCACTTTAGTTTAGATTGATAGGCTGCACCCTTTTGCCTGCTGCGTCGTGTATGAGAGAATGTGCAAGAGTATGATGAGTGAGTTAGCTGAGGAAGACTATTGTGCCTATTGACCTGAGACAGTCTCCTGGAAATAATCTAACAGCAGGGAGCAGAGAATCCTTTTTAAAATCAATAGAGCAAGAAAACGCTGTTGACTAAGAGTGTGTGTGTGTGTGTGTGTGTGTGTGTGTGTGTGTGTGTGTGTTTTTAAAGGAAGGTGTGGAGGGGAGGTAAGGAAAAAACAAGGCAGAGCTTTCCTTTAATGCTAACATTAATAATTCCTCGGATCTTTCCCTTTTTTACACTATTTCTGCTGGTAAGAAACAGTTATCCTGAAAAAGGCATTCGTATATGTGAATGTCGCACGTGCACATACACCCTTCCCAGGCTCTATAAGGTGAACTATTTGACTACCTAAGAACAGAGCATTCTTAGCCCACCATGATACAGCAAGAACACTTGTTCCTGCTATGTAGGCAAGGTATAACCCTTCCCAAAATGAACACAGACAATTTTATGGAGTAGTTTTCTACCTCAAGGTGACTTCCAATTTATCTTCAGGTTGTTGAATGTCTCATACAAGGCCACACATGCCGAAGCAAGAGAAGAGTGCTTTAATCTGCTTCCAGGAATCAGCTTTTGCTTGAAAACCATATGGAACATTCCCCCTCCCCAATACCTTAAGTCTTGAAGAGAAACTCAGAAGCGGGCATAAACTGGTTGAGGAGGGTTTTTTCTCCACCCCTAGCCAAACTCAAACGTGTGTCAGATTGGTCATGCATCCCAGAAATGAAGCTATGTGTGGTATGTCACAAGAACACTAATCGTTTCTGGATCAGCTTCCACTTGAAAAACTGAATGGGATCTTTCTTTTACCACAATATGTGGAGCAAGATACCAAGAACCAATAGATTTCATGAGACGTGTTTTGCCCTGATGTCTTTTGCTTACAAAACACAAATTGGAAATTTGGGGACTTTGTTTTCAACAATTGTGCAGGGACTACATCCTAGAAGGGCTACTTTAGTGTCAGTTCTGCAGTGAAATGTGACCCCAGGGTGTATTTCAACCTCATTCTGCTTGTGCATCAAACTTACATGCACGGGAGCAAAGCATAGCCAGGGTACGGGCTCTGTTGCCATCCTCACTGAGTTCAAATTCATGGAGGGTAAAGACCCAAAGCAGGGAGGCTCCCTGTGTGATTTAGGACCCTACATAATTGGGGTTCTATATTGTATGAGGAAGCTATGTGGATAGAGCAGGCTCCCAGATTCCCAACTTCACCCTGTGAATTGGAGGGCAATAGGGTTATGATGCTCAATGCACCCATTCCTGCTCTCTCTTCTCATGTGTAAAACCTATGCCAAATTCCTACAGAGTTATCTATATAGGTGCAGCTGAATCCAGCTTCAGGAAAGGCATAGTGTTTATTTTGGTACATATACATGCAGAAGAGCAACATGAAATTACAGTAAGAGGCGAATAAACTCTTCTGCTACATGACTACACTGAGTATTCAGTGTTTAAGCTATCATCCCCACAATAGTACAGAATGTAGAGTTAGTGCTAACAATGGTTGTTACAAGTAAGGTTTATCTTTGTTTTATGGCTTTAACCTTGTATACCACTCTGGTATTGTGAAATGGTCGGTGGTTTATAAATATATACAGTAAATCAAATCAAATAAATAGCACATTTTCTAAAGAAAGTTTTAATTCAAATGCAGACTATGTGCTTAAAAATCTGGACATTTCCAACAATCTGTATATGGTCAAATAACTTCAAAATGTCAGTAGCTTAAAAGTGTGTGAGTATGGAACTTTAAATATAAAACACAAAAAACAAGTACAAAAATGAACCCAAAGGTTAATATATTCAGATAGCTGTAAGTGCATGAAACAGATAATTTGAACAGAAGTGCCTCTTCATACATAACTCCAGTGTCACTAACATAAAGCTATAATCTTCTTTTTTCCTGTGTTCTGACTATTATTGAAGTGCTAAGTGTCAGGTGGGAAGGTGTAATGCAAGAATCTTCACTGGAGTGGAAATTGCTCATCTTATGATATGTAGTAGTGTAACAAACAATGGAAGTTTTTGTCACTGATTTCAACTGATCTTCCATTTATTGCTGCTTTGACAGCCTTTTAAGGAGATGGACTGTGAAATGAAATCTCACTTTCACACTCTTGCTAATAGACTAGGAGTGCCTTTTCCCATCAGAAATGGCAGTTTCAGTGCCATAAAGGAAGGTTAGATGGAGGTCCTACAATGACAATTATTGAGAAAGTACTGGTCGCTTGTGTTTCAGCTCCTTTAGTTTAGTATCTGGCTGCCTCAAACTGTGTTATAGAAAGTTTACTATTTGAGGACACCTAGTTCCTTGAGTCTGAAGAAGAAGAGGAGGAGGAGGAGGAGGAGGAGGAGGAGGAGGAGGAGGAGTTTGGATTTGATATCCCGCCTTTCACTCCCCTTCAGGAGTCTCAAAGCGGCTAACAATCTCCTTTCCCTTCCTCCCCCACAACAAACACTCTGTGAGGTGAGTGGGGCTGAGAGACTTCACAGAAGTGTGACTGGCCCAAGGTCACCCAGCAGCTGCATGTGGAGAAGCGGAGACGCGAACCCGGTTCCCCAGATTAGGAGACTACCGCTCTTAACCACTACACCACACTACCAGACAATGTGGCTGGTAATTCTTGCCAGAGTTAGCCTTCAGCATTTTGGCTCCTTGGACCCAAGGCCAGCCCAAGCCATGTTGCTATCTGAAGAAGAGCATCCACATGCACACAAAAAACATAGTACCCAATGCCTGAGAAATTATTTTGCCACCCAAAGCAGAAAATCCCACTGGCACCTCTCCCACTCCCTTGATTAAAAAAAATGGGTGAATATATTTAAGAAACTATCTGCTGCCTTTTCATGACACTCAAAAACCAGCCACCTGAAACAGCCATCTTATTTTGCCAGTAGATGGGGAAAGCCCTATTAAATGATAGAATATTGAGCCCAGCCTGGCCTAGTAGCATGCCAAGACTCAACATGGCTTCCATCGCTCATCTAGTCAACCAACCATCCTTATCTGGCATAAGGCAAATTAAGGAAAAAGGCAGTAGTAGGATTCAAGAGTCTTGTGGAAGTCTAATGAAAAAAGAAATATAGTCCACTCACCCAAAGTAGCGTCAATCAGCACAAAGGCAACAACCACTCACATAATCAGTCATGTTGTATTGGCTAATAGAGATGGAGGGATGGTTAGCATGCTGCTCCCTGTTTCTGCACAAACATTGCGCTGGGAGGAACTAGGGAGAAGCATGTACCTTTATGGACAATGATTTGCATTGTAAAGAGATCTTCAGCCCATTGTGAGAGAACCATGGGTTTGGAATTAATTACTGCTTGGGAGGAATTGTTTTATTTGTCTGAAAAGCTCCTGCCAATTCATGACTTCTAATTCTGCATAAATATATAAAGCTGCATGCAGTGTTGGTTCTGCCTCCCCCTTTCATCAGACTGCTGACTTTTATGTACAAGTTAATTATGTGTCTCTTAAAGTCCATTTATAGTACTCATATTAGAGCAGCTATCCATATTCCTTTACTCAGTACTTACTCAGTACTTAGTCTTCAGTTTCTGAGAGCTCTGATCACAGAACTCTGTGACTACTATTGCCCTTGCCATTCTTAAGTCTACATAGAATTTTGGCTTAATTAACATGGAATAACTACCACCTTTGGTTTTATATTCATAATCACAAATGTGGACCAGACTTTTACTCAGTCATCTAAGCCCATAACAGTCATTGGCTTTCATCATCCTTGTTGACTTTCAGATATGAGCTGTACCATTCCTCCGATTCCACAATTTAGTTCTGCGCTGATTACCTATTGACACTTGAACACAACTGCAGCTTCTTCTCCCAGTGAAGACATACTCTGGCATGGGAAATAACCCCACTAATTAGGAAACGGCTAAGAGCTGTGCTTGCCTGTTATGCTGAGACTTAGATCCCAATCATTTGGAGAAGGCTTTCATAGCATCAGAAGCCATATGCCATAAATAAAGTGCCCAAGACTCTTCATCTAAGCCAAGGATCATAAACCTGTAGTCCTCCAGATGTTTTTGGAATACAATAATAATAATAAATAAATAATAATAATAATAATAATAATAATAATAATAATAATAATATAAAAACATTATTATTTATACCCCACACATCTGGCTGGGTTTCCCCAGCCACTCTGGGCGGCCTCCAACAAAATATTAAAATACAATAGTATATTAAACATTAAAAGCTTCCCTAAACAGGGCTGCCTTCAGATGCCTTCTAAAAGTCTGGTAGTTGTTTTTCTCTTTGACATCTGGTGGGAGGGTTTCCACAGGGCGGGTGTCACTACCGAGAAGGCCCTCTGTCTGGTTCCCTGTAACCTCACTTCTCGCAATGAAGGTATTAAGTAGTGGGTTGACATAGCAGCCAGCACAGCGATTTCTTCAAGTAGCTCTTTATTTTGTAAGCTGGAATAGAACTGACTCCAAACAGCTCAGCCGGCCTGCTTTTATAGGCAGCCGGCTGTCAACATTGTAACAACAACAGCCCAGAGTTCCCGCCTAAAATAACTGATGCGGACCTGAGTGAAAACTATCTACAGACCTGAGTGAAAACTATATACAGTATCCCCCTGTTGGCCCAGGGTGAAACTACACTACATAACACCCCTCCCCACCGAGATAAGGCGTTAGTTACAATCGTAATGGTTTCCTTATATACAGCACTATGCGTAATGGTTCAATTAGGCACAAAAGCATATCGGTTACATTTCCCATACTTAGACCAACAGTGATACATGTCCAACAACATAGTCCTTTAAATAAGTTGGGCGCTTGGAAACTCTGCCAGACCGCCGGGGACTGGTAGCCAAGTCCGGAGGGCCACACAGTTCTCGCTGAGGCTGTGGTGCGACCCTAGGTGGCGTTGGAACCAACTCCCCTGGATCCGCTGCTGTGGGTGGAGCCTCCGCAAGTGGAGTGGTCTGAGTCTGTTCTGAAGCGGCTTGGTTTGGCTCCACGCTGGCAGTTTGCGAGGGAGGTGTAGGTGGGGCCTCGCCATCTGTACGTGTCTCTTCTGGAGCCGCAAGCGCAGTTGGGGGCACCTCGGTAGTGTCCAAGTCCCCAACCCTGCGCCTAAGCTGGTCTATGTGCCGTCGCCACAAGCGTCCGTCTTCGAGTGCCACCTGGTACGAGCGAGGTCCAGTGACTCCCACTACTGTGGCTGGCACCCAAGGAATGTCCCCCACATAGTTCCGGGCAAAGACCTGGTTTCCTGGGACAAATGACCGTGGCGCGTTGGCACAGCCTGGGGGTTCAGCCACGGCAAAGTCCGGGTGTAGCCGGTCGAGCGGTGACCTGAGGCGGCGGCCCATAAGCAGTTCAGCAGGACTCCTCCCTGTGGCCGCATGAGGGGTGATGTGTTGCACGAACAAGTATTCGGCAACCCGCTCATGCCAGTCTCCCCGGTCCAGGCGCGCCAGTGCCTCTTTTGCCGAGCGCACCATTCTTTCCGCTTGCCCGTTGCTGGATGGATGAAAGGGTGCCGTTAGGGCATGGCGGATGCCCAGTCCCAAAAGATACCGCTCAAACGTGCCTGACGTGAACTGCGGTCCGTTGTCAGAGACAAGGACATCAGGACACCCATGCGTTGCAAACAGGCCTCGCAGCACCCGGATGACAGCCTCGGTAGTGGTGGAGGGCATCAGGGCGACCTCCAGCCATTTGGAATAGGCGTCCACCACTACCATAAAGGTCCGGCCGTGAAAGGGGCCAGCCAGATCGATGTGCACCCTCGACCAGGGTGTCTTTGGCGTCTCCCAGGTGTGTCCCTTAGCTGCCGGTGGTGCAGGCCTCGACTCTTGGCACGCTTGACAGGCGGACACCCAGGCAGTGATGGCATCGTCCATATTAGGCCACCAGACGTAACACCGAGCCAACGCCTTCGTTTTGACAATTCCCGGGTGGCCAACGTGCAGAGCCTCCAGGACGCGCTGACGGAGTCCCTGGGGAATCACGACGCGGTCTCCCCACAGCAGACAGCCGCAATGAGCTGAGAGTTCATGTTGTCTGGTTGCGAAGGGCTGGAACTCCGATGCAAAAGGCCCTTGTGGCCACCCCCTCCACACCCAGTTGAGCACCCGGCTGATGGTGCGATCCTGGGCAGACGCGGAGGCCACAGTGGCAGCCGATACAGGCGCTGCCGGAAGATCCTCAATCAGAAGGAGCGATGAAGCTGGAGCCGGGTCTTCCACAAATGCTGGAAGAGGGCAACGGCTGAGGGCGTCGGCATGGCCCATCGATTTCCCCGGGCGATGGATGAGCCGGTAGTGGTAGGCAGCCAGGAAAACAGTCCATCGCAGCATGCGTGGCGAGAGGACCGGTGGAGTTGGACGATCACCGGCGAGGAGGCCCAGGAGTGGCTTGTGGTCAGTGATGAGGTCAAAAGTCCTGCTATAGAGGTATTCATGGAACCTCTTCACTCCAGCCACAAGTGCCAATGCCTCCTTGTCGAGCTGGCTGTAATTCCGTTCCGTCGGAGATAGTGTCCTGGAAAAGTAGGCGAGCGGTGCTTCTCTTCCATCTGGAAAACGGTGACTAAGGACAGCACCGATGCCAAAAGGTGAGGCGTCGCAGGCAAGGACCAGCGGCCTGGATTCACTGTACTGTACCAGCACACTGTCTGAAGAAAGGAGAGCCTTGACCGCGTTGAAGGCCGCCGTCTCCTGATGACCCCAGGCCCAAGGCGTCTTAGTGCTAAGGAGTCGGTGAAGAGGCTCAGCCACTGTGGCTTTGTGGGGCAGGAACATGTTATAAAAGTTCAGCAGCCCCAGGAATGCCTGCAACTCCGTTTTGTTCTTTGGGGTGGGGGCCTGCTGGATAGCGCGGATCTTGGATGTGGTTGGGTGAAGGCCGGAGGCATCGATAAGATAGCCCAGGAACTCTACCTGTGGAACGGCGATCTGGCACTTCTCCCTCTTTACCTTGAGCCCGGCCTCTTGGAACCTGGTCAGCACGGCACGGAGGCGCTCGAACAGCTGCTGGTGTGAGTCTGCAGACACCAAGACGTCATCAAAATATGGTACCACGCCCGGAAGCCCTTGCAGGAGACGCTCCATAAGGCTTTGGAAGATGCCAGGAGCCACACTCACCCCGAACTGCAACCGGCGGCAACGGAATGCCCCCCGGTGGGTGACGATCGTCTGGGCTTCAGCAGTGGCATCATCGACTGGCAGTTGTTGATATGCTTGGGCAAGGTCCAGCTTAGCGAAGACCTTACCCTCACCCAGGGAATGCAGCAGGTGTTGGACAACAGGAACCGGATAAGCGTGCTGCTGAAGTGCCTTGTTGATCGTGCACTTGTAGTCAGCACAGATTCTCACCGACCCATCTGGCTTGACAGGCGTGACGATGGGGGTTTCCCACTTGGCGTGGTCAACCGGCTCCAAAACTCCTTGGGCGATCAGTTTGTCCAGTTGTTCGTCCACCTTAGCCTTGAGAGCAAAGGGAACCCGGCGTGGCTTTAGCTTGATGGGTGCAACTTGTGGATCAAGGCTAAAGGAGATGGGCGTACCTGTATATTGCCCCAAGGTGCCGTCAAAAACCTCGGCAAAGTCTTTGACCAGACCCTCAGTCTCTGCGTTAGAGATGCAGTTGATGCCGGTGACTTCCAGGCCGAGGGCATCAAACCAGTCTAGCCCTAGGAGGCTTGGCCGCTGACCTTCGACCACCACCAACCGGAGCAGGCCCGAAAAATCCTTGAAGGCGATCCGGAACCGGCCAACGCCTACCACGGGAATGTCGTTTCCCTGGTAGTCTCTCAGGTGTACGCGGTGAGAGTCGAGTTGCCTTTTGGACACTCTGGGTACCAGTCTTTTGATGGTGCTCCATGACACGATGGACAGGGCAGACCCGGTGTCGATCTCCATGTCACATGGAGCTCCTTCAATGAGCACTGTGACGTTCAGCTTGCGTCGCGTAGGCGAGTCGGTTTGGCCAATCGTGGTTCCAGACGGGCAGCGGCAGTTGGTGAGAGCGAAACAACTTTCCTTGGCAGACTGGAGTGAAGACTTGGACTTGCGAGTCGATGAAAGGGGGGTGTCAGACGGAGCTGATCGGCAGACCTTAGCGATGTGGCCCCTTCTGGAACACTTCCTACAGATGGCGTCTCTGAATCGACACTTGGCACGGGAATGGTTGCCTCCGCAGCCGGCACATTCCGGTTGGCCCTTGGACTTCTGTTGGAACTTCCTGCGCTCCCGCTTTGTCTGGTGCACGTCATCGTCTTCACTGGAGGATGCCTCATCACTGCTGACCTCTTCATGATGCACCGGAACTGGCTCCCTAGCAAGACGCGGGCTGCTGGACTTGCGGATCTCCTGGGCGGAGCGTTCAGCAGCTTCTGAGGCCACAGCCTCCTCAATGGCTTTCTGTAGCGTGAGGTCTGGCTTGGCTAGGAGACGCCGTTGCAGATGGATGTCCCGGACCCCGCAGACGATTCGATCCATCAGGGCATCGTCTAAGTCTCGGAACTCACAGTGCATTGCAGCCTGTCGCAGGGCGGTGGTGTAGTTGTTGATTGACTCCCCCTCTGCCTGGTTCCGGTGGTAGAACGCATGGCGGGCAGCAATCTTGGACGGCTTTGGTGCGTAGTGGTTGTGGAGCTTCTCTTGGATCGTGTCCCATGGTGTTGCCTGGACTGCTTCAGGCGCAACCAATGCTCGGGCCGTCTCAAACACCTCAGGCCCACAGAGGCTGAGGAATAGGCCCCGCTTCCGATCCTTTGATACTGCTGTCAGCTCGTTGGCTTGGAGGTAGCAGTCGAACCGAGCGAGGTAGGAGTCCCATGATTCAGAGGCTGGCGCAAACGGCAGTAGAGGCACAAGTGAAGCCATGATTCCGATGCCGGCGTGAAGGGCGATGGATGGAACACAGTGCTCTAGCCAGAACAGTCAGCTCTGAATTGGTTCTGCCCAGTGATTTCGCTCAGTGATTTCGCTCTGTGATTCAGCTCAGTGATTCAGCTCAGTTCAGAGGCTGACCACATCTGGCTGTGCTCTGATGTCCATCCATCCCACCTTCGTCGCCAGTATTAAGTAGTGGGTTGACATAGCAGCCAGCACAGCGATTTCTTCAAGTAGCTCTTTATTTTGTAAGCTGGAATAGAACTGACTCCAAACAGCTCAGCCGGCCTGCTTTTATAGGCAGCCGGCTGTCAACATTGTAACAACAACAGCCCAGAGTTCCCGCCTAAAATAACTGATGCGGACCTGAGTGAAAACTATCTACAGACCTGAGTGAAAACTATATACAGTATCCCCCTGTTGGCCCAGGGTGAAACTACACTACATAACAGAAGGAACCGCCAGAAGGCCCTCGGCGCTGACCTCAGTGTCCAGGCAGAACGATGGGGGTGGAGACGCTCCTTCAGGTATCCTGGACCGAGGCCGTTTAGGTCAGCACCAACACTTTGAATTGTGCTTGGAAACATACTGGAAGCCAATGTAGGTCTTTCAAGACCGGTGTTATGTGGTCTCGGTGGCCACTCCCAGTCACCAGTCTAGCTGCTGCATTCTGGATTGGTTGTAGTTTCTGGGTTACCTTCAAAGGCAGCCCCACATAGAGCACATTGCAGTAGTCAAAGCAAGAGATAACTAGAGCACGCACCAATACGTGGGCAGGTAGGGTCTCAGCCTGCGTACCAGATGGAGCTGATAAACAGCTGCCCTGGACACAGAATTGACCTGCACCTCCATGGACAGCTGGAAGTCCAAAATGACTCCCAGGCTGCGCATCTGCTCCTTCAGGGACACAGTTGTCCCATTCAGGACCAGGGAGTCCTCCACACCTGCCCACCCTTTCCCCTCAAAACAGTACTTCTGTCTTGTCAGGATTCAACCTCAATCTGTTAACCGTCATCCATCCTCCAACCAGCTCCAGACATTCACACAGAACCTTCACTGGTTCTGATTTGAAAGAGAGGTAGAGCTGGGTATCATCTGCATACTGATGAACACCCAGCCCAAACCCCATGATATTATCTACCTAAATTATAATACAGTATAGAAATGATCCATGAATAGCAAAGAACCACCCTTGATTCTCAGCAGCTCTCAAAGCAGACAGGGTGACTTCAGTAATATTTAAACCCAACCATCTGTGTGACACACCCACAGTCCTGAAAGTGATGAGGCTGGTATTTGTGCCGTACCTCCTTGCCCAAACTCACATTATTTCCTAGCAGAAGCAGTTGGAACAGAACTGTGACACTGTCAGACAGAAGGAAAGAGAATGCAGCCAATGGTGGATCACTGGACTCCCCAACAAGAAGCTCTCTAGCTCTTGCCAGGGACACCCTCTCCCCAGTATTTCTTCAACATCTCGTGGTTCTTCACTTGTAAGCTACATATGGTTGTTCAGCACAGAAGACACTGGGTTGTGTTTTATCAAACCATTTTACCTCTTCAATCTGTAAATTCAGCCAGAGTAATTTTTATAATATGAGCAAACCAAAGGAATAATAAAAGCAAATGCAGCCCTGTCTGCTCTGGCAGCAGTAACCCATCAGTATTATAGCAGCAGAAAATTGCAAAGAAATTCAGACCTGAAGCCACCCATTACTGACTCAAACATGGTTACCTACAATCTGGAGGAACAGCTTTCTCCATTTCACCCAGGATGGATCATAATTGCAGGCCAGGAGGTTATATATTCTTTGTCTACCTACGTTTGCTTATGCTAAGAATTCAGTCATTTCCTTCCCCATTTCTCTCTCTCTCTCTCTCTCTCTCTCTCTCTCTCTCTCTCTCCTCTCTCTTTCTTTCACGCACACACATGCACCTTAATCCAAAGGAAAGCAAAATGCTGAATGTATTTCCAGGCCAATGAAATTCACTCTACATTTTCTATAATTAATCCTGCTGAGAAACTCATTTTGAAAGCAGGATTTTTTCTCTCTCGAAGAGACAGGAAAACAGATTAATTCCTTGGCAACAAAATTCTAATTAATTGAAAAAGTGGCCCTATACTTTGCTTCTTTTGCTATTGAAATTATATTACTGATGCCATGTAGAAAATCAGGTGGTTCTTCCTCTTTAATTATAGAAGTAAGAATTATGGTTATTATTGACTCTGTACAAGTGTTTATCTTGCTCCATGGCTCACTGATTACTAGACTAAATGATTTGGAAAGAGCATGAGGACTCTCTGTAAACATTGCACAAGCAGTGATTATCTCCTAACTGATAGGCTGCCAATCATCTACTGAAACAGCCCAGTTTTAATTTATCATCACATTTCTTCCCCTCAGCTTTGTCTGCAGCCTCAATAATGCAGAAAGAAAAGGACAGAAGTCCTTTCAAACATATCTGATCTTCATGAAAACCACCTTTGTCTCATTTAAACATATTCACAAATCTTTGCTCGTTCTTAACTATGTTGACTTTCTAATATTAATTCATGAATTGCAACACTTTGGTTTATCCTGTTGAAATAAGTACTCCCTCCCTCCCTCCCAATAAGATGGGCACGATCCTATTGTTTGAGTTTCAATTTAGAGGTAAGCAAAATCCTATTTTTTATACATTGTAGTGGATGCCAGAAATTAGGTGAAACCATGACCATTAATATGTGAGGTGACAATTCTAAATTAATTTTGTGAATGCCTGAAGCTGTGGGTGGGTGGATACACACACACACACACACTTATTTCCCTCTCAAATTCAGTGAATACAGTGGTACCTCGGATTACAGATGCTTCAGGTTACAGACGCTTCAGGTTACAAACTCCGCTAACCCAGAAATAATACCTTGGGTTAAGAACTTTGCTTCAGGATGAGAACAGCGCAGCGGCAGCAGGAGGCCCCATTAGCTAAAGTAGTACCTCAGGTTAAGAACAGACCTCCAGAACAAATTAATTTCTTAACCCAAGGTACCACTGTACTGACAATCACAATTAGGTGACTGTCAGCATTCACCAGTGTATTTCTAAATTGTCAGACATTTACCCAAAAAAAATCTAAGATTGTCAGTACTCTCTTGCAAATGCTTATGTACTATTGAATGTTAGGGCCAAACTAGTTGTGATGTGGGGCTGCATTTTAGAGCTGCCCACATCATTTTCTTTCTAAAACTGTAGCTGTGCAGTAGGGGCTATTTGGTTTGGAACCACAGTGTCAGAAGAAAGTGAATTTTAAACCTCAGTTTCAGGACTGGGGAGAGCTCCCAGGGAAAAGCAGATGTTGATTCAACAATCCAGCATTTAATAGAGTTATTGTACCCTATCATAAAACTTGCCAGCAAACTTGATGAGAATGTAAAGGCATAGTGTGAAATAACTTCCTTTTTTTGTCTTCTGTTTTTTCCCTTTGTGAGATATGTGGTCTGACCTGACCAGGATCTGGTAGCTTGTCCTGCTGTTCAAAGAGCTTTTGAAAGCTGTGCAGATGACCCTGGCATGAAATCAAACTGCAATGAGTTGCTAAAATAGTGTCCTGGGTTACCACAGAAATGAGTGCATGGTAAAATGTTATCTATTAAGAACGGTTAAGCTTGAAACATAAAGGATTTGTTTTTTCCCCTTTTCGATTCCCTGATTTTAGCAAGCTAGTGACAAAAAGAAAAAAAGCTCTCAGATCAGCCTAGATTTTGATTAACAAGGCATAAAAAACCACCCATCCTGGTTTTGCTTCTCTCAAGTTCAAGACAATAATTTGAGTAGACGTAGGCAACTGACAGTCATGACAACTAAGCATATTAGTGGGACATGCTCTCAAATTTCCCAAGGGTGGTTGGGACAGTGAGAAGCTCAGTGATTAACATATTGTTTGAAGTCATTTCATGCTCATACAAGATCTGTTGGGCAGGTTTGTAAAACAAATGAGTTATTTATAAGGATAAGACCAGGCCAGATATTATATGTGCTAGAAAAAGCTGCTACATTCCAGATCTGGATTTCAGGGATACGTTTAATATCTATCTCTTGAAAAAGAGCTAGCCAGAACATGCAAACATATCTAATCCAGTTTTTTTCAGCATCTTTTATCCATAAAGGTAAAGGTAAAGGGACCTCTGACCATTAGGTCCAGTCGTGGCCAACTCTGGGGTTGTGATGCTCTTCTTGCTTTATTGGCCGAGGGAGCCGGCGTACAGCTTCTGGGTCATGTGGCCAGCATGACTAAGCCGCTTCTGGAGAACCAGAGCAGTGCACAGAAACACCGTTTACCTTCCTGTCGGAGCGGTACCTGTTTATCTACTTGCACTTTGATCTGCTTTCAAACTGCTAGGTTGGCAGGAGCAGGGACCGAGCAACGGGAGCTCATGCCGTTGTGGGGATTCAAACCGCTAACCTTCTGATCAGCAAGACCTAGGCTCTGTGGTTTAACCCACAGCGCCACCCGCGTCCCACTTTTATCCATACCTGAGGCAATAAAACTTTTCCCAATGGGGCCTGTTCTTTAAATCTAAACATGTACAGTACTTTTTATTGTACAGTGGTACCTCGGGTTAAGAACTTAATTCATTCTGGAGGTCTGTTCTTAATCTGAAACTGTTCTTAACCTGAAGCACCACTTTAGCTAATGGGGCCTCCTGCTGCCGCTGGGCTGCCGGAGCACGATTTCTGTTCTCATCCTGAAGCAAAGTTCTTAATCCGAGGTAATATTTATGGGTTAGCGGAGTCTGTAATTTGAAGCGTATGTAACCCAAGGTACCACTGTATAAGAATTGACACCGGGACTCGGCTGGGGAAGAATATTCCCAGGTAACTAAACTTAACAATACATATCTCCAGAAATCAGCACCAGTAGCAAATATAGAAATGTAGGACTCTTGACTAAATTTGAAACCCTATCTCCTCCCTTATTTAATGAAGAGCACAGTAGCGGTGCACAGGCCTCCAAAACTAATTCAGGACAAAACTACACATAAAAAACAGAGCTACTGCCAAATATGTCTGGTCTGTGTCAATTTCTCTCCCAACCCACGTCCTAGTAATGTGTAGCACTACTATCCTGATGGCACTTCCTCTGATGTGCATTTCCATGTTAAAGGGAAGGAGGGAAAAACCAAGGACCTTAGCAGAGTAGAAAAGCATGCAGCAGAGGTCAAAGGAAAGGAAGGTGTTCTCTGCTGGAACTATACTCCATGTTTCCAGCAGAGAACACCTTCCTTTCCTTACCCAGTCAGTTCGACGCTTTTGTGTCTGCCATTGGCCCAGGGAACAAGAGCTGCTGGGTCACTTACAGTACCTCTAGCCCAGAAAGATCACCAGCAGGTAAGGAGTATCAGCCTGGTTCCAACTGAATATAAATACCAGTTAACATCTCACCACTTAGTTCTTGTGTTGCTAAACTCATCTTCCTCCACCCCCTTGTTTTGTGTGCCTTGTCTTTGAATTGGTAAATAGGGCCTTTTGCTCTCCCTCCCCCTTTTTTGATGGTGAGTGAGACAAAAATATAAAGTAACAAAGCACACTTTATAGTTACGTTCTTCAGATGGAGGCTTACTTTGCAAATGGATCATTGAGATACTACAAACAGGTAGCAAGGGACAAGGTATTGTGTTTTTACTTGGAATGGTTACATGGGTATGTGCAGACTATGGGCTGATGCTATGTCAATGCAAAAACCTTGTGGATACTGCAAAAAAATCCCACAACTTGTATGGATGAGGAGCACCAATTCCACAATAAGCACCTGTCTGAAAGCACTCATGTAGCCATCAGTGCAATAATATGGATGGAGATTTTGAAGCACTGCATCCTTGGCTACACACAGTGGCCTCATTCCAGAAAATAAGTAAGTCACTGCTGTGATGGACCTTCATGTGTGAACCAGCCCACAGAGTACAAAACTAATCTTGTGTGTATAGTGGAAAACGTAATGAATTACTGCCCAATCCAACTTTAAACTGGCACACCAATATCAAATTCAACCACTCTATGTTCTGACAGTGATTGAAGATTTACACCCCGACCCTTTCCTTTAGATATGGCAATACATGGAGGTGATACATTCCGGTTTTTTAGCTTCACAATGAAAGGCTGCTTTTTACTTGAAAGGACACAGTGAGCTGTTCTCAGAACAAATGGCCCTTGAAAAGGTGCCAGGATGATTGTTAGCACTATCTATTATACCTCATATTGTGAGCCTGGTATGCCGAGTGTCTCTCCACCCCCTGTCATTTTAATGGACAACTCTCTATTGTGGCTAAACAAATGTCAGTGCCTTTAGGGGGAACTGCAGCAATCTTTTCCGAATGATGTGCACCTGACTGACAGGGAGGGATTCGTGAGGTTGGGAGCTAGCAATAAATTCATATCTGAAAGCAAGACATACAACCATAATCTTCAGTAGATGCAGATTTTTACTCTGCAAATATGACTCTACAAAGAAAGGTGATTTTGGATGGCAAGGAAATAGATACTACAGAAACATTTATCTCTTTTTTTGTGTTGCAGCATGACAATATCCTCAAGAAATCTATTGTTCTTGGGCAAAACTACTGTAGTTATAAACACAAAGCAGTTCATCTTGATGGACTCGTATATAATCACTGTGAGTAGCATCATCATTGTTCTCTGACAGTGCAGAGACAAATGCAAGCATTCTCTCAAAAGCAGGACATTACGGGAAGAGGTACCTCTACCACATGAATGGGTTCCTGGAAAAATGTTTCATAGCTACACTAACTTTAGCATTCTGTGTGGGGCAAACCTTGAAGAGTGCCCAGGAATTGTAATTACAGTGGTACCTCGGGTTAAGTACTTCATTTGTTCTGGAGGTCCGTTCTTAACCTGAAACTGTTCTTCACCTGAAGCACCACTTTAGCTAATGGGGCCTCCCACTGCCGCCGCACCAGCAGAGCCCGATTTCAGTTCTCAACCTGAAGCAAAGTTCTTAACCTGAAGCACTATTTCTGGGTTAGCAGAGTCTGTAACCTGAAGCTTATGTAACCTGAGGTACCACTGTAGTACAAAATGTGGCATTAAGGCTGATGACAACAGCCTCATCATATAGGCATATTTATTAGTTGCACTGCCTCCCAATGAATTTCAGGTCAAAATCAAGGTGTCATTTCTTACTTGTAAAGTCCTAAATAGCTTGGGGTTGCCACATGGCTATCACAAGCCTCTCTTGAGTGTCTACGGTATACCAATAATCTAGGAACTTTTAGCACTTTGTAACTTAGTAAAGTTTCACCTCCTGTCCAACTTTCTGAAGCATATGAATCTGACTTTTGAAGAGTTTGTAAGTAAACCATTTTTAACTTGCCAAACATGTAGGTTTTTTCTGTGCTGGGGAAAAAACCCTAACCCTAACCCTTTGGAAGGAACTTGGAAGAGCAAATTTTAAAAGGTCTAACAGCCTATATTTCCACGCTTTGCTTTGCTGCATTTTATTTTTTTAAAAAATCTGTGCTGGGGTTCTCTCACCAAAGAGTACTTGCTCCCAGCCTGGATCTTGGCATGCAGGAAATACTCCTTCTATATATTATTTTTCCTGGAACCAACACATTCTACACTGCAGATATGCTACAAGGCATAATTTCAAGCTTGATCTTTTCATTGGTTGACGTTAAGGGGGAGTTGGCAAAACCTATAGTTACAGACTGAAGATGGCAATAGGTGGCAGCACTGACATATGGGTAGGAGGCAGAGGTAAGAATGTAGCTTGGTCAGGACGTGTTTGATGTTGTAAACTGAAACTGCCAAACTTGTTCATAGGAACATAGATGAAAACAATGAAGGACTTCAGAACTAACAACTGGGCTTTGCTTAAGACTCCTACAAGGTAGGCTGGCTTCAGTCTTGTTTACTCAGTCTTGGGAACAGAAGAGCTCTTTCTTAACTCTGCAAGTTAGCTCTGTTGCTTGCAATAATAAACTGAGTTTGAAGATCAGTGCCTCATGGCATGCGTCATAACATGGTTCATGTATGCAGTCTATTACATATTCCCACTTATTATGCAGGCAGTGGTTAAAGGCTACATCCTGGACCGTGATACTACCCAGTGTGTAGCATCCTTCTCGCAGGGTTGTATAAGCAAACCGTTCTTCCCTGGGAACTGCAGCAGCTTAATTATAAAAGCTCTGGTTCTTTCTCAATCTCAAGGGGGAGGGGCTGTGGTGAAATGTGTTATCTCTATATGGAATTCAATCTGACAGCGGATCAAGCTGTACTCTGAAGACGGCTGAAATGAAGACTGTACAGATTTCTTCCTTGGGTACCCTTCAAACTTGAACATTGTTCCACCAAGACCATCACTCAAGGACCAGTCACTTTAACCTACATATTGATACCACAGTCTGCAGTTTGGGAAGGATACCTTCTGCACAGGTGTTTTGTTCCTCCATCTGTCAGAGGCATCCCTTAATAATCCCCAGCTCCTGGGCTTGCTGTCACAACCCCAAAGTTCAGCAGTGATCAGGACACCTTGCCAAGAGCCTTGGATAAGATGCCAAAATGGTTTTCTTGATCTGAGCCTAATACTGCCGATTGGGAACCCATTCATCCCAAAGCACTGGGCCCCATAGAACCGGAGCCAGGACCTTTAAGGGCACCTTCTCTTGAGCCACCAAATGCCTCCCACAGTACCTAACCAGTCCAACAGCACAAAGAAAGCTCCATACATAAGGCCATGGGATGAAGAGGCACCAATCTTCAGGGTTGGCCTCTTAAATGATTTTAATTCTCCAAAGCTCCCTTGAGTGTCCTTGAAGAGGTAGACTAGAGGCAGAGGCTCAAAAACCCTCAGTTCACTTCCAACCCTTGTTGCTCACTTGAAGCTCTCCATGGTGCTGTGAAAATCTACCTGCCTTGCTGCCATTCTGCTGGACCAGAACAAGATATTTCCCACACATTTCTTATGTGTGTGGCAACCCAGTCAGATGGGTCATGTACAAATAAAAGTATTATTATTATTATTATTATTATTATTATTATTATTATTCAAAGGCAAGCTTACTAGCCTCTTTGCAATGTGGTACATCAAAGTTCACTAGGTATGATGGAGCTATTGATTATGCTCCTGATACATAGGGTAGAATTCAACATAGCACTAAGTGAAGCATGCACGTGGGAAAAGAGGTCTGTTCACACAATATGGCTCCCCCCCCTTTCACCCACGTGCCTCCCAAACATGTTCTGGGGTTTCCCCCAACTCTCCAGAGCAGATTTAGGGGGTGCAGGGGGAGGTTCTGTGGCATGAGCAGCCTTCGTTCCATGCACACAACAATCCTACCCTTTGAGCTACAAAGCAGCCTTATCATTTTGTCCCCTTTGCAGGATATGCCTCAGCAATGAACCGTAGTAATTATGCTGAAGTCTTGCATTTTTTTAGGTGTTTGAAATGTATTTATACTGGGCACTGTAAAAAATAATCCAAGGATCAAATAGCAAATTTCTCACCCAAAACGTTTTGAATGGAGCATCCAGCCATGAATTTAGATCCAAATTGAAGTCTGTTACAGCACACAACATTCTTCTCGCCCTTAGCAGGAAGACAGTGCAATTGCCAATAATTATTGGGAGATCCCAGTGTTCGAAACTCCCATTGTTCTAGGCGCATTTTGCGACAGGGAATTTCATTAGCGCAAGCAGTTTCTGAGCTCTGGGTGCAGCACTGCGCCTAGGATTTCAGATTAAAACTGCACAGAGGAAGGAAAGGAGGGCCTTTTTCTGCCTCCCCACTTCTAGCTACTCTCTGAAGACTGGAGAAGAGGCCCTCTTAAGAATATCAGGGGGGTGGGCAGGGGAAGGACTAGACCATGTGAAAAATGAATATAATATTTTATCTGCAGTTCATTCATTTTCAGCTTTGTATTCTTGTTATAAAAAACACTCCTAGACATTCTGTTGTTGCACCCATAACCTAGGTTTAAAGTGCCATTTAGCTCCTAGCGTTCATATCTCAGTTTCTAACATTGGAAGATCCTACAAAATAACACACAATTTCCTCCATTATGTAATGACAGGTCTTTACTAAGTAACTCAATTTGTACAGACCCTGAATATGAACCCAGCAACCCCCAGTTACTCTTACTTACAAAGTGGGCTGCAAACCTGAACCTATTACTGAGGGTCTTGTTCTAATTCTACGCATGCACTTCTATAAAAGAAAGAAGTCACTCACGAGAGGATTTTGAGAATAGGCTTTAAAAGAATGTGTGTGAAACAAATGAATTGTCAGACATTAGGGAGAAAAGAACTCGGGGAGGAGGAAACAGAACAGATACAGAAGATGAAAGGACAGTTAAATAGATAAAAAGGAGAATCTGGTCAAAATGTATAAAGCATGAGATGCTAAGAACAAAGCAAAAAAAAAAAAGACAGCTTTTCAAAAATAACAAGTGGTAAGAGAGAGCAAAGCCAGAAGAAAGTAATCTGATAGTATTTTAACACTATTGTAATTGCACACCAAGGCTGCAATCCTTTATGCATGTAGGGTAACTCTCGCTGAGCTCATTGGGACTTACATCGAAGTAGACGTGTATAGATTTGTGCCATAAGAAATGCCTTCTAGAAAAATGCATTTCCTGTACTCATAATTTGGTGGTGCAATTCCTCAAACACCAGATGAGTTACATGAAGGATTAAATGGTCATTTGCATGGCAGCAAGCAACATTATTCACTATAAATCAAGAGAAGGATGAATCCAATCTGGACCTCAGCCATTAATATTGCTAACAAATTCCAAGTTCAGAAAATAATGATATTTTTTTAAAATCCTCAGTCGTGTTCACCTCAGTTCTTAGGCACTTGTTTTGTTAATCCGTTTATAACAATTGAGGTTTTGTAATCATGCTTCTAATGCCAGCAGTGACTTTTTCCACAATTATTAGTCTAGGGTAGCTTGTGTTAGAAGTGGTTATTAAAATATGGATGAGTCTGTTACAGATGCAAAGAAGAGGATTGCACATTCTTAAGGCTTTATTGGCCAGCCTGACAGCCTGCACAAAAGCTTCCAGATTAGATTCCACTTAAAGACATTGTTCTTTTTTCTGATTCTGCTACTTTGGGTGTAATCCTCATAGCACATTTGAAGGAGATGAATGTACAAATCCATGAACATACAAGCACTAGCAGCCACCTTTCTCCACACCCCCAGCAGAAACTGAGATAAGCATTGGGCCAGCAGAAACTGAATTGTCCAGAAAAGGTGTGGGAGCCATATAATGGTACCAAAATGCAGGGGGGGGGGAGGATAGAATCCTTCTTTCACTTTTAGTAAAAGGTAAAGGTACCCCTGCCCGTACGGGCCAGTCTTGACAGACTCTGGGGTTGTGCGCCCATCTCACTTAAGAGGCCAGGGGCCAGCGCTGTCCGGAGACACTTCCGGGTCACGTGGCCAGCGTGACATCGCTGATCTGGTGAGCCAGAGCCGCACACGGAAACGCCGTTTACCTTCCCGCTGGTAAGCGGTCCCTATTTATCTACTTGCACCCGGAGTTGCTTTCGAACTGCTAGGTTGGCAGGCGCTGGGACCGAGCGGTGGGAGCGCACCCCGCCGCAGGGATTCGAACCGCCGACCTTTCGATCGGCAAGTCCTAGGCGCTGAGGCTTTAACCCACAGCGCCACCTGCGTCCCCCTTTCACTTTTAGTCTAATAGAAAAGCAAACTGCCCGTTTGCAGCTCTCCTACCACTTGAAGTGCAGGCAAAACTTTTTGGGGAGTAAAAATGAAAAATGGGCAGAATGCTCTGGTGGAGCTGATCCTGCCAGCAGGCTGGATCCTCAGTTCCCCCACGGGCCACTTTGAAGGCTGCCAGCTTTGCCCACCTGCCACTCACCTGATGTCACCATGACATCAAGCAATCCATCTTCAAAGAAAATAATTGGGAGCACACTATTAAGCTCACTATCCATTATTTTCTTCCTTCCTTTCTTAACCGGCTTGGGTTCAAGCCAGGCTGCAAAGAAAGATTCCTGCAGAAAGTGAAGCTTGCAGTCCGATCAACACTGACCGCAGACCACACTTGTGAAAGGATTGCGTGTTCCAGGTAAGGTGTGGGAGTTGCTTGGGGATGATGGTTCTATGGACCACATTAGGACCCTTGATGGGCTTTATCCTTTCAAAACGGCAAGGAGGCATCCCCTTTTTTGCCACCAGGCACCCAAATGTGGGTGACTTTCCCAGACTTTCATGGGGAACAACTAGTCCTGAAGAAGTGAGAGAAGATATTTGGGACAGCTAAAATTTGAACTAGCTCAGCTATATTGGAAGCCTCTTTGTGGAGACATTTTGCCTTGAAAAGCAAGTTATAAATAACTAAAGAAACAAAGGGAGCAATTCCATAGCACAACTCTTAGAAGCTTTTTGCAGAGTTCTGTATATTGTGCTATAAATGTACACTTGATTCTATTTTTTCTGTGCCCAATGCTCATATTTTCTCTCAGTTCTTAGAAATATTGAATTTTCTGAGTACACAAAACACAATGTTTCACATTTGTGAGAATGCTTTATAACCTTCCCTTCTGGTGCATGCAGAGTTCAGGAATGCTGCTTTTGCTTTTTGAGGTGTTTTTCTTTTCTTTTCTTTTCTTTTCTTTTGGAGGAATGATGCTGCTTTAGGACTAGCACTGCTTAAGTGCCTTTTTCTCCTCAGCAGCTGAGCCTGTGTATTTGTAAACAAACCAATACAAAAATCCAAAGTCTCCAATATTCTTTCCCTTTTAATTCGAGGAATAAGCCGCACAAAGCAACACAAAAGAAATAATTCAGATCACTATAAGAAAAGGTGATCTCTCAATCTTCAGGGCTTATAGAGCTTCAGATAGTGAAAATATTAAATTTCATGGCACCCTGGTGACAAAAGATACACTATAACTCTAGCTATTGTCGTCTGATCCCAGTCAGACCAGTTCAGTCACTTCCATTTCCCTGTCCAGTCAAATAATGTGGAAATATACATAGTACAGACTGCAGTACGGAAGTGGCTGTTAGTACACATCTTCTCGCTTTTGTTTGTGCCACCTTCTTAGCATTCTCTCAGCGTCTTTCCAGCTGTATGCATTAACTTTTAATTAGCATTCCCTCAAACAAAGCAAGAATCCTATTATTAACCACTGGAGGTGTTAATTTGTTTAGGAATCAGGATTGCCAGGATCTATCTCTCCCTCCTCTATACCTCCACCCTTCTTGCATACGCAAAGCTCTGAGACAAATTGATTTGACTGGGGTTTCTTTTCTCCCCTTACAGGATCATGTAACAATTAAAGCAAATAAATGAAATTAAAAGGAAATTGAAATCCGCTCTTTCGACAATACTTCTGATTTAATTTTATTCATGCTAGTGAATAAAACATGAGATTCTTCCCCAACCTTGGACTGAATGAAGCAAGTTGCCTTGTGCATCATACAGCGCCGCCTGCTGGCTGCTAATTTCTCCAGTGTTTGCTTTTGTACTTATCTACCCTTTGAGATGTTCAGTGCCATTAATCACTATTTACTTATCATTACTGAAGTACCTTGAAGCATGTTAGAACTAGTTTTCCCAGGATAAGGAGCTAAAACAAGACTCTCTAAACCGCAAACTTTATAATCTGAGCTGAGATGAAACAATGAGTGTCGATAATATAGTGCTGGGGAAAGCATGAAGCATTCAGAGATAAATGAAGGTTGCAGCAACAATTCCTGTAGTTACTGAGGTCAAACCTATAGCTGAAGGAGGAGTTCATATGAAATGTATTTATTGGTTTAATAATAATAAGTGACAAAGTACAACAGTTCAGGGATGGGGAACCTGTGACACTCCAAATGTTGTTCAACTCCAGCTCCCATCAACTCCTGCCAATATGGCCATTGGCCAATGGTCAGGGATAATGGGAACTGTAGTCCAACAAAAAACTTTGCCTTAGATCAAGCATAGGCAAACTCGGCCCTCCAGATGTTTTGAGACTACCATTCCCATCTCCCTGACCACTGGTCCTGTTAGCTAGGGATGATGGGAGTTATAGTCCCAAAACACCTGGAGGGCTGAGTTTGCCTATGCCTGCCTTAGACCCTTGTAAAAATGGTGTCACCCATACAAAATTATTCAGATGGCCCTGTAGCAGCATTAAAAAAAAGATCCGTCGCCAAGACACACACTGAACAAAAACCTGTGGAGAGGGGGAAGGGAGACCATTTTTTAAAGGGGGAGGTGCCCTAAAAGGGAAAAGACATCCTGATCTAGGCGAGTAGGAAAGATCTGTCCTGTAATGCAACATGTGAGGTACAAACAAGTCTGTTTAATACCAAACATAAGGTGTGTTGGTTTGCAACAAACCAGATGACTCAGTGATATCTCAGCATCTTATAAACTGACACATAGTGAGTCACTCCCCAAGCCTGCACCTGTCATGCCTTCTCTTCCCATAATGCAGGAGCAGGGAACTTTTATGAGTCTGAGAGCCTGATTACCTGGATTGGGGGCTGCATTTCAGTAGCAGGTGAGGCCAGACTTCACACAGACACACACCAGAAACGTAATACATTAAACACAGATGCACACAATAACACACACTGTAACACCAACAGGGGAGCCCTTTTCTCACTTCACAGGCTGGAATTAAAGCGAGCTCACAATCCAAGCTGAACCCTGCATAGCAATGTTGATCCACTGCCCTGGCAGTAGATCAAATCAAAACAGATGCATCAAATGTCCACTCCTGTACATAATTCATATATCTGAGTACTGTCTAATGGTGTAATGGCAATCTTAATATTGGCCTTTTCCACTAAATACACAAACAATTTTCTAAAAGCTAGAACTGTCAATTTAAAAGTCTGCTCCTACCACACCTCTCTGTCTTTAAGGCTACAATTAACAGGTTCACACTACACACCACAGATTGTCACAATCTAAATTCAAGGGTAGCAAATTGCATGGTATGTTGTATTTTTATACTACAACAGAAGTTTTATTAAGTTTAAAGTATTGCAGAAATGTCCAGTTTCTTAATTGTACATAATCAATCTATCTCCACACAAAACAATAATTATCGCAAAAAAAAGCACAAAATTTTAAGTAAAGAATTATTGCCACACTTTGACAATAAAAGCACCCAGTTGGTAAAATGCTAAAAACTTTCCAATGGACAATGAGAGCCTGCAAGGGAGAGGTAAAATGTCTATCTTGGCCGAGTCCACCTTAAAAACCAGATCAGTTTATTCAAGATGAACAGGTTTCTTGGTGAAAATTCCCAGCAACTGTTTTGCCTGTGGGTAAGCCAACCTGTTTCAGGAAGGAAATCTTTTCAGAGGAAAGGTTTTTTTACCTACATGTATCTTTAGGAATGAGACACAAATATCAAGGCTGATACAAAGCTTGGCAGCAAACTCTGTGGAAATAATAAACGTGTTTGCAAGATTTGTTTGACCACTTGTGATTCCCAAGATAGCTGCCCCAAAAACTGGGAATACTTCAGAAACTGAAGACTGCAACTATTCAGTCATTGTATCTAGTGTGGTAATAAGCTCTATTGAACACAATGGGGCAGTTAGGCTGCAACTCTATGCACATTTACTGGCAGTCTTTCTCATGGTTCCAGACAGGAATTTTGTCCAGTCCTATATGTGGGAATATCAGAGATTGAACCTAGACTCTTCTGCACAGAAATCCAAATTGTCTTACAGTGAGCATTAATTTCCAAGAAACACAACTTAAATTGATGTCATGTCTTATAGTCAATGCCGTTTTCTCCAAAATGATGAATGCCAGTTCATACTATTAGGAAATCCTGATAGCTGCGTCAGCTGTACAATTGGGCAGTGTGAGGTAGCTGCCTCAGGCAGTAAATGCTGAGGGAGCAGTGATGTCCCATCAGCAGTGTTGAACTATGAAGCAGCTACCAGTCCGGCTGGTTTCTGTACATAAAATGGCTGGGGGTGCCATCTTGTCCTCTGTCTCAGCAAAACGTATTGGGCTGATCCTGCCTACAAATTTAAGATTTTTGGATTGTGGTTTTTTAAAAATTCAAGAATGTCTGGAAATCTGCAGTACGCAAGGATTCAGAGTGACTCGGTTGTACATCTGGAACCAGAGAGTACACTGTAATCTCCTAAAGCTTCGCAGTTTATTCCTGGCTGCTAAAACTTTATGGATAGGGTAGTTCTCTATTTCACTCTCACAGAGGTCAGCGTCACAACAATTTGAAAGTTATGACTGTGGCCCAACTTGTTTTTCAAATCTGTGAAAAAAGGAAGACTGTATTCCAATACCTTTCTCATTGTTTGCAAGAGAGAGAGAAATGAAGCCATCACAATACAAATTTATCACTTTATATTAATATTTATGTGGTTTCGTGTTATGAAATGAATTTTCTGTCTACTACAGTATCTGCACAAATTTTGCTGCTGTTTTGATTTTTTCCCAATAAACACAGTGCATTTATTACAAGATTTCCCAGACAATATGGACAATTTTTGTTTTAAATCAAAGTGACTCCACCATGCAAGATATGGGACCAGAAAATGTTTGAGTTGATAGGCAGGCAGCCACCCACCCACCATACACCCTGTTCCTCTCCACCTCTGTATATCCTCCTCCAGAGATGAGGCCAGAGTACAAGATGGTTAACTCATTTTCTCCCCCTAACAAAGCTGAGATAGGTTTATAGAACGTGATGATTAGCCCAAGGTTAGGGATTCAAAACAAAGTGTAAGTGTCCATTGTCTGAGTCAGACATTCTGCTCAACTACTGTGTAAACAGAGGTCTGAAAGGACACAAGGCTGATTAGTTTGCATGCTTTGTTCAGAGATCTCTCTGCAGTAGTTGCCATCTCTTGTTTCTCTTCACTTGCAAAGCTCCTGTACCTTCCAAAGCTGCACGAATAATTGCACCAACCTTATATTAAACCAATGCAGCTTACCCGCTTTGGAAATACAGCGAGGACAAAAGGGAAAGCTTGACCTGCTGAGCATCTGCCTGAAATGCAACTGAGGCGTTCCCGCCCCAGAGACCGCGCCAAGGCAAACCCTACCAACCCTGTGAAAAGGAGATGCCGAGAGCCGTGCTGAGGGGAAAGGTGGTACTCTGCACATGCTCAGAGACAGTGACATTCATTCACAGACCTCAGGACTGAACCCTCACCTCCCTAAATTTAAGGGTCTCCAGGGGACCCTGAGCGCTAAGCCAGAGAAAGCCGCGCTTGGCGCCGCTCCCGCCCCCCAGCCTCCGGCTCCCCCACTTCTCGCGCCAAACTCCTCCAAGTGAGCGCCCAACTTCACCCCCCCCCCGCTTTCCCTAACCGAGGAACATCGCCGATTGGCTGGGGCGCAAGAGCCTCTGCGCTCCAATTGGCTGAGGGGGCTCGCCTCCTCCGCGCTCCTTTCCACGCCCACCTTCTCCGCCCTCCGCGGGCCAAATTCAAATCGCTGACACGGGCGGACAAGCAGCTTTCAGCCTAGCGAGGGAGGGGATGGCGCGCGTTTCGTCTGAACGGCGACCGCCCCGCCGCGCCCGAGATTCCCCCTAAGCTAGGACGAAAGTGAGGGGGGGAAACTTACACACACACACACAAAAAAGGTAGGTGAGGGCGGGGCGGGGATTATTCAGCTCGCGGGGTTGGTGGCGCCAAACGATTTAAACTGGATCAGGGCAGGTCTCCGCCCCGCTCCCATCAAGAGCCAATCAGAGGCGTCATGCGCCCGAAGGGTGGGAGGAGCTTATCCCGAACGAAGGAGCGCGGGTGGAATCCCGGGGCTGGAAGGAGGGGAAGGTTGAAGTGGAGGAGGAAGTGGGGGGGGGGGTGAGTGACTTGCAGAGAAGGAGCTGTAGCAGAAGGCAGAGGAGACCTGGGGGGCGTGCTTGAGAAAGTAGCTCGCAAAAAGGTGATTTTAAATGGTGGGCGTTTTGGGGGGTGTTGACATTAAGGTTTGGCTTGTAGCAGAGGGATCCTTTTGATTTATTTATTTTAAAAAGTGCTGCGTAATGGTTAATGGTGCTTGCTGAAGTCAGTAACCTTGACGATATTAAACTCAAATCTGATTGCCTTGTACTTTGACAGATGCACCATTCTTTGGTGGTATCTGATTAAGGAGCCTCTATCCTGTGAAAGTGTGATAAGCTTTGTACATTTTTATGGTATCTTGGGGCTCTTTGCTTCGTTTTTGCTACAACTGGCTTCTGCTTTTGTGATTTGTAACAAATAGCAATGAATTGGACCTTGGAGGTAGCACAGGGCACACTTGCCAGATTCAGTTCCTCCAAGAACCACGATAGCTGCTGTACCACTGGGGAGAATATCATTGCTGCATAAATATATATATGTATATGTAAATGTATTTCAGAGAAAGTGAAATGGTGCCGTTTTCCCTTTCAACAGACACAACTATCCAATGCTGTTTCTTTTCAAGTACTGGTGCTTTATTTCATAATATCACAGGCCTGCAAGTTTAAAAAATATATATAATTATGTATTTCACAACACAGGCGCCCCACAAAACATGTACCTTTGCTCCACAGTACTTTTAAAAAATGTCTGGGAACTGCTGGGACAGGAAAAAGAAAGCCACTCAGCTTGATAAACTATTGGCAGTCCTTGATATGTTTTCCAGAGAAGGAAGGCTAACCTTTGAACGGGATTAGGGGGTGGGTTGTATTCTGGATGACATACACTGCAGTCATCAAAACACTAAAGATATGTGCAGACTGGCAGCCTTGGAGTCAATCTGCTGTGGCTGCAAGAAGGTGGTGATGTGCTGCCTACCATGTTGTGTAATCTGTGGTTATCCATTCTGCCAGTAAATGGTGGGAACAGCCTGCTGCACCTTGTTAAACAGATATTGACCAGTGTTTGCCAGTCTGGTGCACCCTAGATGTTTTGGGTTACAATGCCTATCTGTTCCTGCCTGAATGACAGCACTGGCTGCTGGAAGTTGTAGTCCAAGACATCTAGGGTGCACCAGATTTGTGAAGGTTGGTACAGACCTTCCTACAACCAGTTTGGACAGAAATCTCATGTTGCAGTTTCTGATCATCAGCCTGTATTCTTTTTCTTTATTGTTTTTATGTTACAATGCTGATTTGGCAACTTCACAATCACCAACTTGACTGAAGCAAGAAACCTGAAACAGGATTAAACAAAACTAGTGCTAAGCTAGACACATACTTCACCAAATTGCACCAGTCTCCTCCGTGTAAAGACATGTGACCATAGGAAGACAAATTTAGCAATCTGTGAGAATAAGACTCATGTAGACACATTCTTAACAATGGAGTTGGGAAATCTTTTTATAACCCTGCAATCCTAAGCATGCTGCCTGTGGAGTAAGTCCACCTAAACTCAGTTGGCCTTCTGAATACAGGTGCTTACTGCTGTGTGGCACATTTGTCATCTGAATGAATGGCCAGAGTTCTCATTCTAGAGGTCTTGCACCAGTATTCCCACATCAAATTTGTTTCAACATCTCTGGTAAAATGATGTCATCAACACCCCACCTTTCCTCCATGGAGATTAAGGTGACATACATGGCTCGCCCCCTCCCTATTTTTTTGCCACAACAACCTGTGAGGTAGGCTAGGCTTAGAGAGTGTCCTAAGGTCACCTAGAAAGCTAACTGGCTCAGTGTGGACTTGAACTCTGTTTTCTAAATCCTAAGTCCAACACTGGTCACTGTACCATCACAGACTTCCATCTACCGGTATTCTGTTTTTTGTTTTGTTAAGTGCATATACATAAACTAATTTTCCTTTTTTATTCTTCTCAAAGAATGCTGTAAAGGTTGCCCAACCAACAAAGCCCTTATTCTATTTAATTCAAACGAATATGAATAAGAGAAAAGCTTGCAGTGGCAAAATGAATTCTGAAGACAAGGTAACCTATCTCCCACTTTATCTACCGCATAGCAAGTATTGGCTAGAGGTTGCTGCTCATTGGACTGTGGCTGACAAAGCTCTAAAATAAAGTTAAGAATTGCAAATTACATATGAGCAGCCATCACTACGCTTGGCATCTTCTGTTTGTTGTTTGGTTTAACAATCTGGTTTTACTTCAGTCTTGATAAAGAACTGGACCTGAAGAATAGTTACCTTCACTAACATTCAGTCATTTTGTTCTCTGCATCTGTACAGAGACAAGTCACTTGTGAAGCTATTATCGAAGGAAGTTCTGGACCCAGCAATGGGTAGAAACAAAACCCCATCAATTTAACTCATTGTATTTTATCAGCATAAAAAATGGCCACTCCTTTGACTTTGAAATTAGCTGGTCAAAAAATGTTATTCCTAACTTAAGTTTTCTTGATATAATTTTCATTTTCACTAGTTAAATGAGTCTCCTGGAAAAAGCCACTGTGAGAAGAGAATGCTGGTTTAGATAGGCACTTGATTTTATCCACAGGCCTGCTGTTATGTTCTTCAGCTATTTCCCCCACTTTATCAGGAACTTGTTTACACTTTCTGCTTTGTTAGCAAAATAAAATAGACAACTAAACTTAATTGTGTTTTGACGCCATCCATTTTTTTGTCCCCAACATTCAGTCATGTAGAAATGCATGATGTTGTATATCAAAACACAAGTAAATTGTACACATTATGTGGGGTAAGGGTTTGGCTGCAGCCTTCTTTTACTGCAGCATGTATTTCTGCCCTAAAGCAAAACAATCAAGACTGACTGAAATGCATAGGAAGTCTGATAAAATCCCCTAGGAACTAAACAGGTGAAAGTTTTGACACACTGGTTTTCAACTGGTGGTATACTGCAGCCTGATCGAAGGTGGGTCACAACTACCACCATAAAAATACATGGCAAAATGTAAAGGAATGTATCCTTTACATGTTTGGGCTAAAGGTGGGTCCCAGGTCTGAAAACATTGCAGACTACTGTTTTGACAACAGGCACTTGATTGATTTCAACATGACATTGGTTGGTTTACTGATTAAAAACAGCTTTGTTTTCATATTGCTTTTATGCCTGGCATTGCTGATCTCGAGTCACACAGTTTCATTTCTTTTTGGCTCAGGAAAATTGGTCTTTTGAACCACATGAAAGCACATTGAAAACTCCTCTGAAACAGGCAGCGACCTCCAACTGGCTTTTGGCAGAGAAGCCGCCTCCTGCTTCTGGCCATCTGACAACACCACCCAAGCCTAATGAAATCTCTCCTGGAGACCCATGGACACCGACGGCTAACCTGAAAATGCTAATCAGCGCAGCTAGTCCCGAGATTAGAAATCGAGAACAGGAAAAAAGATTGTCAGACAGCAGAATTGAAATCCCTGAGGTAAAACATTTTTCTTCTTATCGCTATAAATATTATTGAGTGCTGTACTCAAAAGTTTAAGTATGCACTTGAAAAGTAGCTCAGCTTTGGTTTGTTTCAGTATTTTGTGCTAGACCTCAAATCTGGAGTGTTAGTTATTTTTAGAGATTATAGTGTGTGCATAGCAGACGCTTCAGGGTAACTCTATTATTTTGAGGCTCACCAGCTGTCACCAAGAAGGCACTTGGCATTGCACATTGGCCAGAAATGCTGTTACTAAATCTGTCGAATCTTAATATTTTTCCTGTAAGGCGTTACCAATTGCTATTTCTGAATTGTTTTCTTTCCGCAGGACCATTTGTCAGGAGACGAATATGAAAAATCTCAACCCAGCCGTAAAGAGAAAAGTCTAGGGTTGCTGTGTCACAAATTTTTAGCTCGCTATCCTAGTTATCCCGACATCTCTAAGAACAATGAAATTTGCCTTGATGAAGTAGCAGAAGAGCTTAGTAAGTTTGGGACTAAGATCCAGTGTTTATTACTGGAAAAAGCAAAACTCACTTCACACTGTTCAAAATGATAAGCGATTGTTTAGAGTAATTCTTATAAACAACTTTATAATGTGGTTCAGTATCCTTATCATAGCTGTCAACTTTTCCCTTTTTTTAAGCGAAATTCCCTTATTCCAAATAGGATTCCTTGCAAGAAAAGGGAAAAGTTGACAGCTATGATGCTAATACCCTCACTGTAGCTGATACTAATAGGTTATTACATTAATAGCTACCATTTTTATTTATTTACTAAATTTATATACTGTCCTTCATCCAAAGATCAAAGGACGGATTTTATACTGTATTTTGACAAGGCACATAACATGATACCCTCCCCACCCACCCCAAATACCCCCATCACATTTTAAAAGCCACCGATTGTTTAAGCAGCCCAAGGCCTGGGAGAAGGAAAATGTTTTTGCCTGGCGGCTAAAGATATGTAACGAAGGTGCCAGGCGAGCCTCCCTGGGGAAAGCATTCCACAACTGGGGAGCCACTGCAGAAAAGGCCCATTCTTGTGTTGCTTCCCTCTGGACCTCATGGAGAGGGCATACGGAGAAGGGCCTCGGATGATGAGTGCAGGGTCTGCGTTGGTTCATATAGAGAAAGGCGGTCCTTGAGGTATTGCGGTCCTGAGCCATTCAAGGCTTTATAGGTCAAAACCAACAATTGGGCCTGGAAAGTTACAGATCAAAACCAACACTTTGAATTGAGCCTGGAAAGTAATTTGCAGTCAGTCCAGGGTCAGTGTTACATGCTCAAACCATCTTGCCCCAGTGAGCAACCTGGCCATTGAATTCTGCACTGACTGAAGTTTCCAAACAGTCTTCAGAGGCAGCCCCATACATTGCAGTAATTTAACATAGAGGTTACAAGGGCATAGAAAACAGAAAATAGGCTATCCCTGCCCAGATATGGAGGCAGCGGGGCTGCCAGCTGAAGGTCATCATACAGGTCCTTACAGCAGCCTTACAGCTCCTTACAGCAACCAGGAATTTGGAACAGGGGCATGTTATAGCGAGACAGGCTATGTGGAAAGAGCATAGTCTTCAGTTTTCCAGTCTTCCACTTTTCACGGGAAATGAAGATATAATCATGAGGGTCTACCCACCTTCCAGAATGTGACAGGATTAAAAAGCAGGTGGAAAATAATTTTTTAAAAAATGCCCTTCTTACAGATGTTGAACGCAGGCGCATCTACGACATAATGAATGTACTAGAAAGTCTTCACATGGTGAGCCGACTTGCCAAAAACAGGTATTCTTGGCATGGGCGCCATAATCTTAAGAAAACACTACAGATTTTGAAAAAAGTGGCTGAGGAAAACAACTATAGTCAGCAAGTTGAGCTGATTAAAAGAAGACAATATGAAGAAGAGCCTGAAGGGGATGACCAGAAGATTCAGTTGATGGCAAAGCACGTTAGGCCAAATGACCATACAGACATCTGCTTTGTGGAACTTCCTGGGATGGAGTTTCGAGCAGGTACATCTTTGCTTTTTAGTTTTGGCATGCCAGTATCTTCTACGATTTGAATTTGGTTGGTTCCAAATGCTTGCATCTGGGGCAATGTTTAATTAGTTGGATTAATTTGTTTTTAACTCTTCTTATGATTGGCTTGTATAGTAAACCTGACTGGGCAGCAAATAATTTTTTTTCTTTAGAAAGACAGCATATAAATCCTTTAAATAGACAAATGGAATCTGCATGGAAACATTTATTGGGGGGAGGGGGTGAACCCGAAGCCTAGGCGAGTTAGGAACAATGATTTCAAAGCTCTCATGACTTGGATTATATTCTGCCATGGTTATCTCTCCGTACAGCTTCAGTAAACAGTCGTAAAGACAAGTCTTTACGGGTGATGAGTCAGAAATTTGTGATGCTGTTTCTTGTTTCAAACCCCCAAGTTGTGAATCTTGAAGTCGCTGCTAAAATATTGATTGGCGAAGACCATGTTGAGTATTTGGATAAAAGCAAGTTTAAAAGTAAGTGGCAGAAATGGCTATTTCCATATCTTCTCTATACTGTGTCTTAATTTTTACATATTTAAACTTTTTCCTGTAGCCCATCAATACAGTGGTACCTCAGGTTACATACGCTTCAGGTTGCAGACTCCGCTAACCCAGAAATATTACCTCGGGTTAAGAACTTTGCTTCAGGATGAGAACAGAAATCGTGTTCCGGCTGTACGGCAGCAGCAGGAGGCCCCATTAGCTAAAGTGGTGCTTCAGGTTAAGAACAGTTTCAGGTTAAGAACAGACCTCCAGAACGAATTAAATACTTAACCCGAGGTACCACTGTACAAGACTAAAAATATGAAAAAATTAAGATAGCATACTGAGAATGTAGGTGTTTTGCAACTTAGCATGCCCTTGGTCCAAGTGTTCCCAGGTGGGTTAGATGTTTGCTCCTAATGGCCAGGTTTGGCCCAGTGTTGGCCCATGAAACTGATTTATTAGAATAAACTCAAATAATGTGTCCCCATGTTCCCTCCCATCTTTGAAGATATCATGATTTCTTAAATCACAGTTTCCCATGATGTCCATACTGGGAGACTGTGGTTTAAGAACCAGGGTATCTAACAAGCCAGGCACACAAAAGTAGGATTAAATGCACAAGCACACACCTCTTGGTTCAGTAAACTGGCTGATTGGACCTAGATAGTGACTCCTGAACCAGGCCAGTATATGATGTTGGCCTCCTCATAATTCATGGACAGGCTGTCATTTCTTAACTGGCTAAGCAAGTCATGAATGAATCCAGCCTCCTCTACCTGCTCCTATCCTCCTGCACAGCCAGGAAGAATTTGGGAGCCTTCACTTCCACTCAGTTAACTGCAGCTTGTTGTGTTATACAAACTGATAAGCGGTGCCTTATATCAACTATGGTTAGTTTGAAACAGGAATGTGTAACATTGGCAAATGGTCAGGGATAAAGAGTTGTCCAACACCAGAGGGCCGCAGGTTCCTCATCTCTTGTTTGAAACAAGCCAATGGCCTGCAGCGGTTTAACCATAGCTACAGTTCTGTGTTCAGATGAGACAGCAAGCTGCAGCTAAGTTAAAGCTTGTGGATGTGGGAAAGATTACTCTTTTCTCATCCAGCCTCCATTTAACAAAGCAAGGTGTCCGTTGAGAATGTTCTTCGGTGAGGACACAGTTCTTTGGACTCCTACCAAATTTAATTTTCCACAGTTTCCTAATCCCCACCCTTTCGTCATTCACACAGAAGCTCATTTAAAAATATTGAGCATATGGCTTGACCAAGGGACCAAAATTTAACTAACCTATTTGTGTATTCCTGTGGATCCTTTGAACATAAATGACCCTGTTGCTTTTGTTTTGTGTGTTTAAAGCACCATTTGGACTAATAGGAGAAGAAGGGTGATGTTTTCATAGTACTGAGCCTCTGCTTAATGGTGATGTAGTAGTACTGCATTTTCATTAGTCTTTTAAACTTATTTCAGCTAAAATTCGAAGGCTGTATGATATTGCAAATGTTCTCAGTAGCCTTGAGCTCATCCAGAAGGTTCATGTTACAGAAGAGAAGGGTCGCAAACCAGCATTTAAATGGACAGGACCAGATGTTTTTTCAGAGATTCTGGGTAGGTGGACTCTAACTTCTGTACTCTAGAATTGCAGGCAATTCCCTGTTTCCTTAGGGGTTTTGTTCCAGGTCAAAGCATGCATTGGCAGAATGTGTGTAAGCGTGCCCTGTTATGCTACTATTCCTCCCTCTTCCGGGGTCCAAAAGGACCTGCATGTTGGTGGTTACATGTCAGTGGTTGCATGTCAATTGGACTCACCTAAAATGGTCGCCGCCTGTCACTGTAATGGTGAAGCTTTCTTATCCACTGCTCCTTGCTGCTATCAACCAAAGAAGGCTTTTTGTGAAAGGCATTTTTCACTTATAGGTAGATGTGATCATTTCCCAATAGTTCTGCCAAAACAAAGGCTTAATAATTTTGTGCACAATTGATTTATAGCTGCACAGCCTGTATCTACACCCACTGCGACTGCTTCATCTCATCCTGCGGAAGGGAAGTCTTCCAAAGAGCATTGTTCCAAGAACCTCTTCCCTACGAGAAGCAAGCAAGGCTTCATACGGCACCCATCTTTAATGAAATTGGCAAAGGGTGCGCAAAGCAATCAGAGGAAAATTAGATCTGCCCCAAGCAGCCCCGTCAAGAAAAATGCAAGTACGTAGTTGAAATGTAAACTCTATTCAGTGTCATTCCAGAGAAGCTATTGAAATGTTAAATGGTTCTGCTTTAATGCCTTAGTGCAGAAAAACAAACAAACCCCAGTATATCTTGCAGTCTCTTGAGTTGTCTGCTTCTGAGCAGCCTTACTAAGTTTGGCTAGACTTATACAAAGTGGAAGCTATGTGCTATACTCAGGTTGGAAAGACTAATGGGTAATGGTGTTAGGTGCAGTCACAGGTTCCATTTTGAAGCTTTGAAGTGTAGCAGGCTCCATCCATGGCATTACCAGCTGATGACTTTGTGTAGCAAGGCGCTGAAAAACCTTGAGTCCTTGGAGATGCTGTGTCGGATCAAAATGCTCTTAATATGACAGCTTCATGTAATCCTATGGACTTGTCCCACTGTGGCAATGGCTGTGTGGGTGGCCAAATCCAGGCCACAAGACTAACTGTATACAACACCTTATGAGCAGTACCATAAGGTGTCCTTCTAGTGACGGACTCTGGAAGGGCATGAATTGCTCATCCTCAAGCTATGCAAACAGTACGGTTTTAGTGAAATCTCTTTATTTATCTCTTCTCCCAAAGGTCAAATTCCACCAAGCTTTCCAAGCAAGATGGCTCAACTTGCAACAATATGCAAACAGCAGCTGGATGAACAGTCAAGGTATGTTCGTAAAAGAGATGCATACAAAGCCTGCCTATTGAAAGCAAAATTTCCCAGCCTAGGTGAATCCTCCAGCAGCATATCACACTTACTAACACAACTCCTCAACAACAGGACTAAAATTAACATATTTGGTGTAAGAAGAGCATGACTTAATGTTTGGCAGTGCTTCTTTTCTAAATAAGAGGAGCCAATTCTACTTTATTGCTTTGGCGGAGCCATTTTGGATGCAAGGATTTTAATGCTGTGGATTTATTTTCTTAGGGATTTCAAGAAGAGAAAAATGAAATTGGAACATTCTACTTTGCCATCCCCTCTAGGTCTGTCACCCAAAACTCGTTTGAAGCCTAAACCATTCTTGTTACCTTCTCAGACTGAGATCCTACCTCTGATCCACAACTCGGTACCTCCAGCAATGCTACCTCTCCATCCCAATGTGCCCTATGCATTATATCTGCACCCTTCCCAAACACAGCTAGTCACAGCATACAATCCAAGTTTCACGGTGAGGCCTGTCCACTGTGCTAATGTGGCTGGAAGTAAGTCTCCCACGGAGCCCAGTTCCCAAGTAGCCCCCAGTAAAATATTTATTGAAGACAGTGGCAGCAATGGAGAAGGAAGTGCTTCCTGTGCTAAAGGCCAGGACCTCTGGCTGGCGAAGGAGCAAGAAGGTACAAAGGATGACGTGGTGCCTGAGAGACATTTTAAGAGACGTAAAATGGAGGGCAGTCCAATGAAAAAATGTGTGAGTGAAGAAGCGGCGCTGCATGATGTGCTACTGGTAAGCTGTATTAAAGTGCTCACTCTTTCCAAATACTAAATGGGCGGCTGAGGCATGAAATGCATGTGATAGGGCTCTCTAATTGGTTGCTGTGAAAAACAGTGGCAGCGGCAGGTTTTTCAAATCTCATCTGTGCCACAGGTAGCCACACTATCAGTAGAGCTCCCCTTCTGACTGCCTGACCTCCACTCTCTTTCTACATAAAGCCTTAGGAGCAGAGAAAGAAAACAACTTAAGAAATATAGTAGTATTATTTTTTAAAACAACAACAGCTGAAAAAGTTCTTGCCAACTCCCAAAGTGCCAAATTCATTTCCTCCTCCCCATTCATCCGTATTGCAAGCCTAATGTAGGGTTGCCATACATCCAGACATACCTGGAATACTGCAGTCAGAAGCTGTGTCCAGACATATGGCAACCCATGTTGCCAGTGTTGTTTTTGGTGATTTCCCTTCAAAATAGCTCAAAAACTCCTTTTTTGCACTTTTGCCAAAAAAAAAGCTTGACCTTGGCAAAGCTAAGGAAAAACTCAACATCTTTGGCCCAACAACTTTTGTGCCCGGATTTTCACTTTTTTGAAATACGGCAACCCTAACCTTATGGAGGAGGCCATCTGCTCAGGCTCCCTTTTAACTTCCAGGTAGCTTTGCTTTTGTGGTATTGGAGCATCCAGTAACTCCCCATATAGAAGGACAGCAGTTACCCAGCCTCAGAAGAAGCTGTCTTGTGTTTTTGGATGAGTTACAGCTCTGGGCAGGGCTTCTTTTCAGCAGGAACTCACCAGAACTCAGTTCCAGAACCTCTCAGGTGGGTGCCGTTGCCATTCTAAGAGAACAAGGGAGACATTTGTGGTGAGCACCTCTTTTTCTAGAAAAAGCATGGCTCTGGGCCTGCCTCCTTCCAACTGGCAGGTATATTCAGAACTGCTGCCACACACACTAACATGATGTAGCATCTTCTCCTGCTGGGGGAGGGCACGTGGAGAGGTAATTCATACTTCTTTCACCCTTTACGGATAATGGGCTAAAGTATGCTTTGGGAATTTGTGCCCTAGATGCTGCAGAACGGTGGGACACATATTACAGAGTGCACTAAGTTTTGGAGCAAGCCTATTATTTCTACCTGACAAATCAGTAATTGCAGATCCAGTTGCAAAACTGCCCTCCTTAGCGGCTGGCTTGCTAAATGCAGAGCTCTTGTGACCCATATATTGAGTTGCTCTTTTTAAATAAGAAGTTGATCCAAAGGTGTGTGTCCAGAAGTCTTCAGTCATTGAGATGGAACATCAGTGAGCACAAAGCAGTACACAAGTAGATCACATTCCACAATTGAAATGAGTGCAGAAGGCATTAAGAGTGCAGGAAATCCTTTTTTTAAAATTGGGGCATCTGCCCATAGTACCAGCTGCTGCATTAGGGTTGTTTCCTATTTTCCTAGCCCTGATCAAATGTTCTGGAAACAATATCAAATGTATTTACTGTGTGCACTTTGATGATAAAGCAAAGTACTGTACTAGAGTATGCTTGTACTTCTCTCTTTTCCTTTTGCACTTTAGTCAGGTTCATCAGCTATTCCCTATGCCTTTTTCCACTCCTCCTCGAGTCTCTTGGACCAAGCTAGTCCTGCCTTTTCTGCTGTTGATTAAATTTCATAACTTATTTTTACTTCTGTCTTTGTTACTTTTACTGATTTTAAGCTTGGGATTCTTCTGTATTATTGGTGCTTGGTGGCAGTAGCCAGGATTTTTATACTAATTTTGTGGGTGGGGTGTTGGTGAGGTCTAGAACAGGGGGTTGCTGTGGGCAGGATTGGCAAGTAACGTGAGGAGGTAGAAGACTCCTTAGTAACAAATAAGTGACAACATGACTAAAGAAAGATGAAATAGACCTCTGTTAGGAAGGGTTACATAAGGATGACACCATTTGGAGAGGTACATTTCACCAGCTTTGCCTAAGGTAAAGAATATCTTGAATCTGACTAGTGTCTCGTGTGTGTAGAGATCTGGGAATTTCAATAGCCCCAACCAGTTGCTTTTTATAGTTATGTTTTCAAGGCACCATGTTTCCCCATTTATTTATTTTTTACTCTGTACTGTATTCCTGATTTTCTGAGTGATGACAGCCAGTTGCTTGTTTCAAAGAATCTGGTTTGATATAGATACTAAATTCTGGGAACTGGATATCGCTCGGTTGTGCTTTGAGCTGCTTTTCCAGGAGTGAAATAGAGGGTGGGGAAGGTCCAGCCTCAGCTTCGGAGAAGGGAAAAATATGAATTGTGTTGGAGGATGGAGTTGACATGCAGAATGCGGGAGAAAAAAAAGAGAACAAGAAGGGAGAAGGCACCTTTAATATTACCCATTCAGAGATATGCTTTCTCTTTCTCTCTCTCTCTCTCTCTCTCTCTCTCTCTCTCTCTCTCTCTCTGTGTGTGTGTGTGTGTGTGTGTGTGTCTCTGCCTGACTGTCTATTCTGGATGGGGTTTCACTCACTCTGAAAGAATAAATTTGGGGCTGCTCCCCAATCCAACTTTGTCACTGGAAGCTTAGGTAGCCTCCTTTGGGAAGGGGTACCTATTACCATGTACAGCCAATATGCCAATGACAGTGATTCTTGGACAGGAATAGTCTTGCCATAGTGAACCACGCCTTAGTAGCCTCAAGACTCAGTTATTGCAATGTGGTTTATGTAGGGCTGCACTTGGGCCTAGTCTGGAGGCTTCACCTGTTACAGAACACTCTGACTGTAGTGCCGTTGGGGAGAGACTATCACCAGCACATAGCTCCAGTAGCACTGGCTGCCTGCATGCTCCGAGGCCAGGCTCCAGATTCTTGTTTTAACTTGCAAGGCCCTTAACAACTTGGCTCTCAAGGACCACCTGATTCATTATATCCCTGCCCAATCACTGAGGTCTGAAGGGGAGTCACTTGTTAGTGGTCTCCCATGGCTTATATCCACCAGGAGTCGCACATTCAGCATTGTGAGCCCAATTGTATGGGACTCCCTTCCAGTTGAGGTCAAACAGTGCCTGCCCTTTGGTTGAACTTCCATCACCTACTGAAATTTTTGTTTATTCCAAAAGGTATTTTAACTGAATTCTGATATTATACTTTTAACTGGTTTGTTGTTGCTGTACTGAGTTACTTGTAAACTGCTTAGAGACTATTGTAATTAAACAGTATATAAATTGTTGAAATAAATAATATCCATATGTGTGTATGGATTAAATTAGCCTTTGGTTATTTTGCATTTCCCCCACCCCCCACCCCAGGGAGCATCTGTTGAGAGCAAAAAATCCCAATGTCCCATAGCTTCGCGTCTTAACCAGGAAACCTTAACTTCATCAGCTGTGAAGCAAAGTAAATCTGAAAAAACAGATCAACACTTGGAGGGTCAACCTAAGCAGCAGAGGCAAGGGGAACTTTTGGAACCCGACAGCGTCACCACAATGCAGGAGATGCCCGCAACATTTGCAATCGCTACACACAAGGTATACTTCCCCTTAAGCACATTTGTCCTATATCTTTGCTCTTCTGAGAGGAGCACTGAATGTCTGAAAGTAGGCATTTTATGCTCCATCTTTACAAAGAAAGAAAGAAAATTAGATCACATTAAGGACCAATGTAGTATCTGATAGGTAGCTTCAGCCCATGGACATTTTCCCCTCTTTCCTTTTATATTTTAATTAAGGACTGCTGCTGGAATTTACTGTATTGCATTTCATACAGACCCTCGCTATTTGGACAAAGCACATGTTTTGTGTGATCCATGGGCAGAATTGTAGAATGCAATAATGGACATGTCATACTATCCAGCAACATATTAAAATTATCCTTTATAAGACCCCAGGATGAAAAGTAATGGTCTTTTAAAATATTTTATCATTAAAAAAAAAAATTAAGAGATCAGAATGAAAAAGAATCATGCATTTTGCGTGCTTGTAGAGCACAAATACAGTTGCATTTTTCTTAAAAGTTGAATGTTGTATTTATCTCCACCCACCCCAAATATGTTTCATTTTCATTATTCATGGATGCCTTTTGCTTCATATACACAAGGTCTTCATTTTTAATGTGGGATGGAAAAAGAGGAAGAAGGAAAACAGAACTATGGCATGAATTGAGCGTGAGGTGGTCCAAAATTGCATCGGGGTGGTTATTGTTTACGATCTTCTCCCTCCTATAAAGTTGTTATCCATTGCAATATTGGATAAGTGCAATATCAAACTTGGGGTTCCAAATATTGGGCTACAACTCCCATCTTAGCCAGCAAATAGCCCAGGATGATGGGAATTGTAGTCCAACCTCATCATTCGGAGATCCAATGTTGAAGAACCCCCCACCCACCCATGGGTAACAGTTGCTTTGTGGAGAGGGGTGGTTTTCCATCTTAGAAATGGCATGGCTAAGTTATCTTAATGTTTTCCTTCAGTCCCAGTGGCGTCTTTAATTGTTAAGACATCAAGAGATCCTGTCATTGTTCTGCCATGTCATATCTATTTTGGCCCTTTCTTGTTTAGGAACAGTGCAGTACCTGGGCTAAATCTATGAAATTTGTGTTGATTATTGTTGTGAATATAAACAGCACATTTCCCCTTGTTCTTTAGACCTGGTTTCCTTCAGGATACCTTATACCTCTTCCTCAGTGTACCAAGCTTGGTAATGAGACCATTTTTTCTAACAAGGAGAAAGCTGAGATGTGTGCAGCAGAACAGAAGTCTTATAGTTCTCCTATTGCTGGTGTGTATTCATTAACTGTGCCTCTAAAGTATTCCAGACTTGTTTATATCTGATGGCTCCTGTCAGCTAATGATGAAGGACTTTAGGTGGGAAATTTAACTACAGCTATTGCATGCCTGAGGCCTGTGCCCTCCTCATTCAGCTTTTGCAATGGTGGCTTCTTCCACATGGTTCCACTTTCTGTGATCTGAAGAAGATGGATTTAATCGGTTCAATGCAATATGTATTACCAGTTCTGAACTCATTTACAGAGGGCTTACAAAACTACAAATAAAAGCTAACATTTTTGTTATCCATTTAACAATTCATTAAATAAATGTTCTCATTGCCTCGTATAATTCTCATTTCCTTCAAGCACTTCTCTTTGTTTGTTTGTTTCATAAAATTGATAGGCCGCTGGATTGTTTTTGTTTAAAAACAACAACCTCAAAGCGGTTTACGAAGCGAATAAAACAATAAAATCATCAGTAACAATCCATAAAAAGAACGCAGTAAATCATTCGAAACATAAAATCGACATTAAGGAAAAACCCAATTAAAACAAACACCCACATTCTACACATGTTCCATGTTCTGACCTTGAGGGGTGGTTGTTTTTTCAGTTATTGAATGTATTTAAACCAATGTTCTAGGTGAGTCATTTTGTTGTTGCAGGACCTTTTCTGAGTTTCTTATAATGTGATAGTTTGTGCATTAATTTTCTATGCCAAGGCTTAATTGCATTCATCTGAAGCCTGCTGTGACCAAGTTTCTGGTGTTTGGCTGGACTTGGTGTTCACCCCTGCCAAACATTGGCCTGTGCTCCTTGACAGAGAAGTATTGTCATTTGTGACAGTTTTTTCTTTCTTTCTCCTTCTCATAGGTGGTATTCCAGTGACGTCTGAATTTACTGCTGTTAATTTCCCTGCTTTTCATATAGCACCTGTGAACCTAAAGCTACCTGCATCTTCTGTAGGTACTGTCCCCGTGGTGAATGGCACTGCTATGCCTTCAGACCAGGCTGACTTGATCCAAGCCCCAAGCGCTTCAGTTATGAACTTTACACTACAACACTTGGGACTGATTCCAGCCAATCTACAAATGTCTGCAAATCAAGTACTTAGATCTGGCCCAGTTTGTCAAGGAGCAGAACATGTAGGCTTCAAACAGGAGAAAGCAATACAGAATGTTTTACCACCGTACGGTGATGAGTTAAATGGTAAATCAGTTTCAGCAGCTTCTTTACAGCAGGTAAGAGAGCTTTTAAATAATAGTCTGTTTCAAATAAGACTAATGGGTTACTAACACATATTCTTGCCAGAGTGTACAGTCGCTCATAAGCAATGGGGCATTTTACATGATTTGGTAACAGGAGCAAGCCAGCAGGAAACCACACCCAGCAATTTGGAGTTAACTTTATTAGCAACAACAGGATCTGCAAGACATGAACAGCTTTGGATACAGATGTCGGAAAAATGGGTTTTCAGTAGCAATAGGATGTTTTATCTTTGCATACCAGTGCTTGTATAAATTTACTTAGTTGAAACTGTTAAAAATGCAGACTCTGCTAAAAGAGCAGTACCATTGTATGAAAGGGCTAGAAAATCACAGAAGGGATGCCTAATACAACATTGTGAAATTGGCTGTTATATTGGCAACCCTCTCCATATTTACAAATATTTACCAGTGGACCAAAAGCATTAATAGAGCATGCTGAGAGAGGATAATTAGTAAGACTTACCAACAGTGTGCTTTTCACCTGTTTCTTGTTTCCTTCTCTGTTGTTCCTGTTTCTTCTGCTTAGTTACAGTATTAGAAAGCCCCAAACAGGGTTCCAAAGTACATTTTAGTTGTTTCAGTCTCATCACTTTCAAATAATTTAGTTTTCTCTTCCATTCAGGCCACTGTTCCTGTTACGTCCAGCATTCTGGATAATTGCCATGACCTCCAAGCATCATGCGAGTCAGCTGTAGTTCCTGAGTTTTGTTCATCCTTTCATGAATCAGATAGAATATCTCAAGCAACACTGTCAATTCCACAAAGAGAACATGGTGTTTCAACAGAAGATACATTTTGAGTTGGTATAAAATATTGTTGAACTCTTCCCCCAAACAGATATGATTGAAACACTTATTTCTGGTATTATAAATGTGTACTCTGGAAATAATATTTGATCATAATGATGACTTCTTCGTGCTTGAATATCTTTTTAGTTACAGTTCTACTTGATCAACTATATATATATATATATATATATAGTAAGGACACACACTATTGTCTGTAAAAACACCACTTAAATGTCTGACTTCATAGTTGTGTGGAATAAGAAAGCTCTTGTTCGTTATTTGTATAGAAACATACTAAATATGTACTGGCACATTGCAAGTACCAAACATGTAATATATTGTATTTTTTAAAAAACTATTAAGGAGGCTCTTGTTACTTAAGTTTACATAACATTTTAATTTTGTGTGTTCTTTAATACTGTTGCAAAGTTTTAAAATCTTAATCACGTCTGTGTAAATTTTAAGGTTTATTTAAGGGATTAATCAATTTCTTCAAATTAAATTTTGTGTCAGTTTTCTAACTTTTATACTTGTGGGTTGTTTCTTGGCATTGAAACAAAATGAACATGCACAGAAAGAGTGTGCAGAAAAACGTGCCATATGTATATCAGGAAAAGTATGGATAAGGATAAAATGCTGCATAATGCCTTAAAATGGACTGGAGTGTGTGAGGATTAGACCAAAGGGTCCATTTCTCCAAGTTCTCCAACTGAGGTGGCCTCCCAACAGGTGCTGTCAATGGAGTCACAAAAGTGTCACCAACCGATCCTTTCACCTGCTAAACATGGTTGTATCCATGCTTACAGGGGTCAGCAGAAAACCCCAAAATGGTGTTCGGAGGGTAGGACTGAACCAGGCCAGGACCCACTGGATCTCAAACTGCCCTCAGTTTTCATATGATGGCATTGGGTCCAATTACTGCCCTAGCCTGGAGTTGTCACAGTGATGAAGCCCGATCGTTTGTCCCCTACTTTCTGTCATGGCTGTAGGTGCAGCAAAGTGTGTGTGTGTGTGTGTGTGTGTGTGTGTGTGTGTGTAAAAGCTTAAGATTGTGCCCCTAAATCTGACTAAAACCTTGCCAAGGTTCAAAATCATGCAACCTGGTATGTGGATGCCATTTGGAAATGGCTGCAAAGACTTGCTGCCACCTGTCTGTTTGGGTTGTAGCCAGAACAATTGGTTTATACTAGCTTCTCGAGCACATAGCTCATGCCCTTTCCCCCCATCTGTTGAATGTTGTCTTAATATATAAATTGAGTAATAGATTGCATCTAATAAAATCAAATGGAATCTATGGCACAGATGCAAGAAACTGAAATCTCTTCACCCCAACAGCTGAGATTTTTCTGTATAGAAAGATGTCATGTTTGAAATCACTTTGACCTCAGTACTTTTTACTATAATTTTATGCATACTATTAATAGTGTGAGCATATTACACCCCAATCCTAAAGTTAGTTATCTAGAAAAAGAAGCTGTATTGCTATTTGTAAATAAGTTTGTTTAGGGGCATTGCATCAGAGTTGATATAAAGCACTGCAAAAATATGAATGGAAGTACTACAACGGGCCTTGTATCAAATCACATTTATTATCATTTTTCAGTATTTATAACATTAAACCAGAAAAAAACAAGCTAGGTTTTGAAAAGAATAATTAATATCTGAACAAAATAGTGGGTCAAGGTGACAAAGGCCTGGGACAAAATCATAATCTTCCTGTACTTTATCACCCTGTACGATCAGTGTTCAATAAAAGATTGGCTTATCAGTTTATATTTTTGCAGTTTCTGCCGCTGATAGTTGAAAAACCTCACCATTCTTTCAGAATGAAAGAGTGATCTAAGGCTAAAAGCGATCTCAAGCCTACTCTGATTTGTACTTAGTTCTAAGGTCCTGGTACCTTAAGGGTAGGTAAGAAATTGAATTAATGATGATGAGGCAATAATTATGCCAACCAAATTAGCCATCTAACCTTATTGCCTTCCACGCTATAGATCATTAGTCTGTCAAATATTTTGTCTACAGAATCTCCATTGTTTTATTCATTTGAAAACTGCATTTTTATCTTGCCCTCTACTCACTTCTTAACTCCTGCGGGTTCTCTTTTGATACATTTTTATATGAAGGAATGACTTAGAAGAATGAACTACTGTACACCAATTTATGTTTTGTATAGGAAAAAAATATGTACTCTTCTGTTTGCTATTGAGCCACTGCAAGATCAAGGCTTCCTGGCTCTGCTTCTGAAATAATAGCAACTTCTCTAAAACCTGCTCTTTTGTTTCTTCTTTTTAATTTCTTGGAGGTTCTCTGGTTCATGTTTACAACATGACAACCTTTCTGTTATTTCTTTCCTATTTGTATCTCTTAATACCATCAGTGATCTGCTTATCAGACTTGCTGTGCTTTTCCGCCAGCCTGACTTAAAATACAGTATGACCTGATTACCTCATTCACTTGCCTGCCTTGAGAAGCTCTCTTTGATCTTGGGTCTGACTTCATGTTCTTGATGTGCAGCTTTCAAACATTTGAAAGGTGTTTGTAGACTCTGCACATATTCCGTCAGTCCAAATAACTGCATCTTGCACTTCGAGTGATTGAAATAAAAATTGAAGCAGCTGCTTTGATTCATTTGATCAAAAACAAACCTGCATTTACACTTAGTAAAGGTAAAGGTACCCCTGCCCGTACAGGCCAGTCTTGCCAGACTCTGGGGTTGTGCGCCCATCTCACTCAAGAGGCCAGGGGCCAGCGCTGTCCGAAGACACTTCCGGGTCACGTGGCCAGCGTGACATCGCTGCTCTGGCGAGCCAGAGCTGCACATGGAAACGCCGTTTACCTTCCCGCTAGAAAGCGGTCCCTATTTATCTACTTGCACCCGAGGGTGCTTTCGAACTGCTAGGTTGGCAGGCGCTGGGACCGAGCAACGGGAGCGCACCCCGCCGTGGGGATTCGAACCGCCGACCTTTCGATCGGCAAGTCCTAGGCGCTGAGGCTTTTACCCACAGCGCCACCCGCGTCCCACTGATTGAAATAAATAGAATCTATGGACAAAAAGAGACACTTGTGCTTCCTTTGAAGACTAAAAAAATTATTATCGCTTCCATGTGCTTGTGTCCTGAGTTATTGCTGTATATACACATGTGCTAGAGTGGCAAAATTGTAAACAATTACAAGCTTAGCCCCTGGGCATTTTTGCTATATCTAAAGCAAGTATATACTCTTACTACCCTGAGGTCAGTAAAAGAATCCTCCATTGGTAACTGGACAAGATCTAAATCTGTATTTTTGGAGAAACATCACCACATTTCTCCACGAGGGGCACTTTGGTCACCTGACTCTGAATTCTAATTGGCCAAATGTCCCTTGTGACCTCCCTGCCTCTTTGTGGCAGGAAACCTACAATGATATCCCTCATAACCATTCCATACATGCATTAACTAGCAATTAATGTCCCTTTCTCTGAACTAGAGCTAAAACCCTTCAGGAAATGTATTTCCTATTACTGTACTAAGTAGTTCAGATTCCCAAACAGTTTAGCCTTACAGGTTTAACACTCACTTGGCCACTCTACATTTCTCTTCAAGCCTTCTCCAACCCCTGGATGCCTGCCGGAGCAAAACGTCTTCATTCTGGCTCAATCCCTTTATGTCTGCCTCCTCTACTACAGTATCTTCTTGTCTCTCAGCCATGATTGTTATTTTCTTTGAATTAGTCTGGACTCTTGTAAGCACAAGCCACTGTAATACTTTATTCTTCTTGTAATGTTGAACTAGATTTAAAGGACTGTGAAATTTTTCATTCCACTTCTAAGCTTCTTCACAGTCCTCTCCTGGTTCCTTACTCTTGCAATGCCTAACTGTGCCCAGGTCTCTGAAACTGTTTCATTCACTTTTTCTCTCTTGCAATTTCAAGCCTTCACATTTCTGACTTCACAACCATCTGACTAATTGATCTATTGTTAAACCTGACCTATATACAGTTGTTGTTTTTACTAACCCATCCCCCTTTTACCCAAACAGGAGGAAAGGAAAGTCTGGGTTAATTTTCTATTTTCTCTTCATTTCCAGATGTCTAGAATGAAACTTTGACCCTCCCTGTGCAAAATGTTGTAAGCAAAACATCACCTCTTAGATTTCTTACTCTTCTGTGAACAACTTTCTCTGAACTTTGGACTCTCCTAAGCAGGAGGTGCCCTTGAAGCAAAAAAGCAACCATTGAAACCAAGTAAAAACCCAGAACAAAATGTCTGCAAGCCCTGTTTCTTCACAAAAAGTGAACAGAGCATTCTGTAAGGCTTTGTCAGAAGAGCTGCGGCTTGACAAAGTAGCAATGAGTGCCAGCTCCATGGTTGATACCTGACCAACTGGCTCGACTGTTATTGGCTTTAGGTTGTAGCAACGCAATTCTCATATTATTTTCTTAACCAAATTAGTATTCATGTAAGGTATTTCCCTAATGACCATTCATCGTGGCTGAGGACACCGTCATATTGCTGCCTATATTGTTGAGCAGTGTTTCTGCCTTTAATTTTATTTTTAAAGATTCAATCATAATTGACCTCTCACCTAGCACATGCCCTGTGTGACACATTGATTTATTAAATTTCTTTATATCTAGGCAGCTGCACTTGGAAAGGGCATCTGGGTGTAATCGGAGGGCCCTGCATTGTTCTGCAACTTGCTCATAATTGGTGCTCAATCCAAGGCTTTGTCACAAGTTATTTTAAGCCACCTGATAGCAGTAGCATTGCTCACGTACTCTTTCTCCTGTGCCCCTTCACACACACACACACACACACACACTTCTTTCCCTTACCCTTTCCTAGCCAAAGCTTGTAACTACTTGGAAGTATTTAAAGACTTCCAGATCCTAGCTCAAGCTCTTCAAAAAGACACAGAAGACAAGGGGATACAACTCATCCTGGTAAGTCATGATGATAAAGTATCAAAAGGCTCCAATTAGGTTTAATGAGGAGCACGTTGAGCATTTTCCTTTTCATTGAGAGAATGTTTTTCCTATATCTAATTTACAAGCCAAGGTAGTGCTCTGTATTTTAAGTTTGCAGGGGCATGATGCTTTATGTGAAGATTCCTGACATGTTGATTATTAACATCTTTTTTTGGCTACTTCCAAATGTGTTGTGGTTCTCTGAATTTTTCTTCCAATAAATGAAAATCTATTTAGTAAAGCACAACTAAAAATGTAATGCTGGCAAAAATTATGTTAAGAAGTGGCGGTTGGCATCTTGATATCCAAAAATTCTGAATTATAGATTTTTAAAATACTCTTTTAAAGATGAACATTATGTGCTGTGCAGTGTCAGACCTCTGATACTGAATGAAACGTTTGCTGCTCCTGATACTAGCACTAGTAGTAATTTGGAAACAATTATAATTTACGACAGCCAGATCTTCAGTTTTCATTATTAGATGGTGTTGTTTTAAACTGGAATCAGGCCTTAAGTTTCCTGATAGAGAACTGTGGGTGTACTAGGCATCTAATTATCTTAACCATCTTATGTCACAAGAAATAGTAATTCGGTTATTTTGCTCTAGCCGAAATCGTTTAAGAGTGAAGTTATATTTCTGTGTTTTTCTTCATAAAGAAATAAAGAAAATAGAAGTTTATTGAAGACTATTTGTTCTTTAAAAGACTCTATGACAGTAGTGTTCCTAAGTCAATATTCCTTAAACTTGAAATCTTCAGTATCCAGTATCATCAAATGCATTCAACATTTATGTGAGAGAACAGGTTTAGTGCAACGCTCTTAGAAATGGCAGTATTGATAGTCCACAGCAGTTCTTCTATAGGTTTCCCAGTATTATGTTTTCTTTATAACTCATATCAGCTCAGATTATTTTGGGGTGGTTTTTTACGCTTTAAGTGAGAAAGAATCAAAGCAACTCCTTTTGGTAATATATCAACACAAAATCTGCTCCATATTCTTTTTGACATTTAGAGGGTCATTTTTATGAAGGAAGGATAGAAATTGATAAATCTTTCGCTATTCGAAATCCTTTGACTCAGTTAAGAATACCTCATTTGTGGTTTTGTCTAGCACCACTGAGAGAAACTCAACACAACTTTTATTTTGGGGGTGAGGTTGCTATAGTAAGAAAACAACTCTCCTGGCAAGGACTGGGTCAAGAACAACTTGACAAATGTTGATGTGATGTTCTAATGTCAAGTTAGCATTTGATCATCCAAGAAAATATGACTCAGAGACATCAAGAAAGTGCCATGAGCAAAGCAGATACCCACCTACTAGATTCTGCAGTAAATCTGAAACATGAGTCAATGAAGAGGACATTGTGCTTACTTTTTTGCCACCAGCCAAGCAGCTGTGATCATATCACCTCTCTGTGCTCACAGAATATGGCCAAAGTATTCATTTTCCCTTTTCTCTCTGAGCTTAATGACAATGCCAGTCACCTAAGATGAAGGAAGTATCTAGACCAGGGGTAGTCAACCTTTTTATACCTACCACCCACTAATGCATCTTTCTTGATGGATTAAATTTCCTTACCAGCCACCAGTGCTCAATGGAAGGAGGATTCAGCTTGTGCGGTAGAACCCCCTACCACTCACCTAGAATCCTGAAACGCCCCCTAGTGGGCAGTAGGGACCAGATTGACAACCCCTGGTCTAGACCCCATTTCTCTCTACCAGCCATTACCAAACCTAAGAGGTGATTGGTACTGTAAAAGCATGCAGCATGATGTGTGGTTCTGGATTAATTTCATTTTGACTTCTTAAATACAAAGGTTAGCATAACTAAACACATTGCCAGGTCCAGGTTTCAAGGAGCCTCTCTATACAAGATACTTTCGCCAATCTCCTACGGAGCAAAGTTCCTCTGCTCAGAACTTTAACAGAGACACCTGCTAGATTGCTTTTGCTATGTGAAATTCGCGCCTGGGCCCTACAACCAAGGTGAGGCAAATGATCTTTCTATTAGACCTTGCTTGCCCCATACAATTAAAGCAGCATCACATCAGCTTAAACATTCAGACATTCGGCATCTCCCAAAAATTCCTGGGAACTACAGTTAGTAAGAGCTGAGAGTTATTAGGAGGCCTGTACTTCCCTCACAGAGCTACAATTTCCAGAGTTCTCTGGAAACGGATTGATCGTTAAGCCACACTGAGAATTGCAGCTCTGTGAGGGGAATCGAGGTCTCCAATCGACTCTCAGCACACTTAACAGACTGCAGCTCTCATAGTTCTTTGCGGGAAGTCATGACTGTTTAAAGAGGTATCGTACTGCTTGAAATGTATACTGCAGATAGGGCCTCAAAGACATTCACCAACTGTGAGAAGGTGAAACAACAGTGTGGGAGGCAGCATGCCTTTGAATACCAGCTCCTGGGCATCACAAGTGGGGAGAGTGCAGATATGCTCATGCCCTGCTTGTGAGCTTCTCATAGGTTGGCTACTGTGAAAACAGGATGCTGGACTAGATGGGCCTTTTGCCTGGCCCAGCAAGGCCATCTTAGGTTCTGAATGTGCCAGTGCTACGAAACAACACTTCAGAGTTGGAGATTTGGCCTGCGTTGCTAGCAATAGCACAGGTGATCAGCATCGGCCAATAGATAAGCATGCATGCTATGTAACTCTTTGGAGCAGATCAGCTACTTATTTTGAGCTTGTTAGCACTGATAATTAGATAACTGTAATTAAGAATGTCAAACATCTGTTAAAGGTCCTGCCACAGCTTGAGTACAGTGATGCAGAGACTTCTCATGACTGCAACATGTTGAAGAATCTGGTAATAACAGCAGTAATGGAACAGGAGAAATCATGGGCGTAGCCATGATTTTTGTTAGGGGGAAGCAGGCTTTTGTTATGGGGGGGGGTCAGAACCTCAGATTTGGGGGAGCAGGTGCCCCCACCCCCTTTGCTATGCCTGTTGAACCTACTCAAAAGAAGACTATTAGGAGTGATCAAGCTATCCAAAGACATGTTTATGTCTAGTGCATTTATATACGTACACATTTTAGAAAGCGCGTGTAAGTCTGTGGTAAGCTTTCTAATGTTAGAAGTGTCACTCAAATCTATTATTGTTCGTTTTAATCTATAAAAAAGAGGGAAAGGGGAAATGTAGTATAGTTGTTGTTTATTTATGAATAATTATTTATGAATACTCCTGCAGGACCGTAGTTTCCAGGAGAGAAACTGGAACCTTTCTGTAAGAGTTAGAAGAAGAAAATGGAAGCCAGGAAGTAGACCAGGGGGTTAAGAAGGAGCTGACAATTTCAGGACTATTGCAACAGGCTACCCTGTGGCTCTCCCTTCATCATCAGCCATGCTGGCTGGGGCTGATGGGAGGTGGAGTCAAATAAGATTTGGAGGGCCACAGGTTAGCCACTCCCGTGGCACAGGAATAAGAGGTTAAAATAGGGTTGCCATATTTCAAAAAGTGAAAATCTGGGCACAAAAGTTGTTGAGCATTGGGGGGGGGCAAAGTTCTTGGTCTTTTTTTGAAAAATCTCTTTCCACCCCCCATGACGTTTTTGCCTATTTTGGGGAAAACTTGCCAAAAAATCAGCACTGCTGATATGGGCTGCCATTCCTCTCGGATACTCTTTTTTACAGATGAATCCCAGCTGTGTCCGGAAATTCCGGATGTATGACAACTCACTATTGAGAGAGATTTCATTGTTGGACAAACCTCAAAGAGACACAACAGAAGGAAACTGCTCCATTATCTTACTCTTTTCACTGCTTACCTGCTCAGAGAGGACAACTGAACAGGCAGTGAGACTGGCCCTGGGCTTTAGGATTATGCAAAGGAGAGGACAACTCTTCTCTGTTTATTTTCTCCACACCATGCATAATCCAATAAACCTCTGTAATGTGTCTTTCCTCCCCATTTTTTCCCTAAACTATAAACCCCTAAATGTTTTAACCTCTCCTCATAGGGCATTTGCTCCAGCTACTTGATAATTTGGGCTTTTCCTTTTCTACTTCTTTTCCAATCCTACAATATCCTTTTTGAGCCGATACACTTTCAAATGCTCTGCGCAGACGTGTGCATCGCTGTGCTGTAAAATCCAGCATGTGGGAATTCATTCTGCAGTCTGCCTTCATAACCAACCGTATCATATCAGAGACACGATGCCTGCGGGAAAGAATTCCTTTTAACTTCCGTCGCTGAGCAACACCACATAGCAAGCTGTGATAAAATAGCATCTGCTCAGGGGGGAATAAGTGGGAAGACTGAGCTAAAGAAAGGAAAGGAGCTCAGCTAGAAACATAAGGTGGAAGAGAATATAGCTGCCTACTAGATAGGGTAGGCGAAAGAGGATACTGCTGTACATAGGGTGGTTTGGATGTATAGCTGAAAATTTAGGAGGAAAAAGTGGAATAGAAATGTGATTCATTGCACTATGGTGGGAAAGACTCTGACCAGCTGAGCTGTGTGGCTGCTCACTCTGCTGCCCAAGTGCTGTTGATGGGCAGATTCAAGGTCCCTTCGCTCTCTTATTTTTAATCTTTAAAAATCTTTAAAATATGACGCACAGCCACACTCGGGTCCAAATGTAGCTCTCCAGACCTCTTTGTCAGGCCCAGGCCACACCAATTACTGGTTTTGCTTCCCACCCCAAGTGTTTTTGCCTGGCTGGCTTTGTCCTCAACCTCTGATAATGCCTCTTGCTTGCCTGGATGGAGGATAGAAAAGATAAAAATTGTATTTGTTATTACACTCACTTTTGCCTCTGACCCCACCCACCACTGCCAGGTGGTCCAGAAGAGAACTCAGCCCCCAGGCAGAAAGTTTTCCCACCCCTGTTTTAAATCGATAGAGTTATCCTATACCATTACAATGGCATATTTCTCCTAGCGGTTTACTAGGGACTGGACTGCCAGGTATACCCTTATTCCTGATGAATAAACATGGTCAGGAGTACCCCCAATGTATCATTGCAAGAGTCAGTTCAAATGTTTTAGGAATACAACTCTATCTCCTCTCACTCCTCCTGGGCTGAGTACGTGTAGTTAGGCAACATTTCCTTTTCAAAGGCAGAATCCTTCATGTCCCCTTAATAGGCACAGCATATTCCCACTATAATGTGGCAGAGCCATTACTTTATTCTCAATGTGGAGATGAATCCAAAAAGTTCAGCAGCGCCTTAATCTCTGAGGCAATTGCATGCAAGTGGAGTAAAAGAGAAATACTTGGAAAGAACAAACTGCAGTTTGAGAAGGCAGGTGTGAACACATCACAGGATTTGATGAAACGGTAATTGGAGCAGCAAGAGATGTCAGCTGTGTACCCGTTTCAGAACTGGAGGGGATTTCTGTACCATTAATAGCTGCACAGAAGGCAACATTTCTTGGAGTGCATCTTTTTTAAAAAAGGCAGAGCTGAAAGTTAAATTCAGCTTAAAATGTCTGTGCAAAATTGGCAGGAAAATTTGGGGAGCTTTGCAAATTATGCCCCTATCCTATATGAAGTTTACAACAGGTCACTGAGATTGTTGGCAGTGGGGTATTGCTGTTGTTAGATTTTCCTCAAGGGCCGACATTGTTGCCAAAATCCAGCATCACCTGGCCTCTGCAAGTGCAGCTTTCTCCAGATTGAAGTGCAGTGTGTTTGAGGACTGGGACATTTGCAGGGAAACCAAAATGCTTGTTTACAAAGCTATTGTACGACCAACCTTATTGTATGCTTGTGAAACGTGGGCCATTTATAAATGCCTACTCCAACTCCTTGAAAGATTCAATCAACAGTATCTTCGAAAGTTGGGAATACACATCACTTGGGAATACAGGCAAACTAATGCCAGTGTACTGGAAAGATCACCAGGGTTGAAGCAATGATTCTTCAACATCAGCTTCATTGGACCGGTCATGTTGTACAGATGCCTGATTATTGTCTTCCAAAGCAACTACTCTATTCTGAACTTGGAAATGGAAAGCATAATGCTGGTGGTCAACAAAAGAGGTTTAAAGACTCTCTCAAGGCAAATCTAAAAAAATGTAGTATAAACACCAACAATTGGGGAACACTGGCCTGTGAGCGCTCCAATTGGAGAACAGCCTTTACCAAAGGTGTCATGGGCTTTGAAGATGCTCAAACTCAGGACGAAAGGGAGAAACGCGCTAAGAGGAAGGCACGCTTGGCAAACCCTCACCATGATCAACTCCCACCCAGAAGCCTATGTCCCCACTGTGGAAGGACATGTGGGTCCAGAATTGGCCTCCACAGTCACTTACAGCCTCATTGTTAAAACCATGTTTATGGAAAACAATCTTGCTTGGCTACAAATGATTGCCAAAGAAGAAGAAGATTGTTGTTGTTAGATTTTCCCACAGAAAGGTAAAATTCAGATTGGGGGGTGGGGGATATGGTCTGGCCTTTTGATGCCAGAAGGAGATTTGATGCAAGAGGAACACTGAATAAACACCCATCTGGAAGTCCCCAAAGTCTCAGGAAGGCATATCAGTTTCACAGTAGCGGTAGCAACCTCTGCTTGCCTTTCTTTTCTGCCGCTGCCACTAGAGGTGGTGGAGCTCCTCTGAGTGGTCACCCTCTAGGAGCCCACCATTGCTTCCCCCAGAATGCTCTAGAATAATGCCACATCATGACATAGCTTCCTTCTAGGGGGCATTCTGAAGGGCTGCTGGAATGCTGACCACTACTAAAGAGAGAGGTATGAGAGAGCAAACTAGGTTACTAATATGTTCTCATTCTGACTCATTTGTATTTTGGTTTAAAGGTGTCATTGCAAACCAGTTGAAAGTTTCAAGGATGCCAAACTGGGGAGGTGGAGCCAAATGTGGTGCGTGTGACAAGACTGTCTACCATGCTGAAGAAATCCAGTGTAATGGCCGTAGTTTTCATAAGACGTGCTTCCATTGCAGTAAGTGGATCTCTGCTATTTTATTTCACCAGCGAATCCACCAGATTTTTTTCAACGAATCCAGGAACACTTTTCAACTTCAATGGATTTTGTATGGGGACTGATTTGTAAATCCAGGGACTGTCCCTGGGAAATGGGGACATCTGGTAACCTTATACTACAGTTGATTGTGGCACTAATCCTACTCGTCTAAACTGAAAGGAATATGTGAGAAATGGAGGTTTATGGTGCAATAATTATTATCTGAGGGGTAGAGGAGGTTGTCAACCTGGGAAGGTAGCCCATCTAGGAGAAGGAAAACTCTAATCCTAACCCTCTGCTGCACAAATTCAGGGTGGAGCCCCAAAGATGGTTGGATGACACCTTGCATGCTTCCTTCCAGCAACACCTGCAGCCAAGCTGTGCCCAACATATTGCTCTGTTTCCTTGGGACCACATCAGCTAGGTCGAGCGTGGGGTCTTGTTGCCTGGGCAGCCCAGAACCTCCATACACACTGCCCAGGCTTGTGCCCTGGGGGGGTCACGCTGGTGCTGCTAACACAGTGGTTTGACTGGAGGCACACACCACTGTCTCTTGGGACAGACGAATGCCGACAAGTTATGATCTTCAGTGAATAATAGGGAAGAAATTACACTCTGTTTAACTCAACAACAACACCTTTATTATTTATATGGGTGGTGCTGTGGGTTAAACCACAGAGCCTAGGACTTGCCGATCAGAAGGTTGGTGGTTTGAATCTCCGCAACGGGGTGAGCTCCCATTGCTCGGTCCCTGCTCCTGCCAACCTAGCAGTTCAAAAGCACATCAAAGTGCAAATAGATAAATAGGTACCGCTCCAGCAGGAAGGTAAACAGCGTTTGCGTGCACTGCTCTGGTTCGCCAGAAGCGGCTTAGTCATGCTGGCCACATGACCCGGAAGCTGTATGCCGGCTCCCTTGGCCAATAAAGCGAGATGAGTGCCGCAACCCCAGAGTCGGTCACGACTGGACCTAATGGTCAGGGGTCCCTTTACATCTGACAGGGCTGCTCCAACTACTCTGGCTGACTCCCAACAAAATATTAAAAAACAATAAAAGCAGATGTTTCAAATCAAAGAATATGAGCATCAGATAAAGTTTAGGGGGGAGAAAACAAGGTTTAAAAAAGGAATTGCTTAGCAAGGCATGGACCGAGAAGGATTGATGGCTGGCAGACAGCAGCTTGTTTTCCTTACTGATTGTCCCTGATTGGTAAGACATTCTCCTCTAATGTCCAACCCTCATTTACTTTCCCGTAATTTAAACTGAGATCCATTGAAGATAGGATAAAGAGTGATGGTTTTAAAGTACAGGAAAGCTGAGTTCTGGTTAAACTTTAGAAAGGACTTCCTGCCTCTACAACCCTGATCAGTAATTATTTTTCTTGCTGGCTCTCTGAATGACAGACTGACAGTGAATGGTGCAGGGCAGGTCTACCCACACTTTAAGTGGGCTATTCACAATTCAGTTTCTGCCTCTACTAGGGAGGCAGGCAGCACTCTGCCTCAGCAGGTGATGGCATTTAAAAGGGGGGAAAGCCCAAAGATGTCCTCTACCAACAGTAAACCACATAAACTGATATCAAAATCCTGATTTATTGGAATGAACAGGAGCATTTGTGAAGCACATGCTACTATCATTAAAGACATTCTAATAGGTTGAAGATGTCAATATACCTTTTATGTTATTGGATACAAGTTTTCTGTTATAAAGTGCACCAATTCTGTCCATCTTGAGCTTCATGCCTTGTTGGCATAGTCAGCAGGTGAGTATTGCCAGAAATTGCACATACCCTTTGTTTGAAGACTTTGATGTAAATCTAGGTTTATTGCTGTCAGTTGTGGGCTGCGGTCCCATACGTGCTTACTTGGAAATTAGTTCCATTGAAGTGAGCAGGATTTATTTCTGAGTGAACATGCCTTTACTTGCATTGTGAATGTGTAATATCTTCTAGCTGTGCTTTGTTAGTTTTATATACAGAGGAACCTTGGTTTTCAAGCGTCTCGGAGGCCGAACAATTCAGAACCCGAATGCCAAAAACCTGGAAGTAATTGCTTCCGTTATTGAACACGCCTTGGAAGTCAAATGGCTTCCGTGGCATGTTTTTCCATTTTCCCCATTGAACTTGCCAATCACCATTGCTTTTCTATTTTCTCGGTCTTCTAGAATGGATTACATTTGAAAACCAAGATTCCACTGTATCTGTATATGATCGTACGCTCATGCTGTACAATATGCTGGGTACATTATTCAAATACAGGGGCATAATTAATAAATTAATATATTGATTATGATAGCAATAATAATAACTTAAAGCAAAGCAAAAAGAATCTCGATTCCCCTGGTAAAACACTAAAACCACACCAGTCCATAAAAGTAACAAAATCAGCTACAGCTAAAATTCAATCAGAGATTAAATAAAAAAAATCATCAAAAACTAGAGAGGTAAAAGCAGCTCATAATGTGCCATCAAATGCACAATATCATCATCCTCTTCCTATTTCTATAGTATAATGCAGGCAAAAAAGTCCCCTTCCTCCATTTAAAAAAAAAATTAAATGCCCACTTATTATCTGCAGCCCTGTGACTGACTTGAAAGATACTCTTTCATGTGTGGCTTGCTATTTACTTACTTTGCTTCCCAGCTGACTTTTACTTAAAGCACATCTGTGGTGGACATGTGGCATGATCACAATTTGTAAGCCTAAAACTAATTCATGGCGGCTGTGCTGCCTCTGCCAGCAGATTGACGAATATCTCGGAGCTGATTCAACAATAGCACTTCAAGGGCTTTGACTCCATCTGTTGCAGCAAACAGATACTCTGTCCCAGAGGGGCCAGAAATAGAAGCACTTTATCTACATCACTCCCCTTACACACACAGACACACAAAATCATTTTTTCACAGAGAAGAATGCAGAAAAGGGACAGATCAGCTTCATATAGTGCCAGAAATGTCTTGCTTTACTGGTCTTAATTTTAGGACAACAATGTAATCCCCGGAGCTGAGGGCAATGAAACAATTGTTGAGATAGCTAGAACGCTGGTGGCGGAAAACTCACTCTGAATTGGACTGGACACGGGTTAGAGCTCAATGTCGAGCCTACCAAGTGGCAATGGCAACAGTGAAGAGGACCTTCTTCATTGCCTCTATTAAATCTTCAGAAAACAGCAGCAGGAGGCTCTTTCAGGTGGTTCGCAATCTATCAGAACCACCTTCATCACTGGGGCCTAGTAGGGATCCCAAGATCTCCTGCAATGCGTTTGCAAAGTTTTCTGCACATAAAGTCACTCAGATTCGGAAGGTGGTAGACTTCGCCATGGAAGCAGGGCCGGGGTGAGAGTGCAAGAGTCCTGTTACATGGGATCAATTCCAATCTGTTACCTCCGAGGATGTGGACAGGCTGCTTGGATGAGTGACGTTTCCGAGCACAATTCAAAGTGTTGGTGCTAACCTTTAAAGCCCTAAACAGCCTCAGTCCTGTATACCTGAAGGAGCGTCTCCACCGCCATCATTCAGCCCGAACATGAGATCCAGTGCCGAGGGCTTTCTGGCGGTTCCCTCATTGCAAGAAGTGAGGTTACAGGGAACAAGACAGAGGGCCTTCTTGGTAGTAGCGCCCGCCCTGTGGAACACCCTCCTGTCAGATGTCAAGGAAATAAGCAGCTATCCTATTTTTAAAAGACATCTGAAAGCAGGCCTGTTTAGGGAAGTTTTTAATATTTAATGCTGTATTGTTTTTAACACTCGATTAGGAGCTGCCCAGAGTGGCTGGGGAAACTCAGCCAGATGGGCGGAGTATAAATAATAAATTAGGATTATGATTATCATCATCATCATCATCTAAGAGTAAATCTCATTGAACTCTGTAGGAATTTTGGTTTCTCTCTTTCCCCTACTCTCCTATTTCTTCACTATTTAGGACTGGATCCAAAATCCAGTGATATAAAATTAAATATCTCCAGTGACATTTCTTCCATTTTATATCACTCATTATATCAGGATGTTTTATGTCTGAAGAGAATATGGCATTTTCCACAACTGAAGCAAAGTATGACAAAGAATTGGAGCAGGTTACAATTCTGGTGATGGCTTTACAAAGTTCTGTTAATTTATGTAGAGGTAATAATCACTTTTAGAATCAGAAAGCAATTACTTCCCAAAATGGTGGCTTAGATGTAATACACATTCATGAGACACAAGCAAGCCTTAATAAAACCAGAGCTTAAAAAATATATGCAGCATTTATGAATATCCAAAGCACTTCACATAGATCTTAGTAATCTTTACAACAGCCCTGTAAGGTAGGCCAGTCCTGTTACTCCTGTTGTGGAGAGGGCAGGACTGTATGTGGTTTGCCCGAAACAACTTAAAGAGTTTGTGGCTGAGTTGAGATTTGAAACAAAGACCTCTACCATTTAGTATTTGCTCTCCTAACTTTTCCGGGCCATTTACCTGTAATTTTACTAACACCCCAGATGTGAGTAGCATACTTTGCCACTGATTATTAAGTAGCTTTTAGTAGACCTTTGGCTCCAGGAACCCTCTTCTGTCCAACTCCCTGAAACCTATAGCAAACTGCAGGTGCATATGTTTCAGTGCATTTGCTTCCTTTCCAGTGGCCTGCCGAAAAGCTCTGGACAGTACGACAGTAGCAGCCCACGAATCTGAAATCTACTGCAAAACTTGTTATGGGAGAAAATATGGCCCAAAAGGGATTGGCTTTGGACAAGGTGCAGGCTGCCTCAGCACAGACACTGGAGAGCATCTTGGGCTGGATCTACAGCAGTGAGTGGAATCCTCGGTTTTTTAAAAATAATAATTATGGCCTCTGTTGCATCAAGTCACTTCATTAGTTTCCATAACAACACGCAGGGGAAGCTGTAGCGCAGACTTTTCTTCAATAGATCTAATAATTTTTATCCATTTTAATGATGTTCTGTCCCTGCAGAATATTACTTGAAAAAGATTTCCTATGCCAGTGGGCAATTATGCCTCAGAAAGAGCCCGTGCTTTACATATTGCCACAGTCTTTACTATTCACCGCAATTGTGACTCATTAAGTGCAGTACAATCAAAGGGGTGGGTTCTTAGTACAATGATGAAATTATTTTTCTGCATTGTACTGAGATGTTATTAATACTTGAATAGCCACAATGCAATCTGTATTGTCTAAGGAAGGCGGGCAGAAAAATGACTGTGGGTATTTTATATTGGGGGGATGGGGACGGGGACTGTTTCATTTGGAGAATTCTATGTTCATAAAGACATGGAATGAAAGGTTACAATTGCAACACAGTAAGAATAAGAAAAGGAGCATTACAAGATGTGTGGTGGCAAAAAATATGTTAATTCCATAAAGATTTTCATCACTTGTAGAATCAGATTATTATTATTTCCCAAAGCTGTAATCTTAAGGAAACTTATTTGAAAATTGATAGGACTTACTTCCAAGTACAGTGGTACCTCGGTTTTTTAATGTCTCGGTTGACAAACATTTTGGTTTTCGAATGCCGTAAACCTGGAAGTACCGGTAAGTGCTTTGGTTTTTGAACATGCCTCGGAAGTCGAACATGCCATGCAGATTCCGCTGAGTGCAAGATCCTGAGGCTCAGTTTTCGAATGTTTCAGAACTCTTCGGGAATGGATTACGTTTGAAAACCGAGGTACCACTGCACGTTACATCTCATGGAGGAGAGGGTTATTGAAGGGTAGTAGGAATGGTGGCAGGACGCGGGTGCCACTGTGGGTTAAACCACAGAGCCTAGGACTTGCCGCTCAAAAGGTCTGAAGTTCGAATCCCCACAACGGGGTGAGCTCCCGTTGCTCAGTCCCTGCTCCTGCCAACCTAGCAGTTCGAAAGCACATCAAAGTGCAAGTAGATAAATAGGTACCGCTCCGGCGAGAAGGTAAACGGCGTTTCCGTGCACTGCTCTCATTTGCCAGAAGCGGCTTAGTCATGCTGGCCACATGACCCGGAAGCTGTACACTGGCTCCCTCGGCCAATAAAGCGAGATGAGTGACACAACCCCAGAGTCGGTCACAACTGGACCTAATGGTCAGGGGTCCCTTTACCTTTATCTTAGGTATGGTGGCTACTTTCTGCCTCCACAGAATGCCCCCTCTTTTTGTATAAAGTATTTGTATTCTTCAACCAAAAGTGATTATTGTTTTGTTACGGATGCCACGACACATCTTCTGCTTGTAGTGCTTAATTTAGCCGCTCCAAGATAAAAAGCTTAATGTGCACTGAACATTCTTGTCATCAGCTCACCAAAGCCAGCTCGTCCTTCCACTCCTACCAACCCTTCAAAGTTTGCCAAAAAATTTGGCGATGTTGATAAATGCCCTCGTTGTGGGAAGTCAGTGTATGCTGCAGAGAAGATAATGGGAGGAGGAAAGGTAAGAAACGAGCTAAGCAGGTAAAGTGCCATTGCATTATAGCAGAGGGGCAGCTGCCAAAATTGAAATTTTAATCAAAGAGAATGGAAAGCGCATGAGAGTGCTAACTGCTTGGTGTTGCTTCTGAAAAGACACATTTAGGGTTGACTTGTAAAGGCATGCTTCTGTTCTACATTTAATTCAAACAATCAACTTCTCTGTTGGAATAGCTAAACCCATAGACCAGATTAAAAGAAAACAAAATAAGCTGCATTTAAATTCCACATAGAAATAAAATGTTTTAAGACTTCACATAAAATCATATACAACATAATTTTACTAATTTTACTGCAACAGCTTTGCTTTTATTAAGGCAACTAAAAAATATTATTTAACAAACGTAAAAACCATTCTAAGCTGAAGCCATTGAAGGTGGGAGGTACAAGATAAAAATAGACTAAAACACAGCTCTAAAAACATCAAACTCTATAGCCATCTTCACAAATTCTTTTTAAAAAACACAATTAATATTCCACAAATGACTGGGTCAAACCCCAGGGAAAAATGTATTAAACAAAAATGTCTTCAGTAGGCATGCAAACATCATGACACGAATGCTCTTGTCTAATTTCAGCTGGTAATTGAGTTTATATCCTTAAAACTCAAGATTTCTACCATAGTTGCCTGAAATGGATTCTAAATGTATTTTCCTGAGGCTGAAGGCTTGATTGCAGAAGACGCTAACTTCCCAGTCAAATACCAATTAGCTTCTTGTAATAGAAAGCTTAATGTTTATTCCTCTCCCCAATATTTCTGCTGCCCCACGGAAGGACACCAGTGCAATGGGGCTTTCCAGTCTCCCCGCACCTGCCACATGCCTCCTATTTGCTATGGGGCGGGGTTCTCTGAGAACCCCCAGAATGAATAGTGGGGGGAGAAGAGGCGAGATCATTCTGTCAGGCAAGCAGAACTGCCTGTACTAACAGCATGTTCGTAAAAGCGTGATGTCAAATTCCTCCTATGTTCTGTATAGTGTTCTCCAATATCAGGAAATGGAAATTGGTACTTGGTGTGAATTTCTATTTACAGATGGAACTGTAGGACATTCTCTGGGTCAAATGATGTCTCCCTCTAATCAGGATAGGCAGGCCCTTCCAACTCTTTTGCCTCCTCTTCCAGGGAGAGGAATTGCCTTGCCCTCCAGTCCAAACTGTCAAAGGAGGAACAACTCACGTGTTGAAATTCCAGCATTGCAGGGGTTTGGACGAGATGTCTCTTGGGATCCTTACAACTCCCCAGTCCTATTATTCCTCAGCCCCCACAAAACAAAAATGCACAGGAACCATATAAAACATGGATACTTAGAAAGTAGATCAACAATTGGATGGAACAAAACAAACACAAGCACTAAACATGATATGTATGATGCAGGCAGAAGCCCTAAAACCCAGCCCACACCAGAGGTGGTCTCAAGAGGAAGGAGAGGTGGGCAGAATGTCCTCCAACACTTATTTGAAAATAGAAATTCGCTTTCCATTTATACCAGATGGGGTTGGAGGCCATTCTTTGAGTAGAATATAATAAAGCCGTGTCCATATAAATCCAGGAAGACTTTGTCTGACAAACAGCTAGGCTACCCTCTGGAGAACCTTCCTTCCAAAGGGCAGATCATCTGAGGAAGATGAGTCAATCTTGGAATGTGTGTTGGGATTGCCAAGTGGCTGCATGACAAATGTACAAGAGAGGAAAGCAACCCAGTAGAGCACTGAGGTAACAGTCCCTTTCAGAGAATGGGGCATCATTTATTTGGGTCTCCACCAACCCCATCTTGTAAATAAAGCTAACATCCAATAAGCAAAGCAATTCATTATATTATTGAAATCCTTTCCAAGATGGCGTTCCCACCTTTTTCTTTTGCTGTGCCTAGATCAGGGCAGGAAGCCTTCCTCAAGTGGCAAAGGCATGGAGTAGATTGGGAGTTAGGGGGTGGTCCTGCCTCTGATGTCTTCCTCAAAAGGTTAACTTTCTGCCAGTGGTGAGATAGGCAGAGACAACCCATATCAAGGATCACATTCCCTCCCTACAGGAGAATAATAGATTCCATCTCTTCCAGTCAGTCTGGTAATAGATTTCCACCTGAGCTGTTGAAAATGTTAAATCTGGGGAGAGGTGTGTGGGTGTCTGTGCAAAGGGAGTTAATCTCTTTATTTACCAATGCATAAATCTTGGAAAGGTAAACCTGCAATGTCTTTGATTTCAATAATAATAATAATAATAATAATAATAATAATAATAATAATAATAATATTTATTTATATCCCGCCCTCCCCAGCCGAAGCAGGGCTCAGGGCGGCTAACAACAGGGCGGCAAATATTCTTTTGCTTTGTTTCAGCCGTGGCACAAGACATGCTTCCGATGTGCTTTCTGTGGGAAGAGTCTAGAGTCTACAAACGTCACAGATAAAGATGGAGAGATTTACTGTAAAGGCAAGTGTAGTTGTTGTGCCTTATACCTAATTCAGACAAATTAAGGTGCCTCCCTTGAAGACTTGTGGAGTTACCCAAAAATCTTTTTTTCAGAGTGAAACTCCGCTGCCACTTGGTTTTCTTAAAGGTCCTTAAAGAAAGAGGCTGCCTCTACTGCTCACATTTGGGCTGCAATAGCACTGGGTTTCTACCAGAAACTGGAAATATTATTAAACCAAAGGGGAGGGCGTCAGGATGGGAATGCTAGCTTTATGAATTTTAGGTGCAAATTTTCACAGGATCAAATTGTCCTCTCAGGGCTGGGCTAACTAAACATGTGAGAAAACATATCGAGCTCCTCCCTCAAGTATGATATGAGATACCCCCATGTCTTGACACCACACTATTCTGAATCTTCCCACCCCAACCTGCCAGAGATGCTGAGGCAAAGAAATGCAGGATACCCTCTTCCCCTGGCATCTTTCCTCTCCTTCTCACCCATGTGAAACTAGGCAAAGGGCCACTGATCTGTTAGTACAATGGGGTTTTGCCCCCACCTCAATTGGCTCTTCAGGCTCAGAACCCCCAGAACAGTACACAGGCAGAGGGAAGGGGGATCATTCCATCTGGCAAGTGGAAAAGCTTGCACTGATGGAACAGTTGTTGTAGTGCTATACTGAATTCCTCCCAATCCCATTTAAATTACACATACTTTGGCTTAGTTACAATATGTTATTGGTTGTTCCAAAAGCTTTTTTGGGAGAAGCTGAGTTTCAGGGACGGCCTTGAAGGAAGTATGGGATATGTTTTGTGTTGAGTGCCACATGAAAACAGCTCAAACATTATGCCTTTCTTTCTTTTCCAGTTTGCTATGCAAAGAATTTTGGTCCTAAAGGAATTGGATTTGGTGGCCTCACTCAAGTTGAACAGGCTTAGGCTTGTCCAAATAGTAACAAGAACATATTAAGAATACTTTTTTCATCTGAAGAAGTACTCTCCTTTTTTCCACAAGTTTTGTAGAATGGTGCAGGAAAGCTTGTTGTGAGAGGTAGTGTAGGAAAACATTTACTTTCTTAACAGCTACTGTTTAATATCTTAATTTCTGGACTGTTCACAAATAATTTCAGAATTGCTACCTATTTTAAATAACAGGAGCACATAGGATACCACTATAAAGATTGCTGTTTTTACATCAATGTTAAATAAACAGAACCTGATTCCTATTTTACATTCTGTTGCTTATAAGTGCCAAAATAGCACTTTTGAAGATGTGTTGTTGGTATGTCATGAAATAAAGATATTGGACTGTAAGCAACCACAATAATAATGTTTTTTAAAAAGCACTGTTCCAGTTACTACCAAGTTCAAAACCATGCCATCTCGCCTTGAGAAAAACATGGGATGGTATTATCTCATCTCCAAACATATATTACAAGGACAGCACTGAATGTAGAACCACTTGCATACTGGCAGCCTGATCTGAAATAAAAATATGACTTACAAGTGCAGGTGCTGAAAGAAAAGTATGTTATATTTACCTCTTGGATTACAACTGATCATTTCTCAAATTCTTCTGAGTGTCTAACAGAGCCTGTAACGTAATTCCACAATCCTGACTCTGAACTCTATAACCCTTCTAAAAATGGACAGCACTTGTAATTTTAGCAACAGAAGCCCAGTTTGATACCACTGTCTTTCATCAAGAAAAAAAATTGACAAGAACAAGAGTGAAAACAGTATTAAAATCAAATCATGGTAATGCTTCCTTAAGTTGTAATACACCACATGCTGCTTTTAATGCCATGGTGTCTTCTAAAATAATACATTGTGTACTAGTGCAAATAAGTCCATTACTTTACTATGTAGAACTCAGCTACAAGCAAGTCAATCACTGTAATTTCATTATTTCTACTATTACATTTATATTCTGCCTCTCCTCCGAGCTCAAGAACGTGTAGCTGGTTCTTCCTACCCTATTTCAACTTCGACAACCACTGGAGGTATATTTTTACTGTATTCTGTTTTGAAAACATTCAATGAAAAAACCAGTGTTTTTTTTAAACAACAACAACAACAACCCTGGAGGTAGATAAGATAGAGACAGCGAAGGGCCAAAAGCCACCCATTGTGACTGAGTGTCAGAGGTAAATCCAAGTCACATCAGTTCTGACATTTTAACTGCTACGTTATACAAGATCTTATTTTCCACCCAGCCCTCAAATGTTGTGCTTGTATGGGAACTAAGCCTCATATCCAAAGCAAGAATCATACTTCAAGACCAACAAGCTTGGACTAATTCTATAATCTTAAACAATATATGTTTACTGATTTAACCTGCTATTCTTCAGTGTGAATTTTTTTTAATACAGTATGAAACTCAGGATACACAGGACCCTTGCTGTGTGTCAAGTCCACTGAGACGTATGATTTGTAGTATTTAAGAACTGCACACTCCTCTTAAACTTTAAGAAAGGTGAACCACAAACCTGTAGTCTGAAACAAGCTCTTCAAATGCCATGAGAATTTTGCGAACTTGTATTGAAGCTGCTGCTACCTGCTTCTAAATGCATTAGCACAACTGAGAGAAGTATTTCAGCCATTATTCATCATTATTCAGTGTATTAGGGCCTTAGCCTTGGTTATTATTTCATTTATAAATGTTTTCCCTTGATTAGTTGAAAAGCCAGTAATTACACTTGTAAATACAAATATGTTCTAATTTAATAAATGTGAGCATGAATATATTAAATCTAAACAGCCCTTATATACAGATTTACAGATCAAAGAGACAGTTCAAGTTACAAATCAGTTTTCATATACTAAAATATTTTGAAATTCAAAGCATTTCTCCCCACCCTTAATTATCAAGTGCAAACTTTAATGGACACATAAGAACAACAATGGCTAGGATTTCCAGGCTGCTTTATAAAAAAGGCCTTTCATAAACAATTTGAAAAGTGACATTTCACAGTTGTACTTACTTCCAACCTATTGGAAGATTTCATATATGAACTACAGTTGTCCCATTGCATTATCCACTTTGCTGCAGTTTGTTCATGTAAAACAACCTTTCCCAAAATAACAGTGATACAAATATAGCAAAGGAAATTCCGAAATAAGTTGCAAACTGTAAAATGTATACCAAATATCCATATTTATTTCAGCTTCCAGCTGAATCCCAAGGACCGGGTGTAGGTTATCTTCATACAGCGTGAACATTTCTATCCTTCAATGAATGAAACGTTAGCGTGTACTGCTTAGTCCAGTCAATGATGTTGGGCTTGAACATTCCAAAGCATTTACACTGGAAGAAGTCTGCTAGGTTCTGAAGGCAGCCATAGCTAGGAAGGGAAAGAAAACAACATGATGAGAGTGGAAATATTTTCCCTTGTTTTGCTAATAAACAAAGTGCTTGAAACATTTATATGGCCCCAGGGAAATGTTCTGGGAGGAGAAGGGGACTGCTGAGCAGCACTCCTGTGAAAGGGCTGTTTGTGAGAACTAGTTTCTCAACATGCGGCTATAGTCATATATGCCCCATACAGAGATACTGGTTTGTATATATGGCACTTCCACACAGGCCTTTACATACTTCCAAGGTACTCAAAATGGACATAAGTAATGTATTTATACGCTAAAAGAAATCAATCAGATTTAGCTATATGTAACAAACTTTTACAATGCAGAAACAACATTAAAACTAAACAACATCCCCCATCTGTAAAAGGTTTCTGACAAGTTTTGGGACATCTTGGTAGGTTCTAATAAAGGCATTGGGCTCTTGTGGGTATCCATGAAAACAGATATTAGAAGAGCTATCAACTGTATCCAGGAAAGGAATGAAAGGCTTGTGGTCTTTTTCAGTCTGCAAGTCCTTGCCATGGATGAAGGGATCCAGCTCAAGACTGAGATGTCTCTTCTTCTTTGGTGATCACTCATAGCCAAGTACGGTAATATTGTCTTCCATGAACACGTCTTAACAGTGAGTCCATAAGTGACTGTGAAGGCCAATTCTGGATCCACACTTCCTTCCACAGTAGGGACATAGGTTTCCAGGCAGGAGTTGATCATGGCGAGGGTTTACCAAGCGTGCCTTCCTCTTAGCACGTTTCTCCCTTTGGTCCTGAGTTTGAGTGTCTTCAAAGTCCATGACACCTTTGGTAAAGGCTGTACATCCTTTAACATCCCAGTTTGAGGGGTGGTAGAGGAGGGAATGAATAACAGCTTTCTTTCTCAAGGTCACTGAGAATGCTGCAAAGCAACATGGTTCTTATGCACCAAGGTTAGGTGGAGGTCCCTCTATAACATGCGAGTGATGCAGACATGAAACAGAAACTCTCCCCGCAAGTCTTCCCTAATTTTGTGGTCTCTAGAAGTTGAAGGCATATTGGCTTGGGATGATGGGGCCAAAAGTTACTTACTTATATGGAGTTTTCCTGAGTGAAACAGGATGCTTTGAACGCTTACTCTGCTTCCAGAGGGCACTCCTCTCATGTGAGGTCAATCCAAGAAAGGTAATCTTGAAAGAAACAAACAAAAAATGGAAATTGCCTATTACATGCAATTCAGGAAGAATACAGAAAGAAATGAAGCTCTACATGAAATGTCAGAGGTACCCAAAAGATAGTATTTTATTGCATTTTAATGAAGCCATAAAAAACAGGGCCCCTTTCAGTTAAAAGCATGTTAACAGTGGAAAAACTGTGAGAGAGGTACTACTAACAATTAATGCTGGGTTCACCATCCCAACTATTGACAGAAGTCTCAATATAAAGCTGTTAGAACTGTGTGCTTGAATCACTTCCTGTGTAATGCTATTAATGATTCAGCAACTTATTATTGGGCACAAGATACCAAGTCAAGAACAGTATCAATCTTAACTAAATTCTGTAAGCAGGCATTCTTATTTAAAATCATGTATTTTTTCCCCTGTGCAGTTTTAATAGCTCAACTAGAAACACATTTCCAATCATTGCCCCATATGCACAGTTCAAAATAGTCAAAATCAGGAGAAGAGAAGGGTAGATCTCAGACTGATGCCAGAAATAACTGCCAGTGGGAGGCGGGGGCTACAGAATCCTCTCCTCCTTAGGTTGAATGTGCTCATGAAGTTCAGCACATTCCGCTTGATCACAGCTTAAGGAAAATGAGCTAAGATGACCAGTATACGTATTTGTTGCTAATACACTTTTCCATACTTGTTCCTTTGCTGAAAATGAGTGCACAAGTGGCTACTTATGCAGCCAAGCTGGCATCCTTGATTTGTAATGACACAAAAATAAAGAAGAGGAAAAGGTGACTTAATGCTCCCAGGCAGCTATCTTCAAAGGTCATAAAGGGTTTAGCATGGAACAATGATGCACAGCTGAGCTGCCCGACAGTTTTCAGTTCAGCACTAGCCACTCCACTGGGCAGGATCAATTATTCATACCATATTTTTAGAAACTGGCAACAGGACTATTTTTCTCTCAAGTCCATCTGAACATAACATTCTCAACAAGCATTTGCCGCACGTGAACCTTAAACTAACAGCCCAATTTCAAAGGTCTAGTTTACTTGCTGCAGTTTGCGATCCTACAGCTAGAGCAAGATCCCAAATCTGGAAGTAAGGCAATTAAGAGCAAACTGGGCATGCTACACACCAGGGCAGGGGATGTGAGGCTTAAACCCTTTTATAAGCTGCCCAGGGAGACTGAAAATGAGAGCAACTCTGTTGTACAGTCACATTAAGTGGAGGACTTGTGCAATATTGGCTGCTGGTGTGCTGGCATTAGAGTTGGAACCAGTCCCATCTCTGGCACTGGGACACCAGTTTGTCCCTTATGCCAGTGCTGAAGCTACTATTCAAACCTCTGAGCTGCTGCATTTCCATAATTACTGGATCATCATTCCATCTATATCCAAACTTCAGAGGTGAGTGTGGATCTTTATGTAGCCAAAACACACAAGAAGAAGGGTATCAGGAGGCCTGGAGGAACTCCAAGGCCTGGAGAAGTACAAAAAGTCTTTTTTGGGGGAAGAAATGGACAGGGAACAGAGTCCTCCAAAACAGCCCAATGAGAATTTCAGTAGCCACAGAGTTGTTTTGGGAGGGAAACCAGAGTGAAATATCATGAAGGGAGGTGTGGATGACTAACAGAACAGAGGTTCAGTATTGAGATATTAATTATAGGGATGCAAGGGTAGGTTGCTGAAGAAGTATTACAACTGAAAAACCTTTAGGAATAAACCTTAGATAAAATCAAACAGTACCTGATAGAGCTGAAGGATTAGCAACAACATAGCCCATGACGTGTGAAAAGATATGAGTGTGAAAATGTACAACACCCATGGAGAACAAGACACAATCTGCGTGAAGGAAGTCCATGCTCCATCTTCCCAGTATGTTGTTGTGCAGTGTTCTGACCAATCTAGGACAAGGAATTTTTATTTTCAGTTTTTAAAAAAGGTGGCTTGAGAACAGATGATGGTGATCTACCCAGAAGATCCAATCTGTACATTTACTACAAAAGTATTGTTCACATATTTAACAAGCCACAGGAATAGCTGAATGTAAATAGGGAGTATCGTTCTCTCAGTGTGGCCAGGGTCAAAGATCTATTTGTAGCAGAACTCTTATGAATTGAAAATTAAAGCTTTGCGGAGAGATATTGCTCAACATGCACAAGCTTCCCTAACAAAACATAACCTCCATTTGTTCCATTGCCATTTACGTGATATTTTGTGTGTATGCCAGAAGCTGTGCATTTTGCAAGTAGAACTGTTCACATGGTAATTTCTCCTGATCTCAACTTTTCATATTCCAGATTATGAAAAGTTTTTTTTAAAAAAACAAACAAACATTTTTTGCTGGAACATGAAACAGTGGAATTTTCTAAAATGTTACTCAATACAAGGATAGGTATCAATATATAGCAGTTTGTGGCAAACTAATTAGTGGAAAAGGTGTAGGGAATACATACACAGAATTGTTCCGTATAGTGCCCAGATATTCACCATTGTCAGGAAAACGAGAAACAGGACAAAATAAGAATGGTTGCCAACACCTAGATTAGAAAAGTTGGTAAGGATTTGTTTAGACCACAGTCACAAGGCAATTCTTCCACACCATATCCCCAGTCATCAAAAAATGCACCCAAGTAATTCATGGAAACAAAACTAGTTCAGGGAAATTAATAACTAAAGTTCTACATGTTTTCTGCTATAAGAATTCAGGAGTTGGCCATTTGATATCCCACCCAAATCATGGCAGTGTTAACCGAACAGAAATGTGCATGTTTACTCTGAAAAGCTGACTTTTCAGAGGAAGGCTGACTTTTATATGTATAGGATTTCAGCCCAAAACTACATAAAATGTATTTTAAGTACTTCAAGCCAAGCGTTTTAACAATACCCAAACTGTGCAATGTGCATATGAAACTACTCTTACATTCTAACTGGTTGCGGTTCCCTGTGCAGCTTGTCAACATCCCATCACATAGCACTCAACTACTAAAGTTTCTCTACATGATGTATTAAGGGCTCTGCTTTGAAGTCTCCAAAAACATTCCTGGCACTAACAAGGGACTTCTAATTCTGCTAAAATAAGCTCACCTATGCATCGTCCAATCCAAATGCAATGCTGGTCATATCTAGCTACACATGAGTTGCAAGTGTGGCAATGCATGGATCTCAACGGTTTTTTCACCTTGGGAAGAATGCAGGGGAAAGTAATTAACTCATGATTCAGACAATATATTCACAGATGTCCTGATTAGCTTTAAATCTTCATCCTTGTTTACTTACAAAACCACACAAAACCCAACAATATGAGCCACCACTTTGGGTGGCCAAGATCATGGCTTGGTTGGATTCAGAGAAGCCTGTGTGCACATGCAAAGTGCTTCCACGTATGAATGGGAGGCGGGAAGGAAGGAAGTTCCCATTCATGTAACATAAAGGATACCATTCTGAAGACACCCACTACCTTTGGGGAAAGGGTTTTAAATCTGAATGCAGGCCAAGGCCAACAAGCAGGCTGCAAGAGCTGTTTGTTGCCATTGATGGACCACTTTTGTTGGCACTCCTAACAGGTCTTGTAACCCCTAATTCATGAGCAGAGCAGCTTGCAGGATTGGGCTGCAAAAAATATCACTTATTATATACAGTGGTACCTCGGGTTACAGACACTTCAGGTTAGAGACTCCGCTAACCCAGAAACAGTACCTCGGGTTAAGAACTTTGCTTCAGGATGAGAAAAGAAATTGTGTTCCAGGGGTGTGGCGGCGGCAGGAGGCCCCATTAGCTAAAGTGGTGTTAAGAACAGGTTAAGAACAGTTTCAGGTTAAGAACGGACCGCCGGAACGAATTAAGTACTTAACCCGAGGTACCACTGTATACCAAATTAAAGATATATCTGTGGAATTAAAAATAAATAAATCAATACTAGAACAAAGCATGACTTACAAGACACGATGTGCAAAAGGTTCTGAAATCCAAGGAGCCAGATTCTCCAAGATTAATAATATTCTGAAAGACAGATATTTTTCAATCATTTTATCTATCGTTTTTGTGAATCCTCATACTGGCATCATCATTGAGAGATCCTACATTCACCTTTATATACTTCTGTAAGGCCACTTTGGGTGCTGGGAGTAGGATTTTCATTCCTTTCAAGGCAGCCATGACATCCCAATCTAAAGTAGTTTATCTCTGCCTTATTAGTATCAGAAGCTTCTCCACACCCCTTCCTGGATTCTTTCAGCTTTAAATGACCAGAGGCTTAAAAGTTTACAGTATCTTAATGCTGTGTGTGTGTAACAAAAGAGTGGAAGGATGTTGCTGGCAAAGAAGTATGATGCAGGAGCAGTGTTTCTGAAACTGGGAAGTATTCCCTACATTATTATGGCCCTGGAGAGTCCTTTTACTTGTCCTTGTATATCTGACACAAGTTCCTATTTTCTTGAAGTGCTGACAGGTTTCCTTGCTATAGTCTTACAATTTCCCCAAGTTGCTATCACTGGTGGTGAATATTTACATTACGAGGAAAGTGCTAAGTAAAGTATCTCCAAAATGCATTGTTCTCAGGTGACAAATGTATAAAAAATATAATGTATTATAGGAAATCATGGCATACATTTGATGCAAGCAAAAAATACCTTTTTATTCTCTTCTTCTGTAGTCTTAATGAATCCAGGATCAGTTCTGATAGTTTTGTATAAATAATAGAAAAGACCCACGATACCAAGAAAGAAGGGAAGCCGAGAAATCGTGCCTGAAAAATGTAAGCTCCAGTTAAGGAATATGTCTAAGAAGGTGCTGGATTAGATGAGCCTTTGTTATGACCTAAGAAGGCTTTTTTATGCTTCCCAAATTCATGTATTGCTGCATATTAAGAATCCCTCTCCAAGGGCTCAGCTAGACTGGTACAGAAAAAGCCATTTATATGCATTGTATAAGCAATGTAAGTGCCTGGCATGCTCTGGTCCATGGGGTCATGAAGAGTCGGACACGACTAAATGACAACATCATAAGCAATATAACATTGTGCCACCAGATGGCGATGTGGAGTCCCATTTTTCTCTACTTGTTTTCCGTTTAAATTTACAATGCTTTAAACTGAAACGCTTCTTTGATGTGCCTAGGTCCAGCCCAAGCTACGCTTCAAAGTTGAATGGATGCCTTAATGCCTGCAAAGCATGCTACAATAACAATATTTACAAAATTGTTGTAAATAAACCACAACATAATAACACTGAAGCAGCAGTAGCGCCACTACTATAAAGTATCTTTATTAGAAGCCAAGCAAATATATGCATGCATTTTAGCTGGAACATGCCCAAGCAGTTCACAGGAATTAATCCAGATAATTGTATTAATGAGATCTCATTAGAAACCATGCAAAAAGAAAATACCACTTGAGAGATGAAGTAATTAACATTGAAATGCTATCTAGTACTAGAACAGATTAAAGATGGCTTAAAACAGTAATTATTGTTGCTGCCGAATCTCTGTTATCCCTTTTCATAAAAAATAAAGCCCCATGTGCAGAAGTTAAGCAAAATAGAGAGCTGAAAATACAATATTTGAATATCAGAATCATGTCACTCGCACAATGCATCCATGTGAATTAGCAATTCTATGCGAAATACAGCAGCTGCGAGCGAGAACATACTGTTGTACTAGGACAAACTTAAAGGCAATGTGGAGACAGAGATGTTTGTTATGCTGCTACCTAGCTGTTGTCTACCAAAACATGGCTAATCTTTTGTACCGTTAGCACAGTATATCAACACATCAGGCCGCTTGCACCATTCTCTCACTGGGTTTTGGTAATGCTTTGTTGGTATTCACCCAAACCCAGTAGGAATAAATTACTTGTATTTTATCTACCCTACATATAGGGGGAAAGGATGCTGCTGAGGAGGTGATCCAGACTGTATTCCAGTTAAAGACAAGGGAAAACTACTGGATTTATTGCCAGTATCTGCTTTCCTTTCCTTTGACGGCATAGCAAGACATCAGTGTTGTCAGAGGCCAACAGCCCTGACAGATGGGCGGCGGTACATGTTGCAGAAACATGACTCTTCCTTGATAAGAAAAAGCCCACCTATTGCCCCAAGCTGTCAGTACATTGAAAACTGTATTTTATGTTTCCACCTCAACCAATGTCTTATAGCAGCTTCCTATAAAATGTTAAAAGTCAGAATTTCTTTAGATTTCTACAGAATGAAAGCATTTTTATATCTGAAAGAACAAGACCAGTGTTTCTTCTATGCAATAAAACACAAAGGATATCAGGCAGGAACAAGATGAAACAGGTCCAAGATATCCAGAAGACAGAACCAAGCAAGAATGCTAATGGGAAGTATTGTAGTTTGTAGACCCCTACAAACTGCCTGAAAAGGAAATTTGAAAAACATTTCCATGAAGTATACAACATTTAAACATTCAAAATAACACCTGACATAAAAACATTCAAAGTAATATTTTAAAAACTTCAGCAAATTTATTTTTCAGGTTATGCATAAAAAAATATTTTTGTGTGTTTGAAAGGGTTACAACAAACCACAGTTCTGAGTTTATATGTAACATAGAACTGCAGTTTGTTCTAAAATGAATTAGAAGCTTTCAATATTTCCTTCTTCCATGAAGGCAGGGGATGGAGAGTCCCAAAGCTCATGCATGCTTATCTACAAGGTGGGAAACCATGGTTTCCTGTGATGTCTCAACTGAGCCTTCCTAAATCCCCCACCCCAAAACAAAGAAAGAAACAAAGACACACACACACACACAGAGAGAGAGAGAGAGAGAGAGAGAGAGAGAGAGAGAGACTTAAAATACACTGTTTACGCTGATGTAGATTTGAATTATGTTCCAAGGCTGCTTCACACATTACTTTTTTTTTTCTACACAATAGAAGCTTTCAAAACATATGTAATCACTTGTAAGCAGTCCTACAGACATGACACGCCTTGCACATCCACCCGGTGCACACATTGTGGGAAGTTGCAGTCAATTACTGCTGCATGTAGCCAATCAATGACACATTTTTCACTATGGAAGTAATTTCTATGTAAGAAAGCCATAATGTGTCCAGCAGAACTTTTTTCCTTTGGATTCTATTCAGTGCCATCTCTCCATCCAATACTCCAAGTGCCACAATTAATATTGTTGAAAGACTACCATCTTATTGATGAAAGAGGGCAATGCTTGTTGTGGCTCATAGTTTAGGAGGTGAGCATCTTAACCAGGCCATGTGTTTTCCCTTTAACTTAAAACGAGTTCCTTGTTGATCTTCTAGGAACACAAGGCACAACTCTTTGCAATGTAGAAATAACCACAAGGAAGCTAGGGGCACCTACCTTGCAAGCAAGGACATGATAACAAATATGAAGACTAGCAAGCTTCCTTTCAACAGCCATGAATCTGAATTTAAGTCCGCTACATATCCTATAGCCCATATCAACGCCAACGATGACACTAGCAAGAGTAAGAACTACAATAAAGAGAAATAGTATCAGTTTCATAATAACATGGTATGGAGGGAACAACATGTGGAAGTTGGAAAACAGATCAGAAGAAACTGATGCTGAAGAATGGGAAGGGGAGAGAAAAATCGTATCTCACAACTCAGAAATGCTTGAAGTTGCCTTGCTTATCAGCTAGAAAGTAGAGCATATCTGGCATCACTCAGGTACACCCAATGCTTCCCAGGGGGTACTCAGGGGTACTCAGTACCAACGCCTCTGTATGTTGTTGCAACTGTGGCACTTGCTGTAACAACTTCATGGTGAAAGCTCATACCAAGAACTAACTTAGTTGGTTTTTAAGGTGCTACTGGAAGGAATTTTTTTTGTTTTAACTTCATGGTGAGTACCATCACCTATTTTTCTAGGGGGAAAAGCACTGTGTACATCTTTTCACTTGACTTCTGCCTCTCTTGATCAGGAGCAAGACCCCAGAAGTACAATTTCCCTCTTCCCCAGCCAGATAACAATCATTTAAAGTTTTTCTTTAATTGTGCAAAATATTGAAGCTCAAGAGGTGCATTAAAAAAACCCCCAAAAACTTTACGATTAGAGAACCATAGCCAAGTATTTGGCGCAAGCGAGTGTTTAAATAAGTATGTGATTGTACACCCACTACCTCGTTTGTCTCTTTGACCTTAACACTCACTTACAGTTTCAAGGTTCAGACCCTAAGAGGACTCTTGTGGCTGTCAAAGAATGGGAGACTTTGCCTTATTTGACTTTCTCCATGACAGAGCAACTGTGTTAGAAAAGCATATCAGGAGCAATTTTCTCTTCCTTTAAATTTAAATTTAATTTAAATTTAAAGGAAGCATCCAATGGTCTGAACCAACAACCCTGAATTCCTTGAGTCTGCTGATTGTCCATTTTCTTTCTACCAACAATACACAAGCTCTTACTTTTCCTAAACCCATCACGAGGTTTCTCTCCCAGCTACATGTTCTCTTTGCTTTCATAAACCTTTTGCCTCCACCACTCATTCTTTGAGGTTGACTCAGCCAGCAAATTCTATCAAGTCCTGGTTCAGTTCCAGCCTAAGCGGTAAGTGGGAATCTGCAAGCATTCCTAACTCAAATGGGTTTTCTTTAAAAGTGCACTGCTGCATGCCAAGATGTGTATCACTATACAATACCTCATACTTTCCTAGAATCCTCAGAAACCTGGATTTTTTTCTGGCTCTCAGTTTCTCTTCTTCACAAAGCAGATGAACAAGTAAGCGATTTTTAGTTTGATGAGCAAGGTCAAGCGGCCTCTCACCCTTCAAATAAAAAGTTTTAAAGTTCTTTAAAAACCAAGTAGGAGGAAGAAAAGCTCAAAAAGCTTATGCAAGCAAGAACATAGCACAACATCTTCTTATTTCAGGCCTAATTGTTAGCAACCCTGCAGGTTCAGGGAATGCCTCTCTAGCCATACGTGAGCTCGTGGCACCATGTTGGCAACCTTAGTTCTAAAGAAGCTTGACAAAACAAACCCTTAAGTTTACCTTGTAAGAATAGAAACTTACAGAAATGTTTAAAAGTTAAAGGGTGCAAGGAGATTAACGGATATATTAGCTTTCTGCAAATGAATCCAATTATGAGAAATAAGTGAACTATTGTAACACCAGCACTACAAATAGATGGGTTTTTTAATAGTCCTCTCTATATGTCATGCAGTCCTAGCTCCAAACAAAGTTAAAATTAAGTAGTGCTAAAATCCCAAGAGATATACCAGGATACTCAAACGGGATAATGCTTTTAAGTATTCTGCAAAACAATAGGAGCACAGATTAAATGCCTTATCATGTATTGTAATGCTACACTCAATTGCCTTGAGATCTACCATATTATACTTTGGTTTATGTGTATGGTTGAATTACTGTCAAAATCTCGTATTTATTCAGCTACCCTATTTAAAACCACAATTCACATACAACTGTGCTGGCTAGGGAAATGGGGTTTGTAGTGAAAAACATCTGGAGGGCCCCTGGTTGTCAAAGGCTGCCATAAAGAGAACAGGTGTTTTTAGAGACCAGGTGTTACCTGTTCTAATAATAAGCTATTTCTCTCCCCGCACTCCACAAAAGATGACCACTTATCCTATTTACAAGTTTCCTCAAATTGATTTCCCTCACAAATAATTATGAAGCTACACTACTCCATTTTTTTGAACAGAACAGCCATGCAGGTGAATGTGGTGTTTTCCTCTACAAGTATTTATTAAAGTAATAATCGTAATATTAACAGCTGGTATCCAAAGGACCATATCCAACACAGCAGCTCCACTCATGCAAGGGACTTTCCTGCATGCCACTGAACTGCCTCTCCTTTCCTCTCGTTTTCCACACGCCCTCAAAATAAGCTCCTAAGGGTTGGGGGACCCTCTGGAGCAGGAGGGGGGCATGGGAGAAGGAGAAGAAATGGAAGTCCCACTGTGCCCATGGATTCCTGCTGGTGAAGTGTTGAATACAACCAGAGAGATGTGCACAAGGGCTTGGGCATGATCCATGGAATTGACATTTTCATGCCATATCACAGACTACCATGCCATATCACAACCTACTTTTGAAGGCACCAACAGATTCAAAAGTGGTTATCCACATGGCATGGAGAGTGAAGAAACACAAGCCCCAAGCCCTCTTGGGTGCACAGCCATGGAGTCCTTTGGATCTCACCCAATATTTTTTCTGCATTCTAAACACTACAAAGTACTTTACAATACATGATTGCAGTAATCTTTACAACCCTGTAATGCAAAGTTTTTATTATCCCCATACTGTAGATAAAGCCATTTTGTGAGTTTAAGATGAACCAGGGACTTCCTGACTCACACTCCAAGCCACTATACTATAGCAAATAAATAGTTCAACAAGATTCTTTTTCTTTTATTTCTTGTGAGCTGCCCAGGTAACCGATGGTGTTGGATGGCTTATATAAATAGTTAGCAACAACATTGTTTTTAATATTTGACTGGAAGCGCCCAGAGTGGCTGGGGAAACTCAGCCAGATGGATGGGATATAAATAAATTATTATTATTATTATTATTATTATTATTATTATTATTATTATTACAACAGTGCTGACCATGCTTATGTACAGGTAAGGCATCTAGATGCACATATATAGAACTTCTGACCACCATGGGGAGTAATATTATCTGTGATTTCAGGAAACAGAATGGAGCGGAGCAGAACAGAACAGCCTAACTCTTGTGGCTAGCATTGCTCTTTGCTTTGAAACAGAAATAAAGATATTTTTGCTTTTGATGGAAAAAGACTGTAGCCCTGAAGCTGTGCTTTGAAAACTGTATTGTGATTTTAATAGCCAGGAGGCTCTTTATTGATGAAAACAAACTCATACCTTGATATTTTTGATGTCCAGACTCGACCCAGCTTCTAGCAACACATCTACAGCACTAACATTTCCTGATACAACAGCCCAGTGCAATGCAGTGTTTTTCTCTATGTTGTCTACAGCTTTGAGGGAAGGATTAAACTTTAACAGAAAACGAGTAGGTTCCGTCCTAGATGAAAATATATACAAGTCAGCAAAGAGAAAACACACATCACCTTTAAAATGTATATATTTTAATAATTTATTTTATTAATAGTAATACTGGTATGCTGTTACCCAGGAATCAATTCTAGAGGTGTACTCATGTTAATCTGTTACTGCAAACAGAAGAATGTGGTACATTTAAGATTTAAAAAGTCTTAATAAATTTGGCACAATCAATCTGTTAATCTTTAAAGTACCACAGGACTCTTTTTTGAGTCACTTTGGAATAAGGACATCTAAACATCTGAAGTAAAATATTCAGCGCAGGACATAGAAGATTCATGACTGCAATCATTTTTCTGTGTTTTTGACAGAGGAAAGCATTTCAAGAGCAGAGAAGTGGTATCGTTGAGCTGGACAAGATGCATAGTGAATAGATATACATCTTTGCCTATTTAAAGAATTTGTACATGATAGAAAAAGTTATAAGCAGCTTACGAGAAACAGCAAAATTACAGAAAGGAGAAGAAACAGAAATACTTAGGATTATGATATTATCTGCAAAAAGGTTTTGCCTGCAGTAGAGAAATAAGTGTTCAACATGGATGTATTGATTTCATGACAGTTACACTTATGGGAACTCATCATATTTTCCATTATAAAATAAACTCTGAACAATTGCTTTGGTAATGAATATGTCACTTGCTATTTCTTCATGAAATATTTGAGCTGTTTTGAAATAATACAGGTTAAATGCTGCAATCCTATGCATACTTATTCAGGAGAGGTCTCAGTGAAATCAGTGCAACTCACTTCAGAATAAACATTTTACAATTATACAGCACCTTAATTATAATCATTACTTACCCAATTACTTTGTGTGCTGACAGCATAAGAGGTGTTTGTCCATTATGATCAGTTGTATCTACACTCTAAAAATGAAAATATATTACCATTTCAGGAAATGAAAGCCTAAGCTAGATGTACAAACAGAGCCATAAATTGACAATCCTGCATCAAATTACGGTAAATTAAGCTTCTTATTTCATTGAACATTTACAGCTGAATAACATTTTTGTATGGCCCACAGGCCCTGCCTTTCTTACTCTGGTATATATGATATGTATCAATTGTTCTCATGTACTGGGAGTTCTAGAACTGGTACCACTAAAAAGCAGCACAGCACACTCTGGCAACTTTATTTTCTATAAATATACACACCAAATCAGAGACGTTAATAGGAAAAAGTGATATATCTGAATGGCTTACCTTCAACTGTCATTTTTGGTTAGACTATTAAGTTTTACAGCATGAAGTATTAAATAATAAATTATATTAAATGAAAATAAGATGTGCTAGGCAGAAGCAGGTTGGTGCATCTAAAAAACCACTAATATTACTAGAAGGATTTTTCAGCTCTGCCCCTATCTGGCAATTCTTTAAAACAAATTCATCAGTGGTTCAAGATGCTACTTCAGCAGCTGCATTTTGCAATGTTATCAGTGATGAAAATGGGAAGAAACTGATATGTATGGGATCTGAGGAAAAAAACATGCATTTTAATGCACTTTTTAAACCAACTAAGTATGATAGTATGAATTGGGCTGACAGATAAAGAAATCTTCAAATTGACATGTTAAGCACTGAAACAAAGGCTAAGAGCTTGAGAAGCAGTACCAGACTCCTCTGGTTATCAAGCTAGAATAACAGCAGTTTGTGCAGTTGGAGCTGTAAATTAAACTGGAAAATTAAATAGACTCATCCAAAAGGCTGTTGCAAAAGGAAGTAAACATCTGTGGCAGGATGTAGTGATTTACTTTTATTTGTGCAGCTATGAAATGGGATTTCATAACAGTACCACTATTAGGATCCAAGTCATCAGTAAGGTTTCATCTCATAATAGCACCCACACAAAGGAAGTGCCCAGTGTAATATTAAGTTTATTATACTAATAACATACCTGACCCTTTGATATGAGGTAAGCTATGACGGGCATGTGCTGAAAAAGCACAGCTAAATGCAAGCTGCTATATCCTTCACCATCAATTAGAGTTGGGTCTGCTCCACATTTTAACAACAGTATGACCATAGACAAATGCCCTTGTCTGGAAAGAGACAGAAGTGTTTAGTTTTAGAACACTACCTGATATAGAAAATATAATGCATTACGGTATTTCTTATGGAAAAGAGAAACACTGATACTGCCAACTGCCGGCTTTAAAACTGTAATTTGGAATTACATTATTAGCACAAAAACTATTGATAGCAGCCACACTATTAGACACTAGCAAATGGAAGAAGAGAGATATTCCTATTGCTAGGTGATTGTATGAGGGACAGTAACTGATGAAGCACTGATTGGATTAGAATAAGAAACAAAGATGAAAAATTGGGCTGGATTCACCTAACCAGCCCCATCAGCAGGAGCCCTGCAAAAGGATTTCCACTTGTACAATGTGACTTTTTCACCCTGTCCTGTGCCCCCGGAAACTGGCTTGGAGGCATCAGGAGAGCCCCCAGAACAACATGCCCCTGGGGTAGGAAAGCAGGAATGGTTTCATCTGGCAAGCACTGCAGGTTCCCAGATGGAATGGTTGTGCTATGTTGAATTCTACCCACAGACTTTATTTACTTATGGAATTTTTGAATGGACATATTAACAATAATTTGGTTTCAAATGAGAATGTCAATTCTGTGAGCTTGGCTATTTCCCTTTTTTTCTAGGTGTATATATATTGAGTGGTGTAGAAGTGTTTGACTAGTACACAGTAAACCAGGTGCAAATTCACATTTATTCATGTAGCTTACCTTGGGCCAATCACCAGCTCACAGCCTAACCTAATAGGGCCCAATTGCACTGGCTGCCAATTAGTTTCCAGGCCCTATGCAAAGTGCTGTTTTTGAATTATATAATCTTAAATGGCTCGGGACCACAATACCTCAAGGACTGCCTCTCCCCATATGAACCAACCTGGGGATTCGAAGGGTGCCAACATAAGAACGGACCTTTACTGAGGTGGCTCCTTGTTTGTGGAATACTCTTCCCAGGAAGGCTTCCCTGGCGCCATCATTACATATCTTTAGGTGTCAGGTGAAAATGTTTCTCTTCAATCAGACCTTTGGTGATTAACTTTCTATGGCCTTTTAATTTTTTTTGGGGGGGGGGGCTATTGGTGTTTTTCTTCTAACAGATTTTGTGTTTTCATTGTGTATTTTTATGTTGTGCTGTGATCTTCAGATGAAGGCTGGCATTAAAAACAAATAAATAATGCAATAAATAAATATTGTGCTTATTTAGAAAACTGTATTAAAATCCTGAAATTGAATGAGCCATTAAACCTGGGCAAGAACTTTGCCTTTTGTTTGTGTTTCTTATTTTTATGGTCAGCTGACTTTTTGCCAACAACTGAGGTGAAAGAAAAGAACAGAGAAACAAATGAGATGAGAGAGAAACAAATTAGTAGTTATATAAAATTAGTAGTTATGTATGGGTCAGGGGAGATAACAAGAGAGTGAAAACTACACCTTTCTAGCAACATAATTTTCACAAAAGCAAAACTATGTTTCCCTCTTGCATCACATGTAACATGCATACACTCAAGAAGTCTAAAGCATGATTGGCTCTTCATTAATTCCATACCTAACAGCCCAGTGAAGTGGAGTGGAATTTAAATCACCTCCTAGTTGATCCACCACTGCACCTTTGGAAATAAAGAACCTGTGGTAACAAACAAACAAAACGACAATGCATAAATAAAACGGAATGCTTGTTCTAAAAGTGGATCGTTCACTGAACATTTGCCCACAATAGAAATAAATTTATTCAAGAATTAGCAATACAGTCTTATAAAAAACAGAAATTTTAACTCTGTCAAAATGATGCCTTTTTCTTCAGTCACCCAAAATGCATTTTGAAAAATAACCATTCAGTGGTTATCATGGCAGTTTTAATAGCTAGAAGTATACCACTTCGGGTCTGAGAAGGAACAAGTTCTTGCAAATATTTTAATACACATCTGAGATACTAACATAAATGGCACTCTCTGCTGTTGTTGGGGAACAACAGCAGAGAGCGCTATTGCCCTTAAGACCTGCTTGTGGGCTTCCCATAGGCACTTGGCTGGACATTCTGGGAAACAGGAGGCTTGACCTAGATTAAGCCACTGGTCTCCTTAAACTTGGAAGGAGTGGCAAAATCCTTTCCTGGCCGTAATTGCAAGGTTGTTCTCCCAAATGAACCGGCACAAACACTAAGTTGCTATCAGAGTCCCTATTCCATGTACTTTGACCCTTAAAGATGCAGCAGACAGGGAAAAGGGTCGGGAGATTTCCTGTAATGGCAGTAAGAGTCAGAAATAGCCTCCCAAGAAAGGTCAGCATGGGCTCATCTTTAGATAGGCATTTTTATTACAATAGGCCTTTGGGTCCTTTTGTCAATGTATTTTGATCATTTGATTCTTAATCTGTTTTGGTTGGTTGTTATTAGAGTTAGTTTACGCCTAGTTTCCATTATTATATGACACAGCAAAGTACAAACGTATAAAAATAAAAACATACGCTTGTAAAAAGACATGTGGCTAATTTACAAATATCATGGTATTGTTTAATTGATTGGCAGATAGCTGTGATGCAATTTTAACGAATCTTAACGACTGCAATTTTTCCTTTTTCCTGTAAGACCTATTGCAGTCGTTAAGAGTCGTCAACAGGCTCATCACAGGTATCTGCCAATCACCCATTCCCACCACCCTTCTGAGTAATACCCCTCCCCACCTTCTCACTATATAGAAGGGACTGGTGACTTCTGTTTCAGTGTATCTGAAGAAGTGTGCATGCACACGAAAGCTCATACCAAGAACTAACTTAGTTGGTCTTTAAGGTGCTACTGGAAGGAATTTTTTTTGTTTTGACTATGGCAGACCAACACGGCTACCTATCTGTAAATGGTATTGTTTGGCATTCTGTGTACTCAAAGGCGGCATCTGGAAGAAGAAACACCAGTCAGGCAGGCTAAAAGATTTTGCACTGCTTTTACTGGTTCGCTGGTCTTAAAATATAATAGTATGTTGTCTTTGCCCTGACTGAACTGGGACTGCTCTGAACGTTCAAAATGATGCTAGCTGATTTCGCAAAAAGTTTTGAAAATTTTAAAGAGCCATATTTTCTATGAAGTAGTTTAGTGGAATGCAGAACACATAGGCTTGATCCAAGAATAATCAGTGGAAGAAAAATAACTGAATAATGCACTAGCCCTTACACAAGAGTTTACAGGTGGCTTTCTGCAGTGCAGTGTCACAATATATCAGGGGTTGTGTTAAAGTATAAGAAACAGTGTCTTGATTATGAAAGTTTCTCCTAGCAGTCAGATTCTTGCCTTGTGCAGAATATCAACTTAAATATCTGACTCATGCAAATGGCTATTTGGATTCCACCCACAATTCAAAGTAAGGCAAATAACAAAACTGCAGTTACTGAAAACTAACATTTTTTATATTATCTGTAACCATTATATCAATTATATTTGATCTTAAGACTCAGAAGCCTCACAAAGGTCACACTAACAAATGTGAATAGTAATAAAATGAAGTTTCACAGGCATAACTAATGCACAATATGGACAGGTATTTCTAAAACTAAGCAACATATTTTATTTATTTAAGGTGTTTGTAGGCCACTTAATCATTAGAATTTATTAGCATTCTAATATAATATTCAATTAGATAATTTAACAGATTACAAAGAAAAAACCAAACAATTTTTTTATCTGTTTCATTTATATACAGTCCAAAGTCCTTACACATGCAATCACTGACAAAACTTACTTTACAAGATCAAGCCGATTATTGATTGCTGCCCAGTGAAGAAGAGTAACATTTTCTTTGTCTGGCTGTCTTACATCATACCCTGCTTCCACCAATTCCTGACACCGATCCAGCAGGCCATATCTGAAATCAGAGTACAGTAAGATAAATTTGAATGGCAAAGAGTTATAGCTTTACTCTAAGTCATCATTATGTCTAAATCTGACAGTAAGAGTGGACAATACAATATATTACACGCACCAACACAGAGTCTCTGGAATGCAACTTTTATTCCAGGAAAGCAATCTAGCAGGGGAGGGGAAGACTTTCCTATGAGAAACAAATCATTTTTGAGCAACAGGGAGAGAAATAGCTAGGCTAACACACACACGCACACTACATATTTAAATGCTGGTTACTAGTACCTTGCTCACTTATACAACATACTGTAGCTGAAATTCAATGCATTACTTTATAACACGTGAATTATTCAAGAAACTTACTGAGTTGCTTTGACAATATCAAAATTACTGTAGTCCTCTGCAAAAGGAAGCATATCTTGTTCTTTTGGTAGATCTTTTTCTTCATACATGTTAGACCAGCTATGTCCATGATGGCCAAGGGGACCGTGGCTATGATTTTTACACTGTTAATGAACAATTAACATATTTCATAAGAAATATTTTACCCGAAAACATTGTATTCTTAAGAGAGGCTGTTGCTTACTTGCAATTTACAATATGTATTCCTGTTATAAACCATCTGCCATATACAAAAAAAATAAGTAATGGGAGCATTTAATCCAAGCCTCTGAGTAATTTGCATTCCTACCCATGTGTGGGAATTAGGGCAAAAATAAATAAACAACAATGAGGGAGCACATAATCCCACATCCCAGTTCATGGTCAAACATATCAACTTATGCATCTACAGTGGTACCTCGTGTTAAGTACTTAATTCGTTCCGGAGGTCTGTTCTTAACCTGAAACTGTTCTTAACCTGAAGCACCACTTTAGCTTATGGGGCCTTCCGGTGCCGCTGTACCGCCAGAGCACGATTTCTGTTCTCATCCTGAAGCAAAGTTCTTAACCCGAGGTACTATTTCTAGGTTAGCGGAGTCTGTAACCTTGAGCATATGTAATCTGAAGCGTATGTAACCCGAGGTACCACTGTATACAAAAGTACACATGAACCTGTGTCTTATCCTATTATCCTGTGTCTCTTCCTATTACACAGAGCTAAGCAGAGCTTGTCTTATATGGAATGAAGGTGGCCACTAGTGAATCAGGCAGAACGCAGTGCAGGCTTAAAATGCGGGGGGGGGGGGGGGAGCTTGAATGCAAATGACTGAGGTTTGAACTAACACAAGGAGTGAGAGACAACTGGACTAAGGAAATGAAAAGGGCCTAAGGAAATGAAATAGGAATTGGTTGGTTGGCATCCCTTCTGTCTTGGATGAATGAAACACTATTAATGAGTGTCCCAAGGAAGGAAGACAACAGAGAAACAAGTTCAGTCACACGTGTACAGTCACAGCTGAGAACAGTTTCTGACAGCAATTTAAAAAAGGGCAGGGTGACCAAAGGTAGGCAAGCCTTTGCAGAGAGCCTCTGAGCCAAAGGCTGATTTCACCTTCTTAGTATTTTTTAAAAGCTTCCTTTTGGATTAGCATTGGCTTCTGCTTCCTAATTAAGCTGAAGAAACAAATATGACTGAAAACCAAGATGGGGAAAGGAGGCAATAAGGAATTTAGATAGGCTGGAAAAAAAACATTGCTCCCTAGTATGAATATTTATGGAAATCTCTGCACTATTAATGAAGGAATGTATCACAATCAGTTTCAGATGATATTTTGAATGTTAACTTCATACCATAATGACAGATTCATAGAATGTGAATATTAATCATTACATATAAATATTAGTACTTTCACTACAATATATTTAGGAATGTTATATGTATATGTACACACACACTTAAAAGTCTTCTTTTAAAAGTAATAGGAAAGTCACTGGAAGGCATAGGCTCTAAAATAAAGGGTGATCTCATTGACGACATAGATGGATGAATGAGCCATTTAATGACAGGAAGTAAAAGTAAGGATTACAATACAATTTCCCTCCAGAAACTTGCAGGTGACAAAGAGTCTCTGGCCAATCAGAATTCAGATCAGAAAAGATGGAGATGTTTCCCAAGGAATGTACATTGACATCAGTGTAAGATGCTTGCTGGAGGGAACTTTCCCAAAATTGGTCAACGCATAAACATCCAAGCAATCTAGAGCATTGTCATACAGGTTCCTAGAACAACATGGATACACCAAGGAGAATAGCAGTATTTGTGAAAGCTTCCTCCCTGAAGTTGCTAAGCGAGAACCCTGCAAGGGGTGTAGGATGTCGGTGTAGCTGCTAATCGGTGCAGCTCCGCTCATGCACCTTTTCCACTTATGAGCTTTTCTACTGAGTAGGGCTGGTGTGTCTCAGCAGAGCACCTCTCCCCATATCAATAAGAATCTTTGATCAGGATCAATTAACAACAGATCATCATCTTCCTTTATATGGCATCTCACATTCATTTTTGGTTATATGCCTCATCCAAGTTCTCTCCATCGTTCTCTGTTGTCTGAATCTTGCATCCACGTAAGCCCTGCTCCTAGTTTTGTATTGTCCACACACAGATCAGTTAAGCTGAACACTCTTTATTTGAGGATGGGGGGAAATGTCTGTAAATGCAACACCTTTCGTGGGGGAGGGTGATTTCAGCTCTTGTTACCAAAAGGAGGCTTGAGTCAGGTCCGCCCATAGTTGAGTGGAGGAGAGTGAGGAAACTGGGATCCTCTTCCCATCAGCCCAATACTGCCATACCAGCAAACATCCCTTCAGCCCCACCCCCATAAAACACCTGAGAGGCTGCCCCTCCAAAGTTGATGGGCATTGCCATTCAAGTGGTGCCACATATTGTGATCGATCATGTGGGGCGGGGCTTACCTGCACACACACACCGGCCTATATATATATATAGATAGATAGATATAGTCCAGCTGTTTTTGGACTACAATTCCCATCATCCCTTGCCACTGGTCTTGCTAGTCAGGGATGATGGGAGTTGTAGTTCAAAAACAGCTGGAGGCACAAGGTTGGGAAACACTGTGATACCTGCAGTTTCACACACTGTGAAAGGATAGCAGCCGCGGGCTTTCCTATACCGGCTGCTGCCTCTGCCCCCGACCAACCTCTCCATGGGATCAGATAGGATCATGCCTTCCCCTTGGGGTTTTGCTTCTGATCGTTGGGCGGTGGGAAGGAGCAGGATCCGCCCCCTCGGGAAACAACTCCCCACCCCCCCGTGCTTTCCTTTTTTCTTCTTTGGAAGGGCACAAAGCGGGGGGGGGGTGGAAGGAGGGCCAAGAGACGCCATCTCCTCCTCCTCCTCGCTTTCTTCCGGCCTTACTGCTCCGCTTCTAGGCCTCTCCCTCCCCGGCCCTCGCTTAGCAACCCCTCCAGCTTCCCCCCCGGCTAGCGGCCTCCACTTCTGCCCGCCCCCCCCTTTCGCGACCCCGGTGCTCACCTCACGCCCTCCGCAGCCTCCGCCGCTGCCCTCCATGCCAGGCCGCCAAGACCAGGCCCAGCCCCGCTCGCCTGACTAGAGCCACTTCTTGGCGCCGCTTCCTGGTTACCGACGCGCACCTTCCCCGCCGCTCTGGCCCAGGAGGAGGAGCTGCTGCAGGAGACGGAAGAGCGGCGGGCCTCCCTGGCTGCCCCGGCCCCTGGCGGCGGGGAGGCAGCCTGCAAGGCTCCCCAGGGGAAAAGGCGCCTCTGCCTCCGCTCCCCAGTTGTATCGCACGCGAGTTAAAGCCGCCACGTTGCGCTCCTACACTCGCGCTTACCTGAGAGGAGGCCCCATGCTACACGGGTCTTCATCCTGTGCATACGGTTGTGTGGTGTGGGTAAGGGGGCCAGGGGTGAGTGGGTCGGTGGGTCGGAGGACAGAGCTCATGCAGTGACATGTCCTCTTATTCCTGTTTTCATTTGCTCCAGGCTAACGCAGCTCAAAGGCTGCACCGCTGCACGCCGTCTTTGGGAGGAGAAAGCCCCCTGAAAATAACAATATATTACTTATACCCCACCCCCAAATCCGGCTGTGTTTTCTCAGCCTGAATCTGTTAGCTGAGAAGCTAGCGCGTATCGTGGGGCCGCTCTTACTCCCTGAGTAAAACAAGGCAACTAGTTGGTCTGAAAGTTCCACTGAAAGCAATGGGGGGCTTCCGTTTTGACTACGGTAATTTGTTCCTTTTCATTTCCGCCGTAGAGCTGAAAGGGAAATATTAAAACCTAGCTGCTAAGGCTGCAATCCTGTGCCCTGCAGGGCGCAATGGGAATACCCTGCCTTCTTAGTAATCATGTACCGTATATAAGGAGGTCAGATCAGCATACATGATTTTCTCTAAACAACAATCGTGAGGTTGATGACTTGAGAAAGAAACTGAATGAGCATTAGAACCCAGGTCTTCCCGATCAAAATTCAACAGTCTTAATGGCTGAAGCCCCTCTGGCTCCTTTATGTATGGAACTGAGCTATAAAGATGTTTGCAGATGTTGTTCAGATCAAGATAAAACAGCAAGTATTCAAAAGGTGGGGAAGATGCACCTCGTAACATTGTAGTTTTAGAAAATTAAGTTGATCACATTATTATTATTATTATTATTATTTATTAAATTTGTATACCACCCTCCAAAGATCATAGGGCAGGTCACAACATAAAAATACAAATGGAAACATAAAATACATAATAAACAAAAGTAAAATAAACCAGTAATTATGGTGATCCATAATTTTTCCATTACAATTGCTTAAGGTTTCTTAGCACCACCACCAATAGTAGGAATAGCCAACCTGATGCCCTCCAATTAATGGACTACAACTCTCAGCAGCCCCAGCTACCAGTTATGGATGATGGGTGTTGTAGTATGACAACATCTCGTGAGCGCCACCAGCTGCACCTGCAATACTGTGAATAACGCATGGTACATTTGTGTGCTTCAAAGCATGCGGCATGAAATATCTGGTTTCCACATCATTCACCATGTAAGACCTTGTGTAAGATACTGCACAATGCCTTGCTTCTACCTATACAAGCAAACTATTGGATTTGCATTCTCTGTGCTTACATAAACTTACTGGCACTAAATTCAGAAAAGTCCATGCGTACAGGGAAGAGGCCTTATGCTTGTGGAATCCAACCCAATATCCCAACACAAATCAGTTGAAAGTGCTTGGGGCTTAGACTATTCATGAATCACAGGGAAGTGTATTGTATTTATAACAATAAAGATATTCTGTTCTGGAAAAGATAACATTTTTGAAGATCAAGGTGATCCTTTTATTAAAAACATGCTTGATTTCTACATAGCAGACCGATAGTTTCCCATCTGTCAGTAGACTTGGTGAGCCACTGTTGTTATTATGCTATGTACATACGTGAAAATTATGCTTTCCTAATTACGAAAAATATATTCTTGCATGTGAAAAATGTGGTAAGCAAGCAAATAAAGCAACTTTAATTCCGTGGCACTATATCTGGGTGGGAGCAGATTTAAAAAGACAGGATAGAAGAAAACACTCCACTTTATTTTTACATTATGTCAATGCATGAATGGGAAGAATACTCTGCCTTCTTTCTTCACCTTTGAATTTGATTTTGTGAAAACACTATTCCAGTACTGTTTTCATAGTAAACAGAAAGCATCAAAGCCATTTAGGGCCAGGCAAGGGAGTTTTGCATTTAACTATAGGGTAAAGCCTTGATGTCTATCACCAGCTAGTCTTCCTCACCCTAACATTAAGCTGTATACTCAAGAGGTGTTACTGGAAAGACTGCATATGAAGTTTAGGCTAGGTGGTTCCTTGTCAAACAGGAACTTAGTTCTCAAAGTGGTAAACTATCTGCATCTAGTATGCAATTTTGAAAAAGGCAGAAGTGTTGCTATTCCCACTTAAAATATATGCATTCCCATAAGAGGGTGAACTTGTATGCAGAAAACATCTATGATAATTAGTGAGGGCAGTATTCCAACACAGTTCTAGAATGTGATTTTTATCACAATTAACAGAACTGATAAGAGACCTTCTACCAACCCAGCTGTCATGTTTTAGAATCATGTCCCTTCTTTATCCAGTATGCATCTAGAGCTTAACTACTGCTCCAGAATCTCTGATGTAGTTACAATAAGCCTATCTGAAGACCAGATATCAAATGGTATTGTAACTGGATCTCTGTTCATTTATAGCTGACCTGAACAATCAAACTCCAATTGAAGCTATCAAGAATCACCACTCTTCAAACCACAGGGGAATGAATAGAAGTTTTAAAGGGCCAGTCATTTGCCTGTGGGTTGTGTCCCAGAGTGAAGTAACATTGTAGATTCAGTTACAACCAGAGGCATGTTCACACACAAATGTTCCAAGTGTAGATGGATGCATGGATGTGCTTTCGATCCCTCCCCCTAGCATCCTTGTGGCCAGCACACAAGCAAACCTTGTCCCCAAAGTTCTCACGAGCATCTTGCCCACCACCCCATTCTGAACCTCCCTTGCGTTGCCCAATGGAAGTCTGCAGGTGGCTTCTACTTCTGTGAAGTTGAACATGTGAAGTTGAGAAGAAACTTCTTCCATCATGTGCAGAAAGTTAGGCACTTTCAAGCAGATGCAAGACCTTCCTCACACAACATGAGGACAGGTAGGACAGGCAGGGGAAAGATCCATGAGGACACTGGTGGCAGGGCTTGTGTGTGTATTCCTGTCCCTGTACACACTTTGGAATCTGTGTGTGTCCAAGGTGTCAATCAGAATGCACCTCAAGATTCAACTTTTTAATCTGAAGCTTTGTTGGTCAAGGACAGGGAACTTTTAAAAAACAAAACAAAATCCACACCTTTAAAAAAGTTAGATCATTTTAGTGGCACAATGACCTTAACAGATATTAGAATCGTGTCTCATCAGGTGCGCTAAAAAGGTGCTGCTTTTTAGATCCTCAAAACTTGCTGCGCTGAAAAGATAATTGTTCATAAACCTTTTGAAGTCGAGAAATCGAGCATTTAAAAGAGCCCAGGAATTAGCCGGTAAGGTACTGCGTCAGTATACTTCTTCCAATCGTTGCCATACTTGCTGGAGCATCGGTGTTCATCCCGGATGCAACGGTGAACCAGAAGAATGGTCATATGAATTATGTAGAAGTAAGGCAGAATGTGTTCAAAACCACAACATAGACAGTATGCCAGGGAGCCCATCAAGTCGCCTGTATAGTTAAAATGGCGTGCCACTCCCCAGAAGCCGGATGTCAACAACTTGCTGTGGTGTTTGATCCCATCCGTTGACGTATAGGAGCATTCAATGTACTTGGGCTTCCTGCCCCAGATTTTACAGTTGCCATCTGTACGACGAAAGAGATCTTTCTGATGATTGGTCATTCTAAAGATATAGTAGCCCACTAAACCAAATAGTAGAATCCCAATTGCACTGCTTGTAGCCAGATGGACAGGGTGGTAGACCAAGTATAATCCCTAAAGAAGGAGAGAGAAACATACCCCATAAGCAAACGTTTATACAGAATTGGTACCTGTCTGCTTTCATTAGAGGAGCCCATACTAGAGAATGAAGCTGTTGCCTGCCGGGGGGGGGGGGCTGCTCTTATGATGAATACTTTATAACACAGATAGATAAGCCACAGATGACCCTGCAGTCACTCACTTTGTTATAATGAGAGCCAATATGGTGTAGTGTTCAGACTGCTGGATGAGGACTGGGGAGATCTGGGTTCAAATCTTCACTCAGTCATCAACTCTCTGGGTGAGTTTGGATCAATCACTACCTCTCAGCAAAATCTTCCTCACAGGGTTGCTGCAAGGATAAAATGGGGTGGAAGGAGACCACTTGTATCCTGCTTCTTAGGGGGGAAAAGGGGCAGGATATAAATGTATTTGGTTTGGGATGTCAGGAGCCACAGCATGTGTCCAAAGCAGTCAATAAAATTGAACAGGACCTTTACTGTAGCAGCTAATAATGCCACTGTTGTTACTACTGTTTCTAGGGATTAATGAATTTCACATCATGAACATATGAAAATACCTGCAGTGTATAGAGATAAGGAAGCCAAACGGTGTCTCCCCAGCCCAGGTACCATCCAAAATGATCGTGACAGATGTCCATCGTTTTCAAATACCAGGCTTCATTCCAGAAAAAATCCAAAACATATATACCCTGAAAAAGAACGCACCAGAGATCACTAGGGCTAGCCATAGATGGACAACTGTGAAATCCTTCCTTGAAAATTTAAATGCTTAAATCGCTAGATTTTGGCAGTATAGTCACATCAGGCTTCTTTTGATTGCCTCTGCTGAGCCTCATCTTACAAATTTTCATTTATTTGAGATGGGATAAAAGTTTTTGACAAAAATGCAGTTCTAGGCACTCTACACTTCAGAGAATCAAACTTCCAATATTTGAAAGTATAGCTAGCCCCTAAAATTGATGGGCACACACATGCACACTTATGTGAGCCATAATCCTTTACCACACTAAGATTAACTCATTACTTATACTGATTATGGGGTCACCACTTTGCTGAAGTAAAGCAGATCTTGTTCTGTTCAGCACCTGGATGAGTGCAGGAGCAAGGGGATGAAGCTAGATATATGGAGCACCTATTAGATCCTAAATTCCATCAGTTTATATATTCAGAGCATTAAGATTCACTTGGCATTTAACAAGCTCTTGGCTTACCTGGAGGACATTGACAAGTATCATTGAGTTAGTTACTTGTCCATATAATTCTTGTTGTTTCGCTGCATAAGAGAGGTTGATCAGAGTCCATGCTACAATGCCTGGGCGGCCATTGAAGAACAGTTTGAAATCAAACCACTTTCCTAAACGAGGATTAAATTCAATCCCCATCATGAAGTCGTAGAAGAAGTTACCAGTGAATTTGCTAAAATTGTTTAAAACAAAAAAAAAATTGAAAAGATAAATCTAAAATCAATTTCAAGACATGAGATTGAGAAAATTCTTTTAAAAGGCACATAATTACAGTGGTAAAAGGTAAAGGTAAAGGGGCCCCTGACCATTAGGTCCAGTCATGACCGACTCTGGGGTTGCGGCGCTCATCTCGCTTTATTGGCCAAGGGAGCCGGTGTACAGCTTCCGGGTCATGTGGCCAGCATGACTAAGCAGCTTCTGGCAAACCAGAGCAGTGCATGGAAACGCCATTTACCTTCCCGCCAGAACGGTACCTATTTATCTATTTGCACTTTGACGTGCTTTCGAACTGCTACGTTGGCAGGAGCAGGGACCTAGCAACGGGAGCTCACCCCATTGCGGGGGTTTGAACCACGACCTTCTGATTGGCAAGTCCTAGGCTCTGTGGTTCAACCCACAGCGCCACCTGCGTCCCTTAATTACAGTGGTACCTCACATTAAGTACTTAATTCGTTCCGGAGGTCCATTCTTAACCTGAAACTGTGCTTAACCTGAAGCACAACTTTAGCTAATGGGGCCTCCCGCTGCCGCCGGAGCACGATTTCTGTTCTCATCCTGAAGCAAAGTTTTTAACCCGAGGTACGATTTCTGGGTTAGCGGAGTCTGTAACCTGAAGCGTATGTAACCCGAGGTACCACTGTACTTACTGACTAGTCTAATGAGTTTACATGGTTGTATGCTATAATGGACAAATATTAGATTCCTGCATCTAGGATGTCAAGTGGGAAAGCAAAAGTAGGGTGCTACTGGATTTGTTTTATTTATCAGAATGAAAAATGCTCATTAAATGTGCAAACACCATAGATGTAGTAATATATGCAATGCCAACATACCGATCTTCTGCATTAGTGGGGAAATAGTAGGCTTTTATCATTACAAATATGGAAACGGTATAGCCCAGGATATTTGCACACCACAAGAGAGGAATCCAGTTGTCAAAAATGATGGTGGGCGAGAACCAGTGGAAGTGGTAAATGTTTGCAAACCAGAGTATGTGCGTGATAAGCCAGGCTTGAAGTCCATTGACCTCATATTTGAGTACTGCGCCTGAAAGGGAAGAGAGTTGCATGGTCCAGTTTAGTGATGGCACTTGACAAAGAGGTAGGGTAGTCAGTGTGATAACCAGTGGTTGTGAACTTTGCAGTTCTGTACCCTGTTTTCATAAAGTGATGCAAGTCTTCATAGCGTAGAGTTTTGGAGTGGGGAGGAACCAGCTCATTCTACCCAGTCTATTTGTATTTGCTTTGAATGTAGTGGAACATTTTAAAAATCACCCACTATCCCAACCCATTCCAATAGTACAACATGGGCAACTGTGTACCCAGATGTATTTGTACACTGTCCTTTCGCAAGAGTTCTCAGAATGGTGAACGCTTGACAATATAACGCTAAATAAAGCATTAGCCATAAAACCTATTTTCTGTAAAATTGAGTATCAACTACTATTAGCCAGGATAGCCAAATGGAACCTCCATGTTTAACAAACACATAAAGAAACAGGAATCCTGTGGTTCTCATGTCCTGCTTGTGAACTTCCTGGAAGCATGTACCTGGCTGTTTTTGCAAACAGGATGCTGGAGTGGATATATCCAGCAGAGATGTTCTTAGGTTACATTCCTTGTCTGTGATATGCATTGGTTTAGTTCTCAATCCTTAATTTGACATTAGGATGCTCTCGGAAATTCAGCCAATATTAGGATGACCTTGATGAAGAGAAAACGTTTCCCAAGTGATGGATGTTAATGGATGTTAGCTTTGTGGAATGCTACTTGCATTTTTACCAGGGACCTTGTAATTGAGCTTTTGACACAGACCTCAAACCCACAGGCTGAATGTGGTCCTCTGGTCTCTGCCCCTGCCCCTTGGGACACCCTAGACCACAATCCTTCCTGTCTGGAGCATGTCTTTGAACTATGATACTGCCTCTTGCTTGCCTGGATGTAGGATGTATGCAAACAGAGGGTGTGTTTGTGTAGCAACATCACATTTTTGTGTGGTTGGAATGTAGCCTTCTGCACACAGGTAAGCAACACCTATTGCACCAACCACATTTTGCCTAGGACCCCACCCACGTTTTGCTTCTGGCCCTACCCATCGCTGGCATGTGGCCTCTTGAAGGTTGCCCTTGAGGTAATGTAGACCTTGGGCTCCCTGCCTCTGCTTTAGCACTTAGTAGTCTTTCATAGTCAAACTTCCTAGGATCAGTTGGCATTGAGCTGGAGGCATGTTGCATGTGAATCACTTTTGCAGAGTAAAAAGGGTTTCTACAGTACAATGCAGCATGCCTAAGCATGTATACACTTCACTGTAGAATTTTATTTATTTATTGCATTCATATCCCAACTTTCCTGCAAGGAGCTCAAGGTGATAGACATGGTTCTTTGCCTCCCTCCTTTATCCTTACAACTCCTCTAACCACTACCCCATACTGACTTCATACAACCCTCCGAGGGGCAAAATCTAAGCATCTGAAAGACACAGATCCCACATTCTAAGAATTCCTTTGGGGTTTAGTTGTAAACAATGCCTTTTCTCCTGCATCACAAAAGCAACACGCTTATAGGCTTGAGTTTGCCTTTTTAGGTCTCTGCACATGGATTTCTTGGTGATGCTAAAAAGCCTTGTGAAGAAAAAGTATTGGCAAAAATGAGCTTACCAGCGGGTGTGACAGCCCCTTCTTGCACTCCTCCTCGAAAATAAGGAAGAAATTTGTGACAAAAGTCAGGAAGCATGTACAAAAATACCTGTAACAAAAATTAATTTGTGAGAAGCATCTTAGACTCAAAGAATTGTAGAGTCAGAAGGGACCCTGAGGGTCATCTAGTCAACCCCCCTACAATGCAGGAATCTTTGTTATAAAAACGTTAAATGATTTCTGAACTGTCAGGGAGTTATGAAGGATGGGTAATTTTGTGTTCTCAATGCTCTTATCTCTGACAGTTGTTTTTTCCCTTCCAAATCCCGTCTTGATAATTTCTACTCCCTGCAGTTTCAGGCATTATTCTACATTATCTACATTTCTTCTCCCTGTATAAATTCTTATGTACCTACAGTCTTTCTAATGACTCAGTCATTGTATTTGGTGTGTGTATGTATGTAGAACATGAGTGGGAGGACAGAGTACTGGAAACAGCAATACAAATGAAAAAGAGTCAGCAGTAGAAATATCACACACGGGTCCAGAAAGCCAGGGGTCTTAACAGCTGGTGCAAATCGGGTGGTGACAGAATGCTGAATCCCAGTCTTGGGTTGCTGCCAATAGCATTCACAGGATAATAATGGACAGCCTATATTCCCTAGTTTCATGTGTGAGCTTTGATTCTACCAATAAAATACTGTTTTGTAATCAGAAAAGTTCAGTTTTGATCACATACCTGAGACTGCCTTACTTATGCCCTATTGGATTCCAACAGAGAAGCCTCAAGGCACATACCTGGAAGATTACCCAAGAAGCATAGAGGGTCGCAGCTTTCCAAGTCAATGGTGGTGTCTTGTGCCAGATATCCAAGAGACTGGCTTTCCCCGTGACCAAGTCAATGGCTGGCTTAGTTAGAGAACAACTGTACTGATCGCATGCCATTATGAAATAATATACAATGAAGGGTGCAAATAGGAGTAGAAAGATGACACACGCCAAGGAATACGCATCGACTTTCCTGAAACGTAAGAGACACAAGAAACCTAATAGTTGCAAGATGCTGCTGCTTTGATTATGGCCTGATTTAGACACAGAGATAAATAATTTGTTTACTGTGCAGTGCTCGGGGTCTCAAGGATGACAGTAGAATTTGCAAAACCAACCAACCTACACACACCCTTCTTCCTGCCATATCAGCTTATTTCACCTAGGCTCACTTCCAGCATTTGCACCCTCTGAAAAGCCTAGCAAGGGACAAATTTCAAGGAGGTAAGTGACATATTTGGGGGAAGGTTCAGCATCCCGCATCTATTTTCTCTTTACTTCTAGAAATGGGCCTGCCGCCTCCATGTTTATTTTGGCATTGATCCCAGATGTGCGACTCCAAATAACCCTACCAGGGGTACCTTTCTGTTTCTTGTTCATAAACACCTGCATATTACCACATGTAATCAATGAACCTAACTTAGCACAAGACACCTCCCTCACCTTCCTGCTCGGGATCCAACTCATACAATAGATAACCCCTCTAACACAGACCTAGGTAAACTAAGACCATATGCAGCCCTCACTGTAAGGTCCAAAAGCCCTCTGCAAGCAATAAGTTCAGGGCTCTGGAAAGAGGGATCTGCTTCTCTCCCCACAATCCTTCTGTATGAGGAAGAAGAGAGAGATGGGGGTGTCCCTGCTATGCCCTCCCATTCTGGCCCTGGTCACTGCTGGCATATTGACACCACCACCCCCCAGCAATTATCCCTGAGGGAATGTGTCCCCCGCATACAAAAAGGTTGCCCATCCATGTTCTAAAAACTTCCAGGGCAGGAAGATCAATAATCTGTTGAATGCCTTAATCATGAGGATTGCATTGATATATAAAAATCCAACACTGCCTCAAGTGTGGCAACTTCTGAAAATTTTAATTGTATTCTCAGCTTCCAGACTGTCTCAAACTATACCAGTTAGAGAGGATGTCTCCCGGCAGGTTTCCAAAAGAGGCTTTTGAGTCGATTTTTTGCTTTCTTTGGTACACAGATAACTTTGATACACATAAAATAATGCATCTAAAAGGAAATGAAGACATTAATCTGAGGTGGAGCTGTAATTTGTTCTGGAGAATGGGGTGGACCTACATCACCTCTAAAACACAGCCTTCCAGGCTTATGATCTGACACTTCTTCATGTTGCAGTACTGGAAGCAATTTTTATATAGCATCTAAAACTATGTTAGGGCAGGATTCTCTTACCAGGCCCTCCCCCATTGTCCTTGAGAGGTTCCAGCTCCATTCATTACGGATTTACTTTTTCCTCCTTCAGAAAATTGTTTTTGCCGACAGGCAGCCATTGGAACCTACAGGGAGAGGCGATAGGAAATTCATAAACAGTTGACTGCAAAACTAAAGCAACTTCTTATGCTTGACTATGGCAAATCGGAGTTGGCTATCTTATTTGCAGGGGGAAATAATAGTTAGCATTTGTCTACAAAGCATGAATTTCGTGTTATATCAATACAACATAAATAAGCCACCAGAGTTCCCAAGCATTGGATTTTTTTGCAGGCCTTTTTCTGGCACTTCCCACAACATTAGGTGCTGGCAATCTTAAAGCTGGGGTGGGGTGGGTCTCCCAAAGTCCTTTGCAAGTCTCCTGCTCCTTCGTTAAAATCATAGCAAGTTTGGGCTTAAGACTTCTCTCCCCCTTCAGCCGGATCTCACTCCAGAGTGAAAGGGATTTTGACAAGTGGGGGGCCCCCTGATCAGGATCTGGTCCATGGAGCCTAACAAGTTCTGCACCCCTGGGCTAGGCTCTCCTCATGCCCATATGGAATTTCTTAAGAGACACGTCTATGAGAATATCCTACACACACTGCCATGTTTAGGATTCAGAGAAGGCTGAGTAGAGTTCTACTTGCACGACAGGCCTTCCCCACATACTGAAGCCCTCAGAACTCCCTGAAAATCTCAAACATTGTGCAGGAGGGGATGTGGAGAGCTGTGGAGGGTGGGGGAGAGGAATTGGCAAAATTTGGCCAACATGAAAGAGACCAGAAGAACACAGCAGCAAGCTGCAGGGGATCTCTCAGACGAGGCACAGCTTCCTGCATTTGTATGTGTGCTAGAGATCATAAACGTGGAACCAAAATGGATAGGATCAGACCCAAGCAGCAGCCTGGAGAGTCCCTGCAGTACTTCTGCCACTAATTGTTTTGGAAGCCCTGGGCCTAGCCCACAGCTGTTTTGCAAAGGCCTACTATATCCACTCCAGTTGGAGAACAGCCTTTACCAAAGATGTCATGGGCTTTAAAGACACTCAAACTCAGGATGCAAGGGAGAAACGTGCTAAGAGGAAGGCACGCTTGGCAACTCCACACCGTGATCGACTCCTGCCCAGAAACCAATGTCCCCACTGGGGAAGGTCGTGTGGATCCAGAATTGGCCTCCACAGTCACTTACAGACTCATTGTTAAAACCGTGTTTATGGAAGACAATCTTACTCGGCTACGAGTGATCGCCAAAGAAGACGACGACTACATCCACTGCTGTCATTCCAAACAGCTTTTACAATACTCAGGATTAGGCCACTATGTTTGCATTGTTCTGGCTCACTGCTACATCACACAGTTTTGACAGCTACAAAATGCAAGGCTCCCTTTGCCTTTAACAAAATCAGTGACCTTTTAACAAAAAGGTCCTCACATACAAATGCAGAAAACAAAGCTCTAAAGTACAGATAAACAAGCCCAAGCTTGTACTACACTGTACCATTGTATACTACATATTTCCAAGCCTGACATTTAATGGTTTATTGAGGCTGTCATTGCTAAACAAACCTTAACCTGCCCAACACAATATAGTTCCGAGCAGTGCTATTTTTCTAGAAAAAGAGATGCTGGAACTCACCATGAACAATTCTGTGCAGTCTTTGCTCTTAAAAAAGACTTCCACATATGAAAGTGAAAATACTAGGTTTCCACCAGTGCGGCACAGTGATTGGAGTGTCGGACTATGACCTGGGAGACCAGGGTTCGAATATCCACTCAGCCAAGACACTCATTGGGTGATCCTGAGCAAGTCACCGCCTCTCAGTCTCACAGGATTGTGGTGAATAAAGGGGGGGGGGGACCATGTACACCACCTTGACTATCTTGGAGAAAAAGATGGGATATGTATGCAAATAACAACAATAAATTTACCCAAGCAAGCTCCAAGGAAATAAGAGTACCCTACAGTTTCCCACTAGGCCAATTGCTACAAACCAAAATGGATTATGCACACATAACAGGCTTCCATCTTCAAATCAGTCTTCCTCCATCTGTGGCTTGTTGGCTACAGCTGATAGTAGTTAAAGGAAAATTTCAAAGAAAATAATGGTGCACACAGGTTTGTAGACACTTTTTGTCCTTATTTCTTTTCTTTACGTATTCCTTAAGCCAAAGCAAGACAACAGCTTGTTGACCCAACTGACCAAAAACATCCTTACAAAAAGAGGTCTTAATGCCAAAACTAAATGCAGTTAATAACGAGTGGTACAAAAAAATCTTCCTGAAAGGTGCATAAAAATGAAGGGGAAAAAAGCCCTTAAAACCTCCATCTTATAACAAACTGTTTTCAGGTGAATTTTTAAATACTGAATTCAACCTTCTCTTGTGTTTTTTTCCTCCTGTATGAAGAGTTTAGACTTTAGTATCTTAAATTATCTAGGACTGCTAACTTCAAGAGGGTAACTTTATTACCCCCTTTATTGGCGAACAATGAGCTTCTCTCCCAAAGGCCACCATTTCACAATTATTCTGGATCTCATTGATTGGACTCCTGTGCATATGTTACTTGCGACGTCATTGAGGTGATCAGCTTCACTCTAAACTACTGTTTTGATATCAGGTGGTCTCCGAGCAAAATGAACCCAGCCTGGTCATTTTTAAAATAATATAGGATAGGTGATGTGGTGCTAGTCTTCCCAGGTTCCAAAGCTTCAGTTACCACAGGCACAACATTACCTTGCTGGGATGGTACACAGTGTGTTAAAACCAGGGCTCCCAAATCTGCACTGGCTCCCAATTGTTTACAGGGAAGATTGGGTTTTAATCTACAAAACTCTTCATAATTAAGAATCAACACACCTCTAAAACCACACCCTTTATTCTGAAACATCCAGTAGCGTCATAAACTGAGTGTGTTCTTAATATCATCTATGTTGCGTGTTTTGAACAGCAAGGCTTTCAGTACACTCTTCCCACGAAGGCCTGTCAAAACCTGGCTCTGAAAGCTGTCTAACAGGTAGGAAACCTCCAAGTCCATCTAGCACTTCCCAGACCTTACTCAGGAACACAGAATGATTTTGCCTGACTAGAATGTGCTCGTCAACAACAATAATCCCTCCTGCTTGCCTGGATGAATACCTGTTTGTGAATGTGTAAACGCGCCAGCTTTTGTACGGCTGGAATGAGTCACTGTAAAAAGTAGGAGACACATCTGTTGCTCTTGCCCTGTTTCATATCTGGATTCATCTGACACAAGCCTCGGGCTAAAAAAGGTTCCCATGCCTACTATAAAACTTGCAGTTGCGAGAGCTAATAGAATAATAATTTATTATTTACATGCTCCCCATCTGACTAGGCTGCCCCAGAAAGTGTCAGGGAATCTTCATTATAACTGGGATATATAAGATCAATATATAAGTGTTGGTTTGCAAGCCCCCTCCATAGAGGCTGGCCTCTCTCACTGTCCTCGGAGCTTGCTTACCGGTAACCTCCTCTGGCTGATATCTCAGACAGACCAGGGAGATTTTGATAGGCGACATTTTCCCAAGAGTGGGTAAAATGCACAACCCCTCCCTCCTCCTGCTTCCGCAGGGGAAAGAAAATAAGGCAGAAATCTATTTACATAATGTTTATTTCTGACATTGCAGCACTAGAGAAAAACACGTCCTTTCAGTTCAGTTCTTCCAGCAAGTCTGACAAACTTCCTGAACATGCGCAGTCAGAAGGTTTCAAGTTACACTCTTCACAAAGACTTATCCAGCCTGTGAATGTTCTGGGAAATTCTTCTTTCCCACAGATAAGCGCATCATGTGATGTCAACAAACTGGCTGTCTGCAGCGGTGATGTTTCCATATACTGACAATAAGGTTATATTATATACAGGGTTATGTAAGTTCCAGCCCAAGGGAAGGACGTGAGCCAAAATTTTAAAAATGGCCCTCTTCCATAACACCCTCAAAAAGTGTCTGGTTGTTTTTATTTATTAATTAAATATATTCTCCAATTAATATAAACACTACATGTGCTATATGAACTCCAAATGATAATACAAATATCAGCAAAGAATATCATACTATGTAACACATCCTGTTATAGAAACCTTTCAAGATTCCTACTGTATCTTAATACAAAACCAATCTAATATTCTTAAATAAATATATGAATTATCTCAAAAAATATCATTATTGAAAGGGATGGGACACTTCAGTGTGATAATTAACTAACATTATTTCCCCTCCATTTTTGTTTGAGAAGGCCAACATCCCATCTAGTCTAGCATCCGGTTCTTACAGTGGTTGAACAGTGGCCTGTAGGAAACCAGCAAGCCGGTTTGGAGCACAAGAACCCACTCTCCTCCTGTGGTTTCCAGTACAGTACAGTGGTACCTCGGGTTAAGAAAGTAATTCGTTCTGGATGTCCATTCTTAACCTGAAACTGTTCTTAATCTGAAGCACCACTTTAGCTAATGGGGCCTCCCGCTGCCGCCACTGCACGATTTCTGTTCTCATCCTGAAGCAAAGTTCTTAACCTGAGGTACTATTTCTGGGTTAGTGGAGTCTGTAACCTGAAGCGCCTGTAACCTGAGGTACCACTGTACAGTGGGACCTCAGTTTTCGAACATAATCTGTTCCGGAAGTCCGTTCCGATTTCCGAAATGTTCGAAAACTGAAGATCAAAGGGCTGTCTGCAAAGTGAATGGAGAAAATTGAGAAATGCGCCTTGGAAGCCATTCAACTTCCAAGCCGTGCTTGAAAACGGAAGCATTGACTTCCAGGTTTTCGGCGTTCAGCTTCTGAAACGTTCGGCAGCCGAGATGTTTGAAAACTGAGGTTCCATTGTGATGGGAAGTCTTGCTTCTAAGCTTTGCTTCTGCACATGCTGCACAAATCATTCTAATACTAAGACATTCCCTCATCACCTTAGAATGTTCAGTTTACATTGAGTTCAGGAAAACATTATATTCTGACCTATTCTTAATGCATAGTTGACCACATCTATCGGAACATAATTGTTTAGGTCTTGCTATATCAATCACTAGTTATATTTTAATTAGGAGGTTTTCATGCCTGTCTTTAATCTTTCCCAGCCTTTAATCTATCGGTGATTAATGCCTATATGCAACCTTTGCTTTGTACTTGTGTTAACCAATCAGCAATAAGCACATATGTGGCAATGCTGTAATATTCAATAAAAGGGACTCCCCGAGACTTGCTCGAGAGATGCCTCCCATATGACACTCACCACTCGTCTGTCGTTATTTCAACCCAACACCATTGTACTTGGTTTCTTTCTGTCTGCAGTAGCTGTTCTGTAATGCAAGGGCAACGGGTGCCTTATGCATGTTTTTAATAAAATTTATACACTGCTTGACTGTAAAAACAAAACTCCATCAAAGTTCTCTATTTCATAGAATCATAGAGTTAGAAGGGACCCTGAGAATCATCTAGTCCAACTGCCTGCATTGCCAAATATGCAGCTAGATTGAACCTGCAACCTTGATGTTTAGCAGCACCACACCCTAACCAACTGAGCTATCTAGTGTGACCCATTTAAACAAGTCTAAAAATATAAGCAACAGTGCCTGCTCTTCACTTCCTCTTTCTTTGTGCATTTTTTAAGGTTACAAAACAAATGATATAAGATCAAACATGGAAATGCATGTTTTGGCTTGGTACATTATTTACAGAGTAGAAACAACCCTGTCCAGATAGTTATGTTTTGTAAACTGCCAAACTAATTATTAGTCAGCAAAGAAGTTGTGAAATATTAAAACTTTTTGACTAATAAATATTTAGCCTCTACATAATGTTTAGCAGTGTTTGAAGTCAAGAGAGAGTGACTTGCATGAAACTACCCCAAATAATTCATTGCTATAGCAAATACAGGGACTTTCTGGCTCACAGCTGACTGCTACTAGTTTGAGGTCTGCTTCAACAATATTTGCACACATTTTCAATCTCAGCTTCCTCTAGACTTGCTCTGGAGTCATTCTACACATTTTACAGAATAAAGTGTTAGAATTCTGGTTGAATTCTGTATCACTTCAGATACAGGTACTTGTCCATGCTCGAGTCTAGAGCAGAGGGGGTTCAATCTGGGTGTGAGGCAATTTCCTTCAAACCATGTTCAGTCACTGACATCACTCCTGATGCTGATTGGTGGGCAGGAGTGAAATCCTGCATTGGCTGCATATTCCTTGAGCAAGTACCCAGATTTAAATATCTAGGATTACTTATTGATGGAAAGTCATAATGGAAACACCATCTGGAAGCAATTAAGCTAATATTTGGTCACTACTGGGCAGCTATATAGGTTCTTCCATTTAAAGGGTGGGCAGTTAATAAACCCAGCTATTAAGATCGCTGTCTTTAAAATCATTGCCCAAATGCTCTACTGGGCTGAGATTTTGGGAATTGGTGTAGGATCTGAAATAGCGGTCCTACAAAATAAATTTATGAGGCTGATTTTTGGGGCTTCCTGGCAGAACACCAGCAGCCCGCCACAGAAGTGAGTTGGGCCTTCCCTCACTAGCAGCCAGAATTGATCTAGCTTATCTGAGATGCTGGCATAGACTAAATGCCTTCGAGGATCATACCCTTACTAAACTCGGCTGGTTAGAGCAACCAAGGATAGAGGGCTGGGCACGAAGTGCCAAGATAAGTTTAGGGTTTATAATCTTCAAATTGAGAACTACTTAGTCCTTAGCCCAAGTAGATGGATACAACTACAAGTTGCCAGAGTCACCAATACTGCAGCAATCAATAGCCTCCTGCTTTCCTAATCCCAACTTCCATTTCAACATCTTTCTGTACTCTCTCTTAAGGCAATGCTTGCCTCAGGAGGAGGCAAAACCTTTCTAAGTGGGAGCTACCAATGCTCCTGATTTGTCATGTACAATCCAACACACAAGCAATCTCCCTGGATAAAGCAGATTACCTGTTGCTCCTCTCCCAAATCATCTTTATCCTCATATAGATAGTAAAAAAGAAAACTACTTCTGTCCAACAACCAATTCCATCTGCTGTATCAGCAAGCATCTGGGCCCCTGCACACACACCATGTGTGGACAAAACTAAACTAGATTTTTATATTGCTATCTGACCTAATTCACTTGCACTAGAATTAAACCAAGAAAATCTTGTGTCTATGATAGGCAGAAAATCCACAGGCACAATATTTTCTTCTCTAGATCTGAGTATCTGCTGAATGCTTGACTACTGCTTAATTCCTAAAAGCTCAGGTACCATAGAAGAAAGAAACTGGCAACTTAGTACAGTTGTATCAAAAGTGGGTTGTTTTTACAGATGTAGATTATGTTTTTACTTGTGTGGTTTGAACAGTTCAAAAGGTGAGCTCAGACCAGCCCTGAGTGTAAAGAAAAGGAAACACCCAACTGCATAAACCAATGTATTGTTACTAAACTGGAGCATTGTTACTTAATGGAGCAAGTATTAATGCACATGGCAAAAAATATTTTAAATAAATCTAATCTTGTTGAAGCATGAATACAGTACACAATACCATCAGTAGTGTAAAAAAGTAATTTATTGCTAAGCTCTAGGTAGCATTATTATATGGAAGAATATAGAAACAGTGGCCAGTGATCTGCCATCATTGAAAAACGAATTATGAGATTGCCTACCTCTAATGTACAATTGTTAGGAACGTCTCATTTTCTTTTTGTCCAATCTTTAACATACAGTGGAGAATGCCAACCTTGGAGTTTTATCTGAGTATCAGGGCTTCCAGCACAGATATATTCTCAAGGACACACATTTATTACACAAAGTACTTTTTCTTGGCTTTTACAATCCCTTCTCCTTAGTGTGAGCAGCACGAGTGTGACCTTTCCTACTGTTATGCTCCTAGGTCACTCTCAAGACAATAATGATACCTAATTCAGGGGTCAGAAACCTTTTTCAGCTGTGGGCCGGTCCACTGTCCCTCAGACCATGTGGTGGACTGGACTAGATTTTGAAAAGAAAAAAAAGAACAAATTCCCATGCCCCACAAATAACCCAGAGATGCATTTTAAATAAAAGCACACATTCCACTCATGTAAAAACACACTGATTCTCAGACCGTCCGCGGGCCAGACTGAGAAGGCGATTGGGCCGCATCCAGCCCCAGGGTCTTAGGTTGCCTACCCCTGCCCTAAAATTACCCATTCTCTCTCCCCTTCTCCTCCACAAGGAGCATCCAAGATTAAGAAAGAGCCACTGTTCAAAAGACACCTTCCTCCTTGGGGACCTTTACTGGTACTGATGTAAATGAATAGGTAAGAGTCAATGCTGCTGACATTCTACTTCTAAACATGCCCCAAATCCAGTAAGATGCAGACCAGGGACTCGCAGAGAAAAGTCCCACTATTATATATATATTCCCAAACACTCTACCTATCTCAAGGAAATCTTGTTCACTTATTGGGAGGGGAGAAGAGAGTAAGTTTCCATTTAGCTAGTTTTCTTTCAATACACCTTGAGGGAATTACTGTTGCATAATGGGAGGATTTCGTTCCCACACTTCTTCCAAAGAGTTTAGTACATTTACCGAATTCACCTTTATCTGTACAAAAACCCTGGGAGCACGACGAGTCCAAAGATGCTTGGTGAAATTTAACTACAGGGTGGATTCTTGAACCAGAGTCATGGTCCAAAACTTGCTTGAGAGTAAGCCTCACCCCCACCACAGCAGTTCATAATTTTAAACCGCATGGAGTGAAAGCTATGTAGATGCAAGTATAACAATAGCTTTTTTCGCCTGCCTCAGAAGCTGCCCCTCAAGTAGAATGTCGCCCTGCCTCCCCTCCCAGGACTACAATAGTGAACATGTTAGAGTCTGTTTCATCGACAAGGACGTTAAGCAATCTGCACTATATGCAGGCTTATCTCGGTGCACAGGTCGTCAACCAGTCAGATGCTGAACACTTTGAACTCCGTTCCAAAGAAGGTAGAAAAAAGGGAGCTCTGTTTAGTTATACCAATCTGTTATGTACTCTGGCTTGGCAAACATACAAGGTCTTTCTTTTCTTTAAAGAGCAGTCGGCATTATTGCTTAAACTATACAATCCTCCCTCCACCCCCTCAACAACACTACATTGGTAGGATGCAAAGTTAAGAAAATAAAATGGAATTCAAGCCATTGCAGCCTAGAGATAAAACTGGCCACCGTTAACAGGAGCCTAAAATGACCCCCTTCATGCCTAGTGCCAGTGTTAAAACGAAGGGACGTTATAGGAAACATATTCAATTTCCGCTTTTTTTATAACTAGAGCATATGAAACCTGTTGTCCGCTCTTTTTAACTCCCAACAACCGCGACGTGCACCTTCTCATCGCCGGAAAACCACCCAAGGCGGGCGCCGCTTTATTAATAGCATGCAAAACTATTTATTTTCTGCTTGCTTCGCTACCGAGACCTCGATTCACTCCAATATCCCATTTCGCTTCGGGTTCCAGAAACCGATTCCCCCCACTTACCTGCGCCGCTGCTGTGCAGCCGCCCGCGAACAACGGATGCTTTTGTTCGCTCCAGCGCCGAGGGCTCGAGCTTCACTCTTCTCCTCCCGCCTCCTTCACCCTCCGATCTTTGCCACGCCCCCTTAAAATAGCACCCTGCACCCATCGCCCAATCACCTGCCGGGTTTGTTCAGCATCATCCCGTGCTTCACCGCTGGATTGGTGCATCTGCCTCAAGCCATCAGCTGAGCCGATGCCAGTCACCATGGCAGCAGCCGCCGGCTGAATATTGCGAAGCGGAGGAGGAAACGTTTTGTTGATAAAGAGCGCGCGCGCCCGAGCAGCTTGGCCGTGGTGTGCATAAAAACGAATGTGGGAAATCCAACGGAAGCCTCCTTGCACGTGTTGCAAAATCACTAAGAAAAACATGCTTCTTGGTGTGGCATTTTCTAGGAATGATAAAAAGGCTTGCAATCCCGAAAAGTTTCAGGAAAGGGGCAGCTGAAATGGTCAAGGGACAGGAGAAATTCCCATAGGAGGGAAAAAAGTATCTGGCGCTTAAAGGAAAAGTAGGGCGCCGGAAACAAATAAGACAGGACAGGAAAGGTGAACAGGCTTCTTTGAAAATATTAGGACACGAGAACGTCTGATGAAGCTGAATGTTGGACGATTCAGGGAAGACCAAATAAAGTATTATTTGTTTGAAGATCACAGGGCAGTTCAAAACATAAATGATCAACATGAGGACACAAATTACTGTACATTAAGGTTATCAGATTTTTTTCAATGAATCCGGGGACACTTTTCAACTTCAGTAGGAATGATAGGATTTTGTGTGGGGACTGATTTGTAAATCCAAGGACAGTCCCCAGGAAACGGGACATCTGGTAACCTTGCTGTACATACCACCCCCACCAACAAGCTAATAGCCTCCTTCCCAGACAAAGCACATCTTCATGCAATGCACAGCTAATCCTCAGAATTCTCTCCCACAATATGTGGTGGCTATCAGCTCGAATGGCTTTCTAAGTAAGTTAGACAAATTCATGGAGAGAACAATGGCTGTATTTTACTTCCAAGATGAGAGGCAGCATGGGTGTAGCCATGGGGGACAGGGAGGGGCAGTTGCTTCCCCAAATCAATAAATGTCAATAAAAATACATAGCTAACTGAGGTTCTCCCCCCCAAAAAAGGCCTACACCTCACTAACAAAAATCCTGGCTACACCCATAAGAGGCAGTATAATTGATGTGATTCATAAGTTGGGGTGCTGAGCTCATGTCTTGACTTGCATGTTAACTGGATCTTTTCCCCTTACATGGCCTCCATAGTTATAACTTCTACATCACAAACATAAATTCAACAGGTTAATTTTTGCTCTTTCCTTGTTTTTCCGTGTGAGATGGAATAACTCCAGCTCTGGAAGCAGCTGTTCTACATCTATAGAAGAAAATATGGGGGAGATGAGCATAGCAGTCTGGGGGATTTGGGCTAAGGTTAACTTGAGTCATGGTCATCCCAAAACTGCTGTCAGTTACAAGAAAAAAGGCCACATAAAATGGGGGATTCTTAGTAAAGGAGAACATATGTGACTATTTTTGCACTATCACAGCAGCCCCAGAACTTATAAATTAGAGAACACTGCTTTTAGTCAGATTTGTCTCCTTTTAAGAACTACCAAGGAACATCCATGCAGGAGAAAAAGTTGCACAAGGAGCAAGCCTCAGTGGACACAGTTGTAATTACTTCCATGTAAAAGTAGGATTGCACTGTTTTAATATTGTGTTTTAGTGCTGTAAACCTGCCTTGGGATCTTAGGATGAAGAGCATGTAATTTAGAATAATAACAGCCCTCCAGGGGAATGCAGCTATGTTATATTATGTTTTCTTTATTTCAGATACAGGCTGTGGTTGTTAAACGCCTTACAACTTTATAATAATGGCTTTGTAACTGTGACTTGCTCACTTTTGATTGGTGAAATTGTTTTACGAGACCAAGACAGACGAACGCCAACCAACCATGATGCAACATAGACACTACTGAAACAACTACAACTACATCATAGGATATGCATATATTTCAAGCACACTCATTTTTCTAAGTGCATTTAATTGAACCGAAATCTCGCACAATCATGCTTAAAACGGTACAGATGCCGAAAGAGACCGGGGGGGGGGGTGAGCCAAAACAAACCCTAGACCTAAAATCGCAGCAAAAATGCCAGTCTGGTTTAAATGGCCCCCTCCATCAACCCCGTAAACCTTCTCTCCACCCCGACCCACCAATCTAGCGCTCTACAGGATACAGACGCGAGTTCAACTGAACATAAAGACTCCGTTCATTTATTTACATGGGAACCGCATTACAGTTGTCAATCATTTCTGGCCGTGCGGGGAGAGAACTGAAATACCAAAGGAAGCCGGGGGGGCGAGCGAACGCGTTACTAATGGCGTCGCGTCGCTCTATCCTCTCTCATCTCTGTGGTGAAAGCCCTATGCTTGGCGCTGGGATAACGAGAGTGGGAGGTTTAGTTCCATTTTCGAATCCCTTCCTACCTCTATGATTTATCCCGGAAGTGCCCCGCGGGGCTTATGTGTGGATTCTCTCGCCCCCCCCCGGAAGCGAAAGGGTCCGCTTTTGCTCTGGGCTCGGGCTGTCGCTGTGTGTTGTTTACAGCCGACCTACTGTCGCCAAAGGGCTCCCGGGAGAAGCGAAGCCTCAGGCACCGAAGCACCATGGGCAGGAAGGTGACTGTGGCCACCTGTGCCTTGAATCAATGGGCGCTGGATTTTGATGGCAACCTGGAAAGGATATTAAGAAGTAAGGCAAAGCAAAGAACGCTGGTGTTTCTTGGGTGGGTGGGGGGGCGTGTGCGCGCGCGTGTATATGCATGCATATATATGCATGCAGTGATTCTTCAACTTCATTGGACTGGTCATGTGCGGATGCCTGATTATCGTCTTCCAAAGCAACTCTATTCCAAACTTAAAAATGGAAAGCGTAATGCTGGTGGTCAACAAAAGAGGTTCAAAGACTGTCTCAAGGCAAATTTTAAACAATGTAGTATAAACACCAACAATTGGGAAACACGAGCCTGCGAGTGCTCCAATTGGAGAACAGCCTTTACCAAAGATGTAACTCTGGAATGAATACCTTCCAACTCTGCAGTGAATACCTAACTCTATGAAAGGCCGGCTCTTCTCTTTACTCTGTGGTTGTGGTGGAGTTAGCTTGCCCTGTGCCCCACAGCAGCACAACAATAAATTATGCAACTGGTAATAAATTATAATATATTATGCAATGAGATGAAATAACAAATGCAATGAAATAATAAATTATGCAATGAGATGTTTCAGACACAGGTGCTCTTGTTCAGGGTGCCATGCAGATTTCCCCCTTCCAGGATTCTGTTTCTTTTCTCTTTTTTCAATTATATTTTATTAAGTTTCAACATTTTTAGTATATACAATCAAAACACATTTTCATCTTTTCTCCCACCCCGTTTTCCATGGAGTTGTTGTTTCTCCCCTTCTTCTGCACCCTATATTCTATCTGTTAAATCATAATCACAATATTATAATGAATTACTTCTGTTGTTCATAACTCAAATCCTGCTCAAGACTTACCAGGCTTCTTTGTTGCACCTCTTACAGTGGCTCTGTAAGGCATGAAGCTGGTATGAGTCTCCAATAGCTGAGATTAAGATCCGTGATTCAATTTCCTGTCTCTTTAAATGCCAGAGAAATGGGATACCTAGTGATGATTCTTCATCATGTTGTCGGATTGGGCCCTGCATATTTGATTGGCTCAGCTGGATTTTTTTTTAATTGAAACACTGCTGTTTTTTGTTTGCAAACTCCAGTTATGGCAGAATTGGTTAGCGTTTGTTCCCCCCCCCCCAAGGTGGAGGGTGACTGACATCAGGTGGACCACAGAGGCAGGACTACTGTGATCTCCAGCTGGCTAGCCCAGCACAGGCTGGTTCAAGTGGCAATTCTAAGCAGTTCTGTTTTTGTAGAAAAAGAGATGCCGGAATTCACCATGGACGCCTCCCTTGTTCTCTTATAACAGCAATGGAACCCCCTGAGAGGTTCTGGAACTGAGTTCCAGCGAGTTCCGGCTGAAAAAAGCCCTGGTTCTAAGGATAATGTTGCTGGAAAGCAACAGCAGGAAAAGGCTGTTGTGGTCAAGTTCTGTTTGTAGGCTTCTTGCAGGCATTTGGTTGGTGACTGGGGAACAGGATGCTGGACTAGCTAATCCTTCGGTCTGATACAGAAGAACATTTCTTATAATTTGTAAAGCTTGTATGTTCTGTAAGCTGTAAGAGAGCTCCGTGCATAGTTATTGCTCTGTGATAGCCATTTCATGCACCTGTGTTCTCCACTGATTGCAGTTAAAACTGTTCTGTGAATCTGAGTTGTACATAGGGCAGTAAGTACCCCATTGGAAAAAGAAAATATTCTGTACCAAGAAAAACTGATGCTGATGACAATTTGCATGTAGCACGTCCTCTCAGTTATTGAATCCTTGATAGTCTCTGGTTTTTGAGATTTCAAAATGGAGTGCTCACGTATAGAGTGCTCCCATAAGGGCTGGGAATTTGCTTTAAAAAAACCGAGATTCTGAGGCGGCTGCATTGAGGCATCACATGCTGCCATTTTTTGTGCTCTATTGAGTCGTATCATTCATGTTGCTATACTTGAAGATGTAGGATTCTTCCCTTCCATGAGATTGCCAAAGATTAATAATTATAATTTGATATTCTAGGTATTGAAATTGCTAAACAGAAGGGAGCAAGATACCGGCTTGGGCCAGAACTTGAAATTTGGTGAGAATTGCTTAACCATTTCATATATTTTATTACCCTGCTGAAAAGATATGTAGTCCTTTTGCAGGGAAAAAGAGAAATATGATTTTCCTAATCCTCCATAACCTTGGGGAGTAAAGATATCAAGTATGTTAGAAATATGTCAAAGTAAATGTAACTGAAATGTTTCTGTACATAGCTATAGCTATTGTAATCATACTTAAGTAAAATATTATTTTGCATTGCTTCTGAAAACTGTTCAGATACAGTGCTGTGCAAAATTAGCAGGGTGGCATCCAGAGCAGTCGACTAGTCACCAGAATCACACTCCACCCTCTTGTTCCTGTCTTTAGATGGAAGAAGGGAAAGCCAGTTTTCATCTGCTCACCTCTTCAGACAGGTGATCAGCACTTTTAAAGGTGACAGTGTTAACACACACTGCCATGCTTACTGGTTTTTTACTTGGGGTATGTAATGTTTGAAACATTTATCCTTAAAAGATTAATTGTCCTCAACACTTCTCTTCTACCTTCTGAAATAATGTGCAAACTTGTTTCTGTCCATTTGTGGAGCAAAGTGGGGGTTGTAGTTGGAGGGGAAAGAGAGCCATCTCATTCATGCCAATAGCATAACCAGTAGCAGATTTGATCGTGGACAGCAGAAGGATGGAATAGAGATTTTAATACAAAAGGAAATAATTCTGTATCCTGCATACTTATTTCTTTAATGTCAATTACCACTGGAGTAATATAAATGTAGTTAATAATACACTCTTGGTTCAAGTGGTTGCTTCACATTAATTGGTAGAATTAATGTACAATTGTCTATAATGAAGGGGTTCTGCTTTAGGTAATTTCTCTTGCGAAAGCTCATCATTTCCTTCTTGGTATGAAAATATGTGTTTGTTGATATGATTCTTGTTTTCATGCAGTGGATATGGCTGCTCTGATCATTACTATGAGTCTGATACACTTCTACATTCATTTCAAGTTCTGGCCAAACTTTTGGAATCTCCTGTTACTCAAGACATAATCTGTGATGTTGGAATGTAAGTTACCTTGTAATTACAATGTATGTACATTAGCTTGAGATCCATGGTTTGATTATTTATTGGCTTTATACCCCATCTTTCCTCCGAAGGAGCCCAGGGTAGCAAACACATCCACATTTGTTTTTAAAAAAGGATTCTAAAACAGGAAAAACATTCTAACAACAGTTTCAGTTAAAAATACCTAAAAACGGTTACAATATGCTAGTACTAACCCTTTGAATTGGGCCTGGTAGCTCACTGGCAGCCAGTGGAGTGTTTTCAGGATCGGTGACCGATGTTCCCATTGGGCTGCCTCAATTACCAAACTAGCAGCCACATTTTGTACTAGTTGCAGCCTCTGCACCATCTTCAAATGCAGCCCCCATTACAGTAGTCCAAGCAGAACACTAGAACGTGGACAACTGAGCTCAGGCTGCCCTGGTCCAGGAATGACTGTAGCTAGTGACCCAGCCAAAGCTGAGCATATGCTCTGCTCATCACAAATATGTACTCTATGCGTAGCATTCCTAGCCACATGCATGTCCTGTTTTGCTATGCAGCACAACCTCTCAATTATTTTCTGTGACCTCATTTCCTCCATGCTATTCTGTGAACAGAAAAAGAAGTAATAATATATTGGGAGCAGAACTTCTTCATAACTGGTCTGGAGTTAGGGGTGAGCAGTAAAATGACCAGGTTTGCTGAAAATACCAGATTCCTTAGGGTGGTAGAATAAAAAGGGGTTGCGTGGAGCTGTACAAAGATCTCTCCAAATTCTGTGAATGGGTGTTAAAATGTCAAATGTGGTTCATTGTAAGCAAAGGATGCACGTGGGGGCTAAAGAACAACAACCCTCAATTGTTCTGACTTCGCACATGCCCTAACGGGTTGGTAACATTGCAGAAGCAAAATATTGGGGTTGTGGTAGATAGCTCAGTGAAAATGTTGACCTGGTTTGCTGCCCCTGTGGAGGGTGGGGAAACAAACAAATTATGTGGTAGGCATCACTAGCAAAGGGATTGGGACTGAAACCAGCAACTTGATTATGCTTTTATATGAAAGTATGATATTGTGGCCAATTTTATCCCAGTGAGTGATGAAATCATTGCCTTGAAAGTGTATGGGTCTTGTAAAGAAGGAAGCTAAGGACAATTTTGACTTGTTATTATTAACTCTTAACAATGTAGCAGTACATGATGCTATTTTCATTTCATTCATACTTTTGCAAGCACATGGAGGGGGCAGCCCTTGCACGACTAGTCTTGATTAAAAGCGGGGAGTCCTGGCAATATACTTCATCTTCTTTAACTTGGTTCTGTTCTTCACTGGATGTGGCTTCTCATATCTCTTTAGACTTTTTATTTTTCAGGACCTTGTTTCCACATTCCACTCTCTTTTTGCAGCTGTTTCCTTCAAAGTACACACTGTTCTTATCTCCTGGTCTTCCTGTTCCGGCTGGTTTTTTGACAACTCCATCAGTTTTTGGTAGTACTAGACTTCTAACCCCTTTAGCCTTGTTAAAGGGAACAAAAATACATGTTCACCCATCTGTGCCGTATTTCATTCCATTATTTTATATGTTTGTTTCATAACAATATGACCTTCATTTGAAGTACTGGGTTGTATTCAATGTAGTGCTGAGGGTATGGTTCTGTCAATGCAAGGATTTTCCTTTTGTGGCTGAACCTTCTCTCCTCCTGTCGCACACCATCTAAATCTGTTCCAGGGGTTCCCCCAACCCTTCAGAATGGATTTAGGGATGGAGAGGGGGAATGAGGGGCAATTCCCACCATGTTGGCAGGAATCCTTGTGCTGGCTTCCCCTAGTGCAGTTAGTTAAATATGGCCGATTGTGTACACTTCTGGTCAGTATACTTCAGCAGAGATGTTGTAGAGCTGGAAACGGTACAGAACAAGATAGCCAAAATGATGAAGGGGCTGGAGTAACCCCCTTATGAGAAAAGGTGAAGCCATTTGGGTTTTTTGGGTTTTTTAAAAGGTTTTTTTTTTAAAAAAAAGGTAAAGTGATTAACAGAGATTCCTCTTCTCCAGTACTGAGCACATTTGTACAAGCTCAGTCATATATAAATGAAGTGGGATCTGCAGAAGGCTAGAATCTAGTTTTGCCTTGCCTAGATGATGGGCATGCAATGGGGACGCCTGCAGCACTGAATTGGCTGTTTCTGGCAAGGTGGGGTTATAATAGGAAGAGTGACAACAGTGAGAAATATTTCAGGTGTGTGCTAGAACTGAGACGTTTTGAGTGCATCAGAGTCTAGGTGTGTGAAAGATATTCAAAATTCCATTATTTTGTTCAGGTCCTCTCATATACATATATATGTGAATGTCATCTCTTGATTACACTGATTTTTATTATTTCTGCAGGCCTGTTATGCACCGAAATGTTCGCTACAATTGCAGAGTGATCTTCTTAAACAAGTACGTGACTGTTTTCCAAAGTACTCTTCCTCTCTTTTTCAGAATGTGCCTCTCTGGGATACTCGGTGTGCTTGTGTTTAGGTGTAGATTTAATCCCCATTTTTAAAGTGGAAAAACAAATGCTTAGGCCTAAGTATATGTTTGATTGTTCTCTGTTGAAATAAGCAGATTTCAAAATACCTTAACAGGGTTGGGCTGGGTTGCAGTAAAAGAACATTTCTCAAGGGCCTTGTTTTCATTTTGTTGCGCTGCATGTCCTCATGGTAGCTTTATTTGTTTTATTCAAGGAAAATACTTCTGATACGACCAAAGATGGCACTGGCAAATACAGGAAACTACCGGGAGATGCGATGGTTCACTCCTTGGAGTAGATCACGGCAAGTTCCTATACTTCATTGTGATAGGCATTCTAGAGAATTGGGTTGCTCCTTGACGTATATCATGCCAAACCTCTGTTAGAAGATCTTTCAGGAGGCTTTGTTGTGTGGCTTGTCTTAAACATCTTTTTTTAAAATCATTGCCAGAATTGCACCCATGCTGACATTGCATTCTGGTATAATACTTTGCCATGAGAACCATGTGGCATGCTAGCCATGCATGGCAGTCCGCCAAGGCTGTGTTTGTCCTTTGCATGGGACTGCAAAGCCAGGAGGGTTGTCCTCTCAGGCTGTAAAGCTGCCCTTGGGGCTGCCCCTGAAACTGACCTAGAAACTCCAGCGGGTGCAGAATGCTGCAGCGAAACTCCATATGGGGTCCCCGCTGCAGTATCACATTCACCCAGTGCTATACCAGCTGCACTGACTCCCAGTGGAGTACAGGATCAAGTTTAAGGTGCTGGTTTTAACCTTTAAAGCCCTATACGGCCTAGGACCCTCATTCCTACGGGACCGCCTCTTCTGGTATGCCCCATTGTTGTTGTTGTTGTTTAGTCGTTTAGTCGTGTCCGACTCTTCGTGACCCCATGGACCAGAGAACGCCAGGCACCTCTGTCCTCCACTGCCTCCCGCAGTTTGGTCAAACTCAAGCCCAAAGGAGGCCCGCAACCGGCTCACAGGTCCTTGTATGATCAGTGGAAACAGTTGGTCCTGGCAAGTATTAGCCACTCTCAATTCCACCCTGATATTTGCCATCTGCCCAGATTTTAACTTGTCTGAATTAATTTTAAGATGGATTTTAATTAATTGATGTCTGTTTTTATATTTATTGTGTTGTTTTTATGATGTTAGCCGCTCTGAGCTCAGCCTCGGCCGGGGAGGGCGGGATACAAATAAAAATGTATTATTAATATAATATAATTATTATTAAAGTTGCATTTGACTTTTAAAATTATTATTATTTGTTGAATTTGCATACCACCCTATACCCATAGATCTCAGGCTTGGTAGGTTGCAAGTTGTGCAGGCCTCGTTTATGAAAAGCTTCTGCTTTAACTTGATATTTTTTTTTTAAACCCCTCTTTGTCACACGAGTTTTAGCTGAAGAGGTTTGGCAGTGTGTTAAAATTTAATATATGGAAAAGTGTGTTTAAGTGCTTATTTGTCGCATAATTTCCCCTCCATACCTCTCCTTTAGGCATGTGGAAGAGTATTTTCCTCCCAGGATGATACAAGAGATAACAGTTCAGGTACAATGCTTTGATACATATGGGGGATAGCAGTATAATAATAATAAAATCCACCACCTTTGACTGTCGACCATGGCTGGATCTAGTCACGTCAAAAAAGTGATTCAGTTAAACGCATTGTAAACTTCTGGTAAAGTTCTGGTGAAGAAAAATGGGACTCCACAGCGCCATCCGGTGTTATAATGCATATAAAGTGCCATCAAATGTTGCCGAGTCCCAAGGTTTAGATACTAGCGGTTTGATGTTACAGGTGCTAACTGGTGATTTTTGTTCTCCTTTCCATGTTCTTATATTTGGAATATAAACAAATTCAAAAACTAAAGTTGATTGAAAACTCATGTATTATTATTGTTAATGGGACATGCATAGCCTTGCACTTCGAATTTTCCTGATTAAATGTTACCTCAGTATTTATACACTGTATTCTCTTGCCAAAAAGGCAGTTTCCTCAGTGTACAAATTTAAAATTAAGGATCATCTAAAACAAGCCATAGGACCTTTTGGGGACCATGGGCACGTTTGCAAATCAGGTGAATTGTTGTGGGTGCCACACCATATCCTATTCTGGCTAGATTCTGCAGGAAGAGGGGACCCTGAGGGTAACAGCGAAGGCCTCTGTGGTTGTCTTGTTGGCAACTCTCATTTAATTCCATTAGCCTTAAAACAACGGTTATGTTAGCATAGCCCTTAACCATCGGTATTGCTCATCCGGATTCACTTCCAAACCAGGGTTTGAAGCAAGTTTAAATTATCTGATTTAAAATAAAACCTTGCTTAACATTAAAAGTTAACACTGGACTGGAGAGAAGGGCAGGAAGCCCAGCGAGGAGGAATTGTGAAACCCCATAGCCTACTTGTGATACCCTTTACCTTCGTTAAAGGATCAGAAACATGCCTTTCAGAAGCACCGTTTCCAGAGCTTAATTTCCTGACATGTTTTGTAGCTGAGAGCTACTGTGCCCAATATTACATCTTGTGACTTGGATTATAATTGGCCATCCCTGTGTTATAGTACAGTATGTTCCAACTAAAAAAATACAAATGATGTAAACACTAGTTTCATAACCTTTTTGAGAGGTGTTTTTATTAGGGTGTTGTGAGTCAAATTGCATACGATAAATGCCTTTAACACAGCTTTAGATGGATAATTTTGTATGTTGGTCAATCACTGGATCGTGGATTATTTTTTCCTATTCCAATGGCCCATCCTCACTCCTTGCTTGTCTTAGGAAAGTGTCCCATTTGGTGATGCAGTTCTGGCAACTTTAGATACCTGCATAGGAAGTGAAATCTGTGAAGAACTGTGGACACCAGTCAGGTAAGAGAGGTGAATTAAGGTTTGGAGAGGATTCCCAAAGCTGCTAAAATAAATAAAATCCAAATCAATTTTGCAGTTAACATTGAAGACCCCCTTCACCCTCTCTCTCTCTATGTGGAACATTCTAGAGAACAAGTCAGGTTAATCAATAAGATGGCAATATGGAGAACCTAAGCTTTCATTGTAGATATTTCTGTATCCACAAATGTCCTTAAATTGTTTATTGCTTGTTTTATACACTGAATACAGTGGTACCTCGGTTTTTGAACTTAATCTGTTCCAGAAGCCCGTTCTTAAACCGAAACCATTCTTAAACCGAGGCGCACTTTCCCTAATGAGGCCTCCCACCGCCAGTGCCCTTCCATCGTTCAGATTCCATTCTTAGACTGAGGTAAAGTTCGCAAACTGGGACACTACCTCTGGTTTTGCGGAGTTCGTAAACCGAATGGTTTTGCGGAGTTCGTAAACAGGGCTGTTCTTAAACCGAGGTACCACTGTATTTAGTAATTTCGTGTGGGGGTGGGGGCGGTTGAGCTTTTCTAATTTGAGGAAATAAATGTTCATATCCAAAGTCACTGATCATAAATACCAAACTTAAACCATAATAATAGAAAAAATGATGGTAGCAACGATAACTCTGTATGCATAAAAAGATATCTGATAACAAGCATCAGTAAATCATTAAATCAGAGGGTATCTATGATTCATGTAGCTTGAGGTGCTCATAGACTATGCCCATGTTTTTACCAGAGCTTCAGTTTACATTTCATATTTGCACAATAGTTTTTCTTAATTACTTTATAAGGTAAGCATGGGCTTGGCATTCGTAAATTGACTTTTCTAAAGTCAATATATGGAGCTGAGTCATCCATAAACATTGATTCAGTGTAAAGCAGGCATAGGCAAACTCCTGCCCCTCCAGATGTTTAGGACTACAATTCCCATCATCCCTGACCACTGGTCCTGTTAGCTAGGGGTGATGGGAATTGTAGTTCCAAACATCTGGAGGGCCGGAGTTTGCCTAAACCTGGTGTAAAGCTACAAGGCATGTGGGACGTTGCACACCGGCTGCAGCACTCTGGATTGGTGGCACTATCTCATACATTGGACTCGACAAGAGGCACTCTTACCAAAGAGTGGGCAACACTCACATAGATGAGGGTTTCCAAATGACGACTTCATCCGCCTTGCTGCGTACTCTACTCATGCAGTAAAGCTGTAAGTGGCATTTTCTGTATGGGTATATAAGTTGTATCTGAACATCTGTTCCCTAGAAGAGCACTTTGGCGGCAGCGAAACTGCATTTTCCATGCAGTCAAACAGCAAGCTGTTGCTGCGCTAAATTTTGATCCAGTAGCATAATGCAAATTTTGGATGACACACAGCTGCAAGCTTTTCACTTAATTTGTGGTTCCTCAATTTCATAGTCCTCACATTGAAATGGGAATTGATGGAGTGGAGATCTTCACAAATTCTTCAGCGAGTCACCATGTATTGCGAAAAGCTAATACCCGAGTGGAATTGGTAAATTTTGCAACATCTAAGGTAGGTCAAATATCCCCACATTTTACCTGATTTTTTATTAAACGGTGTGTGTGACATTGATATCTAATCAATATACAGTGGTGCCCCGCAAGACGAACGCCTCGCAAGACGAAAAACCCGCTAGACGAAAGGGTTTTCCGTTTTGGAGGCGCTTCGTAAAACGAATTCCCCTATGGGGTTGCTTCGCAAGACGAAAAAAATCTTGCGTCCCCCCGCGGGTTTCTTTCGCTTTTTTTGCCCTTTTCATTGGCCGCTAAGCCGCTTATCAGCTGTTCCGCTGATAAGCCGCTTAACAGCTGATCGCTGGAAGCCTCTTGACAGCTGTAGCGCTAATCTGCTAAGCTGTCAATGGGCTTGCTTCGCTAGACGAAAAAACCGCTAGACGAAGAGAATCGCGGAACGGATTCTTTTCGTCTTGCGAGGCACCACTGTAATTCAAGGTGGCAAATGTAGTGTTGCCAAAAGTCTCTGTTCCCAGAGTCAGACTTCCTTGGGGCCAGCAAGGCTGCTTCATCATCTGTCTTCAGATCATAATCTGTAAAGCGTAGACATGTTGAATTATCCTTTATAACCTGGGACTTGATTTTAGTGCTTGTGAAAAGAAAGAAACCCTGGCCATGGTAGTTACCTTTAAGCCAGCGATGGCCAAACTTGGCCCTCCAGCTGTTTTGGGACTACAGCTCCCATCATCCCTAGGACCAGTGGTCAGGGATGATGGGAATTGTAGTCCCAATACAGCTAGAGGGCCAAGTTTGGCCATCACTGCTTTAAGCAGATGATCAGTTTTTGGAACCCTGACAAGGAAACACAGGATAAATTTCCACAAAAAAACTGATTACTTAATATCTTCCTTCAGTATGGATTCTCTTTTAAACTGAGATACTCTGCAGTGGCCAGAAGTTATTTTTCTGATCGCAGCAATTTGGCAAAGTTTCCCTCTTGATCATGGAAATGAGCTATGGTTCTTTGAAAAGTATCTGTATTTGATGTCTGGCTCCCCAACTTCTTTACATAATTCTGTAACCAGGAGCAGATTGTGTGGGAAGAAGTAAGTGGCTGAGTTGTGTGGGTGAAAGCAAAATACTAGGCCTTTTCGCTTTCATATTTGCAGAGCTGGTATTGTGAAAGAACTTCCCACTGCTTGTTAACTTGGGTTGGCACGGGCGGCCCCAGTTGTTTGTAAGGACTTGTTGAGAACTGCCTTGCCTTTACGCTGATGCTCCTATTAAACATATTGGAGCTAGACTACTAGACAAGGCAGAACTACCCTTAAAGACAGTCTGGAGATGTTAGTGTAGAATGCAGCCACCAGAGTACTGACAGGCACTTCTGTGCAATTTCATAGAACATCTACTTTGTGCAATATGCGCTGGCTGCCTCTGTGTTACCAGACCCAGTTCAGGGTGTTAACTCTTAATGCATAGAGCTTTGAATGACTCCAGGCCTAGGTATTTGACAGAGCACTTCTCCCCATATCAGCCAGCTCAAGCTCCGAGATATGGGACAGGGACTCCTGCTTGTGGTCACACCAGTACATTTAGCTTGCTGTGCAGGGATCTTAGAGTAGGTCGTTCTTTGTAGTAGTGCGCCAGCTGCAGAGCTCCCTGCCCTGGAGGCATAGGTGGCCACAACACTGATAGAGATTGTAAAACTTGGTGAAGACTTGCTTGTCTTCTCTAGCTTCTGGAGTTGTGGTTAGATTGTTTTGAGCATGCCTTGAGTCTGCCTGGTATTATACCACTGGTGTGTGTGTGGGGGAGGGCTTTGTTATTGATCAGGCATAGGCAAACTCTGGCCCTCCAGATGTTTGGGACTACAATTCCCATCATCCCTAGCTAACAGGACCAGTGGTCATGGATGATGGGAATTGTAGTCCCAAACATCTGGAGGGCCTGAGTTTGCCTATGCCTGTTATTGATGCTTTAATGTTGATGTTTTAATAGTGTTCTCTGAATTTTTAAGAATATGGCTTTGTTTGCTGTTATGGAAATTACTTTGAGGGCACTTGTTGATGAAGCATTCTTCATCAAAACGTGGCTTCCCATAAGTTGCTCACAGCAGCTCTCTAAAAGTAGAATGGAAAGCATTTTTTTGCTATGTTATTTAAAAGGTTAATGTTATTGTGGCAGTTAGTGACATATAGGCTGAATTGTCTTTTTAATAATATGTGTGTGCATGCTTTTTTTTAGAATGGTGGGATATATGTCATGGCTAACCAGAAAGGCTGTGATGGAGATCGTCTGTATTATGATGGCTGTGCTATGATCTCTATGAATGGAGACACTGTTGCTCAAGGACTTCAGTTTTCTCTGGATGATGTGGTAATGCATTGATTTATTCATTAAATTTTAAAGTGCTAATGTATCATACAAATATCTCACAGTGGTTTTCATCAATATAAAACAAAACAAAACAATAAAACCATAAAGAAACAAGTTAATAACAAACTTCAGTTGTGGAAGATGTACTGTACTCTGAATTGCCTGCATAGGCCTGGTGGACTGCAAAAGTTTTCAGTAGATGTTTAAATGCTGGCACAGAAGGTGCCCACTTCTAGGAATTGTGCTTGAGAGTGCTGCAAAATATTCTTAAAAGGACACTCCTGTGTGTTAGTGTGAGTGCATAATGGGAGCTTTATTTACTACATAGTATGTTAGAAATTATTATGCCTTTAGTATGAATGAGAAAACACATCAGAATAGGTTCTGTAAACTCAGTACCTTATTACCGGTTGATATCACTGTCGTTTTTTAGGAAGTGTTGACTGCCACACTGGACTTGGAAGATGTCAGAAGTTACAGGGCGGAAATATCCTCTCGAAACATAGCAGTAAGAATTTCTTATATGTGATTCCCCTCCCCACAAGGTGTTTGTTAGGTTAGAAACTACAGCCAATGTGAGCTAAAACTGAAGCATCCAGACAGATACTTTATTCCAGAACATAAGAAAACAGCCTGCTTTTCTACAGGTAAAATGCCTCTCGTTTTCTGAACCTTCTCTTTTTCCGTTTTAATTGAGCAGGGAAGCAGAGTGACTCCTTACCATAGAATAAAAGTAAATTTTGCCCTGTCATGTTTTGATGACGTATGTACACCTGTGAGCGAGCCAATCCAGTGGAGGTATCATAGTCCTGAGGAAGAGATCAGGTAGGCAAAATTAGGAAGAAGTCTGTCTCCTTGTATAACAATTCCCTGTCTGATGCAAACAGAGCAGAGTTGGACCACACCACTCCACTTTTCCCCTCCATGATCAGTCCCAAAAGCCTTAGTTTGTACTCCTGGGCTTCCCAACTCCCTTTATTAGGTCAGCCATGTGTCTTTAGAGCAGGAAAAAAAATCATTAATCCTTATTGGAGATATTGAACTTCTGAACAAAGTGTTCTACAAAGTGTGCTCATTTTCAAGGCTGATATTTCTGCAAGCTTCCCTCCAAGGTTGATAGCTTAGTAAACAGATTTGGAGCAGTTTGGAACTTAATAGCAAGCAACATTTTCATTCTCCATAACTGAACACTGTTGAGCCTCAGCCTTCTGCTAAGTGCACATTGATTCTCTGTGGTGAAATGTGATGAACAATGACAGAATCCTTCTTACAGACTGTCTACCTTCTAATTCCATTTTTCTATTATTATTTTTAATGCCTTAAGTATTCTTATGGAAAGTGAAAATTATGTACTACATTATAGCCTTCCCTCACCCTTTCCCATTGTGTTCCAAAGTTCTAAAAATGAAAATGAACAGGCACATCAATACTAGACACATTTAAATGGAATTTATTTCAGATGAATTGACTTCCTGAAATAAAATACAGATAGAAGCCACACGTGAAGTATCCGTTGCTTGGACATTTCAGACCCTTGCTACCAGGAGCTTCTGCTCATTTGTGCTAATTCTAAGCAAGGATATGTAGGACTGTGATCTAAACCTAGTTCTGAAGAGCACATGTCTGATGTAACAATGTAAGGTTGTTCTGTAGGACAGATTAAGGATTTGGTTGAATAATTGGGAATATAGTGGGTATACCTGAAGGATCATCTCCACCTCCATCATTAAACCCTGAAGTCCTCCTCTGAGGGTCTTCTGGCAGTTCCCTCACTGCGAGAAGTGAGGTTACAGGGAACCAGGCAGAGGGCCTTCTTGGTAGTGGTGCCCGCCCTGTGGAACACCCTCCCTTCAGATGTTAAGGAAATAAACAACTATCTGACTTTTAGAAGATATGTGAAGGCAGCCCTGTAGCAGGAAATTTTTAATGTCCTATGTTTTACAATTTTTAATATATGGTGTAAGCTGCCCAGAGTGGCTGGGAAAACCCAGCTAGTTGGGTGGGGTTTTATTATTATTATTATTTTATTAATTATCATATCAGACTAAGACTGGGAAGCCCAGGTTCAAATCCCTACTCAACCATGGAGGTCAGTGGGTGACCTTGACCCAGCATAATCTACCCTGTGAGGACAAAATTGTTTATTTGTGTACACATGTGTGTGAGAGAACTGTGTATGTTTCCCTGAGCGCCTTTGGTAGGATACAAATAAAATAAAAATAAAATAAGCATCTTGCAGGCCTCTTTTTCCATGATTTTAGCACTAGGGTATGGATAGGATGCAATCATTGCTCAGCTCTGGAAAAGGAACAGTTCCCCCAGCCCATCTCACTGTTGGTATATCTGTTGAAAGAGCAAAGCTGTGGTTTATATCTAAATGTGCCCTTCATAACTGATATGAAATGCCTGGATCCATTTCAGTCTGAATTCATGTCCCTGTCACGACACTATACTGCCTTGGTCACCTAGGTTGAAGACATTTGTTGATGGAGTGTGACCGTGCTCATTCTCCTAGTCCTCTTCATGGTTCTTGATAGCATTGACCCGGTTTAAGTAACTTGCTATGTAACCTTGTGACACCTACCTGGAACCTGGAAATAAGTCTCATTTATTTCATTGGAGCTTATTTCTGAGTAAATATGCATAGGATTGTGCTGTCAGTTGTGTGTGTGTGTGTGTGTGTTCAATGTAAATAGAGACCATGATATTCAAAATAGAATATAGGTGCTGCCAAGGTGCAATCCCAGGGGAAGCTCCAATGATTTTGTGAGAATGTGCCTTCTTTCCTCAGTCATCTTGAAACAGGTGCTCTTTTGCTTTCAGCCTTGGCCCTGCATGTTGGCTTTGGGACTATTTGCGGCGCAGTAAACAGGTAAAGACTTCTACTCCCTCATTCAACTAAATTAGCCTTCCCCAATCTTAAGCCCTTCAAATAAATTGGACTACAACTCATCATCCCTGACTATTAGCTGTGCTGACATGAACTGATCAGAGTTCAGAGTTCAAAATATCTCGGGGGCACCGGGTTGGGGAAGGCTGATTTTTTTATTTAAAGAAGTTTAATGGAGAGTCTGCATGGATTTTGAGATGAAGATACTTTTAGCTTAGAATTGCAGGTTGCCCATTCTTGTTTCTTTCTGAAATAGGTAGCAAAACTGGTATTTATGGAGTGTTCTTTACTGTTTAAAGATGTTTTGACTTAATTTGATCTGCTTGATTTCCCCCCATTCATAGTATTCCACAGCCCCTAATGTCTTAAAGTTAAGGAGACAGCTGGGGAAAATCAGTAAAGATAAGCTTAGTGAATTGCCTTGGAAGCAGGACACAGTTTTGCTTGCCATGAATTTGCTGTGCTGACACACTTCTTTTATTTTTTAAAATTACCGGTATATTCATATGCAGGCAGCTTTATTATATAATTACTCTATCTTAAAAATCAATGAAGTGCCCTTTTTCCAAAAATGCATTACAGGGCAGTGTACACTTTTTAAAAAAGCACCCAATTATAAAAAAACAAACCAAGCACAAAATTTAAGAGGAATAAAACCACTTAACCAGACAAAAATAAAAATGTTAATGTCTGGGTAAGTACAGTGGTGCCCCGCAAGACGAATGCCTCGCAAGACGGAAAACCCGCAAGACGAAAGGGTTTTCCTTTTGCGAGTTGCTTCGCAAGACGAATTTCCCTATGGGCTTGCTTCGCAAGAAGAAAGCCCATAGGGAAATCTCTGGGGACCTCTTTTAAATGCTGGCGGTGGGGAGCAAAGATTTTCCCTCCCCCTCCGGCCTTCAGAAGAGGTCCAGGAAGGCCGGCGGGGGCCGAAAGGCTCTGCTCCCCACCGCCAGCATTTAAAAAGCGGTCCGGGATAGCAGGGAAGCGCTTCCCGCTATCCCGGACGGCTTTTGAAGGCAGGCGGGGGGGGGGAGCAAAAACCTTTGCCCCCCGCCGGCCTTCAGAAGAGGTCTAGCCAAGTTTTGGTGTAATTATCCTGAAATAAGTTAATGTTCTTGGGGGTGATCCAAATACCCAAGTATTTTGCTTTGGTCCTGGACCTCTTCTGAAGGCCGGCGGGGGGCAAAAGTCTTTGCTCCCCCCTGCCTGCCTTCCCGGGAGAGCGGAATAACGCAGCGCGTTTCTCCGCTATCCCGGACGGCTTTTGAAGGCAGGCAGAAGGCTTCGCTGCCGCCCGCCAGCATTTTAAAAAAACCCGGGACAGTGGAGAAGTCCTCTGCTGTCCCGGGGTTTTTTAAAATGCTGGGGGTGGGAAGAAAAGCCCTTGTTCCCCCCCCCCAGCCTTCAGAAGAGGTCAGGGGACAGACTGTCCCCGGACCTGGTCTGAAGGCGGTTTCCATAGGAACGCATTGATTGATTTTCAATGCATTCCTATGGGAAACCGTGCTTCGCAAGACGAAAAACTCGCAAGACGAAAAAACTTGCGGAACGAATTAATTTCGTCTTGCGAGGCACCACTGTAAAAATGTTTTAATCCGGTGCCGGAAATAATACATTGTTGATGCCATGCATATCTGCCTCAGGAAGGCATTACATAGTTGTGTTGCCACCATAGACAAAGCCACCTCTCTTGCATATACATGATATACTTTTCCTAAAGATGGAACACAGAGAAGGACCACCTTGGACTATCATAGTGCATAGACAACTTAGTGTGGGAGGAGGTGCCTCTTCTGATACTTGGGGCCTGAGTTGGTATGGGTTTTTAAAGGAAAGCACTAGCACCTTGAATTGCCTGATAATGAATATGGAGTCTATGGGTGGTATTCAGCTAAATCATTGTGCCAGTTTCCCACCCCTACTTCAGAACCACATGTTCAGTACACGCTGGTAATGTTGCTGCTTCCAAGTAAATCAGCCAGAAACAAAACAAAAGGCCTACAGTGCTATTCTACCCATATCTACTTAGAAGTAAGTTTTATTAGGGTTAGGATTGCAGCCTTACAGTATAAGAGACGTGATGCATAAGGGGAAAGGAATGAGGAAGGCATTCCGGTATTGATTATGATGATGATGATAGTCATTACGTAACAATATTATTATCCGGAAGGAGCACAGCAGAAATAAATTCTGAGAAGGGTAGAGTCAAATGGGAGTTGTTCTCAGCCAAATGACGGAAGGGGCCTTGTTCTGTCACCTCTCCCCTTGCACTTTCCAAAATCAGATGAGAAAAGGTATGCATTTTAATTCTGATCTGAGAAGGGAGACTTGGGACCACAGCTGGCCAGAAGTGAATAAGATTAGGGTGGATATATAGTTTGTGCAGCAGTGGGCTGAATAGTCAGATACCTGGTTGCCAACAATGTTCTGTTTTCTTTCTTTCCCCACTCTGTTGCAATTCGTTAAGGGAGGATTTCTTTTGCCACTTAGTGGTGGCGTGGACAGTTCTTCTGCAGCCTGCGTTGTGTACTCCATGTGTCTTCAGGTTTGTTATGCAGTACAGAATGGAAGTAAGTGCACTTGAATAGCTGTGATGACCAGAGGTTAGCTATAGATCAGAGATGTGATCCTCTGGATGTTGTTAGACTCCAGAATTCATGAGCTCTAGCCAGCATGGCTAGTGAGGGATGATGGGAGTTGTAGTCCCCCAACATCTGGCGGGCCACAGCTTCCCCATCCCTGCTGTAGATGCTGGGGATGTTTTTACAAATAATTTGTTTTCAAACTTTCCAGGAACTCTTTCTAGTTCCGATCCGTTGGTTGAATGTATGAAGCTGACTTAGATTGAGTCAGACCACTCGTCGGCTGGGTCAGTAGTATTGTCAACACTGACAGATAGCCAATCTTCAGGGTCTTGGGCAAAGAGAGGACTTTCCTCAGAGGATGCTAAGAATCCTCTGCATGCAAATCATGTGCTTTACTATTGAGTTGCAACCTTTCTGAGCAGCTGGCCCAGAACCTGTGCATGTTACAGAGGATCGTGTGGCTTATCTTAGGTCGCACACACAGCTCATTTAGAGCATATGGCAAGCACTGAGAGTGTACTCTTAACATTCCCCTGAAGTTGTATGTTGCAGAGGAAGTTCAGTAGTCTGAGCATGTTGTCTTTCAGAGAAGGTAGTCCCGCATTAGTGGTCTTCTTACTGAGATGCTCCTGAGGAGCTTTCAAGAAACCTCAGCGTTCTAAGCAAAACAGTTTTGAAATGTCTTTCAAAGTATGTCTTGCACTTAGAGTCTATGCTTTAGATAAAGGGGGATCTGTTTTACAGAGCGGGAACTAGATTCCAAGACTCTGGAACAAGAGTGAGTCAATACTTTTAATTTGGCCTAGCCCCTTTGTAGTGTTCAAAATAATGGAAACAATTCTTTTTGATCTTTTGAGTCACACATTGTGTTAGGCTGTAATCAGCACATCTTAGAATCATACTCCCAAATTGCTTAAGACTGCAATCTTAAAACATACTCAACTAAGGAAGTAGGTCTTGTTGAACACAGTGGGATTTATATCCAACTAAACATGCATAGGATTGTGTTGTTGGTGTGTTAGAACCAAAAGCAAATTGATCTCCTTTATTGAACCAAGGCTGTTTACCTGATTTCTCTCAGGTTTAATTTCTTTATTTTATTTATAGATTTTCAGTTATACGCTCTTATCATTTTACATTCTTGTTCAATAATTCTTTTGGATTCCCTACCCAGCATCCCATGACATTTCTTTGTACATCTTAATTAGCTGCATATACAGTAATACCTCCATCTGATTTTCAGCCTTGTCACCCTCAGGTTTAATTTCATATCACTTACATTGTTTGGAACAAATGTAATCACATTTAAGAAGTTCTATTCTGCTACCAAGGAGTGGTAAAGAGTCCAAACTTTTCCAAAAAAAGGGAGAAATGCTTACTTCAAATAACTTTCCCCAAAGTATGCATTTTCATCTTTAAATTAAATATTTGCCCTTCAGTTTAAAGTAAGCTTACCAGCATCAATAAACTGTATTCAGAATACTTACCAACACAGAATTATGTTACTTTATGAAATGATGCAACTGCTTTTAGTTCTGATACACTCAGTTCATCTCTCATTTCCCGCATCCCTCCTTTCTTACCGTTTTCAGATCAGAGTGTGCTGGACGATGTGCGCAAAATAGTAAATGATGAGGCCTACACACCAAAGGAGCCTCAGGAACTTTGTGGACGTGTCTTAACAACTTGCTACATGGCTAGTGAAAACTCCTCTCAGGAAACATGCAACAGAGCCAAATGTTTGGCTGAAGAGATAGGCAGGTATATGAATGATAAATGCTTGATAAACTGTAGGTTGTGATTAAAAACCTTGATACAGATCTAGCAGTACCATTAGACAGGGGTATTATGTTCAGATACGCATCTGCAGTAGCTACTAGCCATGTTGTGTATGCAACAGTTGCATATGCAACAGTTGCTGGAAATCACAGGAGGGAAGAGCCAACCCTTGTATGGGTATGGGATTTTCTCCACGTGGAGATAGTTGCCCCTACGTTAGCTGTCTCCAGGCATCAGTCAAGATGCATTTGTTTCTTCAGACCTCCGCAAATCGTTGATGTAAAGTCAGAGATGTTGCTAGATTATTTCTGGCTTTTATTTTCATCTTCTGGCTTGTATTTTTTATGTATTGTTGGTTTTTCAGTATTTTATTTTATCGGTGTATTTTAGAAATTCAAGTCACTTTGAGGTTGGTTACTAGACTGCCTCAAATACTTAGTAAGTGTAAATAGTAAGAACTGGGCAGGGCGGGGGGAAGCACATTAACTTTTGTAAAGGTCGGCAAGGCTAGAGAACTTGGTAGTTTAATCAGAAATCTGAAGTGTCTTCTGTGACATTCAGTTCTAACTTGTCTATCTTCAGTGAGTTAAACACCTGACAAACTTTGGCTTGGTTCCTGAGCTAAGTGAATTTAAGGAAGTTCATGAAATGAAAGTTTATTGTTGCCTTCTCCCCTACAGCTGTTGCCTGAGCCCCCTAAAATCTCTCTGGAGGTTTGGGGGGGGGTGTTGTCTTGAAGATTGTAGAAGGAGGTACTGTTATGGGAGGTGGGGATGGAAAGTGTTCATTCTGTGAACTTCAATAAGCCATCTGGGGACCAAGCCTAGTTTTGCACAGGAATCTCTTCCCCCAGAAGCCTCTGGGGGGGGACATTGTTCGCCAGGCTTTTCGTGATTCTTAGGGGCCTCTGCAGGTTAGATGAGGAGACAGGAAGCTTTCCTTCTATGAACTTCCTTAGGTTAACTTATATTTGGCTCCAAGCCTTTAATTCTTGTTAGACGGTAAAGTATGTTAAAGCAAACTTATGAATTTTGTCTTGATGAGGTAGAGAATGCTTTTCTTTGGTGGTAAGTATTTGTTTCTTCTCTCAGTTATCATATAAACATAAACATAGATGGAGCTGTGAAGGCTGTTTGGAGCATTTTCAATGCCGTAACAGGACGATTGCCCCAGTATAAAGTACATGGAGGAAGTGCCACGGAAAATATGGCCCTACAAAATGTGCAGGTAATTTTATCTATATTTATTTTTTCCTACTGATTTACTGGGGACTTGGTGATTCTTCTGACTATGGTAGACTTAGCTGCTGAAGTCAGATTTCTCTCGCTTTAGACTGACATCATATAATTTCTCTTTCTCGCAGTTTTAGTTCTCTTTCTTCGCTAGCAACATCTATTGCCTACTGTCCTTAGGAAGAGGAGTTGGCTCTTTTGCACTTCTTACAATACAGAGTAATCTACTAAACATTCCAATAACTGACCTTGCTCCCACTTACTTTGTTATGTCAGGAACCTCATGCCTGGGAGCTGAATATGGCCTTTCAGGCCTCTGTGTCTGTCCCTTGAGACTCTCCCCAGGCCACACATCCTCCTTAGGCATGTCCTTGTGAGTTTCTGCCTGGCTGGAATGTGTCCTTGAACTCTGATAGTGCCTCTTGCTTGCTTGGATAGAGGATAGAAAGGGGTGCATGAATTTCTGCGTAAGCACCAGCCTACTGATATTCATTGCCCCACCCACTTTGGCCTCTGCCCACCACAGGCATGTGGCCCCCAGAAGGTTCCCCAGAAGGAAATTTGGCCCGCAGGCTTTATGTAATTCATACTGTTCTTAATATCCTCTTGCTGAGACTGTTCAACCTGCCACAACCTGTCACTTGAGAATTCCTTCTTCCTTAAAACCTGGTTGTCTATATTTGACTTCTAGGCCAGGATAAGAATGGTACTTGCCTACCTGTTTGCACAGCTGTGCCTATGGAGTCGCGGAATGCCAGGTGGATTGCTAGTGCTTGGAACATCTAATGTGGATGAAAGGTATGCATCTTAGGGGTTAGGAATGAAGCTATCTAAATAACTTCAGTAGATATCTAAAATGCTGGTAGAGACAAAAATATAATTGATGGGTTTGGGTTTTGTTACAAAACATAGTGCTAATCTCAAAAAACAACAACAAAAACTTGTCCAGTTTTCTTCTATATTCCAGTTTGGTGCCTCAGCAATCATTTAGTTTACCTGCTCTGCATTTTGGTTTTCTACAATCAGCTTGTGGGTTTTATTTCTGCTTTCTCATTATCTTTTGTTCCACTTTTGTTAACATCAGTTAAACAGTTACTGAAAACATATACATAACCATTTAATTGGATATAGGAAGTGGATTGAGAAAATTGTGCGTGTAGTACACACCTTTTACTTTCTCAATATGTTTGCTTGATATGTCTGATTAAAAATGGATGGCAAACTGTACTGATCAAGTAGAGTCCATTAATTCAGTTATGTAATATCTGTCAACTATTACTCACCATGATGGCACAACATCCAGCTGTTCAGGGCTGACCGAAAGTGGGAAGTGGGTCATTCCAGGAATACTAAGGTTTCTCATGTTTTGTCTGAAGCAACTAATAGATTCTCCTTCTGTGGAAATTTCAAAGAAAGGAGTTGTTCAGACAGTCATGGTCGTGAATTTCAGTGAGTCTAATCTGGATAAACATTAGTTGAACACAACCACTAAAATGTTTATATTGTTGCATGACAATGTGTAAGAATCTGGACCTTTTTCTCTCATTTCCTTTCTGGATTAAATGCAAAGTAAAAATACTTGTGTTCTGTCTGTCAGCCTTCGTGGATATTTCACAAAGTATGACTGTTCCAGTGCTGACATCAACCCTATTGGTGGAATTAGGAAGACAGACTTGATCAGCTTTATCCAGTATTGCATCGATAATTTTCACCTAACGTCGCTCAGAAGGTAAGACATGCAGTGATGAAGCTTAGACTTTCCTTTAAACTGGACTACACTCTTGACACCACAAACTCTCCCATGATGGTTGCATGTTAGTATGATTGAAGTCTGACCCCAATTAGAACTTTTGACTAAATTTCAATCCGTTTTTGAATGCCAGCAAGAAACAGTATTGCTTACCCTAAAGAACGATTGTATTTGAGAGCTTACTTGACCAATGGGAAATAGTTTCCTGAGGCTAACTGTATTCCATCATCTTGACATTGATTGACAATTTATGTGTGCTTGCCATTCAGTAGAAACAAAACCACAAAGGAGATAATAGTGGGAGCTGCATGTGACAGACACCCGCACTTAAAATAGGTGCTGGGTAATATGTTTTATTGGAAAAATCCCTCTGTGTATTCCCACAGCAGACATTTTCATGTAACTCAGAGGAGCTAAGTAAGATTGAGGCACCTTTGCAACAAAACTAGAACTTTATTTGTTTACACTTGAAGGGGGGTTATAGCTTAGTGGTTACCTTTGAACGGCACAGCACTTTGTTTCAAACCAACAGTCTTTACAGAAGATTTAAGACCTTCCTTGACTTCACACTTAAACCTGTCCTTGGAAAGTCATATCTCCCCCTTGATAATTGTTCTGGGGAAAGGGAAACACAGTGAGTCCTTGATGTAAGTAAGCTTCCCCCTTGCAAGAAGAGCTAATTCTTCAAAGGATACCAAAAAACTAATCCGACTGGATTCTTTTTCTTTTTCAGTGTTGTGTCTGCACCCCCAACAGCAGAGTTGGAGCCCCTGATAAAAGGAGAGGTCACTCAATTAGATGAGGTAAAGGACAGCAACTACAAAAACCCCTTGGAAGCCTGATGTGTAGCTGCTGTTTGTTTGTTTGTTTGTTTGTTTGTTTGTTTGATTGATTGATTAATGTTCCTGATTACTCTACATTATGTGTTGGTTTTGTGACTCATGCAGCACAAACAAATCAATGCAAATGTGCAAACATCACATCTTTTCCTTCAATTATTTCTCCAGCAAACCAATAAGGCATTTCAATTATGAATCTTGTATTGGACATAATGTCAGTGAGGGAAGCTTCTGCGCAGCCGAGAAGGCTTGGTTTGATATCTCTGAGTTAGTTTGTGGCAGCTGTGAAAAAGGGAAATTCCATGCTCTGGATCAGTAGAAAAGGAGTTGAAAAGAAAACTGCCAACATCACAGTGTCATCATGCAAATTTACACCACAACTCCTTCAGGAATACAATGTACAATTCTGGTCGCCTCACCTCAAAAAGGATATTGTAGGGTTGGAAAAGGTTTGGAAAAAGGCAACCAAAATGATCAAATGGATAGACCGTCTCCCCTATGAGGGGAAGTTGCAGAATTGGGGAATATTTAGTTAGAGAAAAGGTGAGCAAGAGGTGACGTGATAAGAAAATTATGCATGCTATGGAGAAAGTGGATATAGAAGATGTTTTTTCCCCTCAGAAACTTGTCGACATCCATTGAAGCCAAATGATGGCTGGATGGGAATCATTCTTTCTGCTTTGCTAGTTTTTTTTGTTATTATTATTGAAAAGAGTTGGGTCTATACGTGAAAGAGCATTCAAATTGCTTTTTATTCTGCCATGTATAAAGAAAAGTCTCTTTTCCAAGTCCCCGGACAGCCTCAGAACAGATGATAACTGGGCTACATGTATCATGGGTCTGATTCGGTTGATGGTGGCTCCTTAGGAATTCACGGTTTTTATCTTAATCCATGTGATTTCAGGAAGACATGGGCATGACGTATGCTGAACTCTCTGTATATGGCAAACTAAGGAAAATAGCCAAGTCTGGACCATACACTATGTTTTGCAAGCTAATCACAATGTGGAAAGATATTTGTACTCCAAGAGAGGTAATGAGAACCCTTGTCCCATGTTGGGAGGTGAGATTTGGGAGTTGGGATGCTGCGGAGATGAGTGACATGATATTTTGCAGGCAGGGTGCTAATGTTGGGCATGGTGTTCAAAGGCTGCAGCAATGAAATTGTCAGCTGCAGGAAAAGCTTAATGGCAGAAGGACTTGAGGTTGTTGTTTTCTTTTCTTTTGAGTGTAGAGGAGGAAGAGAATTTCATTTGGTCTGCATTTTTAAGCAAATGCAGGAATTAATTCTCACCTCCCAGACTAATACATTGATTAGAATATAATTATTTTTCAGATGTTGTATTTCTCCAAATTCTGTGATACCGTTCTAAGCTCAAACATACCACAATGCATTTAAAAATGCATATTTTATGATGAAATGTATTTTAAAATGTGTATGTTGAGATAAAATATATATTTAAAGTTGCATTTTATTGCATATTTAAATACATTCTTTGTAAAAAAATAAATAAATAGCAGATTATTATGGAAACAGAATAGAACTGATTTATAAATATATATGTGAAATTGACACAGGCTGGAAATGGACTGATGTGTCCATTCCTATTGAGTGCTATATATATTCAGAAGAAAGGAGGTTGATGAGTATTTGGAGGAAGACAATTTTATCAATTAATTGGCCCAAGATTGATGTATTATGGAAATTTGGGAGTGAGTTGGAGACTTTCTCTTTTTCTATGTGTGCCAGACAGAATTTGGCCACCATTTTGGACAGAGTCCATTTTTTATGCACATGTCATTGGCAGATCCTTCAGCACAGATACTGAGGCTTAAGAACTTTATAGATTGTTAAAATTTGACTAAGAATATATAAGGTGAAATCAATTCAACCCTGAGAGATGCAGTGGCATAATTCAGACATCTTGCCAAGTCACGATTGAGGAAGCTTGGAATCAGTACGTTCTGATACATATTCTGATATGTATTCTCATTCTCTTGCTGAATCTAGTATGCTATACTAAAAAGATCCGTCTTTTAAGAGCCCTTTTCTCATCTGGGATTCTGATTGCGGTTGCGAAGCACCTTCAGGTTGTTTTATTCTTGAAATTTTGTGTGTTGTACACCAGGTGGCGTCCAAGGTTAAGCATTTCTTCCGAATGTATTCTATCAATCGACACAAAATGACAATTCTCACCCCATCCTACCATGCTGCAGACTATAGCCCTGATGACAACCGTTTTGATCTGAGGCCCTTTCTTTATAATACCACCTGGTCCTGGCAATTCAGGTGCATAGATGAACAGGTAAGTGGGAGCCTTTTCTTTATTTAATGTCAGAGCCCAAGTGCGGGGAACATTTGACCCTCCAGATGTTGCTGAACTGCAACTTCCATTGCCCCCTAGGCCTAGTCCATAGCTCAACAACATCTGGAGGGCAATTTTCCATAGTTGTTGACATCATGATGATGCATAATATACTCAGTATATGTATAATGGAAGTGTGGTTAGTAATGTACAGTGGTACCTCTGGTTACGTACTTAATTCGTTCCGGAGGTCCGTTCTTAACCTGAAACTGTTCTTAACCTGAAGCACCACTTTAGCTAATGGGGCCTCCTGCTGCTGCCGCACCGCTGGAGCACAATTTCTGTTCTCATCCTGAAGCAAAGTTCTGAGTTAGCGGAGTCTGTAACCCGAAGCGTATGTAACCCGAGGTACCATTGTACATCTCCAGTAGAGAGAAAACAGTGGCCGTAACAAGGAGCTAAAATATTCTATAGAAATGGAAAATATTGAAGTAGTTAAGTGTTACGGAGACCCTTATAAGCAAGCAGAAGTTCATTTAATGAACGAGCTATTCTTTTGTGCATCTTATAGGCACCCTTTCTCTTGAGGCTGGTCAGCATGGCAGACATTACCATCAAATTTCATAGCCAAGCAGGGATTGGAATCTGGGTTTCTTGGGTCCATGCACAACAGTTTAGCCCAGAGGTGGAAAACCTGTGGCCCTCTAACTCCAGACAGCATGGCCAGGGATAAAAAAAGGGGGATGGGGTCTGTAGTCCAGATTCCTCACTGTTCAAGCCTACAGTAGTAATGGGGTTTGTTTATAACCATCTAGCTTTCGGAGCAAAGGTTGATGTCTGTGGATGTCAAACCTACCTCTTTTAAGGGGTCCCAAACCCATTTCCTAACTTGCTTTTTTTTTGTGGGGACCATTGGGTGAGGAAGCCTCTGAGCCATTGTCCATCCCCTCCAGTACAGGCAGAATGGATAGCTTTATGTAGCCTTCAATTTTGGGTACATGAGTGGGGAGAAGACATGTGTCTTGCAAAGCTTAGGCTCCCTCCTGAATTTACCTGTAATGAATGTGGTGGGCATTCATGGCCATGCTCCCTCTTTGCCTCTGTCTTTTGCAATACTATTTCTCACACCTGGATAAATGTGAGCTTACCGCAGCCAAGGCCTTGATTTAAATAATAATAATCAGCGTTTGTGGGGCTTGAACTGGCTTTCTTGCCCAAAGCAAGGTTCATTAGGTTCGTAGCTGAAGTCCTGCTTTGCAGCAGCATTCAGCCTGGTCAGTGGAGTTTTAGACCTGGATATGGTTCTGTTCCAAGACAAGGTACTGGAAGGTATGGAAAAGATCAAGCAGGCATCATAATTATGACTTGCTTGTGGTCTTCAGTCACAGCCGTAACATTATTTTAATGTATTTTCTTTTGCTGGACAGAGGAATGTTAACACCTTCACATTTTCCTTGCCAAAGATTTTTACACCTTGGTTGCCTTTAATAGTATGTTTATGCATGCAATAAAATGCCAATTCCCACCTCCCTGAAATGCCAGACATGCTGTAATAGTATCTGACTTCCTGGAAACGCAAGATAAAAGATGCCATGTGGTCCCTGCTTCTTTTCTTTCTTTCTTTTAAGCGTTGTATTGTTTTTCCATCATTTTTTCCACAACGTAGACTGACCCAGTCTTATTGAAGTCAAAAGGGGGGGGGGGGAACCTTACTAGCTTCAGTGAGAGCTCGTTTGGATGTTATTGCTGGGTCATATTTTTAAAATCTTTCTGTGCCTGTAATAATTTATGGGCATGATTAATCGGGGCTTAAGTATCTAATTACCCGGTATATTGGTGTAGTCATTAGCCTTTGCCAGATGCCTAGGCAATATTGCCAGGTCTTGCAGCCTTATGTGGAGCTTGGACTGCACACAAGTGTTCTGCTGGCAGCTGGATTACTCAATTTAAGCAGTTTGAATTGTCAGGAAGGATGACATTCCTAATATCTCATGTATTCAGGAGGCTAGAATTGTAGAGTAGGAAGGAATCCCAAGGGTCATCTAGTCCGGCCCCCTGCAATGCAAAAATCTCAGCTAAAGCATCCATGACAGAACACCAGAATGATTTGTGTTGCAGGCCCAGTGTTCCTCTTCCTATTCCCTGCCCCACTCACTCACTCAGCTAATTTCTGGGGCTAAAGCTAAAGCCACATTCCATGCGTTTGCAGACCCCTGCAACTCTTGGTATTTCCCTTTTCACTCCCGGCTACTTCCCTGCCCATGTCCCTTTGAAGGCCACAACTGGCACGGAGTTGAATTGTTGGTGTGAGCGAGGTGCACGTTTTCACACGAAACCATTTCTAGGCCTCTCTCGTGGTCCTTGGGATGCCGTAGAAGGACTGCTCTGCTCTCTTCCTATCAGAGCCATGGAGTGACTTTAAGGGATGTAACTCTGCTGGGTAGGAGAGAGGGAGACACCCTGGTACAGCAATTTCAACTGCAGCTGCTCAGATCCTGAATACTAGTCTATTTCCTACCACTAGTGTATGAGCACCAGTTATGGGTCGCCACTACAGCGCTATGAAATGTTGAAAGGAAGTACCCATTTAGTGTGGAAACTGTGGCTCATTGGGAACATGCTCATCATGATGAGGGGGCATGTATAGTGACCATTATGGGAGTTGGAGAGGAGAAAGGTGTTTTCTAATTATTATTATTATTATTATTATTATTATTATTATTAATAATAATACCCTGCCCACCTGGCTGCTTTTCCCCAGCCACTCTGGGCGGCTCCCAATAGAATATTAAAGACACCATAAAATATCAAACATTAAAAACTTCCCTAAACAGGGCTGCCTTCAGATGTCTTTTAAAAGTAAGATTGCCTCGACATCTGCTGGGAGGGCGTTCCACAGGTTGGGTGCCACTACCAAGAAGGCCTTCTGCCTGGTTCCCTGTAACCTAACTTCTTGCAGGGAGGGAACCACCAGAAGGCCCTCAGAGATGGACCTCAGTGGCCGGGCTGAACGATGGGTGTGGAGATGCTCCTTCAGGTATACAGGGCCACGGCCGTTTAGGGCTTTAAAGGTCAGCACCAACACTTTGAATTGTGCTCAGAAACATACTGGGAGCCAATGTAGGTCTTTCAGGACCAGTGTTATATGGTTTTTTAGTGTCCCTTGGTGAGAACAGACAGGGCAGAGCTTGTGCGATATGAGTTAAGCTATTTTCATGCAAGAGGAATTGCCACAGCCTGCTATGGCAAACAACCTGGGGTGCTTGCTTGCCTTCTCTACCAGTAGTTCTGCTCACAAGGAAGCACCCCAGTCTGCCATTTGGAACAGCATATTGGGTCCATTGACTCACAAAATCATTTCTGTGCTTCTCAATTTGTATCCCTGCTGCTTGGAATACTGGTTGTGATATTTTACCCACAAGCAGATCTGTTTGTTGGGAGATATTCCAGGTTCCCTGCTTTAAACTGAAGATTGAGATATGTTTGTCTTCCAAGCAAAGTGTGTTAGGTGACAAGCTTTCAGGAGACAATGTAGAGAAGTCATGGGCTGGAAGGGCTAAGAACCCCACCTGCTGATTCTGTTCCACTTTTTCTTGGAAGAAAAAGCCACAAGGGTTGGGGAGTTGATGCAGTTATTTGTGCATAACGTATAGTTCAGCTCTTAATTGGAGTTTTGTCTGCCTGGATCTTGATGAAAGGTTAAATGGTTGCTTGAACTTCTGATTTGCAGGTTTCAAAAGTAGAATCCAAGGAAGTGAACTCCAAGCTTGAAGAAGTGGCTTGATTCCTCTCACTCTTGTTGATATCTTGAAGATCAGAAGTTCTGCAGGTCCCCTGAATTATTTTCATCATTATTTTTGATTATGTTAATGATTAATGTTACAGTAATATCAACAGTAGTAAACAATTCAAACTGAATACATAAAGTAAGATTATGATTATAAAATTGTTCCAATTACACAGTTTAGTATGTTTTCTTGGTTTCTGATTGTCTCTTTATGAAGGACATTTTAGTCCTTGTTTTGAATCATCCCTCTCCACAGTTTGACATGAGACAGTCTCAGCTGTTTTTTTAAATCAATAGCTTTTAATTTTTTTTAGAAAAATCAACAATCACCAAAAATAAATTAAACTAAATGCTTAAACAGAAAAGAAGAAAAAGCACTGACGCAGAAAAAAATTGCAGAATTGAACTGAATCAGTCTATCTTCTAAGAAATTGCTCTTGCTGTCATGAACCTGTGAGATTATAGAAGCGCCAAGTTTACGAATTCTAAAGTTGGTCAGACTCTTCACTATAATCAGTAACATGTGCAGAATTAAGACCAACAAAGTAATAATTCAGTTGCACTTTTTGTATACATTACAGATTTAAGATGGATCAACAACATCTTGGATGACTGTTCCAAAACTTTGGTTACTTACGGGTCATATAATATGATTTGGCCATTTAAGTTGCCTGGATTTATTGCAGTGTTCTGGCTGGGGTGGCAGCTTTTAGAACACGAGTAGTAGCTGTGTCTGAGGTTTTGGATGAAACATAAAATGTTCAATACTTGGAAACCATTGGAATATATGGAAATAATTAATATGACCAACACCAGTCATAGCAACTCAATCTTTAGTTTGGGAAAATATTTGCTCCTCTAATGAACAGTCTGCATATGATTTTTCTCTTTTAACTTATTGAACTGAAATCATAAAATTTTACAGTCACTGGCACATGTGGACGTGAAAAATGATTTTTTTTTTCATTTTACTGTGCAATAAATTCACATTTTAATGAATCTAATTGGCTCTGTTTTTATTTTTCATATTTTTTGTTATTTACATAGGTTTAACTGCTCTGGTCTGGTGGCTAGGACAGCAAATAGAGGCCCTGATTAAGCCTGGTAGTGGAGTATGTGATTAACTTTAAACACGGATATAATCCTGCTGACGTCAGAATGGCCTAAACTGGGACTTCTGGGTTCTTTGCTTGGCACTTTTGATATTTAATAATTTAGTTAAACATTAAAACCCTTGAGAGCTTGCCCTTGCATTGCATTTTTGCATTGCTACCTATGGTAGTTCCCATCTGCCTCCATTTTTATGTTACAGTGCTTATCTCTGATGAATTTTACATAGTAGTTAAAGGCTAGCATATAAGTTATTGCCTTTTAGTGACAGGTCTGGTGGCTTGATTTGGCCCCCAGGTGCTTCATCTCTGGCTGCCAGCATAGCCACATCTCTCTTCCCCACCTACTCTAACCATCTGCCTACCCTATTCTGTCCCTTAGCTTTTCATTTCCACTAAAAATTGGTTCAGCCCAGACTCACCTCTGTAAGAACTAGGCTTTAGAACACCATATAGCGTGCAAGAAAACATAATATGCTTTGGAGACAAAAGGAAAGTCTCTCCACAGTGGGTATGAATTCGGTTCATGGCCTTATTTGTGAATGAACACCAGGGACTGTAGACTGGACAACCAGATTCTGAAGAAAAACAATTTGTTACTGGACTTTTCCAGAGAATTTATGTAGAAGGTTTTGCTTACCAATAGGCTTGGGCGGGGGGATCCGGTAAGAGTCTTTGTGCTTAAGTAAACTTCTGTGTTGGCAGAATATGGTTGTGCAAGTCTCCCCACACACAGGAAACGGGGCAAGAGTGTGGAACAACTGAAGATTTAGAAAAGAGCCAAGTTCTCACAGTAGGAGTGGGGAGCTTGGAGACTCGAAAAGCATTTCAAAACCCACTGAGAGATCATGGTATAGAGTTTGTCTGTTTGTTCATAATATGTACATAAACAGGAAAGAGATGATGAATAACAAAGCTCATTTAAACTAAACTCCGGCTTTTCAGGGTTGCCCATTCTTGGCCTGAATGGTCTTCTTGTCCCTTGTAGAATTGTGTAGAAACTAATCTGTGGCTTCTAAACCATCACGCTCCATAGTTGCCTATTTGCCACACTTTAAAAAAAAAAAAGACAGTGGAGTTACTTTGACAGGAGGAGACAGGTTTGGAATGTCTGAAAAGCTTTGAGGTTCCTGTACCCATAATACTCTCCCTCTCAAGTAACTCCACATTTGAACACACATAAGTTGGCCTATTGAAATGCTGCAGGCCTTATTGGGATGGCTTCCAAACAGCTTCTCCCCAGGGTCACATTTAATGTTGTGAGTGACATTGGTCCATGCGCGTATTAGGCCAACACATGAGAAGGACATTTTCAAATTCTTGGGGACTGATGTTACAGAGGTGTAACAGGGCTTTAAATGCCAGAAGCAGATTTTAGCAACCACTGTGCACAGCCTGTAATGCTCAAATTGGTCCTTGCTTTTCACCTGCACGCCTACTCCACATGTCTACATCCCCATGTTGATTGCGTTTACACTGACACCTCTGCAGTCAGCCAGGCACCCTTGTATGTGGGACCTGCAATTGGCACACATACCTGGCAAGGACTTTTGTCTCTGCTTCTTCCATATTTAATGCCTAGAGAGCTGGGATATGGAAGCAGTCATTCATATTCATTTGCTTTTTGGTCTTCATCAAATAAAAAACTTGTCAAAAATGTTTAAGAGGTGATGTGCCAGAACTATGAAGGGGAAAAAAATGAAATGGGTCTTTTATGTTTAAGAATAGCCCAGATGTGTGAAATGTTTGCTTCAGGAGACTGTGACCAAGTGTTCCCACCAAAATTTCCACAGTCACTTACACAGACTGTAAGTCATAAGGTGGTCATATGACACCATTGTTTGGCTATGCTGTCTTCCTGGAATTGACCTCATTACATTTTTAAAAAATATGTTGCATTCTGAGACACTTATGATTCATATAAAGCTAGATTCTTTTGAAAGTTCTATAAGTCTCTCCTCTTGGCTCTCGCTCACTGTTTTTAGCTTACTTGCACTAAGGTTCACAGTGTCATCTGTGTCTTGCAAGTGTGTGGCCAAAATTATAGGAAAAGGGGAATGAAATAGTCTCTCTTGATTTTTTTTAGGGGCCTGGAGGCCAGCTAATTTTTAATGAGGGCTATATTTTTTAGCTGAATAAGGGTAGAATAGCCAGCAATGTTGGCCCATTTGTATGAGTTGAGACATAGGCAAAAAGCTCATTAACCCTTTTTCCTCCCCCATTGTGAACAGAAACAGAGGCACTGGCTTCGTTTACTTCAGTGCCTCACTGCCATTTTCTTATGTCTTGGCATGAGCAAAAGAGTTTTTGGCTGAACTAAAAACAATAATCCTTGTGGCAACTTGGAAGGCTGTTTTGCTTTGCTCATCTCATAAGTTTGTTGAGTGGAAAAATAGCCTTTTGGGTAAAGAGATGCTTTTATCTGTTCCTGCAGTGGTCGGAGAAAGGATTTAAGTGCCTTCTGCCTTTGTCTCTGCTTAGGAGGAAGTGGCTGGTGTACATAATGGGGGCATGGGATTAGGTAGGAGCTATGCAGAGGGTGAGAGAGAGAATTTGGAGAGGGGCTGGATCTAGGCCTTAATTTATCAGCTAGTGAACACTGAAACAAACACATTTCCCCTTAATGTGGCACCTGTGTTAGTCATTATCTGGTGTGAACACCACACTGTTCCATCCTCATATAATAGCTGAGGCAGTCTCACTGCAAGTGATTGTGTATTTTAGATTAGGGTGATGTATGCTGCAGTGCTAGATTATAAGTTCAAAGCCCTCATGAAATGGCAAACCACAGTTTTGGGGGCGGGGGCAATGTGTTTGAGAGATATGGTTGCTGAACAAAAATAGTGAGAGATCCCAAGAGGCTTAAAAAATGCATTTTATGATAAACATCTTAAGAATAATCTTATGCCTTCTAGAAGAAAAGGATAAGAACATAAGAAGAGCTTATCCCACTTTTCCTTAGGATGTCCCTATTTTCATTGGAGAAATGTTGGAGGGTATGGAGTTATCCAACCCCTAAACTGTCTGAAGGCAATTCTGTATCAGGAGGTTTTTAAAAAATGTTTAATGTTTTGTTATGTTTTTATATGTGTTGGAAACTGCCTAGAGTGGCTGGGGCAACCCAGTAAGACGTGTGGGGTATATATAGTAAAATTAGTATTTTGGAATAGGACGTCCCTATTTTCATCAGAGAAATGTTGGTGGGTAAGGCATTCTATTTTCACAGTGGTTGACCAGATGCCTGTGGGAAACCAGATTGTGGTTTCCAGCAACTGGTATTCAGAAACACTGTATAGCCATCATGGGTGGTAGCCATTTATAGCCCTGACCTCCATGAATTTGTATAATCCTCTTTTAAAGCCATCCAGTGCCTCCTGTGGGAGGGAGTTCCATAGTTTAACTATGCGCTGTGTGAAGAATTGTCTAATGAGGGCCAGAGCAATGCGTACCGGAATTTATATCTTGCAGGTACCCATAGCTGTGATACTGTTATCCACAGATCTAGTAGTCACATAAAATGACCACTATCAATGAAATCCTGTGCATTTCTCCTCAAAAGTGCCATAGACTTCTTGACTCTGGTAAGTGTGTACAGTATGGGCCACGCAATACATTTTAAATCAGTCCCGCTAGTGTCTGGTTCTTTGCAGCTGCAGTAGCCTATTTGCATGCAGCAGTTTGCAGTGTAGATGGAAGGATTCTGTCCCAGACCATAAGTGAAAGAGAGTTTCTTTTGGTGGTGTAGGCAAAATCTCCTGCCTAATCCATCCCCTGAATGGCTTGCTGTGTGGAAAGAGTGGCTGAGCTGCGGGAGGGCAACAATATCCATGTGGTGAGTCCTTATGTGCACTTGGCTCTTACTTTAATTCTAATTGTTTTCAGACACAAAGGATTAGGAATGAGTAAATGAGATTTTACTTATCCCCTTTGAAGGGTCAGCAATTAAGAACCAGCCTCTGAACCTGGTCTTTCTTTTTTTTTAATGATCCTGCAGCTGCTTCGAGTAACTAGAGGCTTGCAAAAGTGAAAAAGCATGGGGCTTAAGGTTACCTGCTACTAAAGAAGGCTTTCCCTGAAGTATGGTCCAGTCATTTTATGGGAAGTGCCATACCAAGGACCACCTGAAGTCTTGTGCCAGCCTTGGGGCTGGCAAACCTGTGGCCCTCCAGAAGTTGCTAAACTGCAACTCCCATCATCCCTGACCATGCTGGCTGGAGGAGATGGGAATTGGAGTTCAACAAAGCCACTTCCGGGCCTGCCCCAGGAGGTGGGGTTGCGGGCTTCACGCCCACCCACGCGAGCGGGGGCTGGCCCCAGCCCCCGCGAGAGCAGGGGAATCCCCGTCGGGCCCGCCCCCCCAGCCGGCCAATCAGCTGGTCGGCGGGGGGGCGTGGCTTGCACTATTTATGGCCGGCGCGGAGGGGGCTCGCCCTCTTTTCGCCGGCTCGCCCCCACGTTTTTTCCCACCCCCCCTCCCTTTAAGTAGGTTTAGGTTTAGGCACGCCTTTGACATTGCTATGGACTTCAGTCTGTCGCCGCAAGGGGCATGGTAGGAATTTTTCCCAATTGGCAATTTCGGGCCTTTTGGTTTTTCGCCTACCTCGTAGCAACTCGTCACAACTTCTCGGCATTGGCGGTAGGCATTGGTAAGAAGGGGTTAGGACGATGTGGGGGGGGGGAGGAACGCCATCACCTCCCCCCAGCGAGCGAAGGGTGGTCCGTTAAAGGACCCCGGGGGGCGTGGCCCTGTCCGAAGCCTATGGAGGTGTGGGCCAAAGGCACGCCCCAGAGCAGTGACCCGGGGGAGCTCCTAGTCGACGTGCCTCGCGGGAGTCTCCCCCGATAAAGTGTTAACCCTTCCCCGTGTCTCCAGCAAATGGGCTGGAGCCGGATAGCCGTTAGGACCAATGCCTATGCCAATGCCTCTCATTCCTGAATTCAATAAAGTTGTGGCCTAATTCGCCCAATTAACCTTACATACGGTGTCTTGTGTCTTTATTTATCCTGGTGGGGGCGGGAACTCGCCACGCAACACAGGGCCACAGGTTCCCCACCTGACTTAGATAGTCTCTCTGTGTGCGTCTCCCTTTTTTGTTCTCTTGCAAAGAAGAAGAATTCAGAGACAGAAGTTTAGTGTTTTGTTAATGTCCTCACTGTGTGTCTTCAAGATAAAGAAGGAACATAAAGTTCTCATGATAATCTATTTTTGGGCAGTCCAATTAGTTGCTTGCTACTGCTTTTGTACTAGAGAGCAGTTTATCCTTCCTATCAGCTAAGGCAATACCTGGTCTGTTCTCCTGGTCTCAGATGAGGCAATAATTGTTTAACAAAGGTGCTTTTTTCAGTCAACAAATGTATTTTATGAGGATGGCCCAATAAAGATACATGTAAAGCTGTTAAGTCTTTAAAATACCACAAGACTTTGTTGGCTTTGCTGCAGCAGATTACCGTAACTTGGCTGCCCTGCTGGGAGATACGCACAATCACTTTTAAAGGACATGGTTTTTCACAAACCTCCCAACACCTGCTTCTGTCAACCACATCCAAGCAGTGTTAGAAATCCCACTGTTTCTTCCTTTGCTGAAAATTAATGTCACCTTACACATGCCAAATCATCAAATATAATGTCGGTCTCTTTAAGCCCATGTTGACTTAAAAATGCATATGTAATAATGCCTCATCCCATTTCTTTTATTCCTCCTCCTTTCAGGGCTAATATTAGCCTGTTTCTAGCACATATATATATATATTTACTTCTTGAGATAGTAGACTTTAAAAAAAGGTGGAGGCGGAGAAGCTGAATTTACATAATGGCTCTCATACATGCATCACAAATTATTCAGTGGTACCGTATTTTTCGCACCATAGGACGCACCGGACAATAGGACGCACCTTGTTTTAGAGGGGGGAGAACAAGGGAAAAAAATTCTTCCGCTCTCTGACCAGTGCCCCTTCAGCAAAGCGGCAGGAAGCGCTGCGCAGAGAGTGGGAGAATTTCCCCCCTCTTGTTTTCCCGCTCTAAAACAAGGTGCCATTTAAGGTGCGTTCAGGTGGCTACCTTGGAAGCCTGGAGAGCTAGAGGGGTCAGTGCGCACCGACCCCTCTCGCTCTCCTGGCTTCAGGTTCCTTTCGACCTGCTCTTTGGGGCTGGCGGGGGGAAGCCCACCACCAGCCCCAAAGAGCAGGTCGGGGAGCAGCGGAAAGGCGCAGCGGAGAGGCTGCTGCCATAGTCACGCGTCACTTCTCCAGCTGGGAGAGGGTCGCGGGGCTATGGCTTCTTTATCCCCGTCCGCGCTCTCCCGGCTGGAGAGGTGACGCACGGCTATTGAGGCTCCTGCCATAGCCGCGCGTCACCTCTCCAGCCGGGAGAGGGTCGCGGGGGGCTGCTTTAGCTCCGCGCGCGCTCTCCCGGCTGGAGAGGTGACGCGCGGCTATGGAGGCTCCTGCCAGAGCCGCGCGTCGCCTCTCCAGCCGGGAGAGCGCGTGCGGCGCTAAAACAGCCCCTCGCGACCCTCTCCGGTCTGGAGAGGTGACGCGCGGCTATGGAGGCTCCTGCCATAGCCGCGCGTCACCTCTCCAGCCGGGAGAGGGTCGCGAGGGGCTGCTTTAGCTCCGCGCGCGCTCTCCGGGCTGGAGAGGTGACGCGCGGTTATGGAGGCTCCTGCCATAGCCGCGCGTCACCTCTCCAGCCGGGAGAGGGTCGCGAGGGGCTGCTTTAGCTCCGCGCGAGCTCTCCCGGCTGGAGAGGTGACGCGCGGCTATGGAGGCACCTGCCTGAGCCGCGTGTCACCTCTCCAACCGGGAGAGGGTCGCGGGGCTATGGTGTCTTCGCTCCATAGGACGCACACACATTTCCCCTTCATTTTTGAAGGGGAAAAAGTGCGTCCTATAGAGCGAAAAATACGGTACTTTGATTCCCAAACTTAATCCATTCCGGAAGTCTGCTCCAAAACTAAAGCGTTCCAAACCCAAGGCGTGCTTTCCCATAGGAAGTAATGCAAAATGGATTAATCCGTTCCAGACTTTTAAAAACAACCCCTAAAACAGCAATTTAACATGAATTTTACTATCTAACAAGAACATTCATCCATAAAATTAAAGCAATAATCAATGTACTGTACTATAAAAAAGACAGTATTGTAGATGGTAGAAATTAAAATTTATTTATTTTCTTACGTGCACTGATGATAGTCATTGTTTGGATGGAGGGCTTTTATCCATTTCCGCAGTTGCACAATCAATCAATCAATCAATAAATAAATAGCTGAACTGGGCTCCACACTGTCACAAAAACGGAGTCACAAGCCACAGTCAGAAGTCAGTCCCATAAAACAAAGAACAAGTCACAGTCAAAAAAATGAAAAAGCCGCACAAACAAAAATGCAAAATAATAATAATAGCAAAAACAAAATCTCCAAATATCACCTCTGTGTTGTGTGGGTGCTCAGGACTCAGCAGCCAACAGACTCAACAGGAAGCCTCTGATTAGCAGTGGGGAACTCAATTTACAAACGGAACACACTCAACAGGAAGCGGAACATGTTCAGCTTCCAAGGCAAACTTCACAAACCAGAACACCTACGGTACTTGCAGCCTTCTATTTCCAAGTTGTTCATAAACTAAGCTGTTCTAAAACCAAGCTACCACTGTAATGGTGTGTGCAAAACAAAGCCCAAGTGAGACTTTTGCTCCCTTCCTTTCATTTCCCTATGCAATAACATCTCCTGAGTTACAAATAGGGTGGTTGTGTGGCAATAGACTACAATGGTATTAGGCTACAATGTGTTTGAGAAAAGCCCCATAAATGGTGTTTTCAGAATGGTGCCGTACTTGAATTAAACACCAAACTTCCTGCAGATTATCTGGTTACCAAAATGTAAAAAAAAGCCAAGATCTAGTTTACATCAGAAAAGCTGTTCCTTAAAATATCAAATAATTAAATATTTGATATTTAATTCCCCAAAGTTATAAAAAGCTTCAGGGTTGACACTACTTGGTAGTGTCTTTGTAATATTTATTTTTAAATGTACAAGCTGCGCATATTTGAAGCAAACAGGTACTCCAGCAGCTGACAGCACAGCCGCTAAATCTTGCATCAGATTCTGACTTCACCAAACTCCAAGCTCTCTTTACCTCTTGTGATTGCTTCAAAACCATACTCTGTCCCCTCTCAGTAACTGAACATTGTTACCTTTCAAAGTCAGATTAGATTCTAAACACTGGGCAGAGATCCCCAACTATCGAGGACTTCCGGGATAGCGCGATTCGGTAATGGCGGATTCCCTCCGAGTTCCGGAGGGAATCGGCTCCGCTGAGGACGGGTCTTGCCGTGCCGGTGACACGGGGACCCTTAAAAACCACAGGCGCTGAAGCCTGCGGACTTGGTGACTCGGTGGGCACCTTAAACGCCCTCCCCGACCCGCGAAGAGCCTTTTTAAAGGCTGCGGAGTGGACTGGGGTGCGGCGCGGTGCTGAGAGTCCATCGCTACCTCGGCGGAGCGAAGCCGCGAGCCATGGCCGGAGAGCGCTGTCTTCCTTCCTGAAATTCGGACTGAAATAAAGAACCCGTGAGTAAAATGGAAATTTGATACTAAAATTTTACCTTTGATTGGAGTACGACCGGGGGATGTGCTAAAAGGAAGTCCACACTCCCCCCCCCACAAAAAGATTTAAGCAAGGAGAGGAGCACTGAGGTGGAAAGACTTTTGTGCTTGGAAAGACAACTCGCACGAATTGGATTAAAAAGCTATTGTGCTGGAGAGGAGAGAGGAACTTTAGAAGTTTTTATGTAATCCCCCCCCCCCCATTCTGGACCCGGGAGGGTCCTGCGTGTGAGCCTGAGGAAAAGGAGAAGAAAGTTTGACAGCTGTCAAAAGAGCTGTCAAACGGGCGATTAAAGGCTGGAATTGAGATACTTAGAAAATCTTTTTTGGATTAAAGGGGACATATTGTATCTGAACTGATTGGAAACAAAGTATTTGTGAATAACAAAGTAACGAACTGTTGGAAAAAGAACTATTGGACTGGCAATCCCCCTGGAGGGAACAAAAGATATTGCAATGGCAGCAGAAGGAAAATTACTGGCAGAGATAGAAAGGATGTTCTTTCTCGTGGGAATTCTACAAGAACAGACTGCAGATATGAGCAAACAACTTGTGACCTTGAATCTGAAATTGTGCAACTCTGCTGATGACAAAAAGTTGGAAAATAACCCGGCAGCCGAAACAGAAGAGACAGTTCTGGAAATAGGGGGAAAGGACGAAGAAGAAGGAGAGGACGTTCAGATGGAAAGTACCAACCAAAAGCCTGCAGCTTCAGAAAATAAAGGACTTGATGAACAGGACCAGTGTACCGTAAATTTGCAAAAGGAGAGAAGGACAAAGGAAGAAGCCCCTGGAACATTTGAAATACCGGAATATAAAAGAATAAACAAACATGATTGGGACTTCTTCCTCAAGTTTGAGTATGGGAGACTGGCAGACCCTTGGCGGCAATTTCTATGGACTGACTCGGTGGAAGGAAAGAACAAGTATGACTGGGACCCTTTCTTTAAGTTTGAGCATGGGAGACTGGCAGATCCTTGGCAGCAAATGCTATTGACTTTGGCGGAAGGAAAGAAGAGGGAGCTTGGGACACAACTCCTTCGAGAATTGAAGGCCAACAAGCAACAAAATAGACGGGGAAAGACTAACTGGGGCTTGAGAGCCTCGGATGTGAGAAATCCGGGCTGAAACTGATTTTTTAGAATAGTAATGTGGAAAGGGACAGAAACTGGGCCAGGGAGGGAGGGGGAGAGTAGAATAGTAAGAATTTTTGATTTATGATTTTTTAATTTGGATATGTTTTGTTTAATATAAAAAGGGAGGATTCGTGTGAGAGAAGATAGGTCGACCTTAGAGAAAGGAGTTAATGTGTAAAAACTTATAAGTAAATTTGAGTCTAACAAGAGATGTTAAATATAAAGAACAGAGGATAACAATATAATAGAGAGAAGAGGAAATAACTTGCTGAATTAACTATTGAAATTGGAATGTGGGAAGGAGAGATGTGGGGAAGTCAAGGAAAGAGGGTAATGAAAATTATATATGTATTGTTTTGTGTTTGGTGTTTGTGTGTGTGTGTTTGTCTATAAAAAATTTGAAAACTCAATAAAAATTTATAAAAAAAAAAAAAGAGATCCCCAACTATCAAGAGAACCATTTTTAATTGATGAAATCTTGACTGGTTATCAGGCCACCAGTGTAAGAGTATTTTTACTCTTGTGTGGGTTAAAAAAAATAAAAATCATTACCTAATCTGACCTGTAGCTGAACTCTTCCTCAGTAACTTCTCATTATAACTTATTTCATAATGAACGAAGAAAACTCCACTACTAACTCCCACAATATAACCCGTGTCCAGCAGTAAACTTTTTTTTAAACTCCTAATTATTGTGTAAGTTATCATGGGAACAATGATGTCATCATTTATAAACCAATAGCCAAACTATGATTATTGCATGGAATAAAATCACTATAGGCCTAATTACTAATGGGATTTTGGCTATTATATAAGAAAAAAATGAATTTAAAATGCCAGAAAGGAAAACCTAAGAGTTTTTCACCATGTACAGGCTTAAACTTACTCAAATTTTATTACAGTGGTAAGAAATACTAGCCTGACACATTTGAAATTAATGGTCCTTATTTGTTTCAGTGAATGGGTCCATTTTGCTTTTCTGTTAGATCAGATTTAAATAAGAAAAATCATTTATAGTTACTTAAACTAATTTGGATCTCAATGATAACAGATGTCTAGAAAGCAAAATGAGGCTTTCCTAGTTTGATATTAAAATATTGTTAGCTAAAGGTCACACAAGATCTCAGTGAAGTTCTGAAAGGCAGAGGTTTTGTTTTTTGTTTTTACTTTGGCAATATAGGAATTAAGATATATTACCAGATTGTTTAGCCACTCACAATTATTTTTTAAAACCCTACCTCTTGGGAGCATTATTATTTAAAATTTGTGGTAACAGGTGCTTTACCATTTTTGTTCCACTAATTTTCAAAAGACCCCTGCAGAATGGATCATGTTTCCAATTTTCTAGATGGATAAGAGGCAAAGAGCTCATCGCTCTGCTCCAACCAGGTGCTTAATGCTAATTTTATAATGAAGCTATTCATTTTTCTTATTGCAAAAGTTGTTTTTCCAATTCCTTTAAAATTATTTAATATTACAGTTCTGTTCTTTTCAAAGTTATCTTTTTGTTGCTGACTTCTATGCCTTGGAGAACTTGTTCTACTTATGCTGGCTAGATACCCTTGTAGGAGGTAACTGCATAGTAATGCTTTACAATGTTGCTCAGCATAAGCAACAGCAACAAAAAAAGGCTGGCATATAGAATTGTATCTGTGGACACATGAACAAAACCACTTTGCATGCAAGGACAAGTGTGATCAGTGAGAAATGATTGCCAGGGCTCCCATACCTTTGACAGGAAATTTTAACAGAAATATACTGGGCTGAGCATTCTCAAGAAAACAGCAGTAAAAGGGATAATGTGTGGAATTTAAAGTACCGGTAATTCATTCTGCCATAGCCTTAGAGAGTTTGGTAAAGTTTCCTTCTGGGAAACCACCACAATTTAATGCCCACTAAGGGTGACATGTGTGAAACTGAAATACATTGTTGCTAAAATTAAATTAATGGAAAAGTTACAAACTGACATGACCTTCAGTAATAAATCAGCAGCAAACTTCTCCAGTTACACACACATAAATGACATCCAGGGTGTGTTTAGAGAGCACATCTTCCCCTGAAGAACCCTCCCAGAGCTACCATTTCCAACACCCCTAAACCAACCAGTTCTCAGGGGTCTTCGGGGGAAGTCATGTGCTTGAAATGCATGGTGCAGACTTGCTCAGAAACAACGATCTTTAATGAGCACATAACTCGTCTCTATTCACTCCCATTTAGTATACAGTTGCTCCTCTAGCAGCGCAATCCTATGCATGCTTGCTCAGAGTAGTAAGTCCTAGAGTGTTCAGTGGGGCTTACTTACTCCCAAGAAAGCGCTCCTAGAACTGCAATCCCAGACACATGCACAAAGGGGTAAGTCCCAAAGAACACAGTGGGATTTACTACTGCAGACATGTTTGGAACTGCTGTTAATGCGTGCCATCGCTGTGGCAATGATATCTACCCTATTGAATTAAGTCGGTCGGCGGATGAGTGGGTGGGTACCCGCATTATAGGATGGAGGAGATACTTATACGGAGGTTAACACCCCCCGTTGAATTCGCCACTGACTGGCTGGGGGTATACAGCTGTGCGGGACTACAGCTTTCTGCCTTTGGTCACACGACGAGAGTTCCTCTGAGCATGAACAGAAAGCACCTCCCAGCACCGCCCGCCTGGAAGCATCTGGGAAGTTGCACCCGCTTTTTAACGCAGGCCTGAGCTCCGGAGCTCCTCTCTTTGAATCGCAGAATAGAACGGTAGAGTTGGAAGGGACCGCGAGGGTCATCTTGTGTCCAACCCCCTGCAATGCAGGGCTCTTTATTTGCCCAACGTGGGGCTTGAACCCGCAACCTTGAGATTAAGAGCCACATGCTCTATCGACCGAAGATTCGTCGGATCAGGGAAGCTCCCGCGGGTCTGGCCCTTTAGCCCCGCTCTCAGCAAGACCAGAATCGCACGGGAGTTCGACGGCCGCGCAGAAGAGGCCGCTGCGAAACGGGCGAACCGCGCGAACTCCCCCTTCTCCCCCCCCGGCAGAGGAAGCCCCGCCCCGCTCCTGACTATTGGGCGCCACAGCCGGAGCGGCACTGAGGCGACAGCCCACCCTGTGGGGAAAGCGGCTCCTCCCCCCGCGCGGCGCGGACGGAGCGCCCCGGGCTCCGCGCCAGAGTCCCGCCCCCTCGGCTCGCCCGGCTGCCTCCGCCTCCTCCAGCTTCGGGAGCCGCTTCCGCTCGCCATGGAGGAGGCAGGCAACCCCGAAAGAGAGCCTCTGCTGGCGGCGGCTCCCGGCGGCCCCCGAGGGCTGGGGCGCCTCTACTCGGGCGGGGACAGCGCCGCCTCGGGCGACGGAGGAGACGGCGGCGGCTCCGAGGCCTCCCGGTCTCCCCCGGGCGGGAACGGTGAGCCCAGGGGGGCGTCGACGTCGGTGGGGAATCGACTGCTGGATCCTGAAGCCAGGGACGCGGGAAGGGCAGGGCTGGTGGGGAAGAGCGAGTCCACTGCAGGGCTCGAGTTCTGACCCTGGAGGTGCCCGGGCTTGAGCCAACCTCGAAGTTGCATCCTGTGATGCCCAAGAGCCCTCCCTTCATCCTCACCTGCAGGGGGCTGATTGGAGGGGGGTGGGGGGGGTGAGGCGCCTGCAGCACAAGCCTCCGCATGCGCGCTCTCTCTCTCTCTCTCTCTCTCTCTCTCTCTCTCTCTCTCTCTCTCTCTCTCTCATTTTTATTCAATTTTCTGTTTTACCATTTTAAATACTCATTTAAACATCCTTAAAATACCAGTGACTTTCCTTCTTCTCTTTCCATGGCTCATTTTGTATATCATAAATCCCTGCATCTTTTACAAAAACTAAACCATTCATCATTCCATTATTACATCCATCTCTGCATGCTTTCTCTCAATAGGGTTTCCTCTCCCCGGTAAGTAGGTGTGGGATCGCGTAGCTTTCACAACAGAGGAGTTTGTTCCTGCTCAGGGAGCCCTTGCACTGAAAATGGGCGCCCTTGGTCAGTAAGGCCTGCATGCCCCTGAACATGTGCAGACAGGAGGACTCAAGGTCCGCTACCAGCACCTCAGAGAACTTCGTGAGGCATTTTCAGAGCAGCAAATGCAACTTTCTCAGGATTAGAAATTAATCGCTGTTACAGGCTTTTGCCCCACCATTTGCTGTGCTGTAACCTTAGCCTCCTGTTTACGACGGTCTCTGCTGGGTAGGTGTGGCAGCATTCCTTCTGTTTTACTTCTTTGCCTGCTTAAATATTGTTGGGTAAGCTGGAGTTGCAAGAAAGAGCAGAGAGAGAGAGAAAAAATTACATTTACAGCATGTAGGACAATACCTATAGAGCCTGTACTTTAGATGGTACAATGAAACATCAACATTGGAATGCATACTTCTTGTGCCTTGTGTCAACTTCTGTGATGGAAGTGGTACAACAGATCTGCTAATTGACTGTCTGCATTTCTGGATTACAAAGCTATTTACTAATCCATCCATATTAAATCGTACAAACAATTCCATGGCCTGGAATGTTGCAGGTCCAGTGCCATATCCCCAGGGATACCCTCCCAATAAATACAGAACAGGAACTCCACAGTTCATGTAACAGTAGGAAAGCAATCAATTTTCATAGAACATGTTTACATATTGTTTCAGCAAGGATTCCATGCACTCCCATCAGTCATTTGCACTTGCAATAGCTAAGTCTAGCTCAGACTTTTGTGCCTTTTCCCTGAATTATTTGAACTCTATAAAGTACTGTAGATGCACAGTGCTATGGTAAATGTCAGCGTAGTGACATTTACATCCAAGTTTTTAACTGAGACGATTCATCTGTGTTGGGGATTAGTCATTCAGTTCCACATCTTGAGAAGTCACTCTCCCTATAATCTCTAGGGCACACCCAAGTTCCACCCACAATAACATTTGGAAATCATTTGTTCATACTTTCCTGGACAACGTGAATACTTGGCTTAAGAGAAGGGCACAACATTTTTAGAACAGGGGGGCTGCGTTTGAAGCATCTAAGAACATACAGAGAGCCCTTGCTGGATCATGCCAAAGGTCCATCTAGTCTAGCATCAGTGGCCAACCAAATGTCTACAGGAAATCTGCTAGAAGGGCATGAGTGCAGCAGCACTCTCCCTATTTGCATCCCCAGTGACTAGTATTCAGAGGCATACAGGGTTCGAAATTAGCAGGGTGTCAGGTGCATTTTGCACCTAAAGATTCTCCATTTACGAGCACCTCCAAAAGCCTGGGTGCCATTTTTTGCACCTGGCTGACACTCAAGGATTACTGAAATATACGTTCTTTGAAGCTTCGTAGTATATGTTAAGGATAGACAATATGTTAAGGAGTTTAACAATAAAGAGTAGAGTGTTTTGAAAACAGAAGTATGGTACCAATATTTTTTATTGTAAACACCAAATTAAACATGTTTTAACAATTTATGTTAAAAATGTAGTATTAACAATGTGTTACTTATGTCAATTGCATATTATCAAAGTAATAAATAAAAAGTGTTGCCAACTCCCCCCCCCCATGACTAGACATTCTGTTTGGCACCCACAACTCAGGTCCCAGGAGTCATTTGGCTCCTAGCTTTTCTAACCCAGTTTCTAACACTGGAGGCATACCACCTTTGACACTGAAGGTATATCACTGTGTTCAGTTCAGATGCACCATTCCTTCTAATGTGGAACTTTGTGTGGTGGTGGGAATAGTTCTGCAAGTTTGCAGCAGAAGTTTGTTTGCACAAGACTGATTGACTGATGGCCATAGTCTATCCCCCAATTTCCTCTTTTTCCATCTTCAGGGCAATTTTGCACTTTAAAACGTTTCCTTTAAAAAATATTAATTGAATAGATTAACTTGCAAATGGTGCTTTTTAAAATATCGGACAGCCTGTTCAAAGCAGCATAGGGACAAGACCCATCATGGCAGCATTGGCATTTGTTTCCTGGTATATACAGCTGTCACTTCAGTTGCAAAACTGGAAGGAAGGGAAGCTCACTGGGTATCTGAGCTGGGCAGCCTGCTGTGAGCTTTTCAGTATGTTCCAAAATTTTATCTCCTGCAGACAAGGAGCTAGAACATGGGAAGTCAATGCGCCTTGCAGATGTGAATCACAACTTCCATTATCCCTAACCATTGAGGATGCAATTTGCAGTCCAAAACATCTGAAGGGTACCATGTTGGCTATGTCTGGGATGGAGGTTCCTTCTCCTGAGCTATTCCAGCTTTAGAAGGGCAATGCATACACTTGTCTCTTGAGTGCTTCTGTTGTATTCCCTGGTGTCTACTTTTAGGATTTGGACCCCAGTCCACCACGAACTTCTTCACAAGCTTCATTACAATGGATGGGAGTGATGCAAGAGCACAGCTGTTCTCTTAACATGCATGTTTGCTTCTAGAGCTTCTTATCCCATAGAGCCTGATATGTGATCTTGCTTGTTGGCTCACTGCCTATTTTGGGTGCAACTTTGTATCCAAAAGTCTCAGACTTGCTTGTTACAGGAATGGTTTGTTGCTGCTTTCCTGTAATTGGTTTCACCATGCTGATTTGTCAGTACTCCCTCTGCTAATTTACTTGCCTGCATGCCCTTGGTGGAGGAGAGTGAAAGTAAGGACAGCACCAAATGAGGGGTAATCTGCTGCAACCCTCTATTTACAATTGCTGCTGTTTCCTTGAGTTAAACCCTTTCATCTTAAACAAGAGGGAAGCGGTAAACAATGTGAAAATTACCTCATGTATGAGGCAGTTTTGAAGAGAATCAAGAGTGTCTTAGGTTGCAAGCCTGAGAAGACATATTAGGGAGGAAGCTCTGAGGAGCACAGTGAGAATTACTTCAGAGCAAATATGCAGAGCATTGCGCTGCACGTGAAATTTCTCATTGGACATGCTTTAGCATGTAGATGTGATCGCAGCTGGAAATCAGAAAGGAAATAGGTGGGAGCCAGAACATTCTTGTCGCATCCTGTTAACCAGGAAACTGTCCAAAATGACTGAAATCATGATCAAAAGGGTAATTGTGAATAGCCCCTCATATTCCTTCCGGACCACTCAATTAACATTAGTTTTTGAAGGTTCAGCCACACAAAAAAACCTGAAGATTAGCCAGTACATTGGTACCTCGGGTTAAGTACTTAATTCGTTCCGGAGGTCCGTACTTAACCTGAAACTGTTCTTAACCTGAAGCACCACTTTAGCTAATGGGGCCTCCTGCTGCTGCTGCGCCGCCGGAGTACAATTTCTGTTCTCATCCTGAAGCAAAGTTCTTAACCTGAAGCACTATTTCTGGGTTTGCGGAGTCTGTAACCTGAAGCGTATGTAACCTGAAGCGTATGTAACCTGAGGTACCACTGTAATTCAAAAGTACCTTTTTTCTTGATGCCAAAGTTCCTGAAATATGACTAGATAGGATTCTGGCTCTTTAGAAAAAGAGGACTTTTTGGGCACATTAGCAATAAACTCTGGACCATTTCTAAAGGAAACTAACGAAGCAGTATGGTGTCCTGCCATTAAAGCAATGTCACCCACCCATTAGGATGATGTTACCAAATTGTCAGGTGGCCATGATTTCAGAAAATTGGTCTCATGTGCCATATTGGAACCCCTGATGGACCATGATTTGCCCAAAGGCTGAAGGTTTTCCATCTCTGCTTTAAGGGGAACATTACAGATTTCTCCTCAATTGATTTTTGTTTCTTTGTTTTAGCACAAATTTGGCACTGGTGGCATCTTCAGTCTTCCTTCCTAATATATGCAAGCTCAGCACAGCAGAGATAGGTATAAGGCTAACACATGAATGTTCACGTTATTACTGTTGTTATATTGGTTTAGATAACCTAAAATCCAGTGCTTGGATTAATTCACAGAGCCTTGTCTTAATCCTGATGGTCAGTCAGTAGAAGGGCTCTCAGCTTCCTTTCCTCCTTCCTTCTCCTATTGTATTCACAGAAAAGATGCTTGAGATGTGATGACACATAGTCTGACATCCTCAGCAGCCAAAAGGCTAAATTAAGCAATACCAAGACTTTGTGTGGGATCTTCATGATTAATGAAACTATCTATTAGCTTTGTTGGGGTCACAGAAATGACTGTTGTATCTTTGCAGTTGCCGATGACCAAAATCCCTACTTGAACCAAGCAGTAGTGTTCATTGAAGATGCAATTCAGGTAAATGTCTCATCTGCCAGGCTATGGCCAAAGTGGAGATAACTGATTAGTGCCCAGCAAAATAAACTATTGCATAGGACTTGAGTATTCTGTTTTCCTGGTGATCTGCCAGTTTATGGCACACAGTTAAATTAATGTTAGGCTCAGCAGTCTGGTCTTACCAGCTGTGCAGTAAGAGACTGCCCTAAATAATTTTAGGGAAGCTTGATTTCTGCATATTTCTGTTTTCATCTCTTTGGACAACCGGGATTGCATAATTATTGCTCATGACACTTGTAAGAGCCATTCCGTGTTGGGAAATCAGCTTGTTTAAAGGTTAGTGGATGTTGCCTTGAATAGCGCATGCCTGTATAAATTGATATGGCTTGACTTTGACTAACAGAGCAAATGGGATGCCTGAGTGATCAATCTTGCCTTTCATCTCTCTAGTATCGTTCCATAAATCACCGTGTGGATTCTTACTCCTTGTGGCTTTATCGGCGGTATTACTCAGAAGTTTGCCAATGGTGAGAAACTGGGCTCTTTTCTCTTGCTTATCTCTGATGCTTAGAGCCTCTGTCATTCTCTGACTCCACAAATCCTTGGTTCCTCTGTCAATCCAAGGCATTTTTGTATTTTCCTAACTATCCCTCTTGGGATTTCCTATCTGGCTGCCGCAAGTCAGCAGCTACGTTGGCCACTTTCATTTTGCAGCAATAACCATGAAGCCTCTCTCCAGCACTCCCAAGTTGGTAGGCTGGAGAAAGAGACCTTTTGCTAAACAATGTGACATTGCTACAAATATTGCTGGTCATCACAGATATAAAATCACCCCTGTCCAACCAAATGCCTGTGGAAAACTCACAAACAGAATGTGAGTGCAGCAGCACTCCACAGCTGCTGTTCCCCACCAACCTTTAGTCAGAGGCCTTATTAGAGTATTTCAGGCACAATTTAAATCTTTATTTAAAATGATGTTTATAAGATGAAACAGACTATGCACTTTTGCCTGCTCTTGTGATAGCATAACACCCCACTGGATGAAAGCAGAGGTATGGGAAACCAGAAATGGTTGAATAGCACAATCCTATGCATGTCTACTCAGAAATACAACCCATTGCGTTCAAGAGAACTTACTCCTGGGAAAGTACACATAGGATTTCAACCCATGAGTTGAATTCAACATAATGTTAAGCAGAATGTGCTCCTCCTCTGTGCCCCCCTGCATCTGTTCTGGGGGATCCCCCAACCCTTCAGAGTAGCTTTGGGGATAGCGTGGGGAGGAGGGGGCAATCCCTTTGTGGTGGTGTTAATCCTGTTTAAGTGAATACCACCTACATTTCTTATTTCTTCCTTTTTCTTTTTTTTGGTTATTTATATTTTTTTTGGAAGTTATTTCAATTAAAAGAAATAAAGTAAAACAGAAAAAAGAAGGGAAAGTAAGGAGGGAAATAACAACAAAGACACATATGAAAAGAATAGATAGATAGACAGATATACAAAAATGAATATATTATATTTCCATACATTCTTATATAAATTGGTATTGTGTATTAAGTATTAAGTATCCTTAATACTTACAGTATGTAAATGTTAATAGCCTACTACATTTTGCATAAAGTCCTTCCAAATATTATCATATTTATCCAACCAAAGTCTGTATCCGTAAGCATTCTGTTCACAGGTTGCGAGTGTTGTCATATTGTCAATTCATTTTTAAAAAGAAATCGTTAAGAAAAATTCCCAGGATTACAAAAATAAATGCAGATACCCTCTACCCTGTTATAAGTTGTGATACATTCCACGTTATTAATCATCCTTTATTCCTGCCCTTCTTCCCAAAGTACCCCAGAGTGGCAAACAACAAAACAAATTTACTTGTTTAGAAACAAGCCAAATATCCTCACAATTAATCATTTGAAAGCTGCCAGAATGTATTTTTCAGCCACCAAATGCGTGAGCGAACAGGAATGTTTTAAAATCCTGCCTAAACATTAATAACATAGGCCAATGACACCCCCCTCAAGGGCGTTTCATAGGTCATGGGTTGCTACTGAAAAGAACCTGCCATAGTTCAGCACCAGTTCCCGACTTTGGTCAACCTTCATCTCCTAAGCTAGGAAAATGTCACATTTCCAGATCCTCACTATCACAAGCTTAGTTGCAAATGGCAAGAATGCCAAAACGTGTTGGTGATAATTTAAATCCTCATGGCTTGAAAGTGAGGAATATCACTGAAATACGTGTGGTATCTATAGCAAGTGTTGGAAATCTTTGGCCCTCCAGATGTTGCTGAACTACAACTTCCATCAAATGTTGCCATTGGCAGCACTTGCTGGTGCTGATGGGAATTGTGGTTCAGCAACATTTGGAGGGCCAGAGATTCCCCACGCCTGATCTGCAGTGTTCGCTATTGCAAAAAAGGGCTTGGTTTTATCAGCCACGTTTTTAAAGGCCTCTCTGTGAGCACTGCAGCATTAACAATGGCACTACCATTAGGTCATTGTCTTGTTGAGTTGTATATTTGATAAAGGGAACCCACACTGGGGTGAAGGTGTCCTCCTTTGATTGTCTCTGTGCTAGTTTAAGTTTGTTGGTTAACTTTACTAGTAGGGTGGTTGCCTATCCCCCCCCAACCCCCCCCCAAGATAAAAATCAATATGGCTAATAAGACCCAACACTCGCCACCTCTAACACATGTAAACAAACCATGCTGCAATCAACCAAACACAACCAACCAAGCTTTGGAACATCCCCCTCCCAATCTCTCGCAATGCCAATAAAAATGAACCCATATATAAATAAAACACCTACTCAGGTGATGCTGTCCCAAAAACCCTACACAAACACTATGCAATAGAATAAAAGTTCATTATCCCACCCTCTCCCTCCCTCTCTCCCCTCTTTTCCCCACCGCACAGTGTCTCATGCCTAATGTAAATGAACTGTGAAAAAGATTCTAAAGTAGAGCCACTATATGTACTTTCCCCTGTTCGTTTGTTTGGTAACAGAAAAAAACCTCAAATAAAAACTAATTTTTTAAAAAATGGTTTTACTGTTAATAGTCAACGTATCAGCTATTCACACTTGTAGATACAGTGGCTTCATCATGTATCAGTCCACACAAAACTTTCACCCTCTTCCAAGGGCAAGCTATCCTTACCAACCTAAGATATGCATTCGCCTAACAGCATAACATGTGAACCAAGCAATTGCAGGTATAACTGGCAGCAATGGCTGGAAAAGAATGGTGCTGCAGCTGGCTGAATTTTTTTCCTCTCGTCATTCGTGTGCCCCTCTGGTCCTTGTTTAGAGAACAGTTAGCACTACTTGGATGTGGAGCAAAAGCCTGTCTGAGCTGATCCTGTGAGCTGAAACCATTTTTATTTGTTTTTGGACTTCTGAACTAAAAGCATGTCACTGAATGTACTAGCTGATGCCTGAATGGCTTGGCCGGCTTTCGGTCCAAAGAGATTGGAATGAAGGGCTTGATGTCTTTCTGCTGTACTATCACTTTGCAGGGAGGTAACTATCACACATCATCATGCTATAAAAAGGCTTTCAGTTGTCCAGTTAGGCTCAATCCCATATATTATGCGTTTTGACTGCTCCTGATATTAAGCGATTGTATGGCTGTATATTCTTTTTGGCCAAGTAGCTTTTAGGAGGATATGTTTTTCATTCAGTAATCACATTGATCTTCCTTTGCTCTTAAAGGATTTTGATTGCCACCATTACACTAATCCTGGCTCTTGCTTTCATCGAAACGCCTTCTTCATTTACTGTCACGTCGGACATACGCTACCGCTTGGAACCCTGGGAGCCTCCTTGTGGCTTGACGGAGAGCATTGAACTGCTTTGCTTCCTTGTCTTTATAGCAGATGTCTCTGTAAAGGTGAGCGATGACACATTTAATGCCACTTGGAAAATCTCCAGGTTCATGAGGTGCATTTGAACTGCCCACACTTCCCTATGTGGAATATATGGAATAACCAATGAATTCCAACATGATTCTGGGCTCTATGCTTCAGAAATGGGAAAATTAGGAAATGGTTCTTTTGAAAAGCCTCCTCATCGGTGAAGGCTTCATTTTCACGATGACTGGTCCAGCCGTTTTTAGAAAGAGTATATCAAAATTAGTTACACTTTAGTTTTGTAAATCTTTCTGCGAAAGAAAATGCTACAATGATCTAACGACTGTTTAAACATGTATTGTATTCCTTCATCAGAGTTACTTAATAGGATGGGAAGAGTTTCGGAAAACCAAGTGGTTGATGGCCTATATCCTGGTGCTAGTAGTCTCCCTTGCAGACTGGACTGTTTCACTGAGCTCTTCCTGTGGTGAGGTAAGGATTATATGTGTGTATGTCACTGAGGTAGGGGCTACAGAGAAGGAGGGTCAGATTGAGCAAGTAGCACTTTGCAGTTGAGCAAGCAACAAAAACATTTTCACTTTTGCAAAGCTTTTGAGTTTGTAATCTGAGAGCATCCTCTGCTTATATACTTACAACTTGGAGCAAGCACAGCTCAAAGTCCCACTCTGCTGTGAAGTTGTTGTCATTGGCCTTTTTATCCTGTCCTCCTCCTAACCTCCTCCTCCACCATGTTATCCTCATGACAACCCTGTGAGGTAGGTTAGGCCCAGAGTCACCCAGTGCACTTCTATCTAAGTGGGAACTTGAATCTGGGTCTCCCTCATTTCATTTTAACACTCTAGCCTTCATACTATATTGGCATCTCAGCTGAAAGTTCAAATCTCCATTCAGTCCTGAAGCACACTGGGTAACTTTGTAATGTTTAACTTTTAAATTTTATTATATTTAAAATATCTCTATACTACTTTTCATTGACAGGATGCTGGAGCAGTTCACAATATATAAACATAGTACAACAAAATGCCCATAATAGCAACACAATGTCATTCAAACCACTGTAAACAATAATACATTGTAACCAAGCTGTGAATTACTAGCCGGTAAACCCCACAAGGAGTGGCCATAGCTCAGAGTTTCTGCTTTGCATGCAGTAGATTCCAGGTTGGAACAAGGCATCACTAATATGCGGTTGACACCCAGTTATATAACAGCTGAGCCAGGTATGAGTGTTTGAAGTTTGCTTTCTTTGGAAAGTATGTTCATTTCAGTGGTGTTTCTACTTGCTGCATTTTTAAAAATGATTTTGGAAACATCCCTTCTGGTACCTGTACTTTCTTCCTGGAACGTATGCTGACTAGAAAGAACTCCCACACCGGAAATGAAGATAACCAAATGTTAACATTATGTAAAGGTATGAGGAACTAAAGAGGAAGAGTTTTGTGCTTTGCTCCATCTGCAGAATTTTGTGCCAAGGTTATTATTTCAACGACTGCAAAAGATATAAACTTTGCATCTGATGAGCTGATCGCTTGGAGAAGGCCTGAGGTCCTTCTCTCATTGGCTAGCTGTGTGAGGGTTCAGTATGCCACTGTCAATATCAGTGAAAACAGGTGCAGCTGAAGCAAACCATCTTTTCCTTCCTTTGTCGAACTTCAAAGCATTCTGAAGAATTCTCAGGTTAACCTGTTCTAGCAACAACAGCAACAAAGAGTTTTCTAGTGGCATTGAGCTAACGTATGAAGTCTTAAGTTGGAAAGTGTCTAATTATTTATTGAAAACATTTTAATGCCACAATTCAGCCACAATTCAGTAGAACTTCCAGGGTAGTTTACATAAAACCCCCCCAAAACAAGATACTCCAAAACCAATTCCCCTCTCTGCAGCAATCTGTTAAAAAAAGGAAATACATTAAAACACCTGAAAGAACACAAAAGTTTTCTGCATGGCCCTTAAATGATAGCATTGTTGCCGCCTGTTGTATATCTCTGATGGGGGAATTCCACAAGGAACACAATCACTGAGATGGCCCCAAAACGAGCATTCACCTTGGTTAATCGTTAATGTTTTCCCCGCCCCCAGTTAATTTGTTCAAACCTTGTTTTTCTTTCTTGTCATCCGTTTATACACTGGTAGTCATTACATCATGTGGGTGATCAAATGTTGCCTGTTTGTCTCGTTACCAGCCTTCCAGTTTGAAAAATAAAGAAATTATTCCCTTTTGTGCTTGCATTATATTTTGCAAAACTAAATTTTACTGTTCAGCTTGAGCAGCCCATGTGGACATTGCATTAAAAAGCAAATTCATTCTCTGGTTTGGATGCTGGCTTTTTTGTCATTAACAAGTGCAAAATTTATCCCCTTCAATCTTAAGAGTCTGAGAATACGGCGAATCCTCCGTCCTTTCTTCCTCCTTCAGAACTCTTCAATGATGAAAAAGACACTAAAATGCATCAAGAGGACATTGCCAGAAATTACAAGGTAATAAGGAGTAATAGAGCAACTATATTCCAGCCTGCAGATAAGAAATCAATAAATACTGTAGGCTTTACTTCCCCATAGTGGCCCAGTTTGCACACCACAGTTGTTTACCATGACATCTCAATCTGGGATGTTTTGCTCCTGCCCGTAGTGTGTGGATAAAACAACCCACATTTCATGTCCGATTTGTTTTTGGAATGATTATGGTTTGTATGAGCAAAACAAACCATGGTCCCCACTTCAGACATAACACTAAGCCAGGGACCATGTTTGTGTCTTCTATGAACTAGTGGGAAGTGAGAAAATAACCCAGAGCATTGTGTTCATGGTAAACCTGGCTTGGGGAGCCTGTGGCCCTCCAGATGTTGTTTTACACCTCTCATCATTCTTGGCCATAGGCAATGCAACATCTGGAAGGCAGTAAACTGTTAATTATGATTTACCATAAAGTATGACTTGGGTCACCACACTACCATAACTAAGGGTAGAAATTGGGAAATGCCTGAAGGAATGACTGGTTGGGAATCAGTTGGAAGTGGGGAGAAGCCAGGAAAACCATCTTGATGATAATCTTCTGGCACAACATTTGCAAGTTGAGGGTGAATTTTGGGGTCTTTGGAGTATAGTAGAAACTTGTTGAGAGGGATCTATCAAGGAAAAGTTCTACATTACCATAGGAAGATGTACAAAAGTACTATGTTCTTATCCTCATTCTTCCCAGGTTTTGACTAAATTTGCTATAACTTAAATGCCTCAGCCAAAGAAATTATTTCCTGAATAGAGGGCAACTACTTCTTCTTCTTCTTCTTCTTCTTCTTCTTCTTCTTCTTCTTCTTCTTCTTCTTCTTCTTCTTCTTCTTCTTCTTCTCCTCCTCCTCCTCCTCCTCCTCCTCCTCCTCCTCCTCCTCCTCAAAAATGCTGTATTCTGGTTTATTTGAATGTGGTAGTCTGACATCTCTCCATTTGCATCCTTCTTATATTTTAATGAAAGAACTAATTTTGGCATTTGCGCTTTCTCCCTAATAGTGTGATGCTGCTATTAGCTGTTCACCTGTTTCTCTTTACCATGTTTGGCATGCTGCTGTTTGCTCGAACGAAGGTAACTAACGCGAACGATTCATGTAGGGTTTGGTTGTCTTGAAAGCATTGTCAGAAATGTTGGCAAATGTAATAAGTTTTTTTGGGAAAAAGTATTGCCCCTTTCCGAAATGTCTGCTATCTTTTCTGTGTTTCAGACATAGTGTTATGATAGGTCTGGATTATCTCTCTCCTTTATCAGAAGGAAATAAAGCTTGTGTGTACACACTTTGCTTTCCCAGAGGATCTTTGTAAAAGTTGGATCCAGCAGAATTAGCCTGAAACGCGGATAGAGCTGAAAAAAGTGGGAAAGAGTATCACTTCTCCAGCTTCCCCTTTTCAGTTCCCTCCCTCAGCTCTTTGCACTTTCCAAGGGAGAAAGTGGTAATCCCCCTTGCCATATCATATAGGAGAAATTACATATATGAAACGCTCCAGCATGATAGCTTTCCCCACAAACTGTTCCCTCTAAGAAAAACTGAGGTGATAGTTACCACATGCAAACCACCACAAACTCCAAAATAAATGCCTGTGTAGAAGACGGATGTCTTCATTTCACTGTGTCTTTCTTGAATCTTTGCACTCTGAACTTTGCTGTGCTTTCCCCCTTGTGCATTTAAATACAGAAGTCTTATTCCTGTGGGTATATGTGTGTGTATGTGCGAACACACACAAGCCCGTGTATATAGTACCAATATATATTTGGTACCAATTCTCTTCCAGCATATTCACTTAGAAGCTGACTGCTTGTAAGGAACAAATCTCTGTAACACAGCTCCAGATCTCAAGCAGAAGTGGATACTTAACCATTTTGCTGCTTGAATATTTTCTACTCTAGGTGCCCCCCCCCAGCTGCCTTCCTTCCCTCAGGTTTTTAAAAATGTGTTTGCTTTCTAAATATAACATTGGAAAAAATAAAAGTCCATTGGTTTTCTTAGGTTATAGTTTGCAAATCTGCCAGTTTATGATAATGATACAAAAATGATAAAATGTTGAATAATTATATAGATATTAAAATGCAATATTATATCAAGAATATTCTTTCTTTTTTTTGAGATTCTAGCTTAATTCTAGTCATCTTAGTATTCATACACCAGTTCAGACAAGACCACTTTGGGAAGATGCTCATATATGATGTTGTTATGTGCAAGTAGAGTAGAAAAAGTGCCACCTGAGACTAGTTGTATGTCTTGTGGAAATTTAACGAATATCATGTTTTACATTATATTTTTCTGAAGTACTCACCTGTCTGTCTGAAGCCAGAAGTAACTGGATTGATTGTAACATTGTGTTGTGTGGCCCCGATCTTCCACAGTCCTATTCTGCCTGATAAAGTGTGTGTGTGTGTGTGTGTGTGTGTGTGTGTGTGTGCGGCATCATGCACTTGGGTCAGACAGTGCGATCCCAGGACTTGTGCATGCTTCTTAAATGGCTGTGGCAGACTCTTGGCATTGCTTTGCTAATGGCTTGGCTCTCTGACTAGGATGCCCAGCAGGACAAGGAATGGCAAGGATATTTTCACAACTTGCCAGATTCATTAACTTCCCTGCTGGTACTGCTGACAACTGCAAATAATCCAGATGGTAAGCATAACTTTCTAAATGTATTCTCTCTCCCCCCCCTTACTTTCTACTGTTAAGAGAATTAAGATTTGAGCAAATTCATGCTTTTCATTGTGGTGCAAACTTTGAGACATATGGCTAGGAGTATGAGTGCAAATTACTTCATTTTCACTGTGTCTCAGGCCTGATTTGACTACCACAGAAATACAGAAGACCCCCCTCCCCCCACTCTAGTTTTCCTTTAAACTTATTTACTTACGGATTGGAGTTCATAATGGGTTTTGACTTGTAGAGTAAGCTCTTATCTACCCCAGTATAAATTGAATTCTGATTGCCTTTTTCAGTTTGCCTCTCTTCCCCATGTTTCATGCCGACTAAGTGCTTCTTTTGTCTCTTCAAACACCTAGCATGTTTCTGATAGGTGTTCCTTGGTGTTTGCCTTGATTTTTTAAACACCGTTTGGAGAGAAGAAGAAGTTGGCTTTGTGACTGGCATAAGGGCTGGCCATTTAGTATTATGCAAATCTGGCTTCTAGCAAACCCCCCCTCATAAGTAGACGTTCACCCTGAGCTTTATCTGAAAAATAATTATATACATGTTTTAATGAGCGCACTTCTTCATTGGCCCAACAAAAGCGGTGTGTGTGCTTCTCTTTTTCAGCATTTTATATATTCATTATTACTTTCTAACCTTCTTTAAAATTGCTGTACAGTGATGATTCCTGCCTACTCTAAGAATCGAGCATATTCCATCTTCTTCATATTCTTCACTGTAATAGGTAAGCTGCTGCTTCATTTGAATAAGATCCCTATGCAAGTCATTCAGTGTGATCTTTGTTTTATTTGTCTCTATATAAGGGTGTTTCCAGAGTTCTGTGAGATTGGTATTCCTCATTCATGCATTTTCCCCTCAGCATCCACAGGACATCATTGGCATTAAAATATCCCACTCCCCATTTTTTTAAATAATTTTTTTATTAAAGATTTTCTTGTTTTACAGAAGTAAGTGTAATGTCTCTCATATTTTTTCCATGTAACATTTTTACAATTCTGTTTCATTTGTTGAGACATTAGGGGGAGGGAAAAAAAGAGAGAGAAGGGGTGGAGGGAGGGAAGATGGGTGGGCGTGGGGTCGGGTGGCGATGTTTCTGTTATGCTTAATGTATGTAGGGTTTGGTGTCAGCGTTTCTTGTGCTGTTCACTTGTGTTCCTTTGGTGGTGAGAGAGGTTGGGGTTGGCCTAGGGTGTGGTTGTTTGTTTGTGATTGGCTGTGGTGATCTTTGTTTTTGTGTGTGAGTGGGGTGTGTGTGTGTTTTGGATCAGGTTAGCCATATTGATTTGTATGCTGTTGGTGGGTTATTGTTATTGTCATTGTCTTGTTTCCCTCTCCCCATTTTAACTCAGAATTAAATTTTTTGACCAGTGGGGGAGAAATCTCTCTCTCTCTCTCTCTCTCTCTCTCTCTCTCTCTCTCTCTCACACACACACACACACACACACACACACACACACAACCAGCTTGCAAATTAAGCCTCTGTTTGAAAGCACCCTAACTATACGCCCCATCCTCCCCTGTATTCTACCGAAGTTGTGGCTTTCTCTGGGAAAATAAAATAACATTCAGGGACAGAAGAAATTACCTCCCATACGCTATTGACACTTAAAATACACCTGATTAAAATTCATTATACTTTCATACATCGTAAAGTTATCTAAGCCAGTCTTTAAAAAAACAAAGTACCTTCTTCCTTCCTTTCTTTGGAAAGAGTGCACTAGCACGAACAGGTTTTAAAATGTGGCATTCATACGTGTGGTAAAATGATTCTAGCAAATTCCCATTTTACCAGCTTACCTTGGGAATTCTGCTTATTTTTGCAGTTTTGATGCAAATTCCTAGAGCATTCATATGGGTCTCTTATCAGCTTAGTTGAACAAACACAGCACAGCTTCTATATATTTTAAAGTAAATTTTTTCCCCCTTTTCTTAAGGGAACTTATTTCTGATGAACTTGCTGACAGCAATAATATACAATCAGTTTCGTGGCTATCTTCTGGTGAGTAGAGCCTAAATGACATTGTTGAAATGATGAAACCTAGCACGGGCTACTGCGCAGGAAGTTCCTGCTGTTGGGGTATTTCAACAGCCTTCAGGAATCTGGGTTTTAGGGAGTCTTTGGTAGAAGATTTTGGCTATGGCATGGACGAATACAGCTGTGGCACAGTTGGCTCTCATGTGCTTGTGTTTTATGTGTGGCTGCTGCTTCAAGCACATGAGTGGGTGGTTAGGGTCTTTCCCATGTGATTGCCACCTTAGGAGGGAGATGGCAGAATGAGGAATATCTACACGATTCGCTCCCTTCCACATATACATGGTTGTGATTTTTATGTACACATTGCAGCTGTCTTGTGTGATGGAGGTAGAATCGTATTCTTTAACGTTTCATAAACCAAAATTGTGAGCAAACATTTCCCAAGGAGATGCTTATCTGGCCACCTCACCTGCAAGAGTGAGAAAATCAGTTCAGCCAATGAAGATGTTCTGAAGGCCAGGAGCTCATGATGGACTTTTTCCCAGTGACTTTTTGTCTTGGACCTGTGCCTTTGATTTGTGTTCTGCTCCATGTGACACTTTCAAAACAGAGAGACTCTTCTCTAGTTCTTCGTGTTTTTCATGCCTGTAACTTTCTCCTATGTGTTGGCGGATATATTTTTTCTTCCCATTTCAGAAATCGGTTCAATCCTCACTTTTCCGAAGGCGCTTAGGAATCCGGGCTGCTTTTGAAGTTCTTTGTTCTCTGAAGGAGACTACTCTCAATAAGAACATGTGAGTGAAAGGCGTCAAGCACACATAGGGTGGGTAGAGACAAGGAACAGAAGGTTAATGATTCCTTCTCACACATTGTAACTTTGTTTATGTAGCTTGTGTGTCCAGGCGGAGACTCTAGCTCAAGTTCTTCTTAGAGTAAAAATGGATCCTGACTGCAAGGAAGCAATCTTTAGGGTAGGAATCACCTTTTTAACTTAATGAGAAGTTGGATTTCATTCAAAAAATGTTCTTGAACAACAACATTGGTGTGTTAACTTCCAGTTTCTCTTGTATATGCAGAACCTTGAGTTGTGTCCCCCAGGAGGTCTGACCTCTGCTCAGTTTCAGTTACTCTTTGATGAACTGGACAAACACAAAGTTAAAGAGGTATGGACTTGGCTTTCATTTATGCCAGCTTTCCAGGTTCCCTCCAGGTGTGGTGACTGAGGCAGATAGGAGCTGTGGCCCAAAATATCTGCAGGGTACCAGCCTGGCAAATGCTGATTATACATTTGGGGTTGGTGTACAAGTTCACTGAGAGTCATGCTATGTGTTAGTCATGAAGGTTGCGTCTGAATCATGCATGTAACTTTTCTCCCTTTAGCTGGCTTAAAATGTAGAATTTCAGTATTCACATTTTCTAGCTTTGTTGAGTCTGAGAACTCTTGAAGGAGCTGCAGTTAATACTGAGTTGTTCTAATAAAGAATTGCTTGGATAAAGTTAATGTGAATAGTTGCAAATAGGGGTTTGTTTGGTTTGTTGGTGCATTTGCTTCTCTGCAGAACAGTAACCTTTCAATTTCTGTTTCCTCTTAGCTCTAATGATGTGTCTACTTGAGGGTAGGGCACTCCCATACCTCAGTAGGAGTGGGGCTGTACTTCAAGCCCCGCCTTTGATGGGGCATCACTGTGTCTGCCTCAATGGGCCCTTCAGGCAAGCAGCTGCTCACACATCTAAGCTCCGTGCAACTGGGACACCCAATGGCTCTACACTCTGCTTGTGTAGAGCCTCTGTGTGTGGGCTGCTCTTCCACAGAGGGTTCCCTTTTCAGACCTCTGTGCTCAATATGTGAAGGTTGAGGGCAGTTTAATGGCAAGGGCATAACACCAGCAATGGGAATAGATGTGTGGCCCCACAGGAGTGTTCTACATATGGCTCACAAATGCATAGGGCTTCTGTATATCCTAAATCTCAAAGCATATTTGGAAAATCGCTGCTCCCCTACCAATAAAAGAAAGCAAAGCTGAACATAATATATTATAGCTGGTCAGTGAGATATGAATCCCTGCTTTCTGAATAGGGTCTCACTGCTCCAAAAAGTGTGCAGAAAATACAAAGTGAAGATATCAGACAAAGATGCCCTATGCATATGAAAACTGTTCAGAATACACCTTTCCACCAGTTATATAAGGTTCCCAGAGAAGGACTTCTAAAGATTCCAATTAGTAGTAATGTTGAGCTGGCTTAATGTGGTAAGAGTGGTTTTTTGTTTACTGATTGGAACAAATATTCCATAACTGATGCAAGAGATTTGTACAGTCTATCATTTGAGCGAGATCATCTTCTACTAACTGTACCCCTTTGATTGATGATCGGTGCTGATAACTGGACCTTTGTTGCATTTTGGGGTGTTTTTTTTGACATTTTAAGCAAATAAATGATTAACTGGGCCAGCGGGTATTGTGTTGGGCCAGGGAATTAATCTTGTTGCACTCAGAGATTTCTGGGTGGGGACAGTTTCCCTGTCATCCTTTTCTTCTTGGTCTCTAAAGAGGGGCTGCATGCAGATGTGGAGCTGTCACAGTGCGGTTGCAGCAGGCCTTAGGGATACGTATCCTAAGTCAAAGAGATGCCTCTTCAAGGCCGTGTGTTATTGAAGAAACAGCAGGTCATGTTGACAAGACTTTCCTATCCTTTTCTTTCAGCGTCCTCCCAGGCCAGATTATCAGTCACCTTTTCTACAGAGAATCCAAATTGTCTTTGGTCACCGTTACTTTGGCTATTTAGGGAATGCAGTTGCTGTAGCAAACGTTTTGTCTGTGTGCGTAAGTATAACATGTGTCAAATAGTAGTGATTTTACATTAAGGCAAGTTTTAGCGGGGCAGTTTAGTAGCCCAGTTCTCTTGTCATTTTCTGTGATGCAATTGTTCTCGTAAGAAAAGCCCTGCTGAATCAGACCAAGACTCCAGGAAGCATCCAGAAGCCCTTTCCTGTTGTTTCTCCCCAGTAACTGATAATGTTGTGGTGGGGAACCAGTGGCCCTCCAGATGTTGCCACACTGCAACTTCCATCAGCCTTGACCATTGGCCATGCTGGCTGAGGTTGAGAGGAGTCCAACAGTATCTCTGTGTAAATTACAACAAAACAAAACAAATCAGATAGCTGCTGTTCTTGCTGTCCCTTGAAGCGCAGTGGCTTTTACAGCTAAAGATTTCTTGTCTTCCTATTGGGGGATGCCTGAATCTATTGCAGGGAGGGAATGAGAGATGCATGGATATACTGTTAGGTATGTCCTAACTGTTGAAGATTCTCAAAATATTTGACTGCTGCCATGGTCAGTGGGCGAGAATGCAGTCTTTATAACATAATTACAGTCTGGTCCTTTTTCTATCTTGCTTTATGTGCTAGGCATCAATTCTGAACAACTTTGCTCTGGACACTTCATAATGTTGTAGTTTAAAAGTTTGGTGCCAACTGACCAGTATCCGTTTCTCTTCCCCTTAAGGTGGTCATGGTACTAGATGCAGATAAGCAACCTGCTGCACGGGATGACTTTTTTTTAGGGGTAAGGCCACTTTCTCTGGATTTCTCTGTAAGAGTTGCTCTTCCAAATGCTCAATTCTTAATGTGCATCTCAATTCTAAATTTTCAAGGTTATAAACTGTGTCTTCATTTTCTACTACCTCCTGGAAATGTCATTGAAAATTCTAGCACTGGGATTAAAAAGATACATATCTTATCCAAGCAACATATTTGATGGCCTTCTGACTGTAGTTCTGATGGTGAGTATTGCTACGCAAGTTCCATTCTGTTTTGTTTTTTTACTGTAAAGATGACCACTGACCACAAATTGATGGCTGGAGGATAGGAAAAGAGAATGTACATGTGACTTCACCAGGCCGTGTGTGTGTGTTTTGAGTTTAAAAGTATGACTGTGTTGGTTATATTTCCTTCCTGGGTGAAAACTACTTTGTTGGATGCAGAGGAAAGAAAGAAAGAAAACTTTTAGGACTTTGCTTGTAATAAAGATCCCTCCCCAGCATGTTAATAGGACATTTGTTTCCAACAGATATTTTCTACTACTTAAATTTCAGTTATTGAATAGCAATTAAAATTCCTATAGCTTTGCTCTGTTCCTTCTTCTCAAAGGTTTTGGAGGTGTCGACATTTGCTGTCTATGGATTTCCTCATCGAGGCTGGTATGTGCTCTTTGTAAGCAATTTCAGCTATCCAGAAACCAGCAACTTTTGATGCTTTAACCAACATCCACTTTGCTTCTTGCTAGAAATCTTGCTGGGGAAAAGTGGGGCTAGAAACTCGTGACCAGGAGCTGCCTCACATCCATCTCTAAAATCAACTGTTGTTTTTCCTGATAGTGGTTGATTCTAGTATCTCTTTATTTGTAGGAATATATTGATGATTATGATGATGTGGCACTGTAAGGAGGGACATACTGGTTTATAATCTGTATTACATGGGGATCTGAAAGTATCTGCAATGGACAGTGGAAAATCCTTTTAGAGCAAAGAGCAGGCTTGGAGCCATGGGGCTTTGTATGATCATAGCCAAAATGTTGTATTTCTCTTCAGTCTCAAGCCCCTTTAAAATGGAGTTTGATAAGAGGGTTGCAGGCCAGTTGGAACATTGATAAGAAATAGGCATGATTTTCCTCGCTGCACCCTCCCCACTGCCATATTAATACTTGAAATAGTCACGATGAGTGTGATCCCAGTGATCTGAGGATGGGGAAATGACCGTGCCATTATCAGCTTATAACTCTTAAGGCAAAGGTGTGGCATTGTGTTCCTTTTTCCAGTACTAGCATGAACATCTTGCTTGAGTAAGATCACACTTTTAGTTGGCTTAGAAAAGCAGTCGTAGTTTATAGTGTTGGTTCGTTCTCCCAGGTTTTTGTTTTGTTTTGTTTGTATCTTAATTCTAGGAGACCTGAAATGTTGGGCTTGCTCTCTCTGTGGGACATGGTTCGCCTGGCAAACATGCTGATTGTGTTCCGATTTCTGCGGATCATCCCCAACATAAAGGTACTTCTGCTTCACTGTGTTGCTTTTATCTGAATTTGGTTATAGTCTCTGTTCTCATAAGTATACGAACTATTCTTAAAATTAAAAAAATCCTAATGATTCTATCTCTTTTTCCAGTTCATGTCCTTAGTTGCCAGTACACTGTTGGACCTTGTGAAAAACATAAGATCTTTCGCAGGGATCTTAGTGGTAAGTGAAAGCCAAGAAAGATTCATTTCTCCTTCTATGTTTCATCCTAATGAAATAGATTTATAAAACAATTATTTGGCAATGGAATATATGCAAGCAAACTCTGCCCCCCCTAGTGGGATCAGTATGGTCACCATTATCACAGCATTATCTATAATAATGTGTGGCATCATTTATGGTTGTTTTTTTAAAAAAATATATATAAGATGCTTATATAAAAGTAAAGGGTGGTAGTCAGCTAAATTTTACTCATAGTAAATCCACTGAAATGATCAAACCCATTGGGTAATCAGAGTAAAACTTAATTGGCTACAAATAAGAGTTGTCGTAAAGTAGAGCTTTCCAAACTTTTCACCTTGATGGCACACTTTTTAGACATGCATCATTTCACGACACAGCAATTCAGTTTTACTAACAAACTGGAGGTTAAACTAACCCCTTTCCAGCCCCAGTAGGAGCACTTATGTGCTGCAGCCAACACACTAATGTGTTGCTACACACAGTTTGGAAAGCTCTGTCCTAAAGGGTGAAGTGCCATCTGTTGACATATTTAGGAATTGCAAGGTGAAGATAAATCTCTCAAATAGCTTTGTGGGAGTTTTCTATCACGGAAGCGTAGGAACAGATAGCTATCCCGGTAAGGCCAGAAGCAAAAGTTTGTTGTTTTTGTTTTAAATAGCCACTTTTCTCCAACTGCCTGTTTCCTATCTTCCTCTCTTGTTTCAATGTGCCTATTTTAGATGGCAAATTGCTTAGGAAAGGGGCCTGTCGCCTCTGATCTGAACACAGATAGCTGTTGGAAATGTTCCTATGATTTATTTATTTACTTAAAATTGAGCAAAGCAATAGTGGGTGTCAGGACACTGAGAATCATAATGTGGCCAATGATTGTTCCATGAACCATAAGCTATGTGCTGCAGACAAGCACAAGTTACCTCTTTATGTGTCTGTATCTGTATGTGCCGGGACGCAGGTGGCGCTGTGGGTTAAAGCCTCAGCGCCTAGGACTTGCCGATCGAAAGGTCGGCGGTTCGAATCCCTGCTGCGGGGTGCGCTCCCGCTGCTTGGTCCCAGTGCCTGCCAACCTAGCAGTTCGAAAGCACCTCCGGGTGCAAGTAGATAAATAGGGACTGCTTACCAGCGGGAAGGTAAACGGCGTTTCCGTGTGCGGCTCTGGCTCGCCAGAGCAGCGATGTCACGCTGGCCACGTGACCCGGAAGTGTCTCCGGACAGCGCTGGCCCCTGGCCTCTTAAGTGAGATGGGCGCACAACCCCAGAGTCTGTCAAGACTGGCCCGTACGGGCAGGGGTACCTTTACCTTTACCTTTATCTGTATGTGCCAGTGGGTGTAATTAGGGCTTATAGAAAGTTTGACCACAATCCTCAAAGCCAGAAAAGCAAGGCAACAAACAACACCGCTCAGCCCACAGGATAGCATCTATAACTTTGTTTCAACCAAAGACTTATTATATTTTACGGACTTTCAAAGATTGACAGACATATGTTTATCTGTTTTCAAATATATTAGAGAATTTACAAGTGTACACATTTTGTTTTTGTTGTACTAAATCATGTATATTATGCAGTAAGAACTACAGTGCTATCTAGTATACTGGTCTTTGTGTTGCTTGTGTTGTTTGTTGTGTTAAGTTTGCAACACAGGGGTTTGTTGTGCTGTATTAGAAAAGCAAGGCAGGCATTCAGAAAGGGCACATGATGCTGTCATCTGAATAAGCCACATGAATAAGGCACATGAAGGAGCATGCACCAAGATCCTGGCGCGAGCCACCCATCCGTGTATGAATCTGCTCCTAGGGCTTGTATTTTGCTTCAGTGAGATAACTACAGAGCAGGTGCTTTGAGGTTTTGCTGTCTTCGCTTCTTTTCCAAACTGCTTATATTAAAATTCAAAAGTGATCAAAGATTAGCGTGCTCTGGAAAATGTTGAGCTTACCTATAAAATGACTACCGTCCTGCCAGTGACTTTGCACTGGTAGCTTAGCAATAGAAAATAACTGATGCCCAATTTGTTCTTCTCCAGGTGGTTTTCTATGCATTTGCAATAGTAGGGATGGAGCTGTTTAGGGGTGCCATTACTCCCACGGGAAGCACCAGGTAAGTCTCACTTAAATGTGGCTTTAAGGCAGAATTTGTTGTAATTTCCATGTGCAAACATAGCCAGCTGCAGAGCAGCATCTAATCTGGTCCTGCGATGCATTGTGCTCAATAATGAAACAACTTTACACTTATTTTCCGTTTATAGCGGTGTCAATGCAACAAATGCCACTTTGCAGTGTGGCACCTTTGAACAGCTGCAGTATTGGCCAAACAACTTTGATGACTTTGCGGTGAGTGTTTTCATTAGGGATTGCTTGTCATTTTCAACATTTACCCGTTGGCTTGTTTGAGGCCTACCAGTTTCCTCTCTTTGCTGTTGCTTCTAAATCTCAAATTAGAATAATCTCCATTATGGCTCATTTTTTCATTCTTGTCCATCAGGCATCTCTGGTGACTTTGTGGGATGTGATGGTTGTGAACAACTGGCAGGTTTTCTTGGATGCATATTCCAGATACTCATCTCCGTAAGTAATGGGCAGAAGCTGTACATTTGGCAGATGTCTCCAAAGCAAAAAAGATCTTTGCATTTTGGGGGGAAGAAGTTTGCTCTGCTTCTGCAGTATGGAGAGTGCCATGTGCTGCTGCTTCAGAAACTCAGCACAGAGAGATGCATTTTGTAGGCCCTTTGGAAATAACCCTAAAGCAACCAGCAGATAGTCCCTTTATCAGGACCAACCAAGCGAGTGAGGTTTCTTAAAGTTCTCTAGAACATTTTGTTCTTTAAAAAATAAATACTTTTATGGGTGATAAATGAAACAAATAAGAACAGCAGAATTGTACTGTTTGGTGGGTGGGCGAGTGGGGTGGGAGAAAGAGGCACATATCAGGGCATGATAGGAAAGCTCTAAAATCTGCAGTCTTAAGAAACAGTGTAGGATAACCCCCTAATGGAGATCAGGCTGCATCCAGGGTTATGGGGACCATGGTTATTATTTCATTTTTTGAAAATGTGTAAGCTAGGAGACTTATCCCCAGTAGAACACATGGATCCCTTGTGAAGTCCAGAGCATAAATAAAGAGAAATGGGATAGTCTTAAAGGTGACCATTCTGCTAGACAAAAAAGAACTCGAATCTACTTCATGTCACTTACCAGGGCTGGTCTATATGTTTTGAAGCTCATGTCTATTCACACCGGCATACATATTGGAAGAAAGAATTGTTGGAGTGCTGTGCTACATCTTTCATGACTAGGGAGAGCTGGGATTGGAATATGTCCTGATTGTGGAACTTGCAATTTGGTGTTTTTTGAATGACCTCCTCTGAAGTTCTGCCAGTATGTGTGGTCCGCCTGTCCACCTGCATGAGCAGCACACATTGGGTTGAATCTAGAGTTGATCATGCCTGACTAACTTAAATCCCATTTATTTCAACGGGCTTAGCCTAAGCATGATTAAGTCTGGATCCAACCCATTCATTTGGAATAATAGGTGCTGTTTGATTATCTTTAAATATATGTATCTGTTTCCCTCCCTAGATGGTCAAAATTATACTTTGTCTCCTGGTGGCTGATTTCCTCTGTCATCTGGGTCAATCTGTTCATTGCTTTGCTTCTGGAGGTAATGCCGATGGGCTTAATTATTCCAAGAGAATTCACTTTTTGTTCTTCTTGAAGTAGCAAACCCTCTGATGGATAAATGGAATAGGCAAGCTATGCTATCGTACAGGCAGTATTTGGAACACAATGTTGTCAGTATGCGGATGACGCCCAGCTCTTTCCCTCCATTCCATCTGAATCAGAAAGGGCTGTTCAGTTGCTGAACTGGTGTCCAAAGGCAGCAACAGGCTGGATGAGGGTCAGTAAACTGAAACTGGAGCCTGACAAGAAGGAGGCCCTGTTGGTCCTTAGGGCTCAGGTCCAGGCACAGGGCTGTCAGCTTGTTCTGGACAGGGTAGCAAGCCCACTTGCTGAACGATATGGCAAGAGATATACCACCCCTTTCCTCATGGAACTGCATTGCCTGCACATGAACTACCAGGCTCAAAGTGTTAGAACCAGTGTACAAAGCCTTAAATGACTTGACACCCAAATACAATGAAAACATTTTATTTTATTTTATTTTATTGTTCTGATAGCCATTTAGACACATCTGTCTAGCCCTACAGTACCTCTCCCAAACAATATTTAGACTGATTTCAAAAGCCTTGTCCTTGCCTGGGCCACCTTAAATCCTGAGACTTAGAGCCAGTTCAAATTGTCTGTCTTTTACTCAGCACAGAAAGGCTGCTGTGGTGATTAGGGACAGGTAAGTCATGGAAGTTTCACCACCAATTTCCATGAAATCTGGGAGAGCAGATTTCCACTGCTCCTGGTGCACCTCACTTTTCTGGGGCCTTCAGCTGAGGCTTCCATGAATGGTTGCTTCCATGAGTAGAGTCATGCTTGCCTGGTGGGTGTGGAGAGGAGCACCTCTCAGAAAGACCACCTGAAATAGCCCTCTTCCCATTCTTTCTCTTGACTGGCAGAATTTTATCCATAAATGGGACCGTCTCTGCCATCGACCATCTCTCTCAGAAGTTGAATACCAGATGACAATGGAACTCATGTTCCGGTGAGTATGGAGTGCTTAATCTTATTTCCTGATTTAAAACACATTTTAAGGACTAGTTGAATGGCTGTTGACACTAGAACTTCCCTAAGGGCTACGAAGTTTGTGTTCCACAAGTGATTGTTTCTTAACTCTATTAAAGATCAGAATATTCAATAAGGACCAACCTTATAGACACAGTATGGTCAAGACACAGTGTGGTACCAGATTTTAGAAAGATGTATTATTTTCCCTGATTGAAAGAGAGTGAATCCCTTTTGATGTTGGATTCTTTTATATTCTCTGCAAGGGCATATGGGATAACTGTAAAACATTTTGTGGGCGAACTGTACCTTGAAGATCAACTTAGAAAGTGTGTGCCACCACAGAGGTTATTGATGTTCAAGCAACTGCAGAAGTTGCATCTAGAGTATGTAAAAGTAAAGGGACCCCTGACCGTTAGGTCCAGTTGCGGACGACTTTGGGGTTGCGGCGCTCATCTCACTCTATAGGCCAAGGGAGCCGGCATACAGCTTCCGGGTCATGTGGCCAGCATGACTAAGCCACTTCTGGCGAACCAGAGCAGCGCATGGAAACACCGTTTACCTTCCCACTGGAGTGGTCCCTATTTATCTACTTGCACTTTGATGTGCTTACGAACTGCTAGGTTGGCAGGAGCAAGGACCGAGCAACGGGAGCTCACCCCGTTGCGGGGATTCGAACCACCAACCTTTTGATCGGCAAGCCCTAGGCTCTGTGGTTTAGACCACAGTGCCACCCGCGTCCCTCATATCTAGAGTACATAAAGGTGTGCAAAATCTGCGCTGAGACATTAGCTCTGTTGACTTCTAATGGCTCCTGTTTTGTCCTTCTAGGGATGTTTTGGAAGAACCTACAGAAGAAGAGCTAATTGAAAAACTTCACCAGCACCCACATATGCATCTATGTAGATGACACAGGTGGAAGCAGCAGTTTCTCCTCGTCATGCCTGCATGCAGGTTTTGTAGCAGAAGGAAAGATATCGGGAATCTTTCTGAAAGAAGTACTCTATATCTTTGATTTTATTTTTGAATGGTGCCTGTAGTACATGGTCTTTAAAGGTTTGTTTTAAATGGTTCATTTAAAACATTTTTTTTTTAAATCCTAATTTGACTTTATTTTAAGTTGACTTTTATAAGCTTATGGCGCTGTCACATTAAAAATACAGAACTTTAAAAATCTGGGAAATAATGTGACAGAGCAATTAAGTCTTTTAAAGAAGGGAAATGCATTAATGACACTGCACTTTAGAATGGAAACTGTGGAAGATGTAGAACTACTATGCTGGCTTGCTGCTAGCATTTGAAAACATAAACTCTGTAGATAGTTGGACTTAACTTTTTCTGTTATTTTTGTGTGTGTGATGTGCCACGGACAATGCCTTGATAATGGGGAAAGTTCTTGGAAAATAGCATCTTTTTTCTTTTAAAAAAGTAAATATTTAATGCAAAAGCATGAGGATTGAAACAAGATGCCATTATCCTGGGAATTCTTTTCCAATATCACCTGCTCCAAAGTGGTAAATCTATGACTCTATATGCACATCAAAAACACAGTCTTCTCCAAAATTCTAGGTGCTGTAGTTTACCCCTTAGAGAACTTCGTTTCCTATCATCGATGAATGAACTATAGTGCCCAGAATTCTTTGAGAGGAAAATATGCTTTGAATGTGCTTTAACGGTAAAGTGTATATGCAGCCTAGGTTAGAATGAAGAATAATGCAGTGCCAGTACAGCATCTTCATAGCAATTGCACTCAGTTGTTCCTGTTGCTGGGTTTACACTAAAGCGGTTTGAGAACCGCAGACCTGCTCTCCCTATTTTAAATTCCCACACATGCCTTATTAAATGGATTGGCAGTTTCACAATAGTTGAGCGTGATGGATTGTGCCTCCTTCTTGTTGTTGATATACAGATATATGTATATTTATATGCCTTGTTGCAATAAGGGAGACATGTGCATTGAAGCAGGCTTCTGTGCCATGTTTTGGTTTGGGAAACCTGTGGGCAAATTTGATGCTCACCAGATTTCTAGGAGGAGCCACCTCTTTCTTGCAGCATGGAGGAGAACGCACAGCCTCATTTGCTATCTTAGGCCACTATCTGATCATGCACAATGCCTTGTGGAACATGACTGCTTCTGGATTAGCACCACTATGGTTTTTATATGGCAAGTAGAAGATGCGAGGGAGCACCCCTTTGCTCTTAGGGGTTTTGCTTCTACACATTCATAAAATTGTTAGACTGCCGAGCGCATGTTTCATTCCTAATTGTACTACCCTTCCATAGTTCTGGCTATTCCCATTATCATCCTTTTGTTTCTCAGGGCTTTGGTATTTTGCTAGAATGTTACATATGGGATCTTGAGGTTGCATGTAGCTGTAGCTTCCTTACATTGCCATGCTTACAAAGACTGGTGCTTAAAGCCATGTTTCAAGTGTAGACTCTGAAGTTATTGGCAGTGTGAAATAAAACTTTCTAGACAGCCTTTGGTATTTGGACTATTGCGTTGCTGTTGAATCCCATTAGACAACGGTGAAACAAACATCCATTTTATATTAGTAAAATGAGAATTCGAGGCTGTTGTGCCATCAATTTTTTTTTAAAACAAGAGAATTACAGTAGGAAAATCTCAGTACTTTTAATTGTAGTAGTAGTAGTAGTAGTCTAAATATTTGTCATGGGCATTTAGACAAAATTCTCTTGTGCAGGAATGAGCTGTGGTTCCATCACAGCATGTGTGCAATACCTTGGGATGTGAGTCCTTGAAAGAGTCCTAAAAATATAGTTTTAGAAATAAAAGTAGTTCATTACACCATGATACAGACAGTAGATATTATGGAGACTATCCCTGCCGGTTAAGGAGTTCTGTGTTGTGACACATTGCTTCTGATATCCATTCCTGTGATTCATTTAGTCAGCAACAGCTATTAAATAGCCCCTTTCTGTTATTTTCATCATAAGGCATCCTCTGCCCCCTTTTCCCCATCCTCCCTGTGAACTTCATCTACAGTCTTAGCAAGTAGATTCTAGATTCATAAGCAGTTCTAAACCAAGTAACCTCTTGGCCATTGCAATCCTGAATTTTTAATTTCTTTAAACTGTCTGTTGGGATCCTTTTTCCTCTTTAGACATGCTGTGCATAGCTTTGAGGGTTTAGTAACTTGGAGGTCCTGTGCCAGACCCCTGAGAGGTGCCACTTGTCCCCCAAATGACAACGGGTGGGGGGGAGTGTACAGAGAATTGAACAGGGACATCAGAATGTGTTGAGTAACCTGCCGCACAAATTAGAGAAACTGGCACACCAAGTTCATTCCTCAGGAAAACAGTTCCAATCTTTGCAGTTGACGAGCAAAGATAAATGGAATTGTAAAAAAGAAGCAATGAGTAGTGATCGATTTGTAGCAATTTCACATGTATGCTCCATTATACCAGCCCCGGGATTATTCCTGTTTTAGCATCAGTAGAGCCCTTTCAGGGCAACATACGCATTCAGCACAGTCATATGGTAGAATACTTCCAGCCAGGGCTGGATTTAGGCTTGATGAGGCCCTAAGCTACTGAAGGTAATGGGGCCCATTATATGTCCAGCTGTCCTTTGTCAACAACAAATTTCCACTGTTTTTTTGTTTTGAATATATGCTATATGGTAATTTATGGACCTAATAGGTATCTAAAGCCATTTGCACATAACAAAATATGTATTTTATCAAAGTTTTTGATCCAGTACATTTTCCCTTTACATTTTTTGGGGGCCCCCAAGATAGTGGGCCCCTAAGCTATAGCTTGTTTAGCTTATACAGTGGTACCTCGCAAGACGAAATTAATTCATTCTGTGAGTTTTTCCGTCTTGCGAAGCACGGATTCCCATAGGAATGCATTGAAAATCAAACTTGCAAGACGTCTTCGTCTTGCGAAGCAAGCCCATAGGGAAATTCGTCTTGCGAAGCAACTCAAAAAATGAAAAACTCTTTCGTCTTGCGAGTTTTTCGTCTTACGAGGCATTCGTCTTGCGAGGTACCACTGTACGTACATCCAGCACTGCACCACTTCAGACTGCACATAAAGGATTGCAGTTCTGAATGCTCCCCTCATACAAAAATAAAATAAAAATATGCCTGTGTGTGCAAGGCTAGCGCATTAGGAATAATGAACATACTATAGCTGTCTCTGTGACATGCCAGATTAATTTACCCGGTTCTTCATTTATAATAAACTCATGGGAACTTTGGGACTGTTTTTTATGTTACTCCATCTAATAATGGCTAGGGCATGTCTTAACTTAGTTTCACCTTTAGTTGTGAACAGTATGTCTCTGTAATTTTTTGCTTTTTCAAATTACAAGTAAAATGAGTAAAATTTTCTATACTCTTAACACCAGTTGGGGCTCCCAAAAAGTTCCTCTTATGCAACTTTCAATAAGATAAAATAGTGCCATTTGACCAGTACAATGTGTCCAATATATCAATGCAACATACCTTTTATTCATGCTCTGGGATATTTTATAGAAAAACCACTAGGATTGTGTATTTTGTCATTTTAAAAAATGCATTAAAAATTAAGTGTATCAATGCAAGTCCATTACTGAGAGCACAAAAATTTGAATGTAATTGTTAATATAGTAAAATATTTTTGAAACAACTGGAATCCTCCCATTTATTTTGTGTGACTGCTTGTTTGAAATTGGGCTGTCTGAAATCTTAAGCTGTCCTCTGGTTTTCTGAACATTTTGAGCATCTAGATTTTTGGGGGCAGTTTTGTCTGAGGTGGGTTACTGTCAACCTCTTATTCGTGCATTGTTTAGCTCAGTTGGTGTTGCCATATTTTTGCTTAAATTCCTGCCTTATGAGTCGGATTACACAAGCGAGCAACAGAGTAATATTTGCTCATTCATTTTTTATCCCGTGTTTCCTCCATGGAAATCAGGGTACCATCTCTTCCCCTGCTTGCCAAATCAACTATATCCTTAAAACATCCTTTGAGGTAAGCTAGGCTGAGAGAGAGTCACTCAGTGAGTTTTATTGCTCATCAGGGAAGCAAGGCTTTCCCAGTGTGGTGAAGAGCATAGCTCACTGGCTGAGCTCCTGCGTTGCGTCTGAAAGGTCCCAGGTTCAATGCGTCTGACTGAGTTGAAAATGTGTGCTACCTGAAACCCTGGAAAGCCATAGCCAATGAGTACAGACCGTACTGAGCTAGATGGACCAATACGCTGACTTGGTATAAGGCAGCTTCCTGTGTCCTAGTCTACATCGCATGGGCTCTCATTGGGGATTGACTCTGATAATGTCACACCAGTGCAGTTATTTACTGTGCAGTGGTACCTTGGGTTACAGACGCTTCGTGTTACCGACTCTGCTAACCCAGAAATAGTACCTCAGGTTAAGAACTTTGCTTCAGGATGAGAACAGAAATTGTGCAGCGGCAGCGGGAGGCCCCATTAGCTAAAGTGGTACCTCAGGTTAAGAACAGTTTCAGGTTAAGAACGGACCTTCAGAAGAATTAAGTTCTTAACCCGAGGTACCACTGTATATCTAATGCACAGAAAACTACTCAACACAACAGAGACCAATGAGGATAAGTGTTGTGTTACTTTTACCAGAAGGGAACTGATGAACTGTACAATAAATGACAGTTCAAGGCCTTGAAAAGATTCATGTTAATGTTAGATTTGCAGATAGCAAAACAAAATGTCATATTCAAAGAGAACCCCCTGCCTTTGTCAGCCATGTATACTTGAAAGTATGTCTCCTTTGTTGTAATGGGTACAATATTGCTGCCTAAGGAAACAAGATGGTCTTATAGTTTTGTATGCAATCTGCATGCAGGTGTTATAAGTCGTAGTCACAAAGTAGACCCATTGAAACGAATGAAGAAAAGCAGCAAGCCAGAGAGATATATATATATATTTGATTTCTGTTTGAATCTAAGGCTGTGGCTATGGGAGAAACAAGGCCTTCTGGGGTCTTAATGTTGTGAGCCCCCTCAGCGTAGACACTTCTCACCTTGTTTATTCAACATGATCCTGTTGGCATCTGGGGGCATCTGATTGGCTCCAGCTGGATCGTCTCCCTCTCAGCCTTCGCGCTGCAGAGATTCATCGACCTCTGGCTCCGACGTAAATCAGTGACTCAAGCTTGTTGACTTGAGCACACTTTACTTAGCACAGTAAACTGCACAACAGAAGAGGCTTGAGGCTGTAGATACATACTAAAACTATGGATTTATTTTACATAAATCAGAACAAAGAAACATGTCGTCTGTCCTTGCCGTCTTCTCGGAGAGAGACTAAAAACAAAAGCAATACACATAGCAGAAGTTCCGCTCACAGGACCCAGCAGTTTGTGCTGGAATGTAAACAGGCATGTGACATGTAACAATCCCACATATCTGCAACAAAAAGTGGAATGGAATCTCCCAACAGATCCATCCTCATGCCCTGTAGAAATAGCTTGAAAATCATTATCAGTTTTTACCATAATCTCCCCATCTACTTATGCTGGTCTATTTATTTATTTATTTATTTATTTATTTATTTATTTATTTATTTCCTGTCTTTTCCCCTAACAGGAACTCATGGCTGCTTACAGCTAAAACAGAAACGGCTAGAAAACATATGGGGGATGATGACAATCTTATTCATGAAACCTTAAGAGGCTAGCGTCAGCTGAAAGTTGGCATAAGAAAGAAGGGAAATATGTTAATTTTTTACAGTCTAGAAGACAGGCAAGTTGACTTCCTAAAAGAGACATATTTTGTCTAGTAAAAGAATAAACAAGTGGAATCGCCCCCCCTTTTTCCCTTTGTCAGCGTGGAAGCTTGGCTAGATGGCCGTTCTCTTTCTGGTCCTGAAATGTACGTGAGAACCGTAGTGCAGGATTGGGTCCTGGCAGCTTGGGTTGCATTTCTATCCAGCAGAGGAGTGTGGTTTTGTTCCACGGAGATTTGTGATGCAAATCTGTAACACTATAGTGTTGAACTGCCACGGCCTTGGGTCATGTCAATATGGTGGTAGCTCTTTACAATAAAGATCTCATTGAGGTGAGCAGGAGAGCCTGTCTAACCTGTATTATTTTACTCAGTTACATCTCCTTTCTGCATTTTGGGTTGAACCGGTTCCAGCCCTAATGTGCTGCTGAGCTGGTGCCAGTGCGCTTTTTATTAAGCAATGGTCTTAGAAAGTAAAACCCGAGTCTTTAATGTGGCCTCTCCTACCTGTTTTAATACTGGTGAGAATAATCTTATATTTCACCAAACCTATGTGTATTTAGTTTCTGGCTTCCTGGATAATTGAGGGTTCCTATTAAAAAGGCCTGAACAATCCTTGCTATAGAAAAACGGCTCCAAAGACCTTCTCTGTTTGGAATTAAAGGTGAAGGTGTTAAACCCAGACAATAAAACTCAGATCAAAGTAGCCAACAGAAGGAGGCCACAAGAAGAGCAGATTGTCCTTTCGACTCCATCACATCACAGAAGGTGCCACCTCTCTCTTTTTGTAATTGAATTTCATGAAAGAGGCAAAGCCATTCTTTCGAAAGGTAATTCAATCGGGCCGCTGGCTGGATCGACAAGGAGAGCACCTGCTTTGTTTGCTTTAGATTTTGGGCTGCAGACCCTCCTGGCCTGATGGGGGTTGGCTAATCCACTACCCCAGCTTGCGGGGGCAGCAACAACACCTGTTGCCTGAGTGTGCTGTTAACCCAGTTCATATTAGGCAGGTTTTGGATTCTGTAACTATGCTGTGAAGGACGTTCATCCTTCCAGCTGTGTCGGCTGCAGGAGAGTTGAATAGCACAAGACCATAAATGTTGATAATGGCTTTTTTTTTGGTATAGCCATAAACTTGGTCACATGGGGGGAAAATAGAAGGCTGAAATGTCTGTTCACAAACTGGAATTATTCTGGGCATGATCTATCATATGGATGGAGAATATTCTCCAATACAAGTCTCATTTTATTTTGGGCCTGGTTGCCAGATTCTGCCTTCTACAATCAGGGCCTGAGGGAACAGCCTGTAACCATGCTCACACAACCATCGGGTGACAGTCAACTTAATTTTACTCCTAGTAGACCCACTGAAATTAATGGACCTAACTCGTAGAATCATAGAACTGTTGGAAGGGACCACAAGGGTAATCTAGTCCAACCCCTTGCAATGCAGGAATCTTTTGCCCAGTGTGGGCTCGAAGCCATGACATTGCGATTTATAGTCTCATGCTCTATTGACTGAGCTATCGCAGCTGACAATCGAATACTACCCCTATTAGTTCAGATCCTGTCATGCATTTGACCAGGGTCAGCAAAATGATATTTGAGGACTGCCTGCAAGAAAACAGAACAGATATTTTAAAATGCACACACAATGCCCCGCCCCCACATTATTTTTACTTCATTGATAGGCTCATCTCTAATACAAAGACTGCTGGTGGAAATACTTTTTGCTTCCATAAATGCTTCTGTTGGTCTGTCATTTATGCAATTGTCACTGTCCCTATTCAGTGTATTTCAAGCATGATGGCTGCTCTGTAGGGCACAGCTTTATCTACGAGGACTTCTTGACTACAGCTACTGAGGTTTGGGTGATTCGATGCCAGGCAAATGTTCTTAACTTGGCTGGAGAAAACCTGAATATTTTATCAGACTCTTTATCAATACAATTCCTACCTCATTGCTAAATATGGAAGGTGGAATCCCTCATTCAGAGCAAACCAACTACAGTAATTAAAACATCCTGATCTATTATGCTGACTGGAATACAGTTATTCTTCAGATTGTGTCATGTAGTTCTCAGTTCAAAGAAACTTATAGGGAAATGCATGGTTTAGGAGGAAATTACACAAGAATGCATATTATTGGTCAAGTTTAGAGGAAGCGACTACAATAAAAATGCAAATTTTCTGCAATTTTTTTTAAAAGGGATGGAATCGATAATGACTGAACACATCCAAAGCTAACACGAACTGGAAAGAGACTTATTCATTTATTCCCTAACCCAGCATAGGTCCCACCAAGAAGGAAGTGCCTCTATAGGCCATATACATATGCTGCAATGCAGGGGAAGTACAGAAATATGGTAACTCAGAATTCAGCTTCCTGAGAGTCAAAGTTTTCAATTTAAATAAGAAGCAGGTACCTATCTTTTAAAGTCATGTTTGAAGGTATGGCTGATGCTTTCTGAAATCTCAGAAACTGTGCATCTTTTCTAACTATTCTCCAGTCTCCTGAAGACACAGATAAACTGCCTTCCTTTGCAGACCAGCAGATTTATTTATTTTATATAAAATGTCAATTCCACCCTTCTGGTACTTACACACTGTCGGTTGGCAGATAGATATATTCACATACTTATCCCCCCTCCCCATTTCATTGCCATTTAGTACCCCCCTGCAGCCTCTCTCTCTCACACACTGCTGTATCCATGATGTGTATATATAGCCAAGCAAAGATAATACTTCCTGCATCTGATGAAGTGGAGTTCAGTCCATGGAAGCTTATGTGACAATAAATCTGCCGAGGCTTTTAATCTGCTGAAACTCTCGGCACAAAAATAAATCTTTATGCTTATATCCTGCAGAGTCATCCTGTTTGAGCAGGGACTTCTGCTTGTTCAGTTGAACTTCCTCTCTTTTCCTCTCCCTGTGCACTCCCCCAATCTATTCTGGGGGAGGAGAAGGAGGAGAAATTTGATTGTGCAAGCACAAGTCTTTGCATGAATGGGACAACAACTTGATGGCTCATGCTCAAAAGGTAGCTGCCTTTTGCTCCTTGTTCTGTTTTGATTCTGGGGCAGTTTGTTGATCTTGCATGCCATAAGGATTACATGAAGAAGGCTCCTGAATGCTGGCATGCAAGGCTTCAGGCTTACATTGGTGTTGGAGGAAGGAAGGCCCTAGACCTGTGTTTTTCAAACATTTTGAAGTGGGACTCGCCACGAAACTCACTCACCTCTCCACACGTTGGATGCCATTTATTTTATCTTCCTGACATTCATTTCACACCCAAATCAGCATGAATGTGGTTTCTAGGCACACTCACTCATCTGAGGAACGGACCAGACCCAGAACTGCTTAGCATCCACAAAGTGGTGGCCTCATGGGCCTTGAGATCACACCCTGGAATCTGGCATGCATGGAGGGCACCACTTATGTGACAACCCACTTCTCAGGCAACGGGGGAAAAGTACCCATTTGTTTCACCCCACTGCCTGATAAGGGGGATGGACACAAAGGGTTCCCTTTTTCAAAAAGATAGAAAAAGGGCTCCTTTCCTCTCCTGTCTCTTGCATACCAGGCAGGAAGGGAAGAATCTGGTCCCCTTTTCCAAATCTTTTTACAGAGGATGTCCAGTGAATGTGCTGACTCTAGTGTGCTTGACATCCTCTGTAAAAAGTTTTGAAGAAAGAGAAAGAGACCCTCTTGCTACCTTCCTGCCCCTTGGCCCATCCCTTCTCACCCCGCCAGGGCAGTGGAAGAAATCTGTGGAACATCATCTTCTCTTTTTTTCTACGTTTTACAGAAGTGGATGAGCTGGCCCAGTTGCATCTGTGCCTCTGGGAAAATGATGATGGCAGCCACAACTGTATAGACCCTCAGCCTGGAGTAAGGCGCTTGCTCTGTAAAATGCAAAACAAAGGAAATAAAGGAAAAATGTTGTGGTGGCTGCTGCCATTGGGGTCCTGTAGTTTGGGGTCCTCTCGACTGCAGGGCCCCAGACCAAGGTCTCACAGACTGGCCCTTGTGGTGCCACTGCAAGGAACAGGGTAAAGTGGAAATACTGTGGTTTATTTAACTCCACCCATCGGTTCAACTCAGTTGAACCAGGGAATATCTTGGCTCAGACCTCACTCTCTTAACTACCACCTTTATTCTGGTTTTAAGGTCAGGTACTTCATATCTAGGGAAGAACATCATATGTCTAGATTTGTAGGCCTGAGGCTCTGCTGAGTTAGGTTTCTGGAAGCCAGAGTTTTCCCTGCCACTTGCTTTGTACTTTGCCGCACGGGCTTATTATTTTCCCCTCTGTTTTGAATGGTTGCCATAATGTTGCTGTGCAAATACAATTATCAGAAAGCGCTCCGTGTTACAGAAGATACTCTGAATATTTCTTTAGGGTCACCTGGTTCATATTATTTATCGCCAATCATATGACATAGCAGGTGCTGCCTTCCTGTGATCCAAAAGTGCCACTGCAGTGAAAGGGTCACATGCAGTTTGGGAGATGTCGCCTTAAAGTTGGTTCTGTCTTTAGCCAAGATTCTGCGGAATGCCAGTATGTTGTTGGCACAGAAAGATCCCTAATTACTATCTCTTTTAAATACATTTAAAGTGCTGTGCAAATCAAAAAGTAATTGCGGTGCTTCCATGCAACAAAATAAAAACGCCTTTGCAACTCAAGTATTTCTGCCCACGGGGCATTTACCAGAAAGAATATTGAGAAATGTGGGTTTGATTCATGTAATTGGCTTTCTGCATTGCCGCCATGAAGGGCTTGTGCTGTTCTTTACATCAAAGCATTTTCACTTATCCTGAGTGCTCACTGAGTAGTAAAGAGGGTGGAGTTGTATTTGGTGCCAAACCAATTTTGGGGGTTGGCTGGCCACATAACCAAAGATCTGTAGATATGGAATTGCCAGTGTCTGTTGGGTCCCCCAACCTGAGCAGCAGTCTGGGCTTTGACTCAGAACTCATCACCATGAGATCCAGATCTGAAGCTGATCAGCAGATTGGGATGGGGGGGCCTGGATGCAGAGAACCCTGAATAGGAACCTCCAGAGTCCATACCTTCCAAGCCTGCACTCCCTGAGAAAATGTATGGGCAGCAAAAATGACTCCTGCCCTTCCCCCGCAGAATCCTGGGAATCACAGTTTACAATTACCAGCGTCTTTAACAAACTACAGTTCCCAGGGTTTGTTGAAGATGCCATGGACTTTAAATGTGTTTTGAATTTAGAAATTGTTGACACAAATTGTTTTCTTGGAACTTTCCATGGTGCAATCCTTTGGGCCTCTTATCTAGGACATTTTCACGGAGTTGGCACATCCATTTTGGAAGCACGGCAGTTTAAATTCTATCATGCAATTATGCACTCACTTGATTGATTCTGTACATGTTCTACTTATTTCTGAAAGCAAAATCAGTTTGGTTACTTACCTGTGCTTCTTGTTGGAAACTATAGCATGCAGCTACAGACATGAGAACTGCCCCTGGAAAAGCTAATTGCCTGGACATTCTCTTGGACTTATGGATTGTACTGATATGCCACAGTTGTTCCCAGATATCTAAATGTCAGGAAAGGATTCATTTCCGATCAGTGGACATCTCGAAATTTGTTGCTGAAACCCAGTAAGGTTCTGCTTTGTTTTAGTCCGTTGCACTATAGACTCTCTGGACAGCAGTAATCTGGTAGAATTGGGCAAGCATCACAGAACAGTAGGGGAATGCTGTGGATGTAGTCCATCTTGATTTCAGTAAGGCTTTTCACAAAGCTCCCTATGATATTCTTGTGAAGAAGCTGGTGAAATGTGTGCTGGAAGAGGTAACTGTTAGGTGGATTTGTAGCTGGTTGACTGCCTGAATCCAAAGAGTGATCACTAATGGTTCCTCATCAGCCTGGAAAAAAGTGACGTGTGGGTTCTGCCACAGGGTTCTGTCCTGGGCCCATTGTTGTTCAACATCTTTATATATGATTTGGCCAAAGGAATTGAGGGGGTGCTCATCAGATTTGCAGATTACACCAAACTGGGAGGGGTAGCTAATGCTGCAGCAGACAGAATTAGGATTCAGGATGGCCTTAACTGATTGGAGAAGTGGGCCCAAATAAACAGAATGGATTTCAATAGGAACAAATGCCAGGTTCTACAGTTAGGCAGTGACAACCAGCTGCATAAATATAAGATGGCTTGCCAGTAGTACATGTGAAAAGGATCTAGGAGTCTTAGTAGACCACAAGCTTAACAGGAGTCAACAGTTCTGGGCACCACAATTTAAGAAGGATGTTGACAAGCTCAAAGGTGTGTTGAGGAGGGCGACCAAGATGATCAAAGGTCTGGAAACCAAGCCTTATGAGGAACAGTTGAGGGAGGTGGGCATGTTTAGCCTGGATGAGAGGAGAGTGCGAGGAGATCTGATAGACATCTTCAAATATCTAAAGCCTGCCACATGGAAAATGGAGCAGGCTTGTTTTCTCCTGCTCTGGAGTGTAGGACTCAAACCAATGGATTCAAGAAAGGAGGTTCTGACTAAAAATCAGGAATAACTTTCTGATGGAAAGAGCTGTTTGACAGTGGAATGGCCTCCTTCAGGAGGTTGTGGACTCTCTATCCTTGGAGTCTTTTAAACAGAGCCATTTGTCATGGATGCTGTAGCTGAGATTTCTGCATTGGAGGTGTTTGGACTAGATGATCCTTGGGATCCCTTCCAACTCTACAATGCTATGATTCTATGCAATACACCACTGATGCACTATTATTATGTCATGAATGTGTTGCAGAACACCCCTGTGATAAAACACCGGTCCAGATGGTGGTGGTAGAAATACAGCTTCCCACTGGTGGAAGGGCTGCAGTAGTACTTAGCACTTTGGACCTGTGCACTGATTTGGTGTAGGGCAGCTCCCCATCTTTCAAATTCTTTAGCTTGCCTTCCAATTTGGGGATGTGGCATGATGGAAGGTTGATCCTTTCTCCCCATGTTGCATCTGTGACCCATGTCACCCATCCCATGGAGTTGACATTATTCTGCCTGTATGTTTCCAATGTGCAGTTTGGCAATGTGCTGGGGAAGGGATAGCCCACTCCTTTTCATGTGCCACAGCATGATGCAAATTGTGTGCATGACACAAACACCAGCTACCAGGGGGGGTGGAATGCATCCGCACATCTCTGCAGTCATGGGTAGTTTTGACCCCCAGTGGGTCTGAGATCCCGAAGCTCAAGACACCAGATCCAGCAGCAACATCTCGTGCACTTTATTGTTGTGGTTGGTGGGTTCAGAGCTGGAATTGTTTCCCCTGTTGTCACTTTCTTTTCAGATTGCCCTTTTGTCATTTCAGCCTACAAGATGTTACTTGTACTTAAATATACCACTGCCAGCTTCACTGAGGTACCACAAACAGGTTGGCCTTTGTGAGAAAACAGAACCATTCTGAAATGAAAGCAATGAGGGAATATCTGTGTCTGGCATAGACACAACCTGCAAAAAAGAAAAGGGGGTGAAAAAAATCAATGCTTTGATCAGCTATAAAGAATAACAGCTGTGTTGAGAAGGATTGTGGTGGTTACCTGGCATTATCTCTTTTTGCAAAGGAAAGTACATTGTAAACCGGTAAAAATTAACTGCCAGAGCACAATGCTGTTTTTGTGACTTAGGAATTCAGATAAAGCTCTGCTTCTCTTGGCAAGCAGATGAAAAGAACAGAGTATTTGCATACAGGTGAGGCAAGGCTGTAGTCCAAGCCACTGCCAGGTATGCAAAGTCCTTCCAGCTGTGAGTGCTATCTTTTAATTAAACTGGATAGATTTCCACCTGACCAGTGTGTGGGAGAGTTCAGAGATGGGGCAATACCAAGAAACGTCATTGGATGGCAGCAAAGCATTTGACACATAAACACCTGGCACATCCAAGTGCCACATGGTGACGTTCCAGGGACTGTCAGTCAGTGAGCTGGAGACTGTGGACCCAAACTCCTAAGCTGGCTCAAAACTCTGACATACAACAGAAAGAGTTTGAATGAGCCGTTCTCAAACATTGTCATAATAAGCCTCTGTTAGCCAACTATTTAGGGTCCTCTATCTCCGAAAATCGCCGCCTCCATCATCAAAGAAGGTTACTGTACTTCCAGTAGCTGTCAGGGCTGCCCAGCCCGTTTAATTTCTGTGTGTCACTTACAAGACTCCCACCAGATAAATTGGCCAACGGATAAATTGAAATCTGTGGAGTAGATTAGTAAGGAACAATGTGGTTGGCAATGCTCACTCTTATTCACCCAGTCAGGCATGCCAGGCAACAGATAAAAGGAATAGCCAGAGAAACCCAAAACCACACCTGCAATTCTGTGTACAAATGAGGCATCACTTGTATACCTGTAAATGTCAAGCATTGATTGAGCTTTTCAAGAGGCTTTAAAACTATTCAAATGATTGAAATCTACAAGGTGTTCCCAATTGCAAATGCTGCAAAAGGGCAATTTTAATTTGCCAAAATTTTCCATGACCCTGTAGTGTTTAAATTCTAAGGTCTGCTGTTTGGCTTTAGTACACTCAGGACTTGTGTGATATTAAAAGCATCTAATCCAACAGGAGTCAGAGGCAGGAAGCGAATCCTTTGTTTGCCTTGGCTTGCTGTGACATCAGAGCAGGTTCGCCAATGGCATAAAAAGAGATGGGACAAGAAGAGTTCTCAGAGGAAAAAGATTTTACAGGTGACTAAAAACACAGCACAGCATATTAACAGGCCCATTTCTCAACATTATATAATGCTGTGCATTTGCTTGCAAGCAGAGACATAGGCAAACCCTGCCCTGAGGAGCTTACAAATGAAAAAGAGCAAGATTAAACATGGAACAGTTTAGATAAGGAAGGATATGAGCATTATTTCATTTCTGTATATGTTTAAGCCGTAATCCCAAACAAGTATGTGCCTATTCCCTGACAACTATTGTAATTAAAATAGGTATTCAAAATGCTATGAACAATAAGAGCTTGATTCTGCCACATAGGAGGGTGTCAACCCATCTAGCAACTTAAAAATCTTACCTGCTTGCTCAGAGAAAGCTATGAAAAACAAATTGGCTATTGCAATTTGGCACTGAATGCCCCTGGTTTGGGCTTTGGCAAAGGGAAGCTGGCGGAAATTTCCACAGCTTCATCTGTGAAAGTTCTTCTTTCTAGGCAGCTCTTTGATTGAAGGAGTAGTATTAACTCAGGCACAGCCTGGCAGTGTGTGTGGGGAAAGATTATTCCATGCATAAAATGGCATAAAATTGTGATCTTTCTCTCCCCATATTCCAATTGGCCAGACTCCCAAGGAGCAAAATATTATACGCTCAGACTATTTACTGATCAGTGGCCTTTTTAGTGGATTTCTCTTTTTCAGCCACGAAATAACCCAAAGTTCTAAAGTAGACTGGTATTTTCTGATGTTTGACATAATAATGATAATGCTGCTGCTGCTGATAATTTATTTATTTATACCTCACCCATCTGACTGGGTTTCCCCAGCCCCTCTGGGCGACTCCCAACAGAATATTAAAAACATGATAAAACATCAAACATTAAAGACTTCCCTAAGCAGGGTTGCCTTCAGATGTCTTCTAAGTTGTTTATTTCCTTGACATCTGCTGGGAGGGCATTCCACAGGGCGGGCGCCACTACTGAGAAGGCCTTCTTCCTGGTTCCCTGTAACCTCACCTCTTGCAGGGAGGGAACCACCAGAAGGCCCTCGGAGGTGGACCTCAATGTCTAGGCCGAATGATGTGGGTGGAGACACTCCTTCAGGTCAGAATATAACTTCAACTGAATAATGGACCTCGAAAGGATGGGTAGCTCCTAGAATTTGGCCAACATGCTATTTACTTGACTCAGTACTCACTTCTTGCCTGCAGTAATTGATGCTGAAAAGCCACCAGTAAATATGGACTGTGAAATGATACTCCACTGGTACTGAGCTACAGGGTGCCCTCAACCCAGGGGTGTATGGGTGCCCACATCTGCATGTGAGGGAGCTGAGATGACAGGGCTCTTCTGTTTATAAATGCAAATTTTCTGGAGAATTTTTTATAAACAGGATCAGCTCAGCCAAAGTAAGGTTAGATTACTGGTGTTACATAGCCAGACCCTTTCACGGTTTAGCTAATCACTTCTTCATTCATTTGGAAACCTCAGGTAATTCAGGAACATGCTTAAATTTCAAGAGTCAAGGCACACAAGAGCTCATTCTCTAGGTAAATGTCTCCTGTCTAGCATTCAGATAAAACATGATGGTAGGAAACACTGGATTTATTTTGTAGGCTGAGGACAGGACATAGGCTTAGAATGACGTTCTTTTTTTTCATCTAGCCAGCAGAGTTGATTAACTTTAATAACGTTGCCTCTAATGTTTCATTATAATCTCATTTTAAGGAAATGTTTGAGCATTAAGTATTTTTTCCCACAGCACTAAAAACAATATGCTTTTCCTTGCCAAGCATTGCATTTGCACATATCCTCTTCATTTCTGCAGTGTGGAGGTAATGTTTGGAGGTTTTCCATCATCTGGCTGCCAACTTACCATCATAGATCATTATCAGGATTCATTTGACTGAAGTATCTAACGCATAGGAAGGCGTGTTCCTGACTCGCTTGTGATTTTAGCTGTTGCCCAGATCTTTCTGCCAAATGCTGCTTTGTCCAACACAATATAAGGTAATGCACATTGAGTTACAGCCAACCCAGGTTTACTCAAGAGTAGACCAATTAAATTAATTGACCTAACCTGGCCATGTCCATTAATTTCAATGGGTCTACACTGAGGTTGACTAACACTAACACAACCCGCTGTTACCTCTCTCTTTACACCAGTGTTTCTCATAAAGGGCACTTGTGTATCTCTAAACATTTGGGAACAGACAGTAGGCATGCACCCAGGAAGCAGCAAAGGTTGGGGTTCCCTAGAATGTGTCTGTCACAGCTTTGGAGATGCTTGCCTCTGCTTTTCATTACATAATCCCCACAAGAAACACTCCATGTAACAAAAGTACCTGCAGAGAAAAGCTAGTAGAAGTATTACATTATTTCAACTAGATTTGGGGCTATATGGATTCTGAAACATTTCTCCATAAACCACATGTAGGCCGAAAGCTCATACTTTGCTTCATCATTAGCCAAGATCATCACATAGACCCTTCCTGGTATGCCTTCATTAGTTCGTATTTTCTCCATACGCATGTGTTCATGTAAATGTTGTTGTAAGCCTTCTTAAATTCCCCAAACTTTATATTTTGGGCCCAGTTGAGTATTGATAAATATCCCAGTCTATAGGGATGGATGGATGATTTCTGGTCTGTGTCAGTTTTGCTTAAGTCCACAAGTCTGTTGTGATGCCTGTTATATCCTGTTCCCATATCAACGTGTGATTTCTTTCTTTCTTTCTTTCTTTCTTTCTTTCTTTCTTTCTTTCTTTCTTTCTTTCTTTCTTTCTTATACGTCATGAAAATTTCCATTATTTATGAATTTGCCTCCAGCGCAAAGAATGTGCATTTATATACATATTTTAGTATTTTTTTGTTTAGCTGCAAACTGTAGTACAAAATTCAGAGAAGTGTGAAAGCTGAAGAATAACTACATTTTCATCTGCGTATTAGTTTGGGAAATGCAAACTGCCTTGATTTCCCTGATTGATGATTTCTGCTGGGAAAGAGATAGGAGGAATGCAACCCTGTTAATTCTCTTTCACCTCTCAGCAGCATTCAATAGCATTGACCATGGTGTCCCCAGGAGTGCTTTTGAGGGCTGGGTGTTGGAGACACTGCTCCACTGGATAGCTCTAGAAAGTGGCAATGGCAAGTGGCAATGGCAATTGCTTGGCCCCACTGAACATGACTTGCAAACCTGATACTTCAAGGGAAGCACCCACCCATCCGCAACAGCTCAAATCCCCACTCCAAAGACCCTCTCCTTCCCATGCAGGAGCTCCTTAGGATTAAGCCTCCATTTGCTAGCCCAAAACAAACCCATTGTGTTCTGCAGAAACCAATTCAAAACACCAAGCTTCCTTGGTATTAGATGGAAAAAGATAAATATATGTCATCTATACATTGGTGGCAAAGTGTGCCCAATCCCCAGATGATCTCTCCCAGCAGTTCCATGGGGGACAACACTGAATGTGGTGGAGTGCCGCAAACCAATGGTCAATGTTCTGAGCAGGAATCTTCCAATGCCACCTGCTGGAACCAACCCTCAAGACTATGCCTGTCAAAATGTCCAGACATTGATGGGAATGAACATTGCTGAGAGGTTCAGCAGAACCAACAAGGACATACCCCCATGTCTAGTTCCTTGTGGAGATCATTTCCCAAGGAAGCCAGAGCTGTCTCAATCCTGAAAATCTGTTTGAAGATGGCTTGAAATGGTCCCAGATAGATAATCTGGTTCATCCAAGAATGTATATGTACTGGAATGGACCAACCTCAAACTAACCCAAGGCAATGTGAACATTCTGATGGTTCAAATCAAGGAATAGATGTGTTACTGACACATGGCCAAGTGCTTACATTCTTGAAAGCCGGAAATTTCAGTTTCTGGCACATGCAGTGTGCAAAAAATGTGTGGAGGCCATATGCACCAAGTAACACACAGTGCCCTGAGGGTTACTCAAGCTGATGTAGCTTAACCCCTTCACCGAATGGGAAATTTCAAGGGAGACTCTAACTTAACATATATTATGACCTTTGCTGTTTCTTCTTCCAAATTAGCCAGAATTGCCTGCCTTGGAAATGTCTCAATGATAGATTCCCTAAGTATACCATTTAATTTTACTAAAATATAAAAGAATGTCAGGAGCAGGTCTCATAAGCCAAATCATTTACATATTCTCAAGTGAGCTAGAAAACACAGAAGTAAAATCAATTTATTGTGGTGCAGGGAGTAAAGGTCACATGGTGTTAAAACCAGTAGCTAGTACTAATGCAGATCTAACCAATCTGTTAATAATGAGTTGGATCCAGACCTTTGGAACATTCCTCAGCTCCTTACCTGATTGTAGGAAGAAGCAGTTCAAAAACCAACATATGAATGGGCCAGAGGTAGCTGCCTTCCAAAACATCATTTTAGTTCTGCATTATGGCACGATTGCTGTTTTTTTTATTTTTTTATTTCTAATTAATGGGGGATGTTTATTAGCTTCAGCAACCTCTTATCCTGTCATTGCTCTGTGTGAATATTGAAATAGGCAATGTAAAATGCTGGGGACTCTATTGACTTCTCAGTCTTAAGCTCAGTACAAAACACACACAGTGTTTTAAGCAGTGTGATGTCACAGGATTAAAAAAAGTCAGTTTCTGGCTTTTAAATCTGTTGAAGAGTACTCCTATTCGAAAGCATAAATAGTTGCTTTAAAAAATATTCATGTTCTTAAATGCATTTTCTCCCAATTTTAAATTAAGCTCTGGTAGTATAACTCTCTTTTTATAATTTGGCACAGATGTAAAGTGGGAATCTGTCGTATGCTGATTGGTCCATCTAGCTCAGTATCACTCACATTAGGGCTCTGTGCAAATGGCTTCTCCAAATTTTCCACTCTATTTGCAGACAGAGGAATTGGAAGGACCATTTCACTGAATTTCTCCTAGAGATGCCGTAACATCAAAAAGGCACAAATGCTTATCAGTTTTGCCCACTCAAAAGATCTCATGGAAATATAATTTTTAGCAAGTTTCCCCAAAGCATCTGAATGAAAGAATGCTCTTTGTGCAAGCAAAAGACAGGACTGCTTGCCTTCTTTAATAACATGCTGGCTTTAGTTTGAGGAGTCACACAGCTTGAGATGTTCTTCAAGAATACAAGAATGTCTTAGACTAGAGCTAATAGTCCACCTGATTATTGCTCTCCTTGGCTTTTCCCTATATCAGGATGAATCGACTGAATTTATGGATGAATTCAGTGATGGCTTCCTTCTTTCTTTCTTTCTTTCTTTCTTTCTTTCTTTCTTTCTTTCTTTCTTTCTTTCTTTCTTTCTTTCTTTCTTTCTTTCTTTCTTTCTTTCTTTCTTTCTTTCTTTCTTCCTTCCTTCCTTCCTTCCTTCCTTCCTTCCTTCCTTCCTTCCTTCCTTCCTTCCTTCCTTCCTTCCTTCTTTTAAAGGTGGGGTATGGAGCTTGCTCTCCTAATGCAATGTTAATGAATGGAACACATATTTTGACATTTTAAACATTTGTGGGACACTCTGCTCTTGCAACAATCACCTTCTTCCTTGCCTCCTTTCTTCCTTGGAAGATAATTCCAGTGAAAACTGTGTCCCAAGGACACAGCGTCTGATAGGCTATCAGGGGAATCTGACTGCCTGACAGATCCACAGGCTGTCAGCGCAACTGCCGAGCTGGTTGCCAAGAAGGTGAGATGCCAAATACCAGGTGAACCTCTCTGCCAGCTTAGCACCTCGAAGCCATGTGACTGCTGCCTGGCAGAGGGCTGCTTTTACACGCTAGCAGGAATGGAAAAACAAGCGTGCTGCCTTAATGCGTCTCCTCAAGCAAGATGATGATTTACATGGGGAATTTAAAACGCCAAGTTAGGCATTTTGCAAGTTGGCATTTGCAATGGATTTGCAGTGGCTGTGCTGTGGGCTGGGGAGAGACACCCCACTGCAGTAAACTGCTCATGTGCCTCTGGCCTAGGCCTCACAAACAGCAGATGAGGCGCTAAACCTATGACTGCACTGTGAAACCTGAGGGCCAATCTGCGTTTTCCAGAGGCGATCAGTGACTGGGTCTCCTGGTGTCTTTCATTCTTCTCCTGGCTTTGGGAGCACTGAATGTGATCAGAGCAGCACGGCTGAAGGAGCAGGCTTTAACCGCACCCACTTGTTGTTTTTCTAGAGGAGGGGTTGTAGCTCAGAAGATCCTGGGTTCAGTTCCTGGCACCAGCAGGTTAGGGCTGAGAGAGACCACTTCCTGAAAACCAGGACAGCTGCTTCCAGTCAGTGTAGACAATTCTGAGCTAGATGGACGAAGGCAGCTTCCGATGTTCCCTAATCTATGTCACTATACCAAAGCTGTTGTAAAGGAACAATATAAACAAATCTTTCCCCTCCGCAGCTTACAGCCAACGTTGGAACTGCAGGGAGCTGGGGAGGGGACAAGGCCCCTATGTTTTGTGCTGCCCACCTCCCTTTTAGTTTTAGAAGACTACAAGAAGACCATGATTTAGCCAAAATTTGGGAGAGTGAAGAGTTGGGGGCTGTGGATTTTATTAAAGTCCCCTAACATTCCCTTCATAACTTGCACCCTGTTAGCTGCCACTATTTGGGGGAAGGTATATGGCGCTGTGGGTTAAAGCCTCAGCGCCTAGGACTTGCCGATCGAAAGGTTGGCGGTTCGAATCCCTGCGGTGGGGTGCGCTCCCGCTGCTCAGTCCTAGCGCCTGCCAACCTAGCAGTTCGAAAGCACCTCCGGGTGCAAGTAGATAAATAGGGACCGCTTACCAGCAGGAAGGTAAACGGCGTTTCCGTGTGCAGCTCTGGCTCGCCAGAGCAGCGATGTCACGCTGGCCACGTGACCCGGAAGTGTCTTCGGACAGCGCTGGCCCCTGGCCTCTTAAGTGAGATGGGCGCACAACCCCAGAGTCTGTCAAGACTGGCCCGTACGGGCAGGGGTACCTTTACCTTTACCTTTTATATAGTCCACATGCACACCATACCTTTAAAGCATGATACTGCTTTAAACAGTTGTGGCTTCCTCCAAAGAATTCTGGTACCTGTAGTTTTTTAAGAGTGCTGAGAGTTATTAGGAGACTCCTATTCCCCTCCCAGAGCTTCGATTGCAAGAATGGTTTAATGGTAAATCCTTCTTCTCAGGGAACTCTAGGAATTCTATTACTATTATTATTACTACATTACTACTACTACTACTACTACTATACAAATTCATGGAGAATAAGGCTATCAATGACTACTAGCCTCTGATGGTGGCTATGTTCTACCTCTACAGCAGTATATCTCTGAATACCAGTTGCTAGTAATCAGAGGCAGCTGGTTGGTCACTGTGAAAAGAGGATGCTGGATTAGATGGGCCCTTTGTGTGACCCAGGAGGGCTGTTCTTATGTTCTTAAAGCTACATAATGAAGTTGCCAGACACACCTCTGTGGGATGGGAATTCCACGGTTTATAGGCTGCCACAGAGACTACCCTCTTCTGGACCACTGCCTCAAACTTCTTAGGGTGGTTGAACTACCAAGAGGACCCCTTTTGCCTTCTGAACACCTGAGGTGGTCTTTCAGACGCAACCTTTAATGAATTCACCTGTTGTGGGGCATTCAGAAGAGATTCCAAAAGCTATCCTCTCTGGTTCAAATTAAGCTAGTGCTAGGATAGTTGTATCTGTATGGCCAGGAGGTTCCAAGTGATTCATGATATTACGAGATCACTAGATCTAGTTGAATCTGTGCGTAGTCAGGAGTTTTCTGTTCTGTTCTTTTTGGAGGGAGACAATAAAATTCTTATCTCATTTCCTGACTGGTGTGGCCTCTAAATTTTCCATGACAACTGGATTGCAGCTCATGGGTTTTGGCATTGCCATATTTGTTTGTGAGCTAGAAACTGAGCAGGCAAGAACCAGCCTGCCTGCCTGCCTCCTGCTCCCTCAGCAATTCTCTAGCCTCTATTCTGTTCTTCAGAGACCTGCAGCGAGGCTGTGATGAAAACCAGGATGTTGACCAGACAAATCAGGACCCTGGGCAGCTCCCAGTGGGTCCTACTATCTACCTTTTGGAAGATGTTGTCTCAGCAAATGCACAGAATCACAGCGAGCCTTAAAAAAACAAAAACCTTCCGGTGGCTTCTCCCCTCTAGGAAAGCTGTTTGCAATATTGAAAGGCCCTGTAGTTTATTCTGCATTCATATGCTGATGTGTGATGGGACAGCAGGAGAGGCTGCAGTGGAATGAGCCTCTGATTGCAAAGATGATTGAAGTGCAAATTGAACCCTGCCCTCCTACCAGTAAAATGGCCTCATGGGCCATTTTAAACCCTCAGGTAGGCCAAGTCTGACCTGTGGGCTGGAGGTTCAGCACACCTGTTCTAAAAAAAATAAATTTCACCATTTGACCACCAACAATGAAAAAGGTAATTTAGAATAACCCATTTCATAGTCAGTGAAATGGTTTTGTAATGATTGTTACCATTTTGAGTCAACTCTAATTTAGTTACTTGTGTAATCCACTACTCTTCTGTTTGTCACAAGATTGGAAAAGACTACCAAGAACTTCCAAAGCATTTCTACAAGGCTCTCATGTTTGTTACTTGTTTGTTCATTATACCTGTTCGCAACAATTCAATCCCCAAAGAGAAAAGAAATTCTTGATTAAATTGTTTCTGACAGATATCGTTAAGCATGAACGTGTAAACCCAGAGAAAACATGTGAAGGTACCAAGCCCAAGATGTAATGATAAAGACGAATGCTGCTGCCAGATTTTTATTAAACTTTATATAGTCAATTGATTGAGTTGATTTGAAAATTAAGGATTGAAATAACCTAAGGGGCAAAATATTGCATGTACCAGCTAATTAGAGGACAATACATCATAAAAAGTAAAAGTTACCTTACATAAAAAAGGAATCCAGATCATCATTTAAAAAGGTCGGCCATCTTATGGCTCAGTATATCATGCACTTCAGTCTTAATTCTTTATCCAAAATTTCATGTGCACGAGTTAATTTGGTTGAGTAGACAATGAGCATAGCCATTTAGCCTAAAACAGGACACAAATTGCTTATGAAATTCATTGAAATAGGTATCACCTACCACAGTGCTCATACTCAGTTAGTTTGCATTGCCTAAACAGAACAATTATAGTTGCCAACTGAAACAACAATAGCACCAGATAACTTCAAATCTCAAATTTGGGTGATAATTAAAGAGATGCTTAATGGGCATTACAGAGATGTTTAAAAGAAAACATTTAAAGCTCACTTAAAATAAATGAGGGGCAGAGCAATCCAAACCCTTGTTATCCTGGGCTGGGGTCGGGGTTGGATTAAAAGAATGTGTCCTTCTACTCAGCTTTCCTGGCTTAGCAGCAGTCAACAACAACAACAACAACAACAACAACAACAACAACTTGGACTTGATATCCCGCCTTTCACTCCTCTTAAGGAGTCTCAAAGCAGCTAACATTCTCCTTTCCCTTCCTCCCCACAACAAACACTCTGTGAGGTGAGTGAGGCTGAGAGACTTCAGAGAAGTGTGACTGGCCCAAGGTCACCCAGCAGCTGCATGTGGAGGAGCCGAGACGCGAACGCGGTTCCCCAGATTACATGTCCACCGCTCTTAACCACTACATTATGCTGGCAGTAGGTTTCTTACCGGTGGGAACCAGTGGAAGCCCCCCCAAATGAGGTTTAGATATCGGAAGGTCTGTCACCTGTATGATGGAGGAAGCTTGTTTTCCGATGCTCCAGAGGGTAGGACCCAAACCAATAGATTCAAATCACAAGCAAGGAGATTCTGACTAAACACGAGACAGAGCTTTCTGATGGTAAGAGATGTTCAACAGTGGAATAGACGACCTCAGAAGGTGGTAGACTGTCCTTCAGTGGAGGTTGTAAACAGAGGTTGGATGGCCACCTGTCAGGGATTCTTAAGCTGTGATTCCTGCTTGGCAGGGGGTTAGACTAAATGGCCCTTGGGGTCCCTTTCAACTCTACAGTTCTGTGAGAGAGTGAAGGGAAAGCAGGCCGAGACAGACCAGGATCCACTGGATCCTGAGCCAGTCTCACAACCATTGCATGACAGCACCATGCCCGATCTGGCCTTGGTTACTGCGCCACCCTGACAGATATCATTAAGCATGAACATGTAAACCCAGAGAAAACATGTGAAGGTACCAAGCCCAAGATGTGAGGCAGTGATCGGGTCCAGATTGGGCCCGGTGATTCTTCCACCAGAGCTGTTGTGAGCAGTAGGGCTGCGAATGCAGTAATGGCCTCATTACTCTTAGCTGGGTAGAAGTTAGAATGCACCTTAAGTAAGAAATAAAGAAATAAATAGAAAAACCACCAATGAAGAGGATTGTATCCCACTAAGCAATACAGTAGACCCATCCACTATTCAAAATACATTGATATCAATCATGTCTGCTTTAAGTCCATTGATTTCAACAGGTCCTATTGCACCCTATCAAAAAAAATTCTAAAAATTCTGAAAGGAAGGACTGTGAACTGTTCATTAAAAAAGAAGAAGAAAAGATAGCTGGCAAAAGGAGGAATTGAGCCTGATTCAGACGATGTTGTGGTGGGGAGGGATACTTTAACCCTTTACTGCTGCCATGGCTCCAATCAGAATTTTCCCCACCCCCACCTGTTTGTGAGCTACCTCCTTATCGGTCAAGAACTTTATGCAAAATTCCGCTGGTAACAGCTGGATTTGCAGGTAAAGTCCAAGCAAGTGACTTGTGCATTAATATCCTAGCATGTGCAGTTCAGAGTCCAGTCAGATGTTTTCAAGATTGACGTCCACAGCTGAGAGCAGCCAGTCAGATGACTAGGATTCTCTTCAGTGGCTTCTAGGTATGCCAGGAGCGTGTTTCTGAAAAAGGACTGACCCAGTCCACCCCTCTTTTTTTTTATAGGCCGGGCTCAAAAGACATCTCTAAGCCAAAAATGAGAGTGACTTAAAAATTAACATTACATCTTATATATTTTGATGTCACAGAGTGCATATCTGTGTAGATATGTCTGTTAGGCTATTTTTTTTTTTAGGAGCTACCAAGTCCTGCTTTGTGAAATGTCAGTGGATCATTTCCATCCAAGGTGGTTATTTAAAAAACAACAGCAACAACTTCATAGTGTTAAACATTTGGTGCCTGATTTTGCTTGTTTTCCTCTTCCCCCATCCCCTTATCCCTTGGTATCATGTCTTTTTAGAATGTAAGCCCGGAAGCAGAGAGAGTGATATTTTTATTGATTTGCAAGTCGCTCTGTGAATTTTTCTGGCTAAAGAAAATGGTATGTAAATGAATAAATGAATAAATGAAGAAGCAAATGAAGTCACCTGTGTGATCCTTATTATGCGCATGATGGCCCGGGCAGTTTTATTCTTGGAAAGTCCCTCCCCTCCCTTGACAATCCTAAAATCCCATTTCCCTGCTCTCTTCTCCTGTGCTTCAATGGGAGCTGCATGCCTAAGGCCAGTACTCGGCACAACTTGAGCAGCTTCAAACATGCAATGCTGTATATGCAGGCAACTCTATGAAACGCAGGTAATTCCACTCCAACACATTCCTTACTGAAGGACAGCTGCTCTTTCTATCACCTCAGTTCTATTGTACCCTTCAGGAACCAGAAATGTATTGTACCCTTCAGGAACCAGAAATGTACCCCCAAGCAAGTGGAGAGCGACTGATGCAAAGGCTGGAGGCAGGTAATCAGAGAGCTGACAGCCGTTTGAATGAATGCTGGCTGCTTTTGGTGAGCACACTTAGCCCAATTTCACCACGGGTTAATTAGGTTTTGCAGGGTTTTGTAGTGTTTCAAAAGCCTACATAATCTGTTGGACCAGAGGCACCCACAGGACAAAAGAAACACGTGCGGACACTGTGGGCAGTGCACAGGTCTCTCAAAAATGATTGCCCAACTCTAGCCTCAAAGGACAGTGATGTGTTTGGTGGTACTGCTGTCATGCACCCTGAGCCCAGTAGTTGTTGAAAAGTGTGTGTGTGTGTGCCAACTTAAAACCCCTCTCATTTTTGGAAAGCAAATCCTCTGCTTCCGTACTGGCCCCGCTCTGGCATTTTATACTTTGGAGCCAGCAAAGAGGCTCGGGGGAGAGAGGGCCTTGACAAAAGGCTAGCCAGGAAGCCAGTCGCAGTGCCTGATCCTGCTGCCACCGAATACAATCTGCCTCTTGGCACCCAGGACTTGCAGCTGCCAGGCACTCTCCTTATGTGGTCACTGATGTTGGCTCCGAGGCAAGAGCAGACAGAGGAGGAGGGCGAAGGCGAGCTCATTCATCACTGCCAGGAGAGAGAGAGAGAGAGAGAACGAAGCCAGTGCCAAGTCACTATGTAACTAGGCACCTGTGCCAATTTGCTCAGTAATTGGATTGCTATTTGAAAAATTAACACGGTCTCTGGAGCCTTTTGCGTTTTGTGTAAAAAAAAAAGTTTTTGCAGTTGAAATGGCAGAGTAGGCAGAAAATAAGCTGTGCGCGACGCCCGACTCCTCGGAGGAGGATGGAGAAGAGGGGCATTTTTAAAAGAAGTCATTTGGTTACCTTCCAGAATATTATAATGCCGCTTCTGAATCCACTTGACTATGCTGGCAGATGCGAGAGACAAAGGACCAAAATACAGTATGCCGGAAAGCTGTGATCTTACTGCTTGCATGAGGAATTAACCGGCTTCCACACTGCCATGGTCCAGCAATGCAAACATGGCAAGCTTTTTTAAAAAAAGAAGAAGAAAAATAACAAGAGAGAGAGAGGCTTTAATGCCGTTGGCCTATTTGCCTCCTCAAAAGGGAGAAAATGAGATGCCAATATTATATGCAGATGATTATGTCATGGAATTATGCCCAAGGTACTGAAGTTGTGGTTGGCTCAAAAGACAGGGGGTTGCGAACGTCTCCCAACCTGAACTGTGCCACCTGAAGTTGGCATGATAGAGGCATCATTTCTTCAGATGTCTTCCTGCGTTTCTCTTTCCCTCCCTCCAACCCTCAGTTGTCTCTGGGAAAGCAGCTTGGGATGACAGTCAAGTGCAATTGTTGGTTTTCTTTTAGCATATGACAACATGGATTCCAACCCCTCACCCCCCCCCACAAAGTAGTACATCATTTTAAAAAAAGTTTTCAGATTTATTTAGTTCTATATTGCTCTTCAACAACAGTTTACAGGGCATTTTACAAATGGAATGAATGAAAAAAACAACATTGCCATACAGATTTATTTTTTTTTGTAAAGATGACCAAATAAAAAAAGGAGACATAAAAACTGAGATGGAAAAATCTTTTAAGAAAAACAGCTGGGTGAATTTCTGAGAAGGATGCAGCATAGGTACCAGGCATGGATATTCACTACTGGAAAAATTAACATGAATGAAACATATCCATGGTTAGGTGTTCGTGTGAACCGAAGAAGAGCAAGTTTATGCACAGAAAGCATAGTGCTGGGGGTGGAATGTAACACTGTATATTGCCTTAACTTAGCTGATATTAAGGAAAATTGTGAGCCTAGAGATGTCTCGTCTGGCTTCCTAAAACTGTGCCACAACTCAAAGCAAGGCTTGGGGTGGGAAGGGGGAAGAAGATGAAATTTCTGCCCCTAGATGGAGTAATCTGCACATTGGAATTTTTGACATTTTGGGAGAACATAGACAGCGATGTGTTTAGAAGCCTCGTGATGTTTCTTGTCTGAAACTCCCCTTATTTTAGAATTATTCATTAAAAAAACCTTCAGCAACTTGGAAAAAAGAAAGTACAGCTTTTATCTAAGCTGAACTGGTTGATCAATCTAGTTCCATTATTTGGTAAGCAACATACCCCATGAAATGATTGCTGTTTATTGCTTAAGTGGCATAATGCTGATATTTCTGAATTAAAACAATCCTTCATGGAGGAGAGCTGGATTTTGTTATTCCACTGCATCATAATATCTCTTATTTACATCCCAACAGGAGGCTGTCACTTTTTAGAAGCTGTTTTCTTTGTCATCAGATAGAGAAGTAAATAGGAAACTTCATGTTGCAGTCCAGACAATCAAGCCCTTATTCATTCTCATAGATAGATAGATGGAATGGTCAAGTGATGAAGAACTCTAGCTTCATCCTCCTTCCCCATATCCTAGCCCTTGCTCACCTCCCAAATCACTGCCCTGCAATCTTAACACAGGCTTCTTTGACCCTTATCCATCCGTGCTCCTCACCACAACATGTTGAAAGAAGTCAGAAAGACACGAGAATGTCTTTTCAGCTTGGCTATATTACAACATGACACTGAACACTGAGGTGCACTTCTACACATCAGCTTTTCACATGCCTAGGATAGCTCTCTCGCAGTGTTCTGCATCAGTTTCAAAGGCTTAGGTAGCTCATGGTTTTCTTGCCTTGGTGTCAAATGTTCAGGGACCCTCTCTGGATGTTACGCCGGAGGCAGAAGAGATGGGCGACACAGTTTAGCCAAAATGATTCATACTTAGGTGTAACATGCAAAGCCACTGAGTGAGCAGTGCACAAAGGCCACAACCTTCATTTAAACGTGTCATTTCTATCATTTCAAGAACACTGTGGTTGTGTTTTGTCTAAACAGGGACCTCAATGTCATCATTTGAAACTCTTCTCTGCATGTCACCTCTGAGGGAGGTTGAGAGAGAGAGCAGGCCTTTTCTATGGAAGGCTCTCCCCAGGGAAGACCACCTGATGCCAACTTTGTCAGAGTTTTGACACTAGGCAAACACTTTTTTTTGTTTTCTCGGGCATTTGGGCAGCACCAATGCTTGGTTGTTTTTACTCTGATTATGGGTTGTATCTAATGAAGTCATCCTGTTTGTTCCAGGATGCAATGGCAGCCCCCTCTCTCGTCTCCTTGTGCCCCCCACCTGCTCCAGAGGGTTGAGGAACCCCCAGAATAGGTTTGTGTGTCTGTGGATAGAGAGGGGAAGTTCCATTGTGCAACTTCATGAACAAGACTTGGTTGGATACAATGCTGATTTGAACATGCCTATATATTTTCTACCGTTGTCGTATGTTGTTTTTGCAAATTGCTTCAGGACTGTCTGTTGTGGGATGCAATTCAAGTAGCTAAAGTAAGTAACTGTGTGGAGGGAGTTCAACTTAAACTGTTCAACTTAAAAAGAAAAACTAAAGCAGGCTACATGAAGCAATTAAGCAGATGAAGCTTTTCCTAGCGCATTATCTGTTGGTCTGCAGGAAAAACTGTGTGTGTGTGTGTGTAAACACCTAAAAGAGAGGGAGGGAGGGAGAGAGGAGGGAGAGCTCACTTTTAATGCTGGAGAAGTGGGACCAGGCTTAGGCTGGAGAACAACCCCCTAAAAGCAATCAGCCACAAGAGCAGTACTTCCACAGGTTAGTTCATTCTTCTGCCCTCAGCAATGAAGATGGAAAGCTGCCTGCAACTAGGCCCCTACTGTTCTGCTTGCCAAAGGAGAAAAACTGTGCCTTAATTCAAATGGGCTGTAATTGGTCTCTTTAAATGACTAAGTAGATACTTGTGCAGTGGGTGCCACTGGATTTTTTTCTTATCAATGAGACGATGATGGGCTAAGTCATCTCAGCAGCAGCAGCAAATGGGCCTTGCAATTGCCCCCCATATAAACATTGGCCTGATTTTAGGAACATGTTTGACCTTCTCTCCCTTTCCCTGCCTTCTTCTGCTTCCTGTCCCTGTTCCCTGAGGTCTGCCTGCTCTCTGTTTTCCCCTTCCTTCCTTCCTTCCTTCCTTCCTTCCTTCCTTCCTTCCTTCCTTCCTTCCTTCCTTCCTTCCTTCCTTCCTTCCTTCCTTCCTTCCTTTACAGCAACCCACCGTGTCTCACACACAGCGCCATACCTCACACATTTGCCACTGCTAACAACAACCTGTCAGCTCTTTCTTTGCGCTGTGCTAGGCGCTCTTTGTTTTCGCAGCCCAGCAAGCCTTGCAGCTGTTGTCCGAGGCCTGCTCCGCCAGCCTGTGATCAGTCAGCTGCAAAATCCTCCCTGAACAACTCGGTATTCACAGCTCTAATCGGGCCAGCGGACTGTTTCCTCCTCTCTTGCAGTAAATCTTGATCACTTGCGCTCTGCTCGTCAGTTAGTGGCGCCAGCTCTTTGGGCTGTTCTGTCCTTTTCCCATACTCTGCGGCAACGTGTGCTCTGAATGCTAACGTCGGCCTTGTTTAGACTCGCTGCTAACTCAGGGCTGTGATCCACAACTTGGAGAAGTCCAAATTCTTCTCTCTTTTTTTAATCCCCCTCCCCGCCCCCCACCTCCCTGCCCCTTCCTCACAGCTTGCACGTAGTAGAAGCAAATTTCTCGCTCTTCCAAGGGAAGGAAATAAACATTCCTAAAGGATTCCCTCTGCCTATTTCATATTTTACCCATATAAGTTAATTATGTGATTGTCTTTTCATTTCCCTCAAGGAAGGCTGCTGTTCTCTGGACTTTATGGAGTTTTTGGGCCAAGGATGAAGATAAGCTGTACTGACAGATGCAATAACTAACAGCAAGACATCCCTACAGGAAACTGGCACAAACATTAATCGGACCACATGTCCGAGTTGATTAACAGGCTGCATCGTTCGTAATTTAAGTGACTTGTATCTGATTCACACATTTCTTTTCATCCGATGTAGGGAAGTCAGCGTGTTAATTTTTAAGGAAGTTTTACTCAGCAACAGTCACTTTTGACTCTTTAAAATGTGGTGGTCCTTTTCACGTGATGGCCACATCCCCACATGAAGATGGAAGGGGATTGTTGTTGTGTATAGACACCATAGCATCAAAAACACCCATCTGCATCCCTTTCTCCTTCCATTTTTGCTGACAGAGGCAGTTCCCTGTCACAACAACCCTATGAGGTAGGTTTGGCTGCCCGAGATCAGTAAACATATAGGTGCATAATTATTTGAAGCCGAACCTGATTTCCCATATTCAAACCCCAGTTTGTCTGGGTTGTACCACTAGGGACTCAGCTAGGTTGGTAAAGAAAAAGTGTTTTATATGCGTTGTATATACATTATAACCCTGTGACATCAGATGGTGTGGAGCTGTGGAGTTCTATTTTTGCCAACGCCATTTTTCATACAAAGTTTAACGCATTTAACTGAAATGCTTCTTTCTTGTGTCTAGTGATGCAGCAAAAAGGCTCATGAAACCTCACTTTAAAAGCTTGAAACCTGGAACACCCCCCTTTTCCGAATAGGCTTAACAATTAAGGTAACCTTATATCTTTATCGCAGTTATATGCATAATAATAGTAATAATAATAATAATAATAATAATAATAATAATAATAATAATAATATTACCCCACCCATCTGGCTGGGTTTCCCCAGCCACTCTGGCGCAGCTTCCAACAAAATATTAAAATACAATAGTCCTTCAGATATTAAAAGCTTCCCTAAACAGGGCTGCCTTCAGATGTCTCCTAAAAGTCTGGTAGTTGTTTTTTCCTTTGACATCTAGTGGGAGGGTGTTCCACAGGGCGGGCTACTAGGATGCAGGAAAGTTTCTCTCTCACATAACACAGAACTCATGGAAATCCAATGAAGCTGAATGTTTGAAGATTCAGGAGAGATAAAAGACAATACTTCTCCATGTAGCACGTAGTTAAATTATGAAACTTGCACCCACAGGAGGCAGTTGAATGGATTTAGATGGCTTCCAACAGCTGCTAGCCACAGTGGCTGTGCTCTATCTACCTCCCCAGCAGTGGCGTAGCGTGGGGGGTGCAGGGGGGGCCGGCCGCACCAGGCGCAACATCTGGGGGTTAAGGTTAGGGGGCACAAATCCACGGGTTAGGGGGCGCAAATTACTAGCCTTGCCCCGGGTGCTGACAACCCACGCTACGCCACTGCTCCCCAGTCAAAGTCAGTCAAGCTTCTGAATAGCAGTTGCTGGAAGCGACAGGAGAGGAGAGTGCTATTGTGCTTGAATTCTGCTCCCTGGTTTCCCACAGGCACCTGTTTGGCCACTGGGATAGCAGAATGCTGGACTAAATGCGCCATTGGCCTGATCCAGCAGGCTCTTCAGGAGGAATAAAAGGAGATGTATGGGGTTCTCCGCCTCCTTATTTAATCCCCACAGCAACCTCATCAGGTAGGTTGGGCTGAAAGACCATGACTGGCCCAGGGTGAGCTTCATGGCCAAGTAGGGATTTGAACCCTGGTCTCTCAGCTCCTAGTCCAACACTCTAACCACTATATCACACTGTTTCTCTGGTTCTAATCATAGATTTGCAAAACATAAACAATCCAAATTGCATTCATTGGGGTTGGGTCCAGACTAGTCACATTGGGGTTCCATTAAAAGCAATGGGTCTGCACTTCAACATTACTAACTGGATCCAGTGATCCACATGGGACTAACGCGTGACTACCTTAGACTAAACCCAACCCATGGAATATATTCTGGGTAAAATCTGTAAAATGACCAATTGCAAAGGAAGGGCCCCACATTTAGTAACAGAAACAATGTAAATTATACAGTACCCATTTCTAAAGTCTGTTTAAAAAATTCATTGAAAATTATGCAATAAGCCTTGCCTATTTTATTGCTGATACAGAACAAAACTCAAAACATGCAGAGGACCTAATTTCTCAATATAGTGCTGATTACATTTGTGGCTTTATGTTCTTTCTAGGATGCTGGAGGTTCGGCCACTCTGTTTGCTCTTTCTTTCAGGGTAGAGGGAGACTCTCAAGAATCACACTGTGTTATAGTGCTTCAAACATGAAGAGTTCTTTCTTCATAGTGTTTGTCACTTTCATGAGCATTCGTCTGACTGTTTAGACGTGTGGTATTACAACATTATGCATGCTTAAGGCTGTAAAGGTAAAGGTACCCCTGACCGTTAGGTCCAGTCACGGATGACTCTGGGGTTGCGGCGCTCATCTTGCTTTATTGGCCGAGGGAGCCGGTGTACAGCATCCGGGTCATGTGGCCAGCATGACTAAGCTGCTTCTGGCAAACCACAGCAGCGCATGGAAACGCCGTTTACCTTCCCACCGGAGCGGTACCTATTTATCTACTTGCACTTTGACGTGCTTTCGAACTGCTAGGTTGGCAGGAGCAGGGACCGAGCAACAGGAGCTCACCCTGTTGCGGGGATTCGAACCGCCGTCCTTCTGATCGGCAAGCCCTAGGCTGTGTGGTTTAACCCACAGCGCCACCTGCATCCTGCTTAAGGCTGTAAGCAGTTTTAATTACTGTATTACTGCCCCTCTCTTTCTAGTTCAACCAAAATTTGTTGTTGTGAGCATTCTGTACTGAACTCAGTGAGAATTATGTGGCAATCCCAATCCCAGTTACCTGGAATTTGGTCATCTGTCATGCATGCTGTAGCTGAGATTCCTGCATTGCAAGGGGTTGGACTAGATGACCCTTGGTGTCCCTTCTACAATTCTATGATTCTATGAATAAGCCCTACAGGATTCAATGGGTTCTACTTATGACATGGTTAGGATTGTGCTGCAAGTGCCCTCAGAGTAGAACTAGGTGTTTCTGGAAAGCAGTGAGTTGTGATGCTACAACTTATGGTACCTAATACACCATGGTTGTGGGCTGCTGGGCCATCAGGATACATCTACAGTCCTCAAAGCTTTATCCCGTTTTTGCCAATAGGCTGCAATTCTGTTCACGCCTACCTGTGAGTAAGTCCCATTGAACACAATGGGGTTTGCTTCCAAGGAGACATATTACAACACAACCCTATGCACATTGACTTAGAAACAAGTCCCATTGATTTCAGTGGCTCTTACTCCAAGGTAAATGGTAAAAAGGCTTACCTTTACCTATGCTGCAGTAACTTTATTTTTGGCCACCTCTGTTACCAGCTTCTTAAAACATCAGGCTGGATACTTGCTGGGTCATCCAGAGGTTTGGTCATTGACAGTCCTGACTACTGTTGTAGCCAAGCCTCACTTCCTTCATATTGTCATTATTTATTACTTATATAGCCCCATGTACATGACCTGGCACTTTTCCATGAGTAAAAGACTGCTCCCTGCCCCAAGGGGCTTACAATCTAGACATATGCACAAGGGAGATAAGAGAGGAAGGGGAAGGAAATGATTTCATTCTCCCCACAGGCAAGTCTTCCCTAATGAATCTTCAGAAGAGTTGGACCTAAATACCTAATCGGCTATGGGCAATGCTCTGATAATTAAGTGAAAGAAAATGTTGAATGTGGCTGTTTGGTTTCAAAATTAGACATGTAATAGAAAGCAATATAAGGAGACTCTTGTTCTTTTGCAGTGTGAAATTCATGCAATGTGCATAATATATTTAACCCTAGAGAGAGGAATGTTAAGTGGATGAATTTTTGTGCTTCTCTAGAATGGATATCCTTCAGGTATTGTGTGTGTGTGTGTGTGTGTGTGCGCGCGCGTGTGCACGCACACACACACACACTAAGAATTTCAGCATTGTCTTCTTTCATTTATTTATTTATTGGCTTGTCACAATAATATTAAACTTGTCAATACTAAAGACTGAATTAAGGGAGGAGTGGGGTATTTGTAACTGGATCTGTGTGATCACATCCTATCCTCCTCCCATAATACCTTCTCTTGAATCTTGCTTCACTTCTCTCACTTAAAAAAGAGTGAGGAGGAACTGTAGAGAGCTGGTTATATCTTTGATCAGTGTTTTCTCTGTCTCTCTGAATCATTAGGTCATCTCCTCATTTTCTCTGTAGAATCCTTGTTTTGTATGGTGTTTCAACATGCGGGCATTTTTTTGTTAAGATTGTGGCCTGATGATCACTTCCTTCCTTTACAAAATTGTCTTTTTTAAAGAAAAGAAAAGAAAATGCTTAAATAAAAGAGTAATTCTTTTCTTCCTCTTGCAGCAACAGCTCTTTCCTTCTTATGAAAAATAAAATGTCCCATAGTCAGAGATTATTTTCAAAATGCTTATTTTGGCCTCTTTACAATCCAAATACATCATCCTGCTGTAAACGCTTCTCTTCAGACTTCTAATCAGTTTAAGGTAGTCTTATTCATAAGCTATGGCTAGTACAAACCTTTCCTTCTTAATTTTTACAAAAGTGTGTTTGTCACATTGTAAACCTGTGAATGCAGTATGATTTCTTTCTTTCTTTCTTTCTTTCTTTCTTTCTTTCTTTCTTTCTTTCTTTCTTTCTTTCTTTCTTTCTTTCGACTGCCAAGTATCTGAAATAGCTGCAATCAGAAAGTTGCTTTTGTCTGTAAGGCGATACAGTTACTTTTCACCTCCTTGACTGATTTTGTATGTTCTCAAAGGGAATGAGGAAAAATCATTCAGGTATACTGTTTTTCCAAAAAACGCAACAGAACATGCTTCCTGCTTCCTGACAGCATTCCTGGTTAACAGCTTGATCAGCCAGAACAAAGTTACATATCAGTTTTCAGTGGAGCTTGCTGAAATGGACTTTCTTTCCTTCCTCTCTGCCCTCCTTTCCATGTTCAAAGAGATCGTAAACATAATCTAGATAGACCATTAATACTAAATAAAAGATCAGAAATGGGTGGTGCATTAATTCCCTAAAGGATATTATTGTTATTATTATTATTATTATTACCCCCAACCTTCACACTAAGGTCCCAGGGCAGGTTACAACAATTTAAACCACAACATTAAAAGCAGTTTTTAAAAACTTACAATTACAGAAAAAAACAATTACAAGAAATAGGGTAGGTCCTGAAAATATACAGGGGAGGTGTTTCACAACTTTGGGGTTGTCACAGATAACAGCCTCTCCCACCCCACCCGCAAACTTCTGAGGGTGGTGGAACTACCAACACGACTGATTTCAACTCCCAATAGGTTGTCTTTCATGTATTTAGGACTTTAAATACCTTGAACTGGGCTTGGAAATGAACTATCAACAAATGCAACTGTTTTAAAACGGGGGTTAGATGTGATCTAAATGGAGCTCCAGCCAGTAATTTGGCGGCTGTATTTTGGATCAATTGAAATCTACTTTACAGTCAAAACAGTCTCAGGCATGAGCCTGAGATGGACCAAGCAGAGGGCATGGCTGTCCCCATTTCTGGTCGGAGAGAGAAAGAGAGAGAGAGAGAGAGAGAGAGAGAGAGAGAGAGAGAGAGAGAGAGAGAGGAAATACTTATTTGATTCTTCCTACTCAAGAGACATGGGGAAATGATATCACATAGAACCCTCTCTATCAATTACATTTCTATGGCCTGAGTCTCTGCCAACAGCAATACAGCTCTGTGGTCATCAGCACCAAAACATACTAAAAAGCAAGAAAATGCATTGTTGGATTTGACTTTAATCTCCCACACTGGATGGGGCTGCACTCCTCTGAAGAAACAGGTATATAGGCTGGGAGTATGCCTTCATCTATCATTGCCACTGGATTGGTTTTTATCGGCTTTGGCTGGTATGCCAGCTCTGACTGTTGCTGGATAGAGATAACTTTGCTACAGTGCCCCATGTCCAGGTCACCTTGTAACGTGGATCATTGCAATGTGATCTATGTGGGGCTCCCCTTGCATTGGTTTTGGAAGTTGCAGCTACTGAAGAATGCAACCCTTTCCCATTTTGACTCCCAAATTGTTCCCTTCCCAAAATTGTTTCCCCTTCCTCCTCCCCCTTTCAATACTCCCCCTTTCACCCTGTAGGTATGAGGGCAAAGAGCTGCATCTGAGGTCTCCTCTTCTCTGTCACCGCTCCTACCTTTATGGGCCAACAGCCAGGTGGACTACCTTCTGGTGCCTGTCATGTTGAAAACCAACTCTGGGTCTGAGGCCTAGTAAAATACCTCTTCAAACTCAGAACTGGTTCCAAATTAGTTTTTGGAATTCTAGTACATGGCACCTGGGCATTCTATTAAAATGTTTTATTCCATAGTCAAGTAAGTGCTAGACGTCTACTGTGAGATAATTGGCTGATTAGTTCAAATAATATTTGCCTCCCCGCCCCCCTGCTTTTTGACAGTTATACTGGCCAACCCACAACAAGAAGAATCCCTTGGCATAGTCTGGATGTAGCAATTAGTCACTCTATATCTTGACCAGCCTTCCTAGTATGCCTTTCTTTTCCCATCAAAGCATATAGCTCCCTCAACCTTAAATGCTTTGAAACTGAATGCTGTGACTCCTTCTATGATTAGTCCCATTTTTCATTTCCAGTCCCTGCTGTCTTTTCTCTCAAGCAAGCTACTATTCCTTCATGTCCCTCTAAGTCCTTTGCCTGCTCTGTAATCTCCCTTCAACCTCCTTAATTCTAGGTTTCCTATCCCTTAGCTTTGCTACATCCTGGGACCACCTCTCAGTCCTCAGCCTCCCTCACTGGGGGACTTTAATCCCAGCCATCTTGACAGCATTCCCTTCCTTCACAGAAATAAATGGAATGAAGGCTGATGCACTCCTGAAGCAATTGAACAGTCCTTGTCACCACACCAGCTCAGAATTGATGTCACAGGTTTGATCAGCATCCCACACAATATGATGCAAATTTGATTAAAATGCAAGGACGATATTAAAATGAACTCTCTTTTTTTAATCTGAGGTTGAGGGGGAAGCTACTCTTGCATAGTTTCTTCTCTAGTTTCTATCAATGCTTGCCTGTTCTCTCAGTACTTTTGTGACATTTTTCGTTGCCGAAGAGTAAGTAAGAGGCATGTGGTTTGTGTCCTTCTCGGCACAATGTAACATTGAAAGAACTTGGAGCATGCATATAATCACAAGGTCTTGAAACAGTTGTTTACTTTGTCAACATTTCAGATTTTGCCCTTTAAAGATAAAACTCCTTGATTTGGCTTTTAACAGGACTCCTCTAAAAGGCTGTATTGTTTTCACTTCATTGTACAGGGAATTGTGGGACCTTAGGTAAATACATTGAAAAGAGATGCCTTTACCTTTCCAGTCTGATAAATGTAGGAAACCTGTGATGCTAAGGGATAAGCACTGGCGATCTCTGGGTTTTTTTTAATTTAAAAAATCTTTAAAAGAAAACTTTGAGACCTCTGTATTAGTCAAAAGGCCCTTGCTAGGTTTGTGTTGCTGCCTTTTCCACCCTCTCTGAATATGTGACTAATAAGAGTAAGTTAAGTATCCTATTTCCTTATTCTTTTAATTTTGTGTTAAGATATAATTTTCACTATCTTCTTACGTTATTTATTTCCTATAGTGGTTAGCTTGTGGTGATGGTTAGGATGTTTTAATTGTCATTTTCTTATGAGCTGTAAGCAAACCTGAAGGTAATTTAAATGTGGCGGAAAGGCAGAATGTAAATATTTCAATACAAAGAAGGAAAATAAATTTGTAACACACACACACACACACACACAAATTTACGGACTAGAACCCATTGCAGTTGATACCGAACATAATCCTTGTTTACTGTTGATATTGAATGTCAGTAATTTTTGTTTGCAAATTGGAAGCCACCTAAAATGTAATTATTATTTTTCTGATTAGTTGTTCAAGTATCTTCCTCCTGATTGCAAGGTCATGAAGATCAAAAATACTGAATCTGGTTTTTTTTTTAAAAAAGCATATAATCAAGATACTATGACAATATATTAGTTATGAGTATATCACCATTTTTCACAGAGGTGTATACGACATACATTGACCACAGTCCCATTGTAGTCAAGGAGATCTAGTTATACATAACAACTGGTGGTCTGGAATGGGGGCGACATGCAGCCCCATTTGCATCAAAAGATGCACTCAGCCAGTTTGATAGGATAAGCATAATAATGTTCACAGTCCATCCAGATGAAGATACACATTCAAATCAGCTGTGCACGCGGATCTGCCTTACTGGATCTGGACAAAGATGTACAGCATGGGGCTTCCCATCCCATGAATCTCCCAGTGTGTGCATTTCCCATCTCATACATGGAGCTAAAATTACCATAGTATATTGGGAATATTTCTTTCTTATGGTGAAGCAGAGGAAGGATCTTCAATGCCAGAAGAGGGAGGTGTGAGGCAAAAGTCAATGCTGGACATTAAGGTTGCAACCCTATACACATGGGAGGAAATCCATTGTACTTAAATGAGATTTTCTTCTGAGTAGACATGCATGGGACTGTGGTGCAAAAGCCATAGAATATACCCCCCCCCCGAAAAGTAACTTGATCCATTACTGTAAAACGCTGCCTGTTATAATCCGTCCCCCAGGATAATTGTGAATAATGAGGTCAACACTGATATGTTATAAGAAGAATTTATCCTGACACAGAAATAGAGAACTAATACAATTCTCATCTGATCCCCATTAAGCACAATGTGTTTGTTGTGTTTATTTCATCTAGGGATCCCCTTCCCCTCAACTGGGCCACTAGCCACACAAAACAGAGGCTTAAATCGAACCCAGAATTAAGTTTGCATAGCTCTGTTAGCTTAAGTACCGTCATTCTGGGTTAGATATAGACTAAAGTGCAGCGGTTGGAATAAACCTGTTTGGTTTAATGAAGTTCACTAAACTAGTTCAAAAATCTCTGAACTACACCTGAAAATAGTTCCCATTATTGCTGGATGAGTTAAAGGTGAATTAAGGTTATTTTGGGGTGGAACTTTGAATGGTTTCTAGTTAATCTTCATTTTCATTCCCCCTTTCCACCCCTTGCCTCCAGTAGGAGGCCTGGAAGCTTTTATATATATTTTTTAAAGTGTCAGTTGAAAGTTAGAAAAAAAATCATGGAGGCAACATTATGTGTCTTATTAGGCAGATATGGAGGTATTGCTGTTGCTATGGTCACTCAGTCACCAAAATCACTGTTGCTAAGCAAAGAAAGAAGGAATATGAGGCATTTCCAGTATCTTCTCTGCTGAAGAGATTCATTTTCTTCCAACAGGGGAAGCTTGCAGTGTGAAGTACAGGTAAAATAACAAAGTGAATGCTGTCTTGTGCCTGCTGTGTAGCAGGCAGAAGTTAAACAGGTAAGCCTTTTCCAAGATAGAAAATTATGGGGAAAGACAATTCTGTCTTTTAGACTTCTTATTACTTGTGTGTAGCCCCTGATTTACTTTTGGACCCTATACTTCAGTTTATCATATTCTGAATGCTGATTTCCCACCTCCAAAGAATTAGTCTTTCATAAACTAAAAAGTCCATTTGGATGAACTTGAACCAAACTAGTTTGTTTTATAAAAGTACGAGCTTTAACTTGAACTAGTTCCTTTTGGGACAGGATGAACTAGAACCTTTTATAAATGAGTTTTCTAAGTACTGCTAAAGTGTGACTAGTACTGGACTGGTGGCTATAGATTATTGTACTTCCATAAAATTGTAGTATGTATTGTAGTATGTATTTTTCTTGTATGTTACATCATTCTGAAACTTTATCGTAATAAAATTGTATATGTAAATAAATATGATTTATTTATAATTTGATCCCATGCTTCTTAAACTCAAAGCAGTTACAACCACCCAAAATTGCCAAGACCAAAACATTATTTGAAACCAGTACATATTGCATATGAAACGAAACACCAAAATGAATACAACTTCTTTGGAAACCTTGATGAAACTGAGAGGATTTACAACCTATGTGAAAGGGCAGTGGAGATGAATTTTCCTTACCTCTTGAGAAGCTCCAGGCCTGTGCGGGAGGCGGGAATGGGACAGGACGGGCAGCTGGGTACACTTGCCCCAGGTTTGGAGGGCTAAGCTGGCCAGGGGGTCCCATCAGAGACCCTCTGCTTTTTTGTTTGCGTTTATAACTTTATTAAAACAAGACCCCTGTACTGGTCCTCAGACAAGCTCTACACGGGCCTGGGAGGTTTCATGGCTTGGGGCTCCAGTTAAAATGCTCCGTCTTTAGCTGATGATATCTGAACCTGTCAAAATGACAGTGTAAACAACAGGCCCAGCCGACTTGACCTCAGTTTGTGAGTTTGGTCAATATGTGAAGAAAAGATTTACTCCAACCATATGTTTTAATGCAGGGATGAGAAACCTGTATCCCTCAAGGTAAGCCATTGGACTCCCATCAGTCCCAGCGAGTAGAGTCTCCAGTCAGCATGGCTAATGATCAAAGCTGACAGCAATTGCACTCCTGCAACTTCTGGAGGTTCTCCATCCCTGATGTATTATATATATACTAAATCAGAGTTAGGTAACTAGTAACCTTTGGTCCTGACAGGGACCAAAGGTACCTTGTTTGGAGTAAAGTACTACAATAAACCAAAGTCATATCCCTCAGCTCCATTGCTTTCAAGGAATTGAAACTTCAATGGGCCAAGTAGCTGTATCATACCCTACCATGGCAGACCAACTGAGGCAATAACTACGGTTCAATCTGCCTCTGCCTCAATATCTAGTTTCCCATGAACCCAACCTGTTTTATTTTCTTGAAAGCACAGTAGCTGAGTCTCATTTGCACTGGTCTACAGTAGGGCTTTTGCAAAGTCCCCCTCCTATTTATCTCCACCAATAGTTAGCAAAATCAAGCCCCACAAAGCTTCGTTTTCCTATTTCACTTTGCTACAAATAACAATGCCCCTAACACAGAGAAGCAAAGACCAGCCTTCCAAGAACTCCTTTTCTTGTACAGTTTTTGTAACTCTGAGCTTTGCTATAACAAACAGTCTTTTCTGTCACATCTGCTTAACATACTGACCGAAACAGTCTCCCAAAGAGAAAGTGAGCATTTCCCTCCCCACCGCCACCACCACCGGCCGCCTTCTTCCTCGCTATGAGATTGACTCTCATGGGTGCTTTTGCATGCGGCCCTGGACTAATTGATGAGCAATGCATTTTGGGAAGTTTCTGTGCTCTGATTTGCTTTCCCCCTTCTTCTCCCTCCCTCCTTTTTCCTTTTTAATTTGTCTAGGAAAGGAAAAGAAAAAGCCCCTCCAGTGTTGTTTCCTGCAAAGACTGTTCTTAAGAGCCCGTTGGACAGCGCGGGGGCTCTTGAAGTGATAGCTAATTGGCAAAAGAAAGGCCCCAATTGTCTTGAGGGGACTGGAAAGTGCCGCGTGTGCTTCTGAAAAGGACTAGGGAGAAGGTGCCCAGTTTCGCTAAGCAGCTGCTGTTGGAGATGTTTGGAGATTACATCAGCATTGGGAAAAAAGAGGCTGGAGAGAGAGAGAGAGAGAGAGAGAGAGAGAGAGAGAGAGAGAGAGAGAGAGAGTCTAACTTCACAGGGTGTGAGAGAGAGAGTTTATGGAGGCTCCCCCCCCTTCTTCCCCTTCCAAAGATCTTCTGACAATAATGTCATTGTCAATATAAGAGTTGTTAATTCTTTATGAATAGTACATGGGGCCTCTTGACTAAATAGTACATGTCCCAAATCTGTCAGCTGGACTCTTCCTTCACATGCTAGTGAGATCACTTTGATTGGAATGTTACAGGAATGGCTCCATCCGCCACACAGCCCTGAATACGACATTATATAATTAGATCTCCCAGAGCAGTGATAGTAGTAGGATTAGTATCCCCCCTACCCCGTTGCCTCATTATTGTAGCTTAAATATGGGATCAGGCCCTTTGATGATTTTAGTGGTTGTAATTATATTAACGCGATTCATTTTATGGTCCTGTTTCAGCGCTTATTTAGATTACAAACTGTCCCGTAGGTTTCCTGAAAAGAGGAAGGACTCTTGAAAGAGCTCATATGCATTTTCAATGAACAAATGGTGCCTTACTGGACAATGTCATAGAACAGGACACTCTTTTTTTAAAACAAAACTTTTCAAAGGGGCTAGTTAATGATTCTTTTCTTCATAGGGTCAACTGAGTTTAGGGTCCATTTGTTTAAATAGGTCTAGATTATAATAAGCAGCGAATTGCAAAGTAGTCCAGTCAACTGGTGTTCATGAAGTTGTTGCTGGAACAGACCTGTAGCCATTTGCTACCTAAGTATTTGGATAGGCTGAATGCAATCTTATTGAATCCAGGCAGCCAGTTGGACAATTCCACTGTCTTGACAAAGTGAGATGACTTCCTTCCTGTTGCACAAGTTGCTGACCTGCTGCCTGAGTCTACAACAGCTGCCTATATGCAAAGACTCACCCATACCAACTTGAATCAGGAAGATCAGCATCCCACTGAAGCTCTGATGTAAATAGTTGCTTCTAAAAAAACAAGATGGACATGTTTGGAAGTGATTGTTTAGATCTCAACATTCTAAATGGATCTGGGCTTTGAAGACATGCCACTCGAAAACTGTTTAATTAAAATGAACCTCAATAGTGACTGTGAATAAATGGCTTGGCTTGCTGTATATACTTCTTTTCCTTCCTCATTTGCAGGGATTCAGAAGTTGACTAAGTGGTACAATACCAATGAAGTGATCTTGGTCTGAGTTAAACCATTGGTCCATCCAGCCCAGGACTGCTTATTCTGACCTGCAATGGCTCCCCAAGTCTTTAGGGCAAAGGTCTTGCCCAGTTCTGCTAACTAAAACTAAAATATCAATCTCTGGAAATCTGATACATTGAATTCAACAAGGCTCCTTTCTGAGTAGACATGGTTAGGATTGTGCTGTAAGATCCTTTGATATGCCGGTGCTAAGATCTGGGATTTTCTGCACGCAGAGCTTTATCACCTATATATTTGATAGATGTTGCCAGTATGCATCCACAGATGTCCACTGCATGGATGCTGCCATGATGCAGAGCCTGCTGGATATTCTTTGCAGACCACCAAGAGCAACATCCATTTCTTACAGAAAGGTGCAGTGACATATTGGGGGGCCTAAAATTGCAGCCCTGTTTCTCTGTCAACATAGCAAGGCCCTACACATGAGTAACTCATGAATAAGGTTCTGGTCATTGACTGCCTAAGACAGGCATAGGCAAACTCGGCCCTCCAGGTGTTTTGGGACTACAACTCCCATCATCCCTAGCTAACAGGACCAGTGTTTAGGGATGATGGGAATTGTCTCAAAACATCTGGAGGGCCAAGTTTGCCCGTGCCTGGCCTAAGAGGAAAAGATAGGAAGCTGTCTTATACTGAGTTACACCATAGGTTCATCTAGCTCAGCTGGCAGTGGCTGTACTGGGTTTCAGGTGAGGGTATATTTTAGTTCTACCTGCAGATGGTGGAGACTGAACCTGCAACCTTTTGCATGCAAAGCAGATGATTTAACTGCTGTGCTAAATGGTTCTTCATCTTCTAAGATTCTCTGCCCTAGTTACAGTTTTTGAATTGGCCCTACTCCTGTTATTCTTATTCTTATTCTTATTCTCTGCCTTTTCCCTGACAGAGACTCAAGGCGGCTCCTACTTTTGCCTTCTTAGCCTGTTTCTCAGGGCTCACTCAGAGCTGTGTGATACTCTCCTTCCCTTATTCCCCAAGGGCATTTCTTTCTCTAGGTTAGACTTACCCTAGAGAGTTCTATCATTTTCCCCTTGATTCAGAAAAAAAAGACAACCACACATCTGCCTCACAAGTGAGTTGTGCCCATCAAAAAATATCTTCAGGGTGGCTCCCTACCAAAAAATAAAATAATAAAAATAAAATAATAAAAATAAAAATAAAATAAAATACTATATATAATAATTAAAAGAAGCAACAAACAATTAAAGAGAGCAGCAACAGCAGATCTTCCTTGCTCAATCAATTTGTCAGAGATAAAAAAGATGTTAAAATGATTTTTAAAATATTGAAAGGCACAAAAAAGAAGAAGTAGTTGCTTGGCATTGAAAATACAGTGATTTAGGGGGCACTTGGAGAATAGTCTCTGATGATGATCTTGGGGTATGGTTAGGTACCATTCGGTACTGAGATAGGACTTTATAGGTCAAGACCAGGACCATGAATTGGACCCAGAAATGAATTGCAAGCCAGTTCAGGTTGAGAAACTTATAATGTCACATATTTGGGTTTCGATAGTCATCCATGAATGGTTTGATATCCAAACCTTGCTTACAATCCCTTTCCCAATGTCTGGCACAGAAGATACTCTGTCTGATTTGTAGCTGTTGTCTCTGTCTGACCTTGATTTTCTGGCAGAGAAGCATATGTACTTGCATTAAAAAATACCATTCAGATAAGAAAATGAACAATAGAGCTCCATGAAATTTCCTAATCGCAGACTATGGTGTTACATAACAGAGTAGCAAGGCACGCAAGACTCATCCTGAGCCATGGCAGCAAATTCCCACATTGGCAAAACAAATATTTGATATGCCATAAATCTCATGGAATGCAGTTTGTGTGACAAATGGCCCTAGGATTTAGTTATCTACTGTTTTTTAAAAAATAAAAAGTAAAAACTAAGTCCCATTGAGCTCAAGAAATTGTATTCAATGCTAGCTCCATCCAGAGTAAACCCATTGAAATAGATATGACTAACTTGGATCCATTAATTTCAATGGAGCCGCTCTGAGCAGAACTGAGACATATTAGCACTAATAAGAAACTAACACTGTATATACAAAGCTGACAATTACAGGAGCAGTGCAGATAACAACCTTTGATATGCCAAATTTCTCCCGTCAATGCAGACAGGTAAGTTTGTGCACTGGGTCCAGTTTGTGCATGAAGTCCCACCAAATGGCTTAAAGGTGTTCTGGGTTGTCTGTGCCAGTGGAAACTTTTAAATGATTTGTGTGTGTGTGTGTGTGTATATATATATATATATATATATATATATGCAGGTTTTGGTGTCCTCGGGTGTCTTCCCGTGTAAAAGTTGGGGTGTCTAGGCGACGTTTCGACGAGGTCTCACTCGTCATCTTCAGGCTGGTGCTTTCGGCTTCTTGTTACTGGAACAGAGCAGGATCTCAGTGTTTGAGTTCCTATAAATACTGTTGAGGGGGTGTGGTGTATAGCCTCCAATGTTCTGGGCAGAGAGGAAGTTCCCAGGCTAGTGTGCCTTTTCTTCTTTTGTTTCTTAATTACTTGAGGGATATCTTGAGTGATTTCTTGAGTGATATCCTGAGTACCACTTAGGTGGGTCATTAGGTGTGGATTAGTTGCTAAAGTCTTTGTGTCTTGACCTCTTGAACTTTGTGAAGAGTTTTTCTGAGAAGATGGCTGTACTGCACTTAGTTGTGCTCTGGCTTGGCTTCGTGTATAGGGGCGAGCTGTGGTTTTGTGGCCTGTGTCAGCCAGATCTGTGTAGGGATTGCAGGGTATCACTCAAGAAATCACTCAAGATATCCCTCAAGTAATTAAGGAACAAAAGAAGAAAAGGCACACTAGCCTGGGAACTTCCTCTCTGCCCAGAACATTGGAGGCTATACACCACACCCCCTCAACAGTATTTATAGGAACTCAAACACTGAGATCCTGCTCTGTTCCAGTAACAAGAAGCCGAAAGCACCAGCCTGAAGATGACGAGTGAGACCTCGTCGAAACGTCGCCTAGACACCCCAACTTTTACACGGGAAGACACCCGAGGACACCAAAACCTGCATTCCTGTACCCGTGAAAATCTACGAAAGCATATATATATATATATATATGCAGGTTTTGGTGTCCTCGGGTGTCTTCCCGTGTAAAAGTTGGGGTGTCTAGGCGACGTTTCGACGAGGTCTCACTCGTCATCTTCAGGCTGGTGCTTTCGGCTTCTTGTTACTGGAACAGAGCAGGATCTCAGTGTTTGAGTTCCTATAAATACTGTTGAGGGGGTGTGGTGTATAGCCTCCAATGTTCTGGGCAGAGAGGAAGTTCCCAGGCTAGTGTGCCTTTTCTTCTTTTGTTCCTAAATTACTTGAGGGATTTCTTGAGTGATATCCTGAGTACCACTTAGGTGGGTCATTAGGTGTGGATTAGTTGCTAAAGTCTTTGTGTCTTGACCTCTTGAACTTTGTGAAGAGTTTTTCTGAGAAGATGGCTGTACTGCACTTAGTTGTGCTCTGGCTTGGCTTCGTGTATAGGGGCGAGCTGTGGTTTTGTGGCCTGTGTCAGCCAGATCTGTGTAGGGATTGCAGGGGGGTGCAGCATCCGGAGGTGCCACCATGGTTTGGCTACTGGATGGTGTCTGTAATTTATCTGTGGAGAGGGTCTGGGTTTGGGTCTGGTGTGGTTGATTGGTGATGGCGTTCTGTGTGCCTCTGGATCTGGTGTCAGTTTTTGTGGGGAGGGCTAATTTCCAGATGTCTGGCAGGCGGGATGTGTCGTCACGCTTGTTCATGTTGTGAGGGTGTTTCTCTATCTCGATGGCTTCCATGATTATTCTCTTGTGGTGATGTTCCATGTTAAAGAGCAATTTGGAATCTGCAAAATTAATTTCGTGTCCTGTTTCTTTCATGTGTTGGAAAAGAGAGGAAGTTTTTTCTTCTTTTTTGACGGCATTCTTGTGTTCTGCGATACGTGCATTTATTCGTCTGTTTGTTTGTCCAATGTACGTGGCTGGGCAGACTTTGCAGGGTATTTCATAGACCCCTTGGTTTTCCAACTGGATTTTATCCTTGGGGTTTCTGAGGATATTGGCTATTTTTTGGTTGGTGCAAAAGGCTGTTTTGATATTGTGTTTATGGAGGATTTTGCTAATTTTATCTGTAGTGCCCTTGATATAAGGAAGGACCACTTGACAACTGAGTTACAGAATCTCTCAAATGTGTTAATTGCCAATGGATACCAGCAAAACAGGGTTACGAAGCTAATCCAAAAAGAAACACCCCCCAAAAACCAAGACACAGAAGAAAACAATGGCATGGCCCTCCTTCCTTATATCAAGGGCACTACAGATAAAATTAGCAAAATCCTCCATAAACACAATATCAAAACAGCCTTTTGCACCAACCAAAAAATAGCCAATATCCTCAGAAACCCCAAGGATAAAATCCAGTTGGAAAACCAAGGGGTCTATGAAATACCCTGCAAAGTCTGCCCAGCCACGTACATTGGACAAACAAACAGACGAATAAATGCACGTATCGCAGAACACAAGAATGCCGTCAAAAAAGAAGAAAAAACTTCCTCTCTTTTCCAACACATGAAAGAAACAGGACACGAAATTAATTTTGCAGATTCCAAATTGCTCTTTAACATGGAACATCACCACAAGAGAATAATCATGGAAGCCATCGAGATAGAGAAACACCCTCACAACATGAACAAGCGTGACGACACATCCCGCTTGCCAGACATCTGGAAATTAGCCCTCCCCACAAAAACTGACACCAGATCCAGAGGCACACAGAACGCTATCACCAATCAACCACACCAGACCCAAACCCAGACCCTCTCCACAGATAAATTACAGACACCATCCAGTAGCCAAACCATGGTGGCACCTCCGGATGCTGCACCCCCCTGCAATCCCTACACAGATCTGGCTGACACAGGCCACAAAACCACAGCTCGCCCCTATACACGAAGCCAAGCCAGAGCACAACTAAGTGCAGTACAGCCATCTTCTCAGAAAAACTCTTCACAAAGTTCAAGAGGTCAAGACACAAAGACTTTAGCAACTAATCCACACCTAATGACCCACCTAAGTGGTACTCAGGATATCACTCAAGAAATCACTCAAGATATCCCTCAAGTAATTAAGGAACAAAAGAAGAAAAGGCACACTAGCCTGGGAACTTCCTCTCTGCCCAGAACATTGGAGGCTATACACCACACCCCCTCAACAGTATTTATAGGAACTCAAACACTGAGATCCTGCTCTGTTCCAGTAACAAGAAGCCGAAAGCACCAGCCTGAAGATGACGAGTGAGACCTCGTCGAAACGTCGCCTAGACACCCCAACTTTTACACGGGAAGACACCCGAGGACACCAAAACCTGCATATATATATATATATATATATATATTACAGTTGCCCACACATTCTTATACCAGAGCTTGATTTGCTAATCCTTTATGCCTTTCCATTTTCATGCAATTGAAATATGAGTTTCAGTCAGCATCTATGTTACTAAATCCATGTTACCCATCCCATAAATACAACACAGCAATCAGTTTTACAGACATTAGTTATTTCTTTATAGACATCAGACCAACATTTGGGCATTCCCACCATAAATGGTGGAATGTACCTTTACCTCTACATCAGCACCAGTAATTTGGTGAGAGTCCCTGATGTCATTTGGGAAAGTTGCACCACTGTGGGTGACTTTGAATGTACCCTCCCTTCTGTATGCTGAAGCTGACCAATACAGTCTAGATAACCATAGTTTATGCCACCTCTTTTCAGTTATATTCATCTGTACAGTGGTACCTTAGGTTACAGATGCTTCAGGTTACAGTTGTTTCAGGTTACAGACTCCACTAACAGAAATAGTACCTCGGGTTAAGAACTTTGCTTCAGGATGAGAACAGATATTGCGTGGCGGTAGCATAGCAGCAGCGAGAGGCCCCATTAGCTAAAGTGGTACTTCAGGTTAAGAACAGTTTCAGATTAAGAATGGACCTCCAGAACGAATTAAGTTCTTAACCCGAGGTACCACTGTATATCCATTTCCCAAACACTTTAAAGACCTAATAAAGGCCCTGTGAAAACTTCCAAAAGTTTACCTTTGGGAGCTGACAGCAGCCCCTTCCATTGATTTAGGAAGAAAGCCTTGAATCCAGTGACAGTTCTAGATGCTTCGGCTTTTATGGATTGGCTGGCTAGAAGATAATGGAAATGGCATGTTTGCAAACAGATTAGAACCATTGTCTCCATGGTATGTTATGGTTGGTGTAAGGTCATTTACCTGTGCCGTTAGTGCAGACGTACCATAATCTAAATAACTATTCAAGAGCATAACAAGAGCCTGCTGGATCAGGCCAATGGCCCATCTAGTCCAGCATCCTGTTCTCACAATGGCTGAACAGTTGCCTATGAGAAATCAGCTAGCAGGATTCGAGCACAAGAGCACTTTCCCCTCCTGTGGTTTCCATCGACTGGTAGCATTCCCTTCCCTGGATGAGATGGAATTGTGCATCTGGTCAACCTCTGGATGGTGACCCAATGGCAGCCGTGGTGAACCTAGACATAATCTTTGTATCCTCCCATCCCTTTGAGAATTCCTGGAGAACAGGTGAAGTCCCGGCAGACTGGAGGAGGGCAAATGTTGTCCCTATTTTCAAAAAGGGGAAAAGAGAGGACCCAAATAATTACAGCCCAGTCAGTCTGACATCAATACCAGGGAAGATTCTGGAGCAGATCATTAAGCAAACAGTCTGTGAGCACCTAGAAAGGAATGCTGTGATCACCAATAGTCAGCATGGATTTCTGAAAAATAAGTCATGTCAGACTAACCTGATCTCGTTTCTTGACAGAATTACAAGCCTGGTAGATGAAAGGAACAGTGGATGTAGTGGATGTAGCCTACCTTGATTTCAGCAAGGCATTTGACAAGGCGCCCCATGATATTCTTGTAAAGATGCTGGTAAAATGCGGTCTTGACTATGCTACCACTCAGTGGATTTGTAACTGGCTGACTGACCGAACCCAAAGGGTGCTCATCAATGGTTCCTCTTCATCCTGGAGAAGAGTGACTAATGGGGTGCCACAGGGTTCTGTCTTGGGCCCGGTCTTATTCAACATCTCATTCAAAAAATGAGAGGCACAAATACAAGATGGGTGACACCTGGCTTGAGAGCAGTACATGTGGAAAGGATCTAGGAGTCTTGGTTGACCACAAACTTGACATGAGCCAACAGTGTGACGCGGCAGCTAAAAAAGCCAATGCAATTCTGGGCTGCATCAATAGGAGTATAGCATCTAGATCAAGGGAAGTAATAGTGCCACTGTATTCTGCTCTGGTCAGACCTCACCTGGAGTACTGTGTCCAGTTCTGGGCACCACAGTTCAAGAAGGACACTGACAAACTGGAACGTGTCCAGAGGAGGGCAACCAAAATGGTCAAAGGCCTGGAAACGATGCCTTATGAGGAACGGCTAAGGGAACTGGGCATGTTTAGCCTGGAGAAGAGGAGGTTAAGGGGTGATATGATAGCCATGTTCAAATATATAACAGGATGTCACATAGAGGAGGGAGAAAGGTTGTTTTCTGCTGCTCCAGAGAAGCGGACATGGAGCAATGGATCCAAACTACAAGAAAGAAGATTCCACCTAAACATTAGGAAGAACTTCCTGACAGTAAGAGCTGTTCGACAGTGGAATTTGCTGCCAAGGAGTGTGGTGGAGTCTCCTTCTTTGGAGGTCTTTAAGCAGAGGCTTGACAACCATATGTCAGGAGTGCTCTGATGGTGTTTCCTGCTTGGCAGGGGGTTGGACTCGATGGCCCTTGTGGTCTCTTCCAACTCTATGATTCTATGATTCTATTCTATGATTCACTATTTACTCTTCCCTACTAAGGATTGTGCTGATATCATTTAACTTTCCACATACCCCCTAATGAACAGCAAACAGATAGCTCAAACCATGTAGAAATATGAATTTCATTGTAGATATTTCTATTTTGACATTTGCTCTAAGACTCTGAAAAATACGAGCTGGAAGAGTACATTATTGTAAAAATAAACTTATTTTCAAATGCACAGATTTTATAATGGGCTTAAAATTGGCATTAAGCGCCTAAGGTAAAGGGTAACAAAGCCATGAACTTATACTCTAGTGAGCAAGTTGTTATTATTGATTAAAAGAAATCTACAACTTTATTTACAATGCCATCACAATGGCATGCTCTGAAACAATTAGTGTCAAACCAAGTTACTGAGTGTTCAGCGGGGCTTCCATAAACAGAACTGGCGATGCAACAGGTGGCTCAATTACTTTAGGTATGTCCATTGCAACCAACCAACAGCAAAGAGAGGCTGAAGATATTAGAGTGGGGGTGCAATTATGTTGACTCATAGAAGGAATCTGAACAGCTGGGGGCCTAGTGTCTTGTCTGCCAACTGCATACAATAAACTCCCCGTCACAAATGAGAGCTTAAGGGGAAATGCTGTAACTGACAAGAGCTGCTAACATATATGAGAAGTGCTTTTAATTCGGATATTGTCTCAGAAACTTGGAGCAGAGAAGTAGATGCTGTTACCAACCAATGAAAGACCATTGTCTGCAATGTTTCTTCTTCTTTAATATTTTTTATATCTAATACTTTTAATATAGAGACATAAAATTGTTCTCTCTCTCTCACGCACACATGCACACACTTTATATTTTAAGGAATGTGTTCATACTTTATTCCAATTCTCCAGCACTTGTGAAGGCATTGGGATCTTTTTGGATGCATGGCGTCTCTGAGGCCAGTCTAGATCCACATTCTCTGAAGCGGATTTGTTATTAGTTCCTTATGGGATAAAATATCTAGTAACATGCACTTAGTGGGGAATACAATTCGTTCTTTTTCAAAATATTTAAAAGTGCTATTTTCCATCTTAAGTGCATTGATTTCAATAGGCTTACATAGGCAGATGTAGCCAAGACTGTAACCTCCATATGTTGATGGACTACATCTCCCATTAGCCCCAGTCAGCATGGCAATTTGGCAAGGATGATGGGATATGTAGTCCAACAACATTGAGTGAGGTACTACAAATCAGGCATCCCAGGTTTAATGCACGGTAATGTGCGAAAAGCATAAATGCAACAATTCGATCCTTTCAGTGCTTACACATAATGTGCAAAATTGCTTTTGATTGAGGCAATTGCTTTATGGTTCACAGTAGCCACTTTTCCCAGTAAAATCTCAATTTATAATGCAAGTAACAACAACAAAAATTACTGTGGATTATGACCAAACGTATTGTGAACTTTGGAAGCACATAAATGAATGAATGAACTCTCTGGAAGACATGCAGAAGCAGTCAAAAAGGTGAATTCCAGATAAGGGATCATTAGGGAAAGGATTGAACATAAAATCTCAAATACCATGAGTCTATTACACAACTCAATGGAGCGACTGCACTTGGAACACTGTGTCCAGTTCTGGCTGCCTCACTCCGAAAATGATACGGTAGAGCTGAAAAGGTTTCAGAATACGGTAACCAAAATGATCACGGGGCTTGAGCAACTCCCCCAAGCAAAGGTTACAACATCAGGAGACTGTTAGTTTAGAAGGAAAAGGTCAGCAAGGACTTACTAAGGAGGGACACAATAGAGATGCCTAAGGTTTCACATGGAAAAAGTCAATAGAGAAAATATTTTATTCTCCTGCAAACCTAGAACTCAGGGTTATCGAATGAAACTGAATGTTGGAAGATTCAGGACCGACAAAATGAAGCACTTCTTCACACAGTGCATAAACTATGACATTTGCTTCTGCAAGAGGTAGTAGTGGCCAACAGTTCCGATAGCATTAAAAGAGGATTAGACAAACTGCTAGGATAAGGGTATTACTGGCAACTAGCCAAAGTGACTAGGTTCTACCTCACATGCAGGTACAAGAAAGCATAAAATACTATAAAAATGACACAAAATAATCATTAAAATGTCTGAATAATTGAAAATTACCGTATTTTTTGCTCGATAAGACCCACTTTTTCCCTCCTAAAAAGTAAGGGGAAATGTGTGTGCGTCTTATGGAGCGAATGCAGGCTGCGCAGCTATCCCAGAAGCCAGAACAGCAAGAGGGATTGCTGCTTTCACTGCGCAGCAATCCCTCTTGCTGTTCTGGCTTCTGAGATTCAGAATATTTTTTTTCTTGTTTTCCTCCTCCAAAAACTAGGTCCGTCTTGTGGTCTGGTGCGTCTTATAGAGCGAAAAATACGGTACTCGCCTGCCCTACATTCACATATCCTTTCTTCTTCTTCTATGGACTCTTTTTAATTTTTTATTTTTAAAGCACGAACTCTGTATTCTTTAACAATCACCTGTGGAATCGCTAGGACTAGTGTAACATTCTGAACCTCATTTTTTCTCAAAAGCTTCTTAGAGAGCTCTCTGTTTATCATCTGGCTAGCTATGGATGAAGGGGGTTACAGAGGAATGTGGTAAAATCCAACGGACCGTGAAGAGTTCTCAGTACTGCTTCTATATTTGCTAATGGGTTTTCCTTATGTAAGGATGTCGGGATGATCCCCGATTTCATTTATAAAGACATGAAAGAAACGTTTAATAAAGAAGGGTTTTTCTCCAGTGATGCAAGAGACCCAATTTCTGAAACTGGAGTACCAACAGAGGGGCGAAGTTATTAAACAGGGATACACAATAACCACAGAATCCTAAACTACTAGTGTCATCACCTTAGTAACAGACAAACAAGTTTGGGTGTTGTTGTTGTTGTTGTTAATTAAATTTGTATACTGTCCTTCACCCAAAGTTCACAGGGCAGTTTACAACATAAAAATACAAAATGAAAACACAAAATACATAATAAAACAAAAGCTAAACAAACCAATAACCCCTTCCCAGCCCTTGCTGTGTTTTAATAGGATGCAATAGGCTAAATAATATAAATTTCTATATATAGCTAAGTAATGAAGCAGATATATTGTTCTGCTGGGCCTCTGTAGACCAGCTGGACTTCCTGTTTATCTTATGTGGGGAAGATAAACTCTCCTGTACATTCAACTGTTGTGTGTTTGAGTGGTACAAGGGATTGTCAGTTTTGGTTTCTCCCTCATTTACAATTTTTCCAATTTTAGGTTCACTTCTCCACATTTCCACATAATTTGCATTTGTAATTTTATTTTTTAAAAGCCCACATGAAAATCCATCAGCATTTTACTGTGACTTTCTCCTAATGTACACACTTTTGTATGCCATTTTGCCTCATATACACATATTTGGAGAGCCATTTCCCTTCAAATAATGCATTTTTGTACTTTACTTTGACAAATATATGAATTGTAATGCACACTTTCTGCTAGCATATGCATGCTGTACACCTCATTTGGCTGGAGAACTGCATGGTAAAACTCAGAGACATGCACATTTCAAAGGATGGCTGTGTTCTAGTTCCTGTATAGTTTCAGAAAGTGTGAATTAGGTAGGTTTGCCTTTGAATGCGAACTGCATTGAATTTCTTTCTCCTACCTAGTGGGAGCAGAGTGCTTGAAAATAATGAAGTCCCCAACTTTACAGGATCAATGAGAGAGGAAAACAATGTACTGGAGAATCCTCTTCAGGGTGAGGAAACATGTTACTTCCAAGACACTGTGCATCTAAACCAGGGGTCTGCAACCTTTAAGACAAAAAGAGCCACTTGGACCCGTTTCCGAAGAAGAAAAAAAACTGGGAGCCGCAAAACCATTGCGACATTTAAAACAAATATATCTCTGGAGCCGCGATCTGACAGCGGGTGGGAAGGTGACGTCGGGACAGTGTGTGACTAACGCACACACTGCTCCCATGCGACATCACAGCCAGTACAGCGCCCGTCACAGTGGGGAGTGTCAGGGCGCACAATGCGCCTCCTCCCCTCGCTAGTATCCGCCCCGGAGCCACGGCAAAGGTGTAAAAGAGCCACATGCGGCTCCGGAGCCGCGGGTTGCAGACCCCTGATCTAAACGATAAATAAATGGGGTAAGGGGATCACAAATTGCCATGTGACTGCAAGCCCTCCCTTCCTGGGATGTCTGAAAAATAGGCAAATACCACAGTGCTCTCTCTCTCTCTTCTTTATATCCTCTTATAATTGGGTTGTTGCTGGGAACTCTGCATTCCAGCAAGAACAGCTTAAAGCGCTAGGCCCAACAACAGCAAACCATCAATCTTGATGCTATCTATCTTATCTACAACCATTTGTAACAGCCATTAGCTGTGTGGCAAGTCTAAATCTCAGCTACAGAGATCAGTTTTCAAAGAGGGGAAAACATTCATTAGATCTCTCCATTCTTCCCTCTGTTTCTTTGCCGCTTCCAGTCCATTATTCCCTTGGTGCCTGAAATGAAACCACAGGTTCATTTGTTGCCATAATGTTCATCATGGTCCATCAAGGGAAGAGTCCACAAAAGCTTTATTTTGAATGCGATCATTCATGGCAGATAGCTTGTAATTTATTTTTTCAAGCCATTTTTTAAATGGCTAATTTTTTAATGCCAAAGTGTTGCATCCTTAATAATAATAATAATAATAATAATAATAATAATAATAATAATTTATTTATACGGCACCAATTTGGATTGGTTTCCCCAGCCACTCTGGCTGGCTTCCAACAAGATTAAAAATTCATTAAAACATCAGTCATTCAAAACTTCCTTAAACAGGGCTGCCTTCAGATGTCTTCTAAATGTCAGATAGTTGTTTATTTCTTTGACATTTGATGGAAGGGCGTTCCACAGAGCAGGCGCCACTACTGAGAAGGCCCTCTGCCTGGTTTGCTGTAACCTCACATCTCGCAGTGAGGGAGCCGCCAGAAGGCCCTCGGCGCTGGATCTCAGTGTCCGGGCTGAACGATGGGGGTGGAGAAGCTCCTTCAGGTATATAGGACTGAGGCTGTTTAGGGCTTTAAAGGTCAGCACCAACACTTTGAATTGTTCAATAATGAGAAGAGCATCGGTGTACTTCTGTTCATTTTCAAGCCAATTTTTCCACATGCAGGGATTCTTTCTTAGCAAGTCCAGATATGCCACCAGCATGTCACAGAAGCCCTGATGTGTCACGGATAGACTAATGACACATCCTATACACAATGACTTATCCCGTTGCATTCAGTGACGCTTACTCAAAACGTCAACGGTCAGGCTTGTGGCCTGCAGAAGAAACAGCAGTGGGGAAGTGTGGAAAGAAAGAGAATTATATCATGCCCAATTTGGTGTTAATTGCAGTGGTGCTGTTTTAATGAGCATGCTCCTTTCACTTTGTCCAGCTGTTGGAGGGAAAACACATGATGTGGCCATTATTTTTATTCGCTCTGTGCAGAGCTCCTGTAAAAGTTGCATGTGTGGTCTGCCAAACAGAATCTACTAACTGCAGACATTAGCTCTTAGATTGTGGACATGACCTTCCCCCTTGGACCCAAAGCGGTTGATTGGAAGACACAGCCTCCCTTTTCTGCACCCCCCATGGCTCCCCCAATCCATTTATTCCAGCGGAGAGACAACACATCCTGTGTGATGTCAGCAAGTGCAGTTGGCTCTCCCGTGCTTTTTCCCAAGGTGAGGATTAGAGAGCATCAAATGCTGTTGGAGGGAGAGAGGAAATCTCGTGTAATGCTTTTGTTCTGCTAACAGCTATGTAAAGAGCTGCCTGGGAGTTTTGGAATGGAATCTGTCAGCACTTTAATCCTGTTCTAGAAAATTGTGATGGAGACAGCGCAGGGAATGATGTCATTACAGACCCGCAGTAGACGAGCTCCCCCCGCTCCAGCCATTTTGCTGTCCAATCGATTCCCTTCTTTCTCAAACTCCGGCTCGCAATTGGCCAGGCTGTAGACTGGCATTAGGGTTGCCCCTCCTATACAGCTGTGTTAAAATTTGAAACCCAGATATATGAGGAGTAAAGCTAATACAGAAGGGAGCCTGTTCAATGCTATCCACAGACTTCAGAGGCATTTTTGTGCGCTCTGTCTTTGGCACTATGTGCAGGAAATTCCTCTCTGGTCTGTACAATGCAATAAACAAGCCTCCTGTGTATCAGCTTAAGCTTTTAGCACTTCCATCTCATCCTAGGGAGAGCAGTAAATCTGCAAAGAATATGCCCATTCGCTTTGTCAGGATCAGGCTGCACCCTTATGCATAGGCTGCATTCATTCAGCACCTGTTACTGCGTGAGGCCTTAACCCTGAAATATCGCTGATAATATATGCACATCTAAGCCATGATTATTACGTTTGGAGACTTGCTGATTGATTACATGTGTGAAATAGTAACACCGAACATAAGGCTATGAACCAAGAATTCCTGCATTCTAATTGTGGTTTGGTTAAAGCTTTACAGCTTTGACTAAATACCATATTGAAAAGGTTTCCCATGCATCTTTGGGTAGAGCTGAATCATGCTGTTCCAGGGGCAACTTGGTCTTCATTCCTTTCCCTCCGGGTCCCTTGCCCACAGATTGCATCATATATTGGTCCAACTCCTTTTGGTTGAGGATTTTCATTTATTTGCGTTGGCTTTTTAAAAAACAACAACAATAGCCCGTTGACTTTTAGGCTCCATTCAGACTTTATTCCATCTTCCTGATTTTTCCTTACCTGATCATTTCCACATTTTATGCAATCTTTCACATGATGTAAAAGCTGCTTCTGGAAATCTAGAAGAAGTTTAGCTCTCATTTACATGCTAAATTCCCCCAGAAAACAAATCCACTTGCAACACCATGAACTCAGAAAATCGCAGGAGTTTTGTGCTGCGATTTCCACACGCTTTTCATGATCATGCCGCCGCTGCTCACTTGACACAATCTGGTGTAATGTCCTGGTGTGCAGTTCTTTGCTGCTGTTTAGAATTTAGAGTGACATGGCGGGTATATTGGTCAAAAAGCCACCGCTCCATGATGCAGCAGGACTGCAGTCTAAAAGGAAGATTAGAAATTAGGACAGAAGCATTAGCATTATACAGAGTAACATTAAGGCAATAAATCCCATGTCCGAGTCTTATTCAGTTCTAGAGGATTTATTCCCAAATACATTCTAGGTCTTGCAACTCTTTTTGGCTGAAATTCAGTAGTAATAGTAGCAGCAGCAGCAGCAATATGCATAGGATTGCATGTTTTAAGATGTTTTCATTTTTTTTCCTATTATTTTATCACTGATGGGTTCAATTTCCCCCCCTTTGGAAGGAAGGGGTAGATAGTATTGTAATTATTCTATTATTATTATTATTATTATTATTATTATTATTATTATTATTAATCTGTCATGCCTTACATGTCTGTTCTTCTAGTTAAAAAAATCTCTAGTAGCTTCACCAAGAATTGCTGCTGAGCCTGCTAGTTGTTGTTCAGCATTAACAAAGATGAAAGAAATGTGTAATAGACAACCTATCACACATCGTAGGCTAGCAATAGTTCACCTGGTTTTCCTGTATGCAGTCATCTCTACCACTGACATTTTGAACTGGTGTGGTCTGCGAGCTGTTCTAAAGGCCACCTCTGATTTTATAGTAATTGATGGAGAAGGCAAAAGCAAACTTAGACAAATGGTCTTCTGCATCAGTTTGAACTGAGTACTAGTTGTTATTCTGATAGCTCTGCTCCCTCTTTAGCCAAGAGAAACTGAGCAGATAGCGGTGGGGTGAGGGATACAAAGCAGCCAAGAAAAGCACCCCTCATCCACCAGAACATGTATCTCCTCTTTGTTGTTTGTAAACAGAAGCATTATATATGTAAAGAAATGGCTCTGAACATTAAAATGTGGGCCAAGGCCTCTTGATTCTAAACCTGGCACCATTATAGCTTTCTGGTTGGGTGATGAACTGCAGACAGCTGGTTGGGTAAAAACACTATTCTGTTGTGCAGACAGCGGTGGGGAGCAAGATAAGTGAAAGCTCCTTTTCACTAACTGGAAACAAAATTCAATGAAATGCTCAGAGCCAGGTTGGCTTTTTGTTCAAATGGTTCATCATGGTAGAATGTACATTAGCCTAGTATCAAGAATCACTTTGGACAGGAGCTGCCTTCATAGCATTTCACCTATGGATGGTCCTGTATCATTGAGCACTAGGCACTTATAACAACAGGATTCAGTGAGTGCAAAAATTATTCTCCTGCCCCAGCTAATTCTGTGCATATTTTCGTCCAGCTTGGGAAACAGTGTCCAAAAATGTGCACATTTTGTAGCAATCTGATGTTCGCTTTAGGTGCAATTGCAGGACATACGCTGAAACAACAGTTGATACTTAATAGTGTGGCAATAAGCAAATAATTTTTTTGTGTGTGTGTGGAAAAATTAGGGATAACAATTTTTACTACTGAAGAATGTTAAGGTGAAGGAAAGTGTGTGTCTTCAGTAAGTTTGCTTTATCATGTGTAAAATCCTGGCCCCACTGAAATCACTGTCAAAGGGTTCTTTCATGTTGTTTTAAGGAGACCAAACTTGCCCTTGGAAAAAGAGCTCCTCTCTACTAACTGGAAAGAAAATCCATTGCATTGCCCAGAAGTAACTTGACGCTTCCCTCAAAATGGCACCTTAGTGGGACGCACTCTAAGATAGAATGTACTGAGTCACTCTGTGTTGTTTTTTTAAATGCCCTGTGCAGAAAATGATAGCTAAAAGGGTTCACTGTTTAGAATATTAGACCGGTCTTCAAATATTTGAACTTTCCAACCCTTTAATAATCCCTTCAGACATTTATGGTCCCACTAATTATTTGCTGAAAAACTCTTGTCAATGACAGATATTTTTCTTCAGACGGCATTAATTCCTCTTTTTGCTTTCCACATGGCTGAAATTTTCCCTTTTGCTTTTCTCCCAGGGCTGCATTTCACTAGGAAGGTTAAGCAGCTAACTGGGAATCCTCAACAGAAAAACTATTAAAGGGTGATAAATCACCGGAGAGAAACCCAGTGTGCAATTTTTCAAAACTGCAGCCACCAGTGGTGGCCCATGGGGCTGCAGGTATCAGTGACAGGGAGCAGGGGGAGGTATTTGGCATTCCAGAGGCCTACTCAGGGCACAGAGGTTTGTTTATATTTCTGTTCCACTGACTCCTGTGAAATGCTCTCTGTCTGAACAAGGAACACACATTGAGCTAAGGAAAGCATGCCTGGCATTTCTTGGAACTTCAAGGCTCTGATGCTCAAAAGGTAATTTGTGGAGAGAATTACATGGGATTACAGAGTCACAAGTCCAGGGCTGATTGCACCAATCAATGTTGTATAATTATACTGAGATCATTATTACAATCCTTTTGGCAGCAGTGGATCAAAAAGCTTAAAAGAAACCCGCACAGTTCACCTCTGTATTCCATACCTTCTTTTCTCTGAACTTGCTCAGCTTACAATCCTCAGAGTATGAGAGTGAAGAAGAATATATGAAGCTGACTCATACCAAACCAGGCCATTGGTCTATCGAGCTTAATATTCTCTACACTGACTGGCAAAAGCAATCCAGAATTTTAGACTGGGAACATCCCCAACCCCAACTGAAGATGCTGGAGATTGAACCAGGAACATCTCAAATGCAATGCAAATGCTCTATCACTGAGCCACGGCCTTTTCTCATCTCTATGGCAAATATTTTGATGGAGTGAAGGAAAGGAATTGTTCGCTAGCTGGGAGAGATGTTCAAAAAGAGAAAGACGTTAAAAGTTGCTCTTATGTGTTTATTAATTGTTTTTTATACCTCTACTAAAAATAAATAAATCAAAGTGGTTTACAACCATACATCTACACAATAAAAACCACATAAGATTTAAAGTCATCCACTATTACAGTGGTACCTTGGGTTACATACGCTTCAGGTTACATACGCTTCAGGTTACAGACTCCGCTAACCCAGAAATAGTACCTCAGGTTAAGAACTTTGCTTCAGGATAAGAACAGAAGTTGTGCTCCGGCGGCACAGCGGCAGCAGGATGCCCCATTAGCTAAAGTGGTGCTTCAGGTTAAGAACAGTTTCAGGTTAAGAACAGACCTCCAGAACGAATTAAGTTCTTAACCTGAGGTACCACTGTACTGATATTTTCTTAATTGCCTGCATAAACTTGGCAGTATCAAAAAGTTTACAGCAGACATGTAAGGGTTAAAACAGAAGGTGCTTGGGCCAATGACACCAAAGGCTCAGCTTTTTGGTGGTAACAGATGAGCCTCATCAACTCTGGAGATGTTCAATAATGGTCCTGCAGAAGACTTACTTGGTTTTCGATTATTGCTGCAGAGCCAGACCTGCTTAGCTTCAGCAAGTTGGTGCCTTCATGTGCGTCCAGACTGTAACCTGGAACCACGTAGACAATTACCAGGATGAAAGGCCAATTATATGACTCAGCATAAGGCAGCTTTATATATTTATGATTTCAGGTTTAGCTTCCCAAAGTTTATTGCTGATACAGGGCCCTGTTGTGTACCAACAACCCGGTCAGTCATGCTCGCTTCAACACGGTTTCCAAAGACGACTGTAAAATTTCACTGGGCAAAAGTGACTTGTAATGCCTGTTGCTACGGAGTATAAAATAGAGTAGAGGTGGACACACCTTGTAAAGATGGGGGTCATAAAACGAGGCAGTTGAAAGGAATCTGGAGAACGGAAGTCTGATAAGGACCTTTAGTCAACTTGCAAGCATTTCAGCCAGAGTGATGATTTCCAGATGCTCACTCTTCCAGATGTTAGGATTTCCAATTACGGCCTAATTCCTGTTCTCTGTATATGTGGGGGAAGGAGGAAGGAGAGGCTTCCCATAGCCCTGGATGCTTTTAAAAATGAAGCCAAGAAACACCCAGATCTTTTGCTCTGCACCCACCCAAAGTCTTATGAGGGTGCAACTAGACAGGACAGCAGCAGGACCGGCCAATTGCCTATAAAGTGAGTGGCCAAAGGTGGAAGTTAAAGCAAAGCAAGACAGGGCAGAGGGGTATAATACTTCCCACACTCACAGGTCTGTGTTTTCCCACCTTGAGCTGCATTAAAAAGCAGTTTGTCTTTTGGCAAGGGTGATTTTTGGCCTTTGGGTACCATTATGCACCCCTCTTCATCAAAAGTTTATAGGAAGGAAATTATGGACAAGGGAGAGGTCAGTGTCTTACTCCTGCCTGCCAATTTATTTATTTATTATGTTACATTTATATCCTGCCTTTCTTATGAGGAGATCACGGTGGCTAACAGTGTCCTTCCTCCATTTTATTTTCACAATAACTCTCTGAGGTAAGTTAGGCAGAGAATTGGTGACTGGTCTGACTGACTGGGGATCTGAACCCAGGACTCATCCGTGCTGGTCCAACACTCTAACCCCTGCATCCCATAAGGATTCAACAGCAAACACTGTTGTCTGCTTGAGTCTGCCACATCCCTCTTAGTCCCGCTGTTTCAAATTGTGTGTGCGCCCAACATTATTTATTTATTTACACACACACACACACACACACACACACACACGTACATCACCTTTTCCTCCTGTCAGTCTACATGGTTCTCCCCTCCCCATTTTATCATCACAACACCACTGGGAGGTAGGTTAGGCTGAAAGACAGTGACTGGCCCAGATTCCATTGATATTTTTCTATGGGACACATAAAGCTGGGCTATGTGTTTTTTGTTTAGGTGGGGGGGGGGGTGAAATTTGAATTGGAAAGTTGGCACCGGGGAAACGATTTACCACTTTTTCTTTCATTTCTGTGTGGCCCGATAACTGAAGTTGCGATAAAAAACCCCCAACCAAGATTATAAGATAATACATGTACATGAACTCTGAAACAGCAAAATAGCACAATGTAAAAGGGAATATGATCCAGTGGCAGAGGAAACAGCAATACAGCAGATCTAGAAAGCATGAAAACCCATTTTCCAAAAGGTACAGGAGAATTTGGGGGGAAACAACAACTTTATTCATGTGGTGCCCCTGGTGCCTTCATCTCAAAGTTCCCTGCAGGTTGAAGTCACCCTTTTAAAATAGCGACAGAGACCTGATTGTTAGGACAGATGAAAGAAAGTACTTCTGCATGCAGTGCATAGTTAATCTATGGAATTTTCTCCCACAAGCGGCAGTGATGGCCACCAACTTGGAGGGTTTTGAAAGAGGTTTAGATAAATTCATGGTGGCTACCAATGACAATTGGCTATGATGGCTGTGCTCTGCCTCCAGCCATGCTTCTGAAACCACAGGAGTGGAGAGGAGTCTTCTGCTTGAATCCTGCTTGCTGGTTTCCACAGGCATCTGGTTGGCCACTGTGGGAACAGGATGCTGGACTAGATGGGAGTCAGCAGGCTCTTCTTATGTCCTTACCATAGAGCATCTCCAAGCTCTCTTGCCTAGACTCACCCTAACATCTTGTCCATAGGCGCCGACTCCATGGGGCCTGAGGGGGCCCGAGCCCCCTCAAAATTTCGTTTGGGGGGGCTCTGCCCCCCAATAATTTAAGAAAATTATTAGTTATATTATGCTTTGTAAAATCAAAAAATTATGTTGGTATTTTTTATTTTCCTTGTTTGACGATAGTTACCTTTTAAAATACATTCAGTAATGAGTTAAAACAAAGCCCGCGAGAAGCAGGGATTCCCCCTAGCTCATTAATATTCACCGCCCACGGCGGCAGCCAATCGGCTGCCGCAAAGGGCGGGCCCTCACAGGTTCACTTAAGGTCGGGGCAGCCCGGGGCTCGCCCCTTTCGTTCCCCCAGCAGCAGCGGTTTGGAGGTCTTGGGCCCCCCAATATTTTTTATAAATCTGTATGGGCCCCCGCCCCCCCAATATTTTTTATAAGTCGGCGCCCCTGATCTTGTCCTTAAGATAACAGCAGCACCATTTCAGGGTCGAGTGGTGGGAGAAGCTTGTTTATTTTATTTACTGAGAAGATGGGGAGCCTTATCATGAAAAGGAGTGGATAAGAACGCACAAAGTTTTTCTCTTTGCGTCATTGGAAGAAAAGAATAGTCCGGCCCTGAGATATATTTAAGATTAAATTGGGTGAACAAAGGAACATTTTTTGGGGGAGAGGGGGGGAATCATTTGTTGGAGTCAGGCTGCAATCCTAAACCCACACACTTAGGCACAACTGCCACTGAATTCAATAGGACTTACTTCTGAGTAGGCATTGTTAGGATGGTATGGTTTCTCACTTTCAGTGACTCATAGATGCCTCTCCTGAGGGAGGGCTGCTCCCCCACCCTCTCTGTGTGACGCTCACCCCCCTCCACATCTTTGCTTAGAGGGCAGTCATACAGGGCAGAGGGCATGACACTCATGGAAGGGCTGAGCCCCTGCACCTTTTGCTTTTAGAAAGTAAGGCCAGGCGGTACAATCCCGTAATGAGCAGAAGCCTTGAGAGAGGCAATATCCCCTCTTGTGATCTGGCCCTGTTATTGATAAAAGCTGCCTGTGGACACAGAAGGTCAAAGCAGTAGCTCGGAAGTAGACCGGGGTCACTGCGCAGGCAGGAGAGACCTCTTAGAATTACACTTAATTTAGCAGCAATCAGCCCCTAAGTAGATGACAAACAGGAAATGTATCTTTAGGCGCAACATGAAATAGTACGGCTGTCACCTTGAATGAGAAAAGCCAACATTTTTGGAAGCAGCGACACATTTAAACAGCCCGTAGGGTCAAACGCTGCTTCCTTTGGTCCTCTGATAGCTCTGCTGATAGTGGTGACTGCTCTATAAATACCCTCAATCAATAAGGCTCTATCGCTGCTGAAAGCAGGCGTGTTCCCATATCACAGCAGATGGGAAGGGAGCAAATAATATTTGTCTTGCCTTTCAAATTGATTTCCTGTTTTGAGCGAGGCAGAGTGTGTCCATATGTTAATCAGATCACCAGGAGAGATAGCAAAGTTCAGGTCAACAGCCCACCACTTGACATCCCATAAAAGCGGAGGATGAAAAAGGCCTTTCATGACCGTAAGGGATCCCTGAAAGAAGAACTTTTAGAGGGCAGTGTGAGATGATCAGCTCTCCCTGGGCCAAGTGAGGGCTGTCCTGCAAGACACTGAAAGCCCCTCATTCACAGTGATATACATTTTGGCCCCTGGGATGGGAGAAAGCCTGTCTGAATTCATCACCATTTGGCTGGTACGGTACAAAAAGCAGTACCATTTAGTGGTGGCAGCTGGGAGGGTGCCCTCCCCATACCCTCCAACATATCTCAGATGAAAATAGGGACGTTATCTTATTCTTTGGTTGATTTATAAAAAGAAAAACACACACCAATAAATAAATTTTAGAAAGGGGCAAGATTAGATGTGGATGCACAAAGTACCGTATTTTTCGCTCTATAGGACACACTTTTTCCCCTCCAAAAATGTAGGGGAAATGTGTGTGCGTCCAACGGGGCGAATGCAGGCTTTCGCTGAAGCCTGGGGAGCGAGAGGGGTCGGTGCGCACTGACCCCTCTCGCTCTCCAGGCTTCAGGAAGCTATCTGCAAGCCTTGGGAGCCTGGAAGGAGTTCCCGCCGGGCTCCCAAGGCTTGCAGACAGCAGCCTGCAGCCCAAAACCTGGGGAGTGCAGCGGAGTGCACCCCGGGCTTCGGGCAGCTCTCCGCAAGCCTGGGGAGACCAGTGGGAGTTCCCGCCGGGCTCCCAAGGCTTGCGGATAGCAGCCTGTTCTGGGGGGGGAAATAATTTTTTTCTTTATTCCCCCCCCCAAAAAAAATTAGGTGCGTCCTATGGGCCGGTGCGCCCTATAGGGCAAAAAATACGGTATTATTATTTTTGAAACCAAGACACCTTGCACACTGCTCTGCTCCCCCGTTCTTCCCATCCAGGGTGGCCCTGCCCTCTGCATGCTCCTCAGAGCCGGTGCGTCATGTGGGGCTGGACTTTAGCGGCGGCAGCCTCTGTTCCTCATACTCTCCAGCTGCCCAAGGGAGGCGGCTGGCAGCAGCAGCAGCCCCGGAGAGGCAACAGGATGCTCCTTTGCTGCCACAACTGCTAGGGACAAATGCTAGCTCATTCTCTTATCCGAGCTCAGTGGTGGCAGCACTGGCAGGGGAAACGACATTCCAGGATCAAATCAGAAGCCAGAATGGCTTTTGTAATTCTGAGACTGTTGCTGGAAAATCAGGACCCCTGGAGGTTATGTCTCCCTACTCTGGAGTCTACAGCTTCATATATGGTATCTCTTTTCCTCACAACACATGAAGAACGAAACATTCCATGACATGTTGTGTGAGAAAGCCCCTGTCATAATGGGAGAATGCCAGGCTTCAGTGAGAGAGTGTCATTCGCCGCTGCAATTTATTCGCCTAGGCCTGCATTTCCCATGGTGCTTGGCACGGTTGCTATGATGGTAAGCTCGACAAATCAGCTTTCCACAGCGAGGGAATGACTGAGAGAGACCGAGAGAGAGCAAGAGCCACCTGCTTGTCATCTGTGGGAAATTTCTGAAAAGCATATTCTGTTCCCAGGCTAATTTGTCTGACTAGGCCTAATAAAGTAGGGGAGCATCGAGAAAAAGATAGATGGAAGTCAAATGCAGCAAAGTATTCCCAAGCGATTGTGCCTTTTGCAGGAATGTTTCTCTTGTGGAAATTCTTTCTCAGATAAAATGCACTGATGCAATGAGGTTATAGCAAGGGCATATTTGCATTACAGGAAATCCCTGGGCTGGTTTGTGTCGTTTTTGGTACACAGTGCTTTGCTAAGAGCCCATTTCAGTTGTACTGCCTGTCCTCTGCTCATTTTTTCTTCCTTCCTTATGTCCAAGAATATTGTTGTCTTGGGCCTCTCCTGGGATGAGGCTGACCCAGGAGAGTTGCAGAGAAGGGCCAAGGCCCAAATGTGAGGCTTGATTCATGGGATTTCAGTCCACATACATTTATTTATTTTTTTGGAGATGAAAGATGAAAGTAACTCTTTCCTGACTTACACTGTTTTTGCAAAGTGGCCCATCTGGGCCCAAAGTGGTGCCCAGATGCCTTCAATGGAGGTTGCCAGGATCGCAGAGGATGCTGCAGAGAAGCTTCAGTTTGACCCTAGCCTATGAGCACAGACGTTGCTCAAGCATGAGCACCCATCATTTTGATGTGTGATATCCCTGAACTGATTGTTCTACGCATGTGAAAAAGCCATTAGGCTTAGTATAGAGCACAGACTTCATATGAACATGCCCACACATTCTGCAGAGGTGCAAGGAGATTTTTCTTACTGACCATGCAAATGTAGAGGGTTGCCTCCAACTGCAGACCCTCAAGTGTTCCTATTTTCCACGGACAGTCCTGGATTCACAGAAGCCGTCTCAGCTTCTGATTTGATCCTGGAATGTCCCACTTTTCCTTAGGACGTCCTTATTATCATCAGAGAAATGTTGGAGAGTATGGAGTTATGCAACCCCCAAGCCAAGGAGATAAGCAACTATACAACCTTTAGAAGACATCTGAAGGCAGCCCTGTATAGTTTTAACTATGTTGGAAGCCACCCAGAGTGGCTGGGGTAACCCAGTCAGATGTGCTGTGTAAAATTTATTATTATTATTATTATTATTGACCAGGACATTCCTATTTTCATGGGATAAATGTTGGGGTGTATGCAACTGTTTGTTACTATGTTAAGTATTTTTGTGTTTTTATACTTAAACCACAGTGTGATCCTTGGATGAAGAAATTTAACAAATAAAAATAAATTAAAAAATAGAATGGTTCAGAGTAGAACCATTGGAATTAATAGTCCTAAATTAGCCACACCCATTAATTTGAGTGGACAGGATTCCTTGTCTCTTTTGGGTTTCTGGTGTACGAAAGGCTGTTCTTGGAGGACAGCCAAATACTTTGCCATCTAAACTAGAGAAGAGAGAGTTCTAAGGGAAAGTGTCTTGCCCACAAAGGCCGCAACATACTCTCACCAGTTTCCTGGCTTTCCAGGGCACACATCTCATTTTGTATTTGCACAAATCTCACTTTCGAGCCAGACTTTCAGATTGTGGTCTTGACTCCCTTCATTTTTGCATTCCAAGGAAGAAGAACCGGGGGAGGGTGGGACAAATCACATATCGATGATTGGTTTGTGTCTGTTAGCATGTTTGCTTGTGCCACTGCCTATGTAAGTCTTCCCAGACACGAGGCCTGCAGTTCTCTACTGTTTTATATTCCCACCACCACAATGCCCCCTGCAGTGGATCTGCTTGTTGTTGCTAAAAGGAGAAAACAAATAACACAATTATACTCAGCTAAAGCAATTCCATCAAAAGGATTGTCTCAATTGCACAAATGGCCAATATGAATTAAGCTGCTAAAACGGGATGCATTAAGAATAGGGGATGGTTTTGGCAAGTTGAGAGGACACTAGGTGCTTCCTGGGCAGAGCAATCCTGGCTTGGGGGTGGGGGTAGAGAGAGAACATGGCAGAGAAATTGCCATTTCCAAAGCCCTTCTGGGCTTGCTCTGATCAGGGCAGAAGGTGTGTGGCCTGCCTCCTTCCTTCCTTCCTTCCTTCCTTCCTTCCTTCCTTCCTTCCTTCCTTCCTTCCTTCCTTCCTTCCTTCCTTCCTTCCTGTTGCTTTTTCTTTTTCTTCATTTCCTCTCCCATTGATTTCATCTTCTGGGAACATGACCAAGGAATCAGGAGGGCTTTAGATTAGACAGATATAAGGCTGCCCCTGAAATGTCCCTGAATTGCTCCATTTTGGACCCCACCACCCTCAGAACACTGTGGGGAGTGGTGGTCAGCAATGACAGTGGAGCTTTCCATGTCTGCGATGACCTCTATCCATTGATCATCTTCCTTTTCTACTATTGAAAGAGATCAAGATCTAGAACAGCTACCTTCCAAGGGATTTCTCTCTTATGAATGGATTAATTAAAATGCTCATATTTCACCATTTGGTTAAAAAAAGAAAGAAACCCACAAGGAAACAAATTTCATCATAATCATCATGTTGAATACAGTGGATGCTCGGGTTGCAAACGGGATCTGCCTTTCAGAATTTGCCCTCTGTGGTGAATTTAACCACTACAAAACAACACCCAATAATTTCAAGGTGGTCTAGATTCTAGAAGGTAGCCCTGGTCGACAGCTCAGGACAGAATCAGGTCATCTACCAGAACAGCTAAAGCATTTTCCATCCCCAAACCAGATATGAAGCGAGACGGAAAACTCTCTAAATAATTATAATCCAAGAACTCCTTTGTTTGTGACACCGTGAACCACTCCAACAACTTACCTAAATCAGAAAGAGTGGAAACTGGTCTGAATTTCTTTCAAGGCAATGGATCCAAGGACAACTTTCTCTGGGAACATACAAGTATGATTCTGCAAATCCTTATTCTGTTGTACGTTTCATTGATGTTGAGCCACCAATATTATTTACAATAGTTACAATCTAAAATACGGAAGCCATTTTTATTCTTATTTGTTTATTCTTATTCTTATTAAGTTGTTGTTGTTAAAAATAAAAATAAGTCAAACCATCGCAAGAGGTGTTGAAATTTTGGAAGTTAGTTACAATGGAATGGTCTCAGTGGTGGGGTGCACATTTTTATTTTTATTTGTTTATTATTATAATTTTTTCAAAAAAAAATGGAAGTGCCCCAAAATTACATGTAGCAGATAAAACTTATCAAGTTATGAAAGAAGCTTCAAAATTGGTATACATTAATTTTGAAATGATGCCACAGGCTAACAAATATAACATGAGAATGATTTTGGAATCCCTTTTCCCGTGTGTGTGTGTGTGTGTGTGTGTGTGCGTGTGTGTGTTAAATTAAAGGCTCTCCCCCACAAGTCCAGAAAGAGGCATTTTGAAAGCGACCTTTTTTTTAAACAAACTTACCTTTACATTGCGGGTGATTTTAATCGATATGTGAAGGGCACATGCGGTGCCATATGCTCCTTGCCATCCATTAGTGAGTAGCAGGTCATTAAACTCCCACTAATGTTTCCTAACTATCATCATTGTGGTAGGTTGCCTGCCCCCCTCCCACTCCACCTGCTTTGTAGCATATGAGCGAAGAGGAGCACTGGTGGCAGATTGCCTTGAAGACAATATGAACTCTCATGCAGGGTGCTTGTTTGTTCAGGCGCAAACAATAGAGACGTTTTGTGGTTACCATTTGCCAGCTACCCAAGGGTTTTGCCAGCCCCCACCCCACCCCACCCCTTTCCTCCCTCCTCCTCCTCCTCCTTCTCTTTGGTGCAAAAAACCAATCTTTCTTTCCCAGTCCCCTTGAATTGACCTGTGATGTTGCAGTGTCATTTTGAGGAGAAATTATTGGAGTGAGAGTGGATCATAACAATAGGGGCCTTGTGCCAGACACATGACAGAACAGGGAGGGCTGTTGGTGGCTCTTACTGAGGAACAGGACGGCGCTCTGGCAGGTGCTCCCATTGTTAAAATCCGCCCCCGCTCATAGACGGTGGTCACAGATGAGTTGATGTCATTTCATTCAGATTCTTTCTGCATGGAAGTTCTGTGATGTGACACTGGTCAAGTGTCCAGCCTAGCCTTTCTGATATCTGCAGCATAGCCTCTTCTGTAACATAACCCCCCCTGCCTCTATTACTAAGATATGTCAATGTTCTGCTAAGCCATATGGCTCCAAGCTAAAGTAACTTTTATACTTTCTGAAGGGAACATAATAACTTAATGTTTACTCTGCTAATATGGGCTTGACAGCCGCCAGTGATCCCGACATTACGCCTTTAAAATGCCATTCAAAAACCTACTTGAGTTCATTGATATAATGCTTATTAATTAATTGCACTAACATTTTTTTTAAAAAAACCAACAACACTAGGGATTACTGTTTTTGAGCAGAGAGCTCTTTCTGAGTGCAGCAACTCCAACAAGTTTTGCTACAGCGCTTTATTGTAAAAAATAAAAATAAAAATCAGTACTGTCAAAATAACATGAAAGATTTTGTTTGAAAAAACAATTCAAGCCCAGTGAACACTATTTGTTAATGTACTGGCTGCTGCTTCTGTTATGGGAGCGAATAAGGTCATGCCATAATACATCTGCTTCTGTTTTACTCATTGTTTTGTTCCACTTTTCATTCTGTAGACACTTGCCTTCCTCTGAACAAAACCAAGAATCCTCTTTGGTAAACAATCATTTTGTTTTGTGCAGTCAATACACCATGAGGAATTTAAACTGCGCTTTCATATGGACACTGGCCATTTTCAGCACGAAAGGGAATGTAATCCAATGAAAATGAAAATCATTGAAAGATGATTACTATTTAAACTGTACAGTGGTACCTCGGGTTAAGAACTTAATTCGTTCTGGAGGTCCATTCTTAACCTGAAACTGTTCTTAACTTGAGGTACCACTTTAGCTAATGGGGCCTCCCGCTGCCGTCATGCTGCCAGTGTATGATTTCTGTTCTCATCCTGAGGTAAAGTTCTTAACCCGAGGTACTATTTCTGGGTTAGTGGAGTCTGTAACCTGAAGCATCTGTAACCTGAAGCGTATGTAACCCAAGGTACCACCGTACTTCTTCAAGGAAAGTTGTGTCTTAGAACACATCTGTATTACTAGTTGGAAGCAGTGTATGTGTGTGTGTGTGTGTGCGTGCAAATCAGGGTTCCCTAGCCCCATCATAGTATTACAGTTTGTAGGATTCTTTGTTCAGGACCCATGACAATTTTAATCAAAGTAGGTTAAATTGGTAGTATAGAATCATAGAACTGTAGAGCTGGAAAAGACCTTAAGGGTCATCTGGTCTAACCCCCTGCAATGCAGGAATCCGGCCCACAGCCATTCCTTGGTCGGCATGAACCACCAACCTTCTTGTTAATAGCCAGACATACTCACCTGTTGCACCACAGGGACCAAATGCAGATCATTATCATGGCAGCAGCAATGTAATGATTATAATAGCTTAATGATAGGGACACAGCTCAAGCCATACTCCCATGCATACATCACAGTTCCTGCCAATGTAACCTTCCTGGCAGAAGTGGATAGGGAAACTGCTTGTGTGCCGGAGTCCCTGATCCATGCAGTGTGCTCAGAACTGCAGCCTTGTGGCCCAGTCTTTGGAGTCGTGGAAGCATTAAAGCCATGTGCTGGATCAGATGCATAGCTGTTTTCACTGATGCTTTCTGTAACTGGTCAACCACTGGAAGCCTGCAAGTGGGACTTGAACATAACAGCATTACCACCACTTGTGATTTCCAGCAATTGCTATTCAGAGACGTATATATCTGACAGAGGAGGAGGCAGAACATAGCGTTGTGGCTGATAGCTCTCTCCTCCGTGAATTTGCCTAATCCTCTTTCAAAGCCATCCAAGTCGCTGGCCATTGCTACATCTCGAAGCATCAACCATGTCTCTTTGTGCAGCATTCATAGAAGGACATGTCAGGCACAGCGAAGGCAGGTTAAACAGTTGTGATTTGGTGCCCAGCTTTTCCGATAGAATGTTTTGGAGGTTGTGTGTATTTGCATTGGCAGGAGGTTCAGTCAGTTGGCTTTGTCTTGCTTGGCAGACATAAATTGCCACTGTAGCTGTGATAGCGCAAGCCAACTTTTCTGTTGCTGCAGCTATGGGGATCGAGGGAACTGGGCTTTAGAAAAGGGAGGAAAATCCCCAAATATCTGAAACATATAAGAAGATTAAAGAAGAGGAGAGACTGAAAACTGATTAAGGGGTATTATAGTTTAATGACTATTAAAGTCTTCCAAATGCAGCTGGATTTGACAAATGCAACCGAGGAGGTTTTTCTTCTTCTTCTTCTTCTTTTCCTCCAAAATTACAATAATTGCATAGGAGAATGCTCTTACATCAGTGCCGAAAAACGGTATCATCTGTAATTGGAGATACAGAAGTATTAGCCATAGCCAATGAACTGTAAAGAGAGTTTGGGTGGATTTTTTTAAAGTCCATGTTTCCAATGCATTTAATTATAATATATACTTGGGTAATTAGTACCTGTCACATCAAAAAATAGAGAGAAATTCAATGGCAATCACCCTCACCCAATAAGTGGACAATTAAGGTACATGGTTAAGGGTTGTTTTAATCCCATACACATGGAAATATGCTTGGATTGCTCAATTTGAGAAATAAGTCTATGAGCACATGGTAGGGCTCTGACCCATCTAGAGTGTCCAAAATGGACCACAAAGGCAAAGGCCATGGTGGTGCTTTGTGAGCTACAGGATCTGAACATCTGTGATTGTGGGCATCTGACCTTATCCAAAGAGCAGACTTTCAGCCATGACCTTCTATTTATAGATGGGAATGAAATGCTGCTAATCCGGTTGTTCCAGTTCTGAGCAGGTTAATGGGGTCCACTAGGAATCTGACATACTGGAGGAAAGGAAGGGAGGCAAGTTGTATTGATCCATTACCTACTATGCTGAAAGCCAGTGTGGTAGAACGTCAAGAGGTAAGAGGAACAGGGGGAATAAAGTTGGGATGGAAAGCTGAGGGACTGAAAGTTGAGGGTAACTGCTTTCTAGGAGTGCTGTGGCTAGATAGCCCATGCCAGTTCTTTCCTGGACATGTTCATCATGAGGACAGTTGACCAACCTGGACTCTATATATTAGCTTATTAGCAATACCACAACTGTATATGTCGGCTGTAAAGTCATTCTATACCTTTAGGCACCAGTCAAAACATTTATTTTCCGCCAGGCCATTGACTTTTAATTATCTGTGGGTGGGATGTTTTAATTTTGTCTCTAAAGACCAGTAAGTTTAAATGATAATGGTGATGTAGCTTTTATTCTGTACTATCATAGTTTTCATAGGAAGGAATATAGGTACAGCTGCGTTATACTGATCTAGACAATCAATTCATCTAGTTCAATACTGTCTACATCATGGGTAGGCAAACTAAGGCCCAGGGGCTGGATCCGGCCCAATTGCCTTCTAAATCCAGCCTGTGTACGGTCCGGGAATGAGCATGTTTTTACATGAGTAGAATGTGTCCTTTTATTTAAAATGTATCTCTGGGTTATTTGTGGGGCATAGGAATTCGTTCATTATAGTCTGCTCCCCAAGGTCTGAGGGACAGTGGACTGGCCCCCTGCTGAAAAAGTTTGCTGACCCCTGGTCTACACTGAATGGCAGTGACTCTTCAAGGTTTCAGAGAGTTCTTGCCTACCTAAAGCTAGGACTGGAGATCTTCTGCATGCAGTGCAAATGTTCTTCATCTGAAATACTGGGATTTCCCAAAGATATGCTAAATATCTAAATATCTTCTCGACATACTGTTATATTTCAGTAGGATCTCATCCTGAGAATTTCACTTTCTCCACTTTAGGATTATTCAAATGCTGGAAACTAGATGGTTCTTAGAAATCTGGAGAACGAAGAAGCCATCTTATTAATTTCTGTAAGTCCAGTCAATAACATTTTCAAATCCCCACTGCATCCATGGCTTCTAGTGCTGCTTAATAGCCACAAAACTGTTGAAATATCTGTTTGTGTACAATAAAAATCAACTATATATGTTGGAAAGTGGTTTGTTTGTCTCTTTTTGTCTTTCTGTTCTCCATAGGTTTAGCATCCTCTCAAGATATCATCACCAACCTTGGCATACGGTTTTCTGAGCTGGAGTCATTGCTGACGTTTGGACACTGGCCACCATGTTAATTCAATATGGCAGATCTAAATGGGACTTTGTCATGACTTCATCGATATTTTGGCATGGGCACCACTACCTCTCACAGGTTCCATCACTAGAAGTTTCCTGAGGTACAATTCTGAATCAAAATGCCAGACCAAAATGTGAAACAAACAAATCACACTGCCCATTTAAAAATCACATTATCCTTGGCTTTCTACAAATTCCCTCTGGGCAGAAATCAAGGGATGCATATGTGAACCCATGCCCAGTGCCCACCCATGTGGCTTGCAGCTGAATGCATGAAGTTGGCCTGGTAAGCCAATGACACTAAAATCTAGCTTGATAAGTGGTTTGGCTGGATTGATCATGCTGCCAACAGATGAAACGTACCAGTTCATTTCACCAGTAAAGTGAAATCTATGAATATTAAGTGTTGGCTAGTAAATATGGTACATAATCCTGGCAATGCTCAATATTTTAAATGCTCTGGTCTTGACACATTATCACATTGAGGATACACACACACACACACACACACACACACACACACACAGTGGTACCTCAGGTTACATACACTTCAGGTTACATACGCTTCAGGTTACAGACTCCTCTAACCCAGAAATAGTGCTTCAGGTTAAGAACTTTGTTTCAGGATGAGAACAGAAATCGGGCTCCGGCAGCACAGCAGCAGCAGGAGGCCCCATTAGCTAAAGTGGTGCTTCAGGTTAAGAACAGTTTCAGGTTAAGTATGGACCTCCAGAACGAATTAAGTACTTAACCTGAGGTACCACTGTATAGTATACTCTAGATAGTGCAAAGGCATGAAATGAAAACAGAGAAGAACATATGAAAAGGTTATCATCCTTTCAAAGCAAAATTTCAAAATGGTTTTAGAAACAATAGATGCTTGCTAATTTTGGGGATGGGAGAGGGATTTCATAAACGAGAAGAACCACAGACTGGACAGGGTGAAAAGGTTGCCCATAACTAGACTTTTTGTTCCTGAAACAACCGGGACCATTACTGAACAACAGACAAAAGTGAATAAATGGTGGGCATCGTTGCTTTGTTGCTGCTCCCCAGTTTAAGGATACTCTTGTCCTCCTTCTGCCCCATCTATATTTGACAAGTTTGCTTTCAGCAGATATGACAGGCACTGGTGGGGGTCACTGGCCCAGTTCCACATTTCCACACTTGGCTTGCTCCGAGTTCACTGGCCTGAACTAATATCTCCAAAGGAGGTCGTACTACTGAACATTATGAGTTTTTGCACATTAAACATGCATTGGTGGCTCCCCTCGGCTGATCTGACAGCTGTAGAAAAATAAAGAAAATTCAGTTTGAACTTTTTAAAAAAGCAGGGGCTTAATTTATGTCCAGTACTTTTGTCCCCCAGTTTCTTTTTCATGTGCCAATTGCAGAGCTCAGGGGAGATAATAACATGGAGGGGTTTCTGCTCTCAGCTTCCACGTGCCTTTCTGAGCTCGTGTCTCAGGGACCGAGCCAAATCTACAGCGAAGAGAAGAGTTTTCAGATGGAAATTGGATGAAACAATGCAATCATCTGTCTCACAATCTGTTTTTATATCTATCTATCTCTGTCTCTCTAAATATCTATGAAGAAAGTATTTTTTTTTCTCCCCCAAGGGAATTTTTTCTTTCAGAGGGTATTGTATAAAAAGGGAGGCTCATGAATGCTGATGGGAAGGGACGCAGTGGCTGGGAAACACAGGAAGAGAAAGTTCTGTTGTGCTCATATTCTTTTTGTGAATTTCCCATGGGTCTCTGGTTGGCCAGCATGAGAACAGAGTGCTGGGCTGCATGGACCTTATGTTCTTAAGGGCTCTCCCAAACCTGGAGCTGGCATTGTAAAGGTAAAGGGGCCCCTGACCATTAGGTCCAGTCGTGGCCGACTCTGGGGTTATGGTGCTAATCTTGCTTTATTGGCTGAGGGAGCCGGAGTACAGCTTCCGGGTCATGTGGCCAGCATGACTAAGCCGCTTCTGGCGAACCAGAGCAGTGCACGGAAATGCCGTTTACCTTCCCGCCGGAGTGGTACCTATTCATCTACTTGCACTTTGACATGCTTTCGAACTGCTAGGTTGGCAGGAGCAGGGACCGAGCAACGGGAGCTCAACCTGTCGCGGGGATTTGAACCGCCGACCTTTTGATCGGCAAGTCCTAGGCTCTGTGGTTTAACAAATCCTCTTAGAACTGCATACAATTTTTCCTCTCATCCTTCCTTCCAGTAAAACAAGAGGTTGGGAACCTCAGTCCAGGGGCCAAATGTTGCCCTGTACACCTTTCTGCCTGATGCCTGGGGCTCTCCCTAAGCCACACCCCATCTCCAGTCAGATGCTCTTTGCCTGGGCTATATCTCTTGTTGCCTTGTTTCACATCCTCCTTGAGTGTCCTTGCCTGGCTGGAATGGGCCCTTGAACTCTGATAATGACTCTTGCTTGCCTGGATGAAGGGCAGAGAGGGGTGTGTGTTGAAAACTAACCAAATGAACAAAGGCAACATTTATATTCATTGCTTAGCTTCCACACTTGGTAGCTAAGAACTATTCCCTGTGTTGGTCTTTTCCTCCTCCCTCCCAACCCCTTTACCTTTTGTGTTGTGTCTTTCAGAGCCTGAGGGCAGGGAATGTCTTCTTAGTATTCATCTTTGTAAGCTGATATGGTGGCTTTCATTTCCTCCCCTCTTCCATAGCGCCTTGAATATTGCATTGTTTGGGGGCATTCCAAGGGGAGGAAAAGCCATTAATCCCCCCCCCCACTTTTCTTTTCCCTATTCCCCCATTACAAAAGAAAGAAGAAGAAAAAAGGAACATGAGGAATTAAACAGATGGCAATTGAAGAAAGAGCGATGAAATGAACAAGTCTTTAAAAATAATGAAATGATTAACGGAGTAACAAAACGAACATAGAGAGAGAGAGAATGAGAGAGAATGCTCATATAGTGACAAACTTCGTCACCTTTCATAGTGCATCACATTCTCATGAACGTTGCCTTTGTTTGTATTTAATTTATTTCTTTGAAAGCTAATCCCTTTCCCTCAGTAGTGCTGGAGAGCCCATCTACACCGGCTCCCTCCCTGCAAATGAGACAAAAACCTGTATAGCTGACACACCTCTAAGAAACCCATCTCCTCATCCATTGCATGTGAACTGTATCTATGATGCTATTTGGGGGCTGTGGAGCTATGACATGTGGATCCTCACTTTCTCCTTCCCTGTAACAATCACACCTGGTGCAAAACCAAACACTCAGCTAAACACAGAGCAGCTTTTTGCCAGCTTTTTTTTTGTCCTTGTGCCTTTTCTCTAGTCCAAGACTACTCCTCTGCGGCCACCTGTTCACCCCTGTCCTTTGGTCCTCCTCCATCTTTGCAACACAAAAGCGTTTCAGAGCTATAAGTGAATAACAAAAGGTCATCAATCCACTCAACTGCCTTAACGACTCTCTGGGTGCCACTAATGTGAAGCGTCTTAACTTCCCTGTGGGGTGGTTCACCCTGGGTGATTGCGTCAGTGACCTCATTATATTCATGGCAGCCCATTATTTTATTATCATTTATTCATTAGGCTGGCACAACCTAATCCTTAACTTCTAGAACAGGTTATAAACAGTCTCGGGATGTTATCGTCCAGTGGTAGGAGAAGGGCTTGTAACTGTCCAGCATATTTAATGTTAATATACTGAAAACAGTGTTGCTACTTTTACAAGGGCAAATGATATAGCCGATCATTGTTTAACACATGAGATCTGCAACAAAATGTTGCAGCATGGAGTGCTCTCATTCAGGTTTCCAGTTGCAACATTCTATTGTCCACCCCATCTTTTCTTGCCTGGCCCTCAGTCTATCAGCATTCTGTGACCAGTGAGTATTCTCAGTCCTCCTTGAGCTGTTCTGGTTTTCTTTCTCCTTTGGATTCCCACCCCCTAAAGTTTTATTTCGTACTTCTGAGAATCCTTGGTGTTACCTCAAGCCTGCAGACACATGTGTGTGTGTGGTGCTGTTTTGTCTACCTAAGCGCATAGATAGCATGACAGGGCGGCAGCGACACTCACTTGACCTTTGTTTGGTTATGCTGCTGCTTTATGGGAGGTAAGGAAGCAGGTGGTGCTGTGGTCTAAACCACTGAGCCTCTTGGGTTTGCCGATCGGAAGGTTGGCAGTTCGAATCCATGCAACAAGATGAGCTCCCATTGCTCTGTCCCAGCTTCTGACAACTTAGCAATTTGAAAGCACACCAGTGCAAGTAGATAAATAGGTACCGCTGTGTCGGGAAGGCAAATGGTATTTCCATGCACTCTGGCTTTCGTCATGGTGTTCCATTGTGCAAGAAGCGGTGTAGTCATGCTGGCCACATGACCCAGAAAGCTGTCTGTGGACAAATGCAGGCTCCCTCAGCCTGAAGCAAGATGAGCACCACACCTTTGACTGGACTTAATCTGCCCAGGGGTCATTTACCTTTACCTTACCTTCATGGGAGATAGAATGGATGGGGCAAGGAGGTGTCTAGGTCAGCGTGGTGCAAACACATCACTGGGAGCACTGGATTGGTTCTGCTCATGTTTGCACCATGCCTCATTCCCCACCTCCTGGTAAGCTGCAGCAGTGCAATTGACTGACTTGAGGTCAGGCGAGCACCGCTGCCCCGCCATGCTGGCTGCTACTGCCCACTTATATTTATTGTTACTAGACATGAAGGGTGTGTGGGCAGGGCCAAATGCAGGAGGGGGAGGAGGAGGCAGATGTCATTGTAATTGCCCAAGTGGTCTTGATCAATGTAGCATCACTATAGGGCATTGTGGGAATTGCAACAGTGGTTGCAGTACACTCATTGGAGTCCTGGTAAATGCGTCTCAGCACAGCTAGCCATGGGGTCTTGTGTCTTCCTTTGAGATGAGAAGGAAAACGTTACGCTATCATATAGTTAATAGGATGGTGTTTTGCAAAAGGTATCTGGACTTCTAGTGTCTTTCTGGCTTTTCACGTATCATTTATTTGTGAATTGCATTTATATTCCACCTTCTTCTCCAAGGAGCTGCAGGTGGTGTAAATGGTTCTCCCCCTCCTCATTTAATCCCCACATTAACCTTGTGAGATAGGTTAGGCTGTGAGATAGTGACTGGCAGTGAGCTTTAGGGCTGAGTGGGGGTTTGAACCTTGCTCTCCCATGTCCTAGCCCAACACTTTAACCACTACACCACACTGGCTTTCAACAAACTTCTTACATAAAGCCCATTCATTGTTTCCACACAAAATTTGCTACTCTGCAGTGTCTTTTTCTTCTTCTGTGGCGATCACTTGTAGCCGAGTAAGATTGTCTTCCATAAACTGGTTTTAACAGTGAGTCCATTAGTGACTGTGGAGGCCAATTCTGGATCTACACGTCCTTCCACAGTGGGGACACACCATATTTTTCGCTCTATAAGACGCACCCGACCATAAGACGCACCTAGTTTTAGAGAAGGAGAACAAGAAAAAAAAAATCTCTCCCTCTCTGCACAGCGCCCCTTCAGCGAAGCGGCAGGAGAAACGGAGCCCCTTCCATTTCTCCTCCCGCTTCGCTTAAGGGGAGCTGCGCAGAGAGGGAAAGCTGCACAGCACCTCTCCAGTGAAGCGAAGCCAGGAGAGCAAGAGGGATTGGTGCACACCGATCCCTCTTGCTCTCCTGACTTCAGCGAAAGCAATGTGAAGCCATGGAGCCTGCATTCGCTCTATAACACACACACACATTTACCCTAACTTTTTAGGAGGAGAAAAGTGTGTCTTATAGAGTGAAAAATACTGTAGGTTTCCAGGCAGTAGTTGATCATGGTGATGGTTTGCAAAGCATGCTTTTCTCTTAGCACATTTCTCCCTTTCATCCTGAGTTTGAGCATTTTCAAAACCCACGACACCTTTGGTGAAGACTGTTCTCCAACTGGAGCGCTTGCAGGCCAGTGTTTCCCAGTTGTCAGTGTTTATACTACATTTTTTTAGATTTGCCTTGAGAGAGTCTATAAGCCTCTTTTGTTGATCACCAGCATTGCGTTTTCCATTTTTAAGTTCGGAATAGAGTAGTTGCTTTAAAGTCTATATAGATGAACAAATGGAACAGAAGCACCTTTTGAATTACAAGAGAACTTTGTAAGTCACAGACGAATTGGAGCAGACCCCCCTAGCTGTATACATTTATTTATTTTTGGCAAAGTAAATGGAGAATCAGGTGATAAAGCGAAATCAACAGATGGGGAAATTGGGGAACAGCTAAAGGACAAACAAACAAAACAGCAAACAAATGGCAGTGGCAAACAAACTTTTGGAAGAAACAGATTTTAAAAGGCGTTTGCCAAATGAGCAAACTTTTCTTTCTCTTGCTGGGACATATGTAACCTGTTTTTCTGTCTGTTTTTGGATGCGAAGAAGTGAACACATGCTGGGCTTTAATAAATCTTGTTGCAGCCACAATAGGCAAGGACCAAACTTCATGCACGTTTGCTTAACTGACCAATAGCCTTCATTTCAACCTTGTTATCCTTAAGCTTTAAAATAAATGTTCGACTGGGCTGCTGGTGGAGGGCAACTAGGGAAATGTGCAGAGGAACAGAAAAATGGACTTTGCATTTCTGGACATCTTTCCTGCCTCATTTCCTCTGCAACGCCTTGCACCCACCAAATGTGCTGCTCCTGGGGGCTGGGGGATCTTTGTGAGTATTGTGGGATATAATGTGTTTGGGAGGCCACAGATGGAAGGAAATTGTTCCCTCCTTATTTGAATGGAGGAGCAACTTAAGGTCCAGTCCAGAAGGATTGTCTTGTGCAACCAGGCCAAAGTTCGTCCAATCCAGAGTTTTGTTCCCCATCACAGCTCACCAGATGTTTCAGCAGTGGCACAAATTGCTTCTAGGTGATATAGGAATGCCCTATAGGCTTTACCATAGGCTATGTATGTTTGGATAGAAGCATATATTAAGGGTGTCCTGTGGCTTGGTGTGTACCCCATCTAACAAGACAAATAGCTGTGATTCCTGCATTGCACAGGGTTGGGCCCTTTCAACTCTAAAATGCAATGATTCTATGAAATAGGGGGGATTTGGGTCATTATCTTACATTACCAAATTCAATCACACCATGAATGAAGACAGTAATGTCTGCCCTTGTGGGAGAACTGCTGCATCTGTATTTCTGAATTTTGGCTATATCCTGGCCTTTTTTCAGCAGGAACTCACTGGAACTCAGTTCCAGCACCTCTCAGCTGGGTGCCAATGCCGTTCTAAGAAAATGAGGGAGGTCTTCATGGTGAGTTCTGACATCTCTTTTTCTAGAAAAATAGCACAGGCCATTTACCGTATTTTTTGCTCTATAAGACTCACTTTTTCCCTCCTAAAAAGTAAGGGGAAATGTGTGTGCATCTTATGGAGTGAATGCAGGCTGTGCAGCTATCCCAGAAGCCAGAACAGCAAAAGGGATTGCTGCTTTCACTGCATAGCGATCCCTCTTGCTGTTCTGGCTTCTGAGATTCAGAATATTTTTTCCCTTGTTTTCCTCCTCCCAAAACTAGGTGCGTCTTGTGGTCTGGTGCGTCTTATATAGCAAAAAATACGATACTTTCTGAAAGGGTCAACCATGCCCACAATTTACACCCAGTTCTGGCAGAAAACAAAGATGTTAGAGACATTTTCTTAAAAAACAACAACAATCAAATAAATGTACTTTGAACCATTACTTGAATCTGCCTGACATTTATTTATTTGTTTATTTGTTTAATTAATTTATATACCACCCTTCATCAAAAGATCTCAGGGTGGTTCATGGAATGAAATGCATGATAAAACACAAGTAAATAATTAAGCCAAGACAACGAAACAATACCCCCCCCTTTGGGAGTTTTAGTTCGCTCTGGAGGGGGCACCTCACATCCACTTATGTGAAAAGAGGGGCAAATATGATAGCAGTGTTTAAACTCGCCATTACAAACAACAGGAACAAAACAGAGCTTCAGATTTAACAGAAAAGATTTGGACCTGAATAACAAATCAAATCAGAATTATGCAGAACAGAATGTCACAGATGGGGTGCTTTTAAACACCACAGATACGAGAGGAAGCTTGTTGCTTCACACCAAACATCTCAAAGGCTTTCTCATCTAAAACCTGAAACATTGCCTGTGGAACATCTCACTGATCACAGAATTAAAGGTAAAGGTAAAGGGACCCCTGACCACTAGGTCCAGTCGTGGCCGACTGTGGGGTTACTGCGCTCATCTCGCTTTATTGGCCGAGGGAGCCAGCGTACAGCTTCTGGGTCATGTGGCCAGCATGACTAAGCTGCTTCTGGCGAACCAGAGCAGTGCACGGAAACGCTGTTTACCTTCCTGTTGGAGTGGTACGTATTTATCTACTTGCACTTCGATGTGTTTTCGAACTGCTAGGTTGGCAGGAGCTGGAACTGAACAACAGGAGCTCACCCCGTTGTGGGGATTCAAACCACCAACCTTCTGATTGGCAAGCCCTAGGCTCTGTTGTTTAATCCACAGCGCCACCCACGTCCCTGATCACAGAATTGGGTTGCATCAAATGATGGGTTGGGCCCAGACTAGGAGTGGACCCACAGTTAGTCATGCTTAGAGTAGACCTACAGAAAAGCATGACTGTCTTAAGGCTCAGTGATTTAAGTGGTTCTGCTCTAGCCCATTATGTACAGAGTCATCTTAGCTTCACAATGGTGGGTTAGAGTAAGTGCTCTGTTATCTTCTGGCAACACTTAGGGTGCACTTAGACATGAGGATTATTGCATTATTTTCCTGTAATAATTTCCTATAATGACGCTAATACTTTTGTCCTACTTTCTAACATTCTTTTATACAGTGGTACCTCGGGTTACATACGCTTCAGGTTACAGACGCTTCAGGTTACAGACTCCGCTAAACCGGAAATAGTATCTTGGGTTAAGAATTTTGCTTCAGGATGAGAACAGAAATCGTGTTACGGGGGTGCGGCGGCAGCAGGAGGCCCCATTAGCTAAAGTGGTGCTTCAGGTTAAGAACAGTTTCAGGTTAAGAACGGACCTCCAAAACTAATTAAGTACTTAACCCGAGGTACCACTGTACTGCATTACCAGTTGCACTGTGGAATTGTGGCTTTTTGACCAATATACTGCCATGTCGCACTAAATTTCATTCACATCAGTGGGGATGATGTGACACACCAGCAGATGTCATCGGACATCTCTCTGCTCCTCATGTGCATGTGTGCTTCTCTTCTCCCATTATTTCCCCCTGAAAACATTGGGAAAGAATAGTATGCTGCCACATCACCCAAACTTTCATCCCATAATTTTACGGGTTAAAGGGGTTGCAAATGGATTTTTTTCCCTGGAAGCAATTAGCATGGAAATAAGCACCAAACGTCCACTAGATCCTGCTAGATTTACAAAAGCGGCTTTTATGTTGTGTAAAAGATCACATAAAACATGACAATTATCAGGAAAGGAAACAGAAAAATGCAGTCTTAGAGATGATCTTTCTGATCCCAGCTGGATGGAAAATGCATTGGCCCTGTCCCTGGTCAAAAACGCATTGATCACCAGTTACTCTACTTTTGTCATATTCTGCTGTTGGCTCTATGCTTCTACAGACATACCTCAGAAGTTGAATGGAATCTGATCTGGAAGTTCGTTCGACTTCCAAAACATTTGGAAACCAAGGCGTGGCTTCTGAATGGCTGCAGGAAGCTCCTGCAGCCAATTGGAATCCGTGGAACCCGCGTCGGATGTTCAGGTTCCAAAGAACTTTCGCAAACTGGGACACTCACTTCCACGTTTGTGGCATTTGGGAGCCAAAATGTTTGACTTACAAGGTGTTCAACTTCCAAGGTATGACTGTACTATGTTGTATACTACTCTGAGTGCTGCCTGTGCACACATCAGAGAATGCAGCATAAAAATTATATGAAAAAATAATTGAACAAATAAATTTCCAAAACAGAAAGGTCGCATGTGGTAGAATCCAGCTCAGAAATCCAAACTAACAGTAAACAGCTTGGAGAGGTCCACATGGCTGCCCTTGGGTCTGGTTCAGAAGCTCCAGCAAGTGCTAGATGCAGTGTCCAGATTGCTGATGGGGGAATCTGGCTCACGCATGTGACACCATTGTTAAAGCAGCTGCACTGGCTGCCCATCTACTACTGAGCCAGGTTCAAAGTCCTTGGTACTGTCGGAACCCATATATTACAACTCGATCACTGAGATCACCTACAGGAGCGTCGTTGGTCATTCCCCGAGTTGGCAGGGCTCAACAACAAAAAACCAAGGCTGGCTCTAGAAACATCAAAAAAGTGTTTCAGGAAAACACACTGTAAACTTCATAAAGGGAAATCATGTTGGCAAAAGATGGGACTCCACAGCACCATCTGGTGTCACAGTGGACCCTCCGGATATGAACTTAATTCGTTCCGGGGGTCCATATGTACCCCAAAAAGTCCGCAACATGAGGCGCAGCTTCTGCGCACGTGTGCAGCGTGATAGAGCGCTTCTGCGCATGCGTGCGGTGCACAGAGCGCTTCTGTGCATATGCGCAGTGAAACCCGGAAGTATACACTTCCAGGTTTGCCGCATTCGCAACCCAAAAGTTATGTTACCCAAAGGTAATGTAACCTGAGGGTCCACTGCAAAGCACTTTTTCTTTACTAATGTAGTTGAGTCCAGAGTATTTCATTTCATTGGCCTCATCCTGTGGAATACTCTACCAATAGAGATCTAGTAGGCTCCTTCTGTTTCAACTTTCAAACGCTGACTTAAAACTTTTCTATTTCACCAGGCCCATGCAGGCAATTAAGAACCTATGTCTTCATAATAGTTATCAAATTTTAATTGTATGATTTTATGTATGGTTGTTTTGAACTGCATTGATATTTTCTTTATGAATTAGTGGTATAGAAATAGTTTTAATAAAGAAAGACAGTCATGAATAGCAGTGAAAATCATAGCAAAAAACAGAAGCATTTGGATATCAGCTTTTGATATTCCCTTCTAGCTTTCAGATTCTGCAAAGCTCTACACACACACCTATACATAGACCGAAAACATTATTTCAGATATAAACAATTTGGCAAGAGCAGTGGAGCCCTCTCATTGTATAGTCACATTAACACCCCCCCCCCGCCGCCCCGGTCAGCATGATAAATTGCTAATTTTGGGCCATGCATTTAACAGAGCAGAACAAAACAATGACACCATGGAAAATCCGAAAGGTATCTGGGGGACTGAGTTTATATTTACATTTGGCACTCTCAGGAAGCAGTCACTAGGGTGGAAACACCACTGAAGAATATTAGGCTATAAGTGCAGTACTCGGCTGTGTCTCAAATCCATAGATGCACTGTGGATTAAAAACAAGAATAAGCGTGTTGGGGAAAAACACTCCTTAGTTTTTAGATTTCCACAATTCTTCTTCATCTGCCTAGTTATTTCCTGCCGTTTTAGAGTTCTTACGTATTTGGAAATTTGGAAAGGCTGTTTGTTGCTTGGAAGCAACTCCTAAATTTACAGAAATAGAAAATCTTGCCGCTGCAGTTGTCATAGCCTAGAGTAAAAGTACTTGTACACCTCATCAAATCCCTTTTTGTATGTTACTGATCTGCAGAGGCAAATCAAGTTAGCCCTATCCCAACAGTCGTGCTGGTCCTCTTGACCCCACTGTGGTTGTTGGGCTGAGAATAACACATTCAGTGGGGAGCCTTTTTATGCAGGGAGGTGCAAAATGAGCCATTTAGAATCCTGGGCAACCTGTGCTTTAATCATAGAGAGAGCCTTCATGTATAAAGAAGGTTCCCCACTGCAGAAATTATTCCACAGTAGTAGAGTTAGGAGGACGAAATGTAACTTTGCAGGTGGGACTAAATCCCAGAGCCAAAGCCCCCTTCAACACACTTCCCCTTCACGCTTGAGCAATGCATGAGGAGGGCTTAAACCATCTAAAATGATTTCATAGCTAAAAGGAAAGGCCCATTCGTTCAGCTAGGGGATGATCTATCTGAGACCTGGTCCTCACCAAGAGAGTAGAACCGATTGATGAACAGGAAGTACTGGGGACCTTGGGAGGAAGTGATCATGTCCTCTTGGGTTTCATCATACAGAAGCAAGGGAAAGCTGAGTGTAGTTGGACATGCACTCTTGACTTAAAGAAGGCCGATTTCAAAAAGCTTAAGGAGCTAGTGGGTGAGAACCCATGGTCAGAAATACAGTGGTATCTCAGATTACAGATGCTTCAGGTTACAGACTCTGCTAACCCAGAAATAGTACCTCGGGTTAAGAACTTTGCTTCAGGATGAGAACAGAAATTGCGTGGCAGCAGCAACAGCAGCAGGAGGAGGCCCCATTAGCTAAAATGGTACGTCAGGTTAAGAACAGACCTCCAGAATGAATTAAGTTTTTAAAGCCAAGGTACCACTGTACTTAAAAAGAAGAGAGTCCAAGATGGAAGGGAGATTCTTCAAGGTGATAAATGCAGACAATTCCAACAGGAAGAAAACGTCGGAGACATATAAAGAAACCAGTGTGACTGCGTAAGCAGCTTACAAGGGAAGTGATAGTACTTCTCTGTTCTGCCTTGGTCAGACAATGCTTGGAGTACTGTATCCAGTTCTGGGTGCCACAGTTTAAGAGGGATATTGACAAGCTGGAATGTGTGTACCTTTCATAGTACTATGGAAGGTACTATTCTTTTTCTTTGTATTTTGAGATACAAGCACCCCTCTTCAACACTACTCTTAGGTCTAGTTGAAGTGTCAATGAATCTATTAGTAACCTCAGATTTGATTTGATTTTTGGAAAAAGCATGCGAACCATTGCAGTGCACTCTGCACTGCTTCAATCCCATTAACACTTACTTAGGAGTAAGCCCCATTGAACTTAATAGAACTTACTTCTGAGATGACATGCTCCCTTGGTTAGGTTTTTTAAAGTATGTTTTGCTGTTAAAATACCATGTATATATAGTTTTCTATCCTGAGTGATCTAGGATCTGTAGGTATGGGATATAAATTCAGCAGTTAAACAAAGAAGCAAACATAAAATTTTAAAAATCTCAAGGTGGAAAAATTGCAGATTAGGAAATGCTGACCTACACCCAACTTGCAATCAGTGCCAGTCAAAGCATATGCAAATCCTTGTGGATAGTCTAGTGAACGGAATTAAATTCCTCTGCCCTTTGATTGTGATTAACATAGGCTCCCTTATCATTGAGTCCTTTATGGAATTAGAAGCACAGTGCTTCTTCTATAGACCTACACCAGCTCTCCTATGCTAGATTTTTGTTTTGTTTCACAATGGGTGAGATGCATTTAATTTATTGTAGGAAACTCTTAAAGATGCAGGATCTTTTAAGAGCCTTTTACAATAGACGTGAAGCACTTATTTAATCCCATTGAATGGGGACTAGATTTACTAGCTGAGCCAGACATGATTTTTGTTCGGGAGTCATCCTGGAGTACATCGAAGTTTAAAGAGCTTTTTAGAGAAACCGAGGCGAAACAAAAGAAGTAAATTTTGAGAAAGGACTTTGTCAAGAAGGTTTAGATGTTAAACACAGAGAGAAAAGCACGGTGGCTTGACTAAAATGAATGTCGGGGTTTGCCGAATCGCTGCTGATACTGCAAGAGATGCTAATGAAGCACTTTAAATGCAGGCCCGGTGTACGGAAAAGGGGCAATTTCATATGAAAGTGCAGCAAGGTTAGGGAATCAAAGAAGGTGCACTTCAGAGCTGCAAAAAACGACAACGCTCCATTGTAAGGCCTTTTTTTCTTCTGGCTTCAAACATGTTTTAAGTACACCATTTACTAACTTGTACAACCTAGATTGCTCACTGATTAAGAATTTATGACCAGAAACAAACCTGTTGGGGAGGATGGGGGCAGGGGGAGCAAAGTTTTGATCCTTACAGTCGCAACATAGCACAGTTTGAATGAACTTAACCTGGGCACTGTGGGGGGCGCACAATATGTTTTTTAAGCTCAGGGGCCTAGCGCTGGAGCTCAAATGGAATCTCGTCTTTCAGTAACAATTAAAACAAAAGCAAGGGGGAAGCGGTGGCTGGGGGGGTGGAGAGGAGAAATGTTGCAGACCATCTGTGACCCATCAACCTGCCACAATGCGGGCTGTTTCATTTTGGGTTTAATTTATCCACTTATTTCTGGATTGTGCCCCAATTGACCTTTTTAGCTCATGAGCTTCCCCCGCTCCCTCCCCATTTTTTCCAAAAGCTCACTAATATATATTATATAAACTGCAGGGATGGTTACGGCAATCCTACTCAGTAGACTGACTGCTGGTGAAGATGTCAATGGCGGTTGAAGCCCATCAGCCCCAGTTGCCTTCGTGCTGTACTGTCCCCAATTCCCCAACAGTGCGGTCGGCTCTCACTTTTTGCATGAAGCACCTGAGCAGCTCAGAACAGGGATGGGCAATTCCACTGATTTCCATTTCTCATGTTTCTAGTCATAAGACCAGCTCACATCATCATTTTGCTTTTTTATTTTTTTAAAAAAACAGTCATTATAACTGGTCAGCATTTTGATGTTTGTTACTAAAGGTGTAGTCTCTCCACCAATTCATTTTGGCAGGCAGAACACTTGTCTCCCATCCTTCCTTTGAGGAACTCTGAACTTTGCACACATAGCTTGCCATGGCAGAAAAGTTATCCTATATGTGTGTTAAACATTCTACTCAGTATACCTGAAGGAGCGTCTTCACCCCCATAATTCAGCCCGGACACTGAGGTCCAGCGCTTCTGAGGTCCTTCTGGCGGTTCCCTCATTGTGAGAAGTGAGGTTACAGGGAACCAGGCAAAGGACTTTCTTGGTAGTGGCACCCACCCTGTGGAACGCCTTCCCATCAGATGTCAAAGAAATAAACAACTTTCTGACATTTAGAAGACATCTGAAGGAAGCCCTGTTTAGGGAAGTTACATCCCCCACAAACACACCCACCCACCCACACCCACCCACACAGTGTGTGTGTGTGTGTGTGTGTGTGTATGCTTTTTTATTCTGTTGGGAGCAGCCCAGAGTTTCTGGGGAAACCCAGCCAGATGGGCAGGGTATAAATAATAAATTTATTATTATTATTATTATTATTATTATTATTATTATTATTATTCTACATCAATAGATGAGAAAAGAAATTGCATCTGAAAATGATCAAAGCAGAGAGAAAATTTCACTGAAATTACACTGGGGTGCAATTCCTTTGTTGCTTTGACCTTGCTTTTGAAATGAATGAGGAATGTTTGCAAAAGCATGCGCAAGGAAGTCGATAGATGCAGTAATGGAAGCCGGTTTGGATGAAGACCAAGCCACTGTAGGGCTCACCAGAGGAAGGACCTGCTGACATGTTATCAGTTTAAATACCACCACTGGGGCCCAGCAGAGGATGGTATTGCCACTTTTTTTTCAGGGGTCCAGCCATAGGATAGGCCAATGATATTCCACTTGGTCCTCCATGGCTCTTGACTCTGAGCAGCTCCTTGACCTGAGATGCTCACACCCTTCCTGCTGATCAGCTTAAAGCTATGCAGTTTCCTAACATTGCTACCTACTGCCTCTCAGACCACCAGCCATGCCTGTGGAAACAAAACATGAGAATGCAAAGGTCCTGAAGATCTGCCAGTTTACAAGCTGGATCTGGATTGTCCCAAATAGTTAGAATTTCCAGATCTCTGATGTTCATTTTGCCTCCCTTTTGTGTAAAAGCTGCACTCAGTTGTGCTTCCCCCAGTTGGCTCCCAAATTAGCTATGTCCTATAGCTACTTTATTATGTCAGGCATTATCCTTTAAAAGGGCTTATGATGGCACATGCTTGTTCTGTTTATACATGTTACAGAATGTATATGGTATGTGGCTAAAATTAGCTTCTCCTAGCTATAGCAATATATCTTCCTGGAGTTGGGGAAACGGCACCGTCTAGGTGGTTAGAAACAAAGAAGTGGAAACTAGATGGCGGTATGAACTAGTCCTTAAAGGCTCTCTGCAATCAACCTTGTGATGACTCATGCTCTACAGAGGAATTCGAAGGATATAGAACTTTGCATAAGCTTTGCATGCTGCACCCAGCCAGCCACCTCTCCCCTTTAAAAAGACAATTCAGAGGACTAAAAGTTCATGTAGATTTATTTACTTAGACAAAACATTACAATGTGTTCCCCTTCAACAAACAGCGGGGAGGAAGAGTGGGATCGGAAATGCAAATCCCAAGAGAAAAAACAAACATAACTGAACTAGTAAAAATCATGCATATTTATTTATTAATTTGTGTAGTTCCTAGAACACTCTTCCTTCAATAGGAGGTCTTTAGAATTCTCTCTCTGTGTGTGTGTGTATGAGAGAGAGAGGGGGGGGGGCGATGCTTTCAGCCAGTAACAACAAGAATAATTATTTTGGTTAAGTTACAGATAGGTAGCCGTGTTGGTCTGCCAAAGTCAAAACAAAAAAAATTCCTTCCAGTAGCACCTTAAAGACCAACTAAGTTAGTTCTTGGTATGAGCTTTCGTGTGCATGCACACTTCTTCAGATGTGTATCTGAAGAAGTGTGCATGCACACAAAAGCTCATACCAAGAACTAACTTAGTTGGTCTTTAAGGTGCTACTGGAAGGAATTTTTTTTTGTTTTTATTTTGGTTAACTTTGTATTAAAAAGGTAAAGGACCCCTGACAATTAAGCGAACGACTCTGGGGTTGCGGCACTCATCTCGCTTTACTGGCCGAGGGAGCCAATGTTTGTCCACAGTTTTTCTGGGTCACGTGGCTAGCATGACCAAGCTGCTTCTGGCGAAACCAGAGCAGCACACAGAAACACTGTTTACTTTCCTGCCTGAGCAGTACCTATTTATCTACTTGCACTTTGACGTGCTTTCAAACTGCTAGGTTGGCAGGAGCTGGGAGCTCATCTCGTTGTGGGGATTCAAACCACCGACCTTCCAATTGGCAAGCCCTAGGCTCAGTGGTTTAGACCACAGCACCACCTGTGTCCATAACTTTGTATTAGTGCTATACTAATGGCATGGGTGGCACTGTGGTCTAAACCACAGAGCCTAGGGCTTGCCGATCAGTCATGCTGGCCACATGCTGGCCCGGAAGCTGTCTGCAGACAAACACTGGCTCCCTTGGCCTATAGAGCGAGATGAGCGCGGCAACCCCAGAGTCATCTGCGACTGGACCTAACGGTCAGGTGTACCTTTAATGACAGTTCCTTCCTTCCTTCCTTCCTTCCTTCCTTCCTTCCTTCCTTCCTTCCTTCCTTCCTTCCTTCCTTGTCATTTGGTTATAGGTTCTGCAACACTTCATGGAAGGGCAGGAGAGAAGCCTTAAAAGCAGGTTCAAGGGAGACTTCTACCCTTCTAAGAAAAACCCCACGCCACCCTCCCACTATATATAAGGGTCGGGTGACTTCTGTTTCAGTGTATCTGAAGAAGTGTGCAGGCACACAAAAGCTTATACCAAGAACAAACTTAGTTGGTCTCTAAGGTGCTACAGGACTATTTTTTTATTTAGTATATATTTTGACTGCGTCAGACCAACAAGGCTACCTACCTGAATTCAGTCTTTTTCTCCACCATATATCAAAGAGTGAATGGTCATGCTCATGTGCTCTAACCATTCTTATAGCTTGCTTGACAAGTTACTTCTATGTTCTCCTTTGCTGAGTGGCATGGGGTAAGAGGTGGCAGCTGGGACAGTTGCTGCAGTGAATGAGTTTAGGGAAGGGTAGTGGTGGTGGTGGGGAGAGATATCTGGCAGGCAATCCTATCGATGACCCAGTTTGAAGAAAGGAAGGATTGGGTGGTCCACTTTTTGGGTGGTCCACCTTCCCCCTGCCCCGGCAGCTGTCTGTACCATTACCCTGCCCACCGTTGCTGCTGCTCCATGAGGTTCTTTTCTCTCTCGTGCACAAGAATATACATGCACATCAATGTTGGAGCACACAGTAATGATTAATTTTTTTTAAAAAAAGATGGTGAAATTGGCAATGCCCCCGCCATAGTCATCTTGTCAGTTTCACTAAAGGGGGAGCAGAGCCGTGAGGTGGTTCAGGTAATGGATCAGGCAGGTGCAGGCAATCTAAAAATACCAAATTATCCTATTAATCAAGATTCCTCATGGACGATTTCTGTGTATAGTGCATGAGAGGAATATTTTTGGCTGCCATTGAAATCAGCAGGCTTAAGATTGCTGGAATGTGTGTTGAATTGTGGCAGCCGAGTTTGGGAGCAAAATGAATCTGTAGTTAACAAGATTCAAAACATCCTGATTATTTCTACAAATTTCAGAATAAATCCTAACAGAAACATTTTGCTTCATTTCTATTTTTTTAATTTTTTTTTAATATGCCTGCATTTTAGCATTGACTTTTACTTTCATATCCATTCATTCATTATCACTTGGATAAAGCTTAGCTTGAAGGAATATATCGGCCAATAAGAAAGCTATCCCCAGACCCTCTGAGATATGCTGCCAGTGATCAATTTATAATGCTTAATTATAGCTGGAATTTCAAGGTGCTCTACTCACCACAATATGATCCTAATCTCCTTCATATCCTGTGATGCTGGTTTCACTTTTCTTTGAAACAATTGCAAGGTCACATTTAGTATCATGACAAACTTTAGGTAAAATTCTTCAATCTCGGGAGTAAAAGCTTACTTTAAAACCTGGGCAATTTTGGCCATAGTTTCACCTAAACTTTGGTAAAAATGTGTCAACTGATAAAAGAATTTTCAGCTGATTAAACGTTGCCTCTTAAAATCAATCAATTATTCTGTTAATATAGTTACCCTTTTGAGGTTTGCAAATTAATATAAACATTATTAACAAGTTATTATTAGAATAAAAGTAAATTTTATTATGTGCACTAATGATTAGAAGTTGCCTTAAATGACTGACTAATGGCCAAACCAGATGTGTGTGTTTGGTTATTTTACATCAGGTGTAGGAAACCTTTAGCTCTCCTGATGTTGCTGAACTACATCTCCCATCATCCTATGATTTCTTGTTTATAAGGTGAGGTGGAGGGTTTTGCTGTTACCACCAACTGGAGAACATGGTTGGTTATGAAGGCAAAACTGGTACTTCCCCTCTAGTCCAGTTCCAATCCCAGAAGTGAGGCAGCTGAGGGAAAATGCCTTCAAGCAGTGAAATGCAGAAAGGGAAGGTGGGTGCAAGTTTGCTCACCTCCTTTCTGAATTCCATTTAGTGATAATTATCAGATATTCTGATTTATCACCTCATATTGCAGTGCATTGGAAAGCCAAAGGAAGACACACACATATAAAGAGAAAGGTCTGTCAATGAATTGATTGGGTCAAATTGATTAATTAATTGAGCCAAGTTGTACTCAAAGGATGTTAGACTAAGAAGCTGACAATGTCAATTTGATCTTAGGCTGCTGTGCAGCGTCAGATGTGTGGCTAAAACAGATTTCATTTCCATTCCTCCTTAACCCCCAAATATTAGGGTAGGTCCATGTGAATTTGTATGTGCAAATGGCCAATTTTTTGTTGGGAATTCTATCCCTCCAGATGTGTGGGATTGTTACATGCCACATGTCTGTTTACATTCCAGCACTGATTGTTGGAGTCTTGTGAGCGGAAAGGGAGATAGGCTGTTTCCGCTCTGTATAGCTATTGCTTTTGCAGTTCTTTCTCTGAGGAAGAAAGACAGAGAGAGAAGCCATGTTTTTCTTTGTTCTGTTACGTTTGATTTAATTCGCAATAAATTAGGCTTAGATGTTACACCTCAAGGCTAAGCGTCTGTTTGGACTCTGCTCGCCGTCTGCTCATGTCCTTGGATATGGGTCACATCAGTGTGGCGGGAGACCGGAGGGATGAATCCCGGGCGATGCTGTGTTAGTGGGGAAACTCCGGCCTCGGCGTTATCACCCAACATTTTCAAATGATGGTGAACCCAAGCCCACGTTTTGTGTGGTTACAATAAGAAATCTCCAGTTTGTGTTCACAAAGCCTAATGGCGGAACCTGGTGTCTGTGAGGATATTTCAGGGTTAGGATGTAATCTAATAAGCTTACAACCCCTCAATTTATTTTTGCCAATTTTGTTTCTGTGTATTCATTTTGGATCATAGAAAACAGCAATAGTAGCTGCAGTAATAATCATGGACAGGAAAGCTTTGATAATTTGTTTTGATGAAATGCACGCAAAACAGATTTTCCACAATACATAACATAATATGTATATCTTTTTGTTGCTCCGCTGGTATTGTTGTTCATGTGCTGTAAGTAAATAAAATACCACACTTTCCCCTCAAATGAAATAAGTTGGAAATGTGTATTTAATACAGTGCCAACGACTGACAAGATTCCGCCAAACTGATGTCCCATTGATTTCAAAAGGGAAAATTAAGTGTCTGTTCAACTCTCGCCCATTGAAATAGCCCATTGAAACATACAGTGGTACCTCGGGTTACATACGCTTCAGGGTACAGACTCCACTATCCCAGAAATCCTGAACTTTGCTTCAGGATGAGAACAGAAATCATGCTCCGGCAGCCCGGCAGCAGCAGGAGGCCCCATTAGCTAAAGTGGTGCTTCAGGTTAAGAACAGTTTCAGGTTAAAAACGGACCTCTGGAACAAATTAAGTACTTAACCCGAGGTACCACTGTATATCAGTGGTAAAGTTTTTATTTCATTTTGCAAATCATATTCTGCTTTGAAAAAAACAGAAGCCTACACAACCTTTCCTACAAATTACTTGTGTTACAGATCATTCATTAGTGCATTTCCATTAGGGCTCTGATTCACAGATGCATTTACAGGCTTTGTCAGCCGTCTGCATTGCTTGGTATTTAATATCATAGGCTGAAAGCCTGAAACCTCTTATTTTCTGCTGCTGTGCTGAAATCTGAGGCCATAATTTTTAAGTAGGAAGATTTTTTTTAAAGGGATATAAAAAAATCACACTTGTTGAACTTCAATTTGTTTTGCATTTCTCCCTGTTCCTAGATAGTTTTGCTCAGCTTTTTAAAACAACATCACAACTAGAAAAGATGTGTGATGAAGTAAATCTATATTTATGTGTATAAGGCATTTCACAGGTCTTTTATCTTTGCAAACCTTCTGTCTAGTGAATGGCTAAGCCCTAAAGAAGCAACTTAAACAGCATAAGCAGAGGGATAGAATAACAGCCAAAAGAAAGATATATTATTACTCAATGTGGTATTGGTTGGGCCCCATCTGGAGGGCTATGGTTCAATCCCAATGGAAGATATGCTAAAAGATCTTTGAAATCCTTAGGGACAGGTGTTCAGAGTACAATTGCAGTCTCCACCCCTCTACTTGCCCTTTGGAAAGATTATACAGAAGCGCTCAGTTATATGTACATATTTTTTATTTTCGTTCTTCACACACACAAAACATTTTTGTCAGTACTCTGAAATACTCGGGGTGGGAGGCTGGGTGGGTTCCTGATGTCAAAGGGTGGGATCCTTAAATGGTGCCACTGCACTGATGCTACCCACCAAAGCAGTTGATCCACCCCTCTGTTTGCCCCATCTCTCTGCAATTAGCAACAAGTCGCGGAACTGATGTGATTGGCTGGACCATTAGCAAATGCTCCATGCCAGGTATGAAGCAACCTGGAGCTTCAGGCATTTGGCCATTCAATATGGTGACCTTTGCCATTGGTCACAGTGGTGCCAGGTGTTGCTGCACGGCCTGTGGGTCATACGGTACCTTGACCCCAGTTATATGTGGGGTTTTCTAAGACTGATGGGGCCCACAGCAGGTCACAATGGATCATGTCCTAAATTTTGAGTGACTTTTTTTGTTTACTGTTTGTTTAAAAATTTGTTTACTGTTGAATGGCTCACACACTGCTCACAAGTCTCTGGGCTGATCTTGCCCTTTAAATTGTCCAAAGGTGTTCCTGGATTTCATGATTTAGTGCTGAGAAACTTGGTGCTAGGCACAGCACTCAGTATCTGGAGAAGCTCAGCTTTCATTTTTTAAAGTGTACAAATTTCCATCCCTCTATGTGTCTGTGTGTGTGTGTGTGTGTGTGTGTGTGTATGTGTGTGAGAGAGGAGAAATTCAAGTGATAAGTTGGCAATTGCAAACCAAGTACCATATTTTTCGCTCTATATGACACACTTTTTCCCTCCTAAAAAGTAAGGGGAAATGTGTGTGCATCTTATGACGGGCTGCCCTTCTCCCTCCTTGGGGAAAAGCTCCACGCGGCTCGTGAAAGGGAGCGCTGAGCAGAGCCTGGGATGCATACAGTCTCTGCTCAGCGTTCCCTTTAAAGAATATTTTTTTCTTGCATTCTCCCTCTAAAAACTAGGTGCATCTTATGATCAGGTGCGTCTTATGGAGCGAAAAATATGGTATATTATATTTCTCCTTACAATGCTACATTCTGCCTATAAGAAGAACATATCCTCCAATGCACGTGACTTCAGCTTTTCTTGCTGCAGAATTTATGTATATTTTGCAGAAAAATTGGCAAGTTAGACTTTACACATTTGGGGAGCTGTGTGGGGTATATAAAGATTCTCCAAACCTTTACAGTTTGATGGCATTGGAAGTATAATCCCCTTCTACTTCCTTCACAGGCTCAAGTGCTGAGTAATCAAATATAGAGAAATCAAGCAATAATCACACAAATATGAAAAGCCCTAAGAAATTGGGGGGTGGGGGGGGGAGCCGCAGTCTGCTCTGGGGTTTGATAATTTCCTTTAATACAGAAGTGAATACATACTTGATTTCTTTCATATGTTTCTATAGCATTAATTTAACACTTTAAGTCTGAAAAAGCTTATTATTCTGGTTTTAGAATAGCAAATCCTTGGATATGCCCTCCTTCCCTCAGCTCCCCGTTGTCATGAGATTTCCATCCTAATTGTCCAGAGCCAGGTGGTCTTTGCTTAGAAGATGTGATGTTCATAGAGTCTTATCCAAATGGAACTTCCAAGGGCTGCGAGGTTCCTCTCTTGTTAAAGTAGGCGAGGAAATGCTTTTAATTTTGAATGAAGAAACCATTTGTGGGTCTTTGCCCGCCTCCCCCCTCCCATCCTAGAGCCTCCTCAGAAAAATGCAGAGCATGCCATACATGTGAAGCTCATGAAAGATATGGATGACTGTATAATCACTTCAGCCCCTGGGCGGATGGTTTGAGAGTTGCTTCCAGGGTCACGTACATTGTCTTGAAAGGCTTATAGGCCTGCCTCTCCCATTATTCATTCTCTAATCATGGCATTATTCTCAGGGGGAGATTTCTTGTTTGATGAATTCGTGCAGTATGTTTTCATCTGGAGTAAGTTTTAATGCAAATTCCTCTCTAGCCTGTGGGTCCTTCAAAATGGGGAGTTCCTACGATTGTAGGGATTTCAAACCCGCCCTCCCCCCCCCTTTTCAAGAAAATTCAATGACTTGAAATGTGGGAAGAAAGGGGCCTAACTTCACATTGTTCATAGCCAAGGAACAGATAATCTGTTCCACAGAAAACTTCAGCCCGTTATTCAATTCAAAGAACCACACACACACACACACACACACACACACACCCAACTAATTAAGAATACTCCTTTTGGGAAAATAATCAGACTTTGGAATTCTGTAGATCACTAGACGATCTCACAGCACACTTGAAACACATTCATTAAGGAAGCTCCAAAACACCCCCAGAAAGGAGAGAAGGTTTTAGAAAGAACCAGTGCAGAGCCAGCTAGAATGGCAGAGTAGGCCTAGAAAGACTAGCTGAAATCCCTTCCCACCACTGAAGATCACTGGGTGACCATGGGCAGTCACACACACTCTCCATCTAACTTGGTTTAGCCCAACAGGGATTCTGTGAGGACACCAGGGTTGGAGAAGCAAGTACCTTGAGCTCCTTGGAGGGAACTATCTGGGATGTAAACCACCAGACTGTGATTAAGGGCCTGGTACAGGTGTATGAAGCCTTACACAGCTTGTTGACAGCATACCTAAGAACATAAAAAAATCTCTGCAAAGGCCCATCTAGTCCAGCATTCTGTTCTCACAGTGGTCAAGCAGATGCCCATAGAAGGTCCTAAGCAGAACCTAAGTGCAGAAGCCTTCTCCTCACCTGCCATCTCTATCAACTGGTGTCCAAAGGCATATAGCCTCAACAATGAAGGTACAACAAAACTTAAGAGCAGAAGGAAAGCCTGCTCAATTTGGCCAATGGCCCATCAAGTCCAGCATTCTATTCTCACAGTGGCCAGCCTGCGGGAAACCCACAAGCAGGATTTGAGCACCAGAGCAATATCTGCTCCCATGGTTTCCAGCAACTGGTATTCAGAACTGTGGAGGCAAAACACGGCCACCATGACTGGTAGCTACTGACTGCCATTGACATAGAATTTTCTCACCTATTATACACCCAATCAGTCAGTGCACTTTGAAAGAGAGGGTCTCCTACAGATACTATCACATCAGGAGCTCTGCTCTTTGGACATAGGAAACAACTTTTTAGTTTGGGGACACCTACCCTTTGAAACTCCCTTCAATTACATATCAGACAGATCCTTTCAGCACTTTTTTCAACTGCATTTTTATATTTTGTTGTTATTTTTTAATGTGAAATAGCTTTATGGAAGTGAAAAAAGTATGGACTCCATAAAGTGCATAGAGATTTGGGCTTGAGAATCCATGCGAGAGCCAGGCATAGTGCTGGACCTGAAATGTAGAAGTTATATTCAGGCTTCCTCAAGAGGGTCCATTGCCCTACACCCTCTTAAGATAACAAGTATATAAAAGCAATCAAGCCTTATTATTGCTATAATACTTGTTAATATACAACGTGTACATTGCAGCACATGTTGCACATTAACAAGTATTATAGCAATAATAACACAGTAACTTTATCATAGTCAGTAGTTCTCACAAAAATCCCCTCTGAGGGCTTATCCAGGCATGGTCCGAGATTTATAGCTCCATATCTGAGTGCCCACCCCCTTTTTTGCTCCACAGCTTTCCCTGTGAAAACCCGCTCTTTAAAATTCAATCAGAGGAAACATAAATCCATGGAAAACCCAAATGGATGTTTTCTCCGATTCAGCTTTAAAGAGCGTGTTTCCACAAGGAAAGCTCAGGGCAAAGAACAACAGCGCTCAAACACTGAGCATTAAACCACAGACCTCTGCTTGGAAAGAGCAGGGCACAAGGTGCAGCCCTCAATGTTACCTCCCTTGCTCCCAACAGATGCTGTCCCAGATTTGGGGATGGGGCAAGGGCTGCAGAAGGAAGGGGGAATAAATAGAAAAATGCCTCCCAGTGTCCCTTCATGGAAGCCTCCACTGGATCAAAGAGCTCCTATGAATGTTTGCAATTGGGGGCCGGGGACTCAATGGCTAACATGTTTTGATTTGAAAGACAGTTAAATTGGTATTTTAATCTACTCCTTGACAATACCTGATGGGAGCTTATTTTCATATGTTTTATTACAAATATTGTGTGCTTTAAATTCTATTTTTGCTCTCTGATTATTGGGGGGGGGAGTTATTGGGTTTTTTATTTGATTATGAATTTTGTGTTTTTACATTGTAATTGTATCATGTGAACCTCCCTGAGACCTGTGGGTATAGGGTGGTATATAACAACAAACAAACAAACAAACAAACAAACAAACAAACAAACAAACCCTGAGATGTGGTATGGACCCCAGCTTTCCTTCTCTTCCCCTTCATCCTTTTATGTCCCCGCCAAATTTACTCATGGGAGTCAGAAGGTCTTTGTGAACGGGGCTGGATATGGGACCGGACTGCAGACAGAGGGGCAGGTTGTCCAAAACCACACCAAGCTTTTCATATTAGGAAACTACTGGCCACGATGGCTCTGCTCTGCTTCCATGGATGGAGGCAATGTGCTTCTGAATACCAGTTGCAGAACAGGAGTGTTATTGTGCTCAGGTCCTGTTTCCAATGGACATCTGGTTGTCCATGGTGAGAACAGGATACGAGACTAGATGGGCTACTGTCCTGACCCAGCAGAGTTGTTCTTATGGTGTCTTATGGTGAGTCAGATCATCTAGTTCAGAGCTTGTTCTGCACCTAGAAAGCATGGGTCTGAGCAGTTTCCTGCTTGACCCACACTTCCTTGGCACAGGTCTGAGTGATTTTTCTCCTGCCCCATTCCTTTCCCAGAGAAAACCTGCTCCTTAAGTGCTAAACGAAGCAAATGGCAATCTGGAGAAAACCGGAATTGCTGTTTGCTCCGATTTAGCACTAAAGAGCACTTTCCCCCTGAGAGAAAGCAGCGAGACATGTGGAAGTGTGGATGAGCCCTCAGTATTGTCTGCACTGAGTGACAGTGGCTCTCTAGGATCCTTCCCAGCCCTATCTGAGGATGTCAGGGTTTGAACCTGGGATCTTCTGCACGCAAAGCATACACACCACCAGATTCAACTGTAGTTACACACCTAATAGTCTCATCTTGTAGTCAGTGAAGTGAGGCCAGCACGCAATGACTTACCCAATAACACTCATGTTTATGGGAGATAAGGAATGTCCACCAATATCTCTCCGGTATAGGCTTAGTACTATGAGAGCTCCCATTCCCCAAGCCTGACTGAAGGAATAGGGTGGGGGAATAATCATTGGGTCACTCCCAGAATGAAGTGAGCATGGCTGAAGTTGTGTGTGTACATCAGCTGATCTTAGGGCAGATCTTCATGTCAGACTTCTGCCAGGTCTTTGTGGCTCCCATTCTGGAAGAGGCATTGTAGGTGTTACTTGGCTCTCTGGGGCTGAGTAGAAATCCTGCCTCCCCTAGTTAGCCTGACTGAGCTTGATTGAGAGGGAGCCAGGTTAAAAAGGTTGATCACATGGCGGTGATTTGATTTGGGGGAAAGAAAAAAAGGAAGAACCTTTATGGTGATAGAGGGATTCCTATTATTTTATGCTAAAGTTACCAGATTTTTTCCAATGAATCCAGGGACACTTTTCAACTTCAATGGATTTTGTATGGGGACTGATTTGTAAATCCGGGGACTGTCCCCGGGAAATGGGGACGTCTGGTAACCTTATGCTAAAGGGATAGGGAGCTCAGGGATGGGGGATTGGACCTCCTCTGGGACTCACCCAGAGCATGTACCTAAGGTGTTGTGGCTTGAGGAAATTGTGTGTCAGAAGGGTTTCCCTCAGCCAAGAGGTGGCAGGCCAGGACCATATCCTGCTTGAGCTCAGTACAGGGTTAAGCTTACCTTTAAGACACAGGTAAGGAGAGAGTAGCAAGGCTACTCCTGTGTTCACAGTAGCCTGCACATAAATGTATTGATTTGCAGTTTCTATCCTGCATCTTTGACATAGATTTATGTTGCCAGAGTGGCAAATAGAGTAGCAAGCAACAAGAGTTCAAATCGTGCACCCATTAAAACAGTATACTAAAACAGTGAAAACCAATGCATATAGATGGTCATCAAACAGTTCTTAAAAGTCTGGGGAAACAGCACTGGTTTTGCCTGTCACCTAAATGATAGTAATGATGCCTCTAGGCAGGCCTCCCGGGCGACGGGCATTCCAAAATGGAGGAGCCATCACAGAAAAGGCTCTTAAGTTGTGGACCTTAGTTTACCCATCACACATATCTAGCCTCTTTTTTCTGGGATTTGGGTGCCAACATAACAGTGATCATTAGTTCTAATTCTGTAATAACCAATGGACAAGTCACACTTCTTTCTTTGTACATAATACAAATAACAACTTCAGCATAAGTGGGTTGGGGATTGTGGCCTTACTGCACTTTGCCCCTCATGTATCCTTTTTGCTCAGTTACCTCACTGTTTGTGGCCTCAAATCCCTGCAAGTGTGCTGTACAAAGGGAGAAAGTACATAGAAAAAAGACAAATTCAGACTTGTTTTATTCTTGGTAGATCACCTCATTTTTTTAATGGCACGTCAGATATGTGTACAATTTCCAGATATAAGCCATCTTTGCTTTAATAGTCGTATGAGTCAATAAAATTCTACCTGTCCAATTTATTTTGAAGTTGGATTCACACAGTCATATGTTAGGTCATTAGGACGGTGACTTTTTTGCTGTGCATTTGTTCCTATTGCTGTGGATAGTCCAACATTCTGAGGACTTCTTGTGAGCTGGACATAGGTTGAACCATTCTGGAAAAGAGATTGACATGCATCATCCCTGGGACAAGTCACAACACCCTAGGTCCATTCATCAGGGCATATCCTGCTAAATGCAATTCAAAATAGAAGTCAAAAGAAGATCCACAAAACACCTGGACATCATACCTCAAGTTGAGCAGATATACAGCATCTGACATATCTCAGGGTAAGCTTTGCAGCATCTTGACTAGACTATATTTGTGCTCTGGACCCTCATAAACAGGCTACGCCATCTTGGTTTTAACCTCCATTACAAACTCTGGAAACACAGGAGAATGAACTCCAGGCTTCTTCACAACACCATATTACAGGCTTCTGTAATTATGCTTTTAATATTTTAGGGTATGTGAAAAGCAGAGTGTACAATTTGCACCCCATTTCAGGAACAAAGAAGAGCCTGACCCCACACAATATTTAGTCAGCCCACTTTTAAGTCAGAAACTAACCATGTATATAAGTGATTGTTCTTTTATGAACCACCCATAGCAGATACTGAAGAACCTTGCTCTGAAATCTCGGCCATTAAATGTATATCTACTGTTATAAAAAATGATTTTCCATAAACTTTTGCCATGCTTTTCTTTGAAGTTACGGAACTTGGTCCCAGTAAACTGTTTATCGCACAGATAAGAAATCAACTCAAGGATATGCAGGGTGGCATTGTAAAATGCTTCAAAGGATATCCCCAATAAACTTGATTCTTGCAAGTACATTGCTTCTACAGTTACTAAAGTGGGATTCCGGGAATGGGCAGGCAATAGAAAATAAGGTCTTTAGGATATAGAAAGTGTAAGTGTGTATTTATTTTTATTTTACAAATGGTTTGATTAAAAATGGTATTTGGAGATAGATGTCATTGGACAGAATTTAGTTTATTTCTCCAATGTTCTACATCTTTAAGGTTCAAGAATGATCATGTGAAAGGAATGAAAATTCTCTGCTTAGTCCAAAGGCTGTCCTACAACTGCTAACAGAAAACAGAAATTAACAGACTGTGTGTGTGTGCGCAAATAAAATGTTGCCATTGTCAAACAACTAGCAAACAGTATGCAACTTTCCCTTTTTTGCCATTTCAATCTGGAACTGGCCATATAGCATACATGTATTCATTTATAGAAACATAAAGTGTTAACGTGTAGGTCTGCTCTTGTAGGGTTTCCTGCCCCTTTATCCAATATGGTTCTTGAACCATGAGTAATACTATAGGTGAAGAACAATATTAGGTGGGTTTTAATTCACATAGGAGCTGGGGAAAGGTTACAGGTATGGGTATTGTGCGTAAGCATTCCCAGAATTAATTGTGCCTGACAGCTCAAGAATTATGGCCCATTTTCAGTGCCCAGTGTGAAGTTTGGAGTCAATGTTTACTCTAGAAAAAGTGGAGCACATTTTGGTCAAACACTGAAATCTTCCCCATTGTTTTTTCACATTGCTGAAATGGGAAATAGAAATTATAGAAGGTTTAGCAAAGGTAAGCCATGCTAACCTTAACTCATGCTATTAAGAGCATCAGCCATACTCACCAGAAGGAGTTCTTGTTTCAGTGCCTGGAAAACCTACATGCTTTTTTCCATCCTAGTTGCTTCTATGAACAGAGATTCTACTGCTAAAGGAAAGTTGCTTAGAGAAGAGACTGGCAGCCTTTCCCGACTTGGTGCCCTCCAGGTATTTGGGACTACAATTCCCATCATCCTGACCATTGGCCGTGCTGTCTAAGGTTGGTGGGAGACGGGAGTCCAGCAACATCTGGAGGAAACCAGGTTGGGAAAAACTGCCCTGGTTCAAGTCAGGACCACCCAGAGTGATCTGGGGCTGTCAATGGAGGAAGGAAGATATTAAAACATGCGGGTGGCAAGGAGATGGGCGAGGAGAGAAAAGGAGATGATGCAGGCAAGACTCTTCCTTGCATCATCTCCTTCTTCCCCTCTCTTTACCGCCTGACCCTAGGGCTGTGCAAGTCCCCCAATTCAGTTGGGGGTCCAGAGTGATCCAGCCTGAATGCGGGCTCAATCAGGATCTCCAAATTGGGGCCCAAACTAAACTTGCACATTCCCCATATAATCCAGACCTCCTTTTCCTCTTCAGAAGGAATGCAAGAGAATGACAAAAAGGAGATTAATGTTCCTGCTTTTCAAATTGCTAACAGATATATAATATAAAACATAGCAACATCAAGTCATAGGATTGTAGAGCTGGAGGGGACCCAATGGGTAATCTAGTCCAACTCCATCCCAGAAACAATTTATTCAAGCAACAAGCAGAAATTGATTCCATAATTATTTTTTTTACCCCTTGCATTTCTTAAAAATAAGAGGAGATAAGGTTTTCAGCTTTTTTTTGCAGCTATTGTGCCACCACTGAAAAGGCAATGTTCCTGGACCGCCCTCCCTTCCCTATGAATGTTTCATTACAACGAGCAGAAAACCAGTGCCACTGATATAATCTTAAGGCTCAGGCAAGTTCATGTGGGCAATGGTCCTGGTTGCCCTTGTCCTAGGTCACTTTGGACTTCACATCTACACTTTAAACTGTGGCTGGCAACAAATTGATGACTGATATATTTAATGTAGAATTGGTGTAAACCAGTGCTTTTTTCTAAATAAAATGTTTAGGGCTACTTTCATTTTCCTGCTCATATTGAAATACCGCCCCTTAATGAGGTCAAACTTAGATTCACAAAATGTTTAGGGTCTCCCTGAGTCCCCTGCAGAAAAAAAGCACAGGTGTAAACAGTCCCAATTTATTCAGGGACTCATTTCTTTTCTTCCATCCATTTTGAGATTTCGATTAACTAGCCAGTTGTTCAAACAAAGAATGCAAGTTATGATATTTATTTAGCGGAGCCCAATGATCATATGCAGAAGCCCAGAGTGCCCCATGCTCTTTTCATAGGTCTTATTATCAGGTTTGCAATTCCAGCACATTGTTGTGTTTGCATAAATCCTATTGATTTCAGTGGGACTTCTGTAGGCTTATGGTGAAGGATTTCAGTCTTGGATATGTTATTCTATACTGAAGAGTAAGTACTGTATATGAGTTAATGGTAGCAGCAGGACGAAGGAACGAAGAGAGATTTACAGCCACGAAAAGTGCCTCCCTCCTTTTTTCTTTCTCTTTCAGATGCAGGACATGAATCACCAAGAATCTCTAGGAAAAATGTAAGACCTTGGAAGCATTATCCTTCGCTTCTTGGTATTTGGTTTTCATTAATTTTTTTTGGGTGGTGTCTCCCCGATCCTCTCTTAGATTAGAAATGCACAATATTCTCTTCTCTTCAGCTCACGGATACTCTTTATTGCAGTATTTCCTCTTAGTAACTTACTCCACATGTTGGATATCCTCTGTGTCAAGCTGCTCTGTCTAAACTCACTTTGTGTTCCCAATTTCCCTAATTTTAAAGTTACATCTGTTAATGCTTGCCCCTATATACTCATGTTTTTTCTGTTTTCCATCGAATCATGGAAATTACAGATGGAGAAATACCAATAAGTCACACTGATTCCATCTGGCCTTGAGACACTTTTCCCTTTCTTCACTTGTTTCTCACTCTTCTGCTCCCTCACTCTTATATGTGTGGCTAGTCTGCATTTAATCACAAGTCTTTGTTCCTTTGCCTTTGTCACCATTTTCTTTCCATTCTCAGCAAGCCAGGAAATTGTTAAAACGGGGTCCAGAGATGACCACTCTGCTATATCTTCCATTTTGAAAATGGAAATCTGATTCAAGTTAAGGAATCATCACATTCACATTTTTTGGCTTTTAGAAATCTGCTTTACTGTCCCCCCTTTCATCTTTGCAGCAAATTGGTGATTTCTCCGTTAGCAGCCTGTACATGGAAGATAGGCCTGTTCTATGCTTTTTGCCACAATATCTAAACAGAACCTCCATGTTCAACTACAGTGTACCTCTGAGTATTGGACACTGAGGATAAACAACAGGGCACAGCTGTAACCATATTTATTTTTGTTGCACCATCAGCATGCATGGTGTTTTGTACATGCATGCATGAAGTACAAGAGAACAGATCTCTGCCCTGTGGAGATCACAATTAAAATGTGATATGGGAGGGACAGAGGAAGGGGGAACAAATGGAGACCAGGTAAACTGAGCTGTTTCCAAACCTGGAAGCAAACTTCTGGACTAAGGGGTTATATTCACCCTGAACTAACAAGATGGTGCCTGCTACCAACTTTTTATCGGCAAGGGAAGTGATGTATTCTTTGTCACTAGGCATTAGGGAGAATTTTAATTCAGTTCACATTTAAAGGCAAACTATGTCACTTAGCCTTTCCCAAACATTTCACGAACAGAAACACAAGCCATCCTTCAAGATTTGCACTTCTCTGAATTTTTCAGTGCATTTCTCCAGCCAAGTAATTTGTACAAAAAGGAAGTACTAGGGTAAAGTGTGTCTGCAAATGTATGGAAATAACGTACAACAATACGCTATATTATGAAAAATTGCTTTGCAAGACAGTATATATTAGGATAAATCCACACAAAAATGTTGTTGAATATTCACTGAGACTTTTAGGAGAGTAGGAAATCTGATGTGGAATTGTGCAATTCTGAATTTAAGATTGGAAAAATGTGGAATGGAGAGAATTCAAAACTGACTCCTTGTCACCTAAACCTTGTGGATTTACATGGTTCCATGGTCCCAGTCCTTGGGCTGTATCTATATACACAGTTACCTGGCAGTAAGCACAACTGAACTCAGTGGCTTGGATCCTGAGTAGCCCTCTTTGGTGAATGCGAGGGACAAGGACTCCTCTGATCCAGTGGAGCTTTCGTCTGTCAAAAAGGAGGGAAAACAGAGTTTTGCATTCACTCTGCAGACCCCAATATCACTTAATACTGTTCTGGAGGCCTTCATAACTCTCCAGAGAAACTTTTCTCAGAAGGCTGGGCTGCAGGGGGTTCACCTCCTCCCACTTCCACCAGTGAGAGTATCCCATGAGCAGACTTCTGCCCACAGGAACTTAGGCCCTGAGCCAATGTGATGCACTTCTGAGAACATGCTGAACAATGTGTAGTTCATCTATCAGCTTCTGTCTAGTGGTGATGCTGCCTCCCCCTTTACTGAGTCAATCCAAAATTTCAGCAAAAGAGGGTTATCTTATATTGAACTTTTGTGCTTTATATTCAGAGTAATATGTGGCTCAACTCTACATTACATCAGTGCTGAGAGCAGACGCAGCTTAGTATCCCTGTTGGCCGAGAATTTCTGGCTTCTCATCTCCCCCTCCCCACTGAATCAACTGAGTCAGCTTTCAAGTGGCTGCAGTGAAAATACATCACAACATTTCCTGCATTCCACTGCTACAGCTATCCTGTTTCTTGCTTCAAGTACAACAGACATCCAGGAATCAAGGGAAATTTGCCTTTCCTTTTCTTCACCCCTCCCCTTTCTCTGACAAGAAGCAGAGACTGCGGAAGATTAACAAACGCACTTGGACAACACAATCAAATTAGGAACCCATTTCAGAATGGTTTCCACCTTTCTTTGTTTGCAAAGTATCTCTGGGTGGGAAGAAATATTTGCAGGCCAAAGATGCCCAGAGAACTCAGATGTTGAAAGTGGATCCAGACTTCCATCATGCTTAGAGTAGACCCATTCACATCAATGGATCTTGGTATTATGACCGCCTTAATTCCTATTGATGCCAACGAATGTTCTCTAAGGATGACCATGCTTGGAGTCAGCCAGTGTGTGTTAATGATCCCGTTGTTTTTTATTCTTACGTTTTAAATGAAAACTTCAAGTTGCAAGTTCTCTTACCACTTTGGTTGTGTGACGGTGAGCAGTTTAATTTATTGTTTCTAGATTGCCATTTAGAGCAAAGCCCTCACAAGGAGACAGACGTGAAAAGGATAAGGCACTCGTCCAATGAGGTACAGTAAAAGTCACAACAGTAGTTAAAACACACATATGTGTTCCATTAGCTATCAAGAATGATTAAAAACCTGTTGGAAGTTGATTAAACTTTGGAATTTGCTCCCTCGAGAGGCAGTGATGGCCGCTAACTTGGATGGCTTTTAAAAAAAGATCAGCAATGGCTTCTAGCCCTGATGGCTGTGTCCTAACTCGGCTGTCACAAGTAGTATGCCTCCAAATGGCGGTTGCTGGAAGCACCAGTAGGGGAAAGTGCTGTTGCATTCAGATTCTGCTTGTGGGCTTCCCACATGCATCTGGTTGGCCCATGTTTGAACAGGATGCTAGACTACTGTTATAAAAGAAATAATGCCACGGAGATATAAGGCCATGCTAAAATCTCCCCAAGTGAAATCAGTGGATCTCAGTGAAACTTAGGGTTGCATTCCACCAACTTACTTAGAGTAGGCCCACTGAAATTAATGGTCCTAAATTAGTCATAACCATTAGTTTCAATGCATCTACCCTGAGTAAAAGTTAGTGGAATGCAACCCTTAGATGTAAACTTTTTGACTGGATCATTTCCAACATCTTTACTGCACCCTGACTAAAACTGCCACATCGGACCCACTGACGTCCAGTAGGCTATCCCTGTAATCTATCCAGTAAATCTAGCTGTAAAGAGCCCAGGAGGAAAGTGTCTGCAGAAAGAAAACAAAAGCATGGCATATGAAAGTCATTAGCTTCTCAGAAGAAATGGACAAAGGCCTGGCAGCTGTGTGGGAGGAGAGGTGTAACTGTGGATTTCTAAGATGGATGAGGAAGAAAGTGAGCAGAGAAAGGGAAGGGAGGGCAAGAGGTCCAGCTGCAAGGATTGAGAATGTGGGTCTAGTTACTCAAGTATCCAGAAAGGGTGTGCGCATTTAACAAGTCAGAGGGAGGCATGTTGCCAGTGACTGCAGCATCCAGGTTTGTCAGGCAACCCGCAGGAGAAAAACAAAACACAAGGGTCATGCTGATGATAGGGGAGACCTAGAGCTGGTGAGATAGGCAAACTGAAATGCAGAAGTTTAGGATTGCACAGGGATGTGAATTAAACCCTTTGTGCAAATTTATCTTGAAGAAACTCATTTTGGAAATAGTGAAACCATTGATTCCATAGATGTAGGACTGGGGGAGGAATCTGGTTCATTTGGGGTTTAAAGGTGAGCATATGCCATATGCCCTTCCTGGAACAAGATGTGAACTGAAGCATAGTCGTCCTTCAAAATTCATTGTTTCCTGAATTTTGCAGTACAGTTATCATGCTGAGTATGTGTACATAACTGTAGTCCCTAGGCTAAAATGAGCATTAGAAATGCAAGTTTTGATAACGTACAAAAATGTGTTATAATAGGGAAATTTGCTTGCAAAAATGTGCATAGTATGAAAAAATGCATACATAAATGTGTTTTTAAGGAGAAATTTGCACTGAAATGTAGGTGAATTATCATAGGGACTTAAATCACAAACTGATGTGAAGAAACAAGATTAAATTTGAGGACATGAGAAGCTGAGAGAAACCAAAATGGACAGATTCCCCAATGTGCATTGTTCTCTTAAACTCTGCATTTCTGAATATAGCCACTATAGTAGTAAACATACAAAACAGTGACAGATGGATAAAGAGTTGAGATATTTGGAAGACGTTAAGTAAAGTGATGACATCACAGGACTTCATACAAATATTAATTATCTATTTGAGAATACTTTTTAGTCCATCCCTCCTTGACAACAAGCCTATGGTGGGGTACAATCAGTGCTTTTCTTTTCCTAAAAAAATGTTTAGGGGTACTCTTATTATCCTACTCATGTTGAAATACTGCCCCTCAATGAGGCCAAACTTAGATTCACAAAATGTTTAGGGGTATGCGTATCCCTGCATCCCCCAGAAAAAAGCACTGGGTACAATAAAACAACAATAAAACAAAACCCGTAATAGAATCATAGAATTGTAGACCTGGAAGGGACCCCAGGGGTCAACAAGTCCAACCCCCTGCAATGCTGGAATCTCAACTCAACATTTGAGTCCCTTCTGAGCTTCTTGCTAGTGACATGAACAGTCAGCAAAGGGTGGGGGGAGAGGGGAGTGATGATATAGGCTGCCTTTCTTGCACAGATATGGTGCTGAAGACATAAGGTGTCCATATGTGTACATGACAGGGACTGGCTGGGGAAGGGGCTCAGTAGGAGAAGCGTATAGACCAAATGGAATGGGAAGCAGGGAGAACTGCATTACTACATTAATTTTTATGAATGGAAATGGAGTTGCCAGAGTTCATTCTAGGTGTGTCCACAGCCATTGTAGTGTGCTTATATTGCTTTCCTTCCCTGCACCTGACAACCCGAAGTCATGCCAAAAGCCTTGCCTTTTCCACCTTGCAAAAGCTGCCTGGGGAAAGTCTGGGTAACAGCACCTGCTGCCATGACACCTGGCCAGCTTCAGCTGCTGCTTATCAGCCGTGTGCTTTTTTTTTTTTATGAGCACCAAAGTTCAATGTTAAATAGAAAGAACAAACTTCACATTTCCACCCTGAGAAGCGTTTCCGGCTTTTCCAACTCTTTCTGACAGAAGGGTGCTAAAACTTGGCCGGACAGCACCAGCTCAATTTTCCGTGCTGAGTTTTAAGAAACACCGATAAAAGTGAAAAGCGAGCTCCGCGATGCAAATACCAACAGGCTGCTGAGCTCATTATTTGCATAAGGACAAAGCCTCATAGTCTCTTTTCTCCTTGGGAGAAAGAAAAAAATAGGCACAATTTAAAAACAGATGGCTTATGAAACAATTCACAGAAATTGGGTAAAGTCACTTAAGAATCCTTCATCTGTCACGAGAAGCACCATTATGTACTGCTTGCAAAATTCATTGAACACTGGACAAAAGCTGGAAAACAAGCAACAGCTTGGAGAGGCTGGGCTATTTGGAGAGGACGAATAAATGGGGCGTGGATCTTTTCATTACTGTATGAGGCAACCACGGCTGATGCCATGTGGTGGCTGGCTGTTCAGTGCCCTGCATGCATTTGAGGGGGGGGGGGTGTTCTTCAGCTTTCCACTGAGCACCACTACCGCCACTGCTGGCCAATTTATGATTCCTAGACAAGGCCTCAACAAACACCTTCAAAGGAAGAAGAGTAAATAATAAATGAACATCCAACTATCTTTGTTTTTATTTATTTTTTCAATTTATATCCAGAATAAAAATCTGTTGTTTTAATTGCATGTGACATTTTATGAAAGGACAGGCAAACACTGATGTTGAAAACTTGCCAGGTTAACCACCAGAATCATGTTTGCTAGGGAATCACTTGAGAAGGTGGAACTGGAGTTTCAGTACATGGTGCTTCCCACTGAATCAGAAACCTCAAATGGTGCCTTCCTAGACATTCAGTGAATGAAATTTCACTTATACTAGTCATACCAGGCACAGCCAACAAAGGCCAAATTAAGGCCCAACTCAGTATTTCTGGCCCAAATCCCTTTGTACATAAACAGATACAATGATTTAAATACATACCTAAAAATGTAATCGATGGTCTGAACCAAATGTGTTTGCAGGGTTGGCTCAATACATTTTGCTGCCTGAGGTGAAGGCAAGATGGCGTCCTGCCCCAAAGCACATAAACCAATTGGACTGGTAGTTCATTCTTACTGCAACACTGGTGAAAATATAGTGTCTTTCACTGCATTTGAGGGCAGCAGACTAGTGTAAGGGGTACAGGGCACTCATGGTTCTGGCTACCCCACCTCTGAGTTTGATGTTAGCAGCAAAATGCAGAAATCCATGCCTTATGCAGCTTTCAGCTTTCTAGGCACCTTTCTCAAGAATGGTGAGCCTTTAGGCTAGCCTGGGTTAGCTTACAATCTTTGGAGACTCTGTGCTTCTCCCATCTCTGCCCTGAACTAGACAGCCTAACCTTGTCTGCTATACAGGGATGGTGTGTTGTAGTTGACTTGACAGATCACAGTCGCCACAGGCCTGTTCTTGCTTTGTGCCGAAAAGCCGGGTCAGTTGTTCTCCTGCTCCAATTTAGCTATATAATTCACATATGTTCTCATAGTTCTGAGCCAGCTCCTCATCCTATATATAGTCTACAGTGTTCTCGTTATTTTTGGTGTTTGCTTCATTGGAACAGCAACCTTTGAATTAGTCACTGATTTCCTTTCGAAAGGATGGAAACACCAACTCTTTGTAGCTAATAATAGGAATAACATTGTTAAAGAGCAACATTAATATAGATCTATATATATTATTAATAGGCTCTTCATCTGTGTCAAACAACGTCTTCAGAAAAGGGCTCTGTTTTATTGTTTTGTGTGCTGTGTGAGTCATAGGGAAAGTGTTAATCTTTTCAAAATCTTCAAGATCGGAAATGAATCATGTATTTGTGCCAAATCTTCCAAGGCCAGATCTGAAAACCTAAACACATTACAGGTCTAGTTCGATGTACACTTTCTTGGATGAAAATAACTGAATAGTGTTTTTGCGTAAGCATACATAAATGTTGGTTGTAAATCCATTTAGCAAGCATCGTGCAAAGGGGGAATCCAAAAGGAAAATAACAAGCAAATGTCTGCCTTATTTATACCAAGCAGCTACTGTAGTGGGGGAAAATGTGTACTGTGTCTAGGAGATTTACTAGTCCAAATTATGTAATTGTGGTCCAAATATTTGCTAGAGATAGTAAAAGAATGTAGGTTATATAATGGCATTTTCATACAAAACCTCCTTGATGGTTTTGAACTAGGAGGGCATCCCGAGGAGATGGGAGGGGGGCAGGGGGCAGGAAGTGAGGGGAGTGAGCATGTGTGCAAGAGAGATTATTGCAGAGTTTAAACCCAAATTTCACCAAGTGAGATGGCCAATTATTTTCAGCGTTTTTGAAGGGAAAGCTGTCAAACAGCAGAGTTGGCCTGTGTCTGGAGATCTACTATTAATCACAACTCAAAAGCCCAGCAGGATTTCCTTCTCCTTTTTAAAAAACAAAAAAACTGCCTAGGTTAGTGCTACTTTGCTCATGCTGAATGAACATAGCGGAGTTATACAAGCACAGCTAGAAGGCAGGAGGGCACAACCTTTCCCTCCCCACTTCTTTCCCGAGAGAGGCCATTATTAATGACGCCGTCCAATCTTTACCCATTCTTACATCATTTTCTGTGGTTTACTGTCTGCTCATCGCCCCTCTTCTAATATTTTTGGACCAATTTGCTCCACTCCTCTGAAGCGAGTCTGACAAAAATGCATTGCAAAAGGCACAAGGTACTAAATGCCACAGTGGTAAAACTTGCTACTTGCAAAATGAAATCAATAGCATGGTTCAGACATTGGCCCAGTTCACTTGTAACAATATGCTAAACCATGGCTTGCCGTGAATGTTTGACTGTTTGAGCTCCTCTTTGATTCGTGTTGCTAAAATGCCACTGTTAGCTAGTCTGAGTGGTTTCTCTTAGCGTGTCATCTGAATGCAGGCTTGAGGTTCGTCTCCTCCAGACAAACCATGAGTACCATGGAACAAACCTTGGCTACAGTTCGTGGTTTGTCTGGAGCAACACAAGCCATGAGCCTGAGTTGAGACAACATGCTGAACCATAACTTGGCTTAGTGTTACATATGAACTAGGCCATAGTGACCTTGGTCTGCTGAACCATGGGTTGCAGTCTGTGGTTTCAGAAACCTCCGAAAAATTTAATTCAGGCACATAGGGAAGGCAGGAGAGAAGGGAAAGAAGCAGAATATTGGTGCAATGCACCTTATTAGTCCAATAAAGCATGCTTTATCAGACTGAAATCATTACATCTGATCCCATGTGTCATTCTTGTATTAATTTACCCACTGCCCATATCTCTAGTAATCAGGAATATCAACAAAACACACCAACTGGATCGATTGAAGAATCTCTGCCTGTAGCAGACACAATTCTGTGCAGTTCTTCTGGTCCTAGTTGAGGTCAGAAATGCAGCATTTGTCAGCATGCCTGCTACTGCATTCATTAAACCCTTTATGTCTTTTGTTGGAGGATAGTGAACTTTGCTTAGGTGCTCTCTTTCCCCCCTGCCAGGCATCTGCTCTAAAGGTGCCCAAGGTTTTGGACTTCCGGGTCGGCGCCATCGCCGAATGGCGGACTCTCTCCGAGCTCCGGAGGGAGTCTGCTGGGTCGGGGTCGGGTCTTGCCGCGCCGGCGACGCTGGGACCCTCAAAAACCATGGGCGGAGATGCCCATGGACTTGGTGACTCGGCGGGTACCGTTAGCACCCCCCCGACCCGTGAAGGAGCCTTTTTAAAGGCTCCGGAGCGGGCGATGGGGGTGTGTGTGGTGCTATGAGTCCACTGCTTCCCCTCCCCAGCGAAGCCGCATGCCATTCGGTGGAGAGCAATGACTTCTTCCTTGGAAATTTCGGATTTGGACTTAAAAGTACATGTGAGTAAATTTATCGGATTCAAAAAGGCAATTTAAAAATTATCGGACTTAAAAAGGCAAATTTGATTTATGAATTTGGAGCGAGCGGGGGGTGCAAAAAGGAAGTCCGCCCCCCCTTGTTGTAGACGGTTTAACGCAAGGATGTGACAACTAAGATCAAGATATGAACTTGCTTATTCGGAAAAAAATTTAACTTTACGAAGGGAAACAACAATTTTGTGCTGGAGGAGAAGATTGATTTGTGGAACTAAATGGTAACCCCCCTGGAACCGGGAACGAACCGCTATGAGAGGCTGGCGAAGAGACACATAAACTTTGACAGCTGTCAAGGTAGCTGTCAAAGCAGGGAAATATAAGAGAACTTTGTTACGATGGCTTTGCTGGATGGTTACAATTTGGACATAAACTATTGGAAATAAAAGGCAACAAGTTATTTGATTTTTGGGTCTGACTTTGAAAGAAATTAAGTTACTAAATTCCCTCTAGAGGGAGGATGGGACATTGCAACAGTAGCTGCAAGTGGAAAAATACTATGAATTTGAACAGGATTTGTTATCTTTTGGGAAAGCTGCAAAAACGAAGCATTATTTTGTCTACAGAGGTTTCTAGACTAAAGGAGACAATGGATTTTATCTATTGAAGAAAGGAAGGGACTTGACGTAAGTTATGTTCCTGAATAACAAAAGCCTCTGTGGAGAACAAGAAGTTTTTGAATTAGAAGGTTTCTGCAGCAGAACAGGAAAAAAAAGCAACCTGAGGAATGAGAGCTGGACTAAATTTGAAGGTGGAGCATTTGGGAGAGTTTCTTTGAGATTGGACTTTTTGAAATTAAAAACAATTAAAGACGGCAAAGTGGAGCGGAGACATAGATATGGATGCACCAGGCTGGTTGGAGACAACTGGATGAACTTTGGGGATCGGAACCGGGGAAGAGGGGGGGGGGGGAGATTTGGAACCCAAAGGCTGTAAAATTTTATATTTCTTTCTTTTCTCTTTTTCTTCTTTTTTACTGTTTGCTGTTTGAAAATAAGGGAATTCGTATAAGGGATACGGGGTTGATCTTAGGGAATTATATAAAATATAAGGAGAAATGGTTAATTAAGGATAACAAGACAAACTAATTTGGAACAAATGTGTTATTTAAAATTACAAATAAGGTTTTTAAATTTGGGGAAGAATTTGTGGAATTAATTAAGGGAAGTGGGATACAAGAGGGGGAGGGGGGAAGTTCGGGAAAGATGTTATTGAAGTTAAGCGTAAATCATATCTATCTTTTCTTTCTATCTTTCTTTTTCATTGTGGAAAATCTTAATAAATATTATTTTTTAAAAAATAATAATAAAGGTGCTCAAGGTTTTGCCCAGTGTGAAGCTGGTTATGGATGCTAGCTGTTTTTATGAAATTCCTTTCTAAGTTAGCAGAGGTGAAACCCTTGGGAGAAATTCATCAGAAACCTGAATGAGTCCAGATTTAGGTCACAGGTATTCATAGAAATCCGGTCCCCAGCAGTTGAAGTCCTCTCTTGTGATGATAGCAATGAGCCACTGCAAGCCATTCAATATATAATGATGTGCAGAGGCTTTGCATAAGCACCTTTCAGCAGGAGAGCATATGCCTTGCATGCAGAAGACCCTACATTTAATCCCTGGTATCTCAGTCTAGAGTTTCTGCCTGAAACCCTGGAGAACCAGGCACTGCCACACCATACAGACCAGTGTTTCCCAAACTTGGGTCTCCAGGTGTTTTTGGACTCCAGTTACCATCATCCCTGACCACTGGTCTTGCTAACTAGGGATGATGGGAGTTGTAATCCAAAAACACCTGGAGACCCAAGTTTGGGAAACACTAGTGTTGACAATATTGAGTGACATGGACCAAGGGTCTGACTCAGCTTCCTATGTTACTATGATAGTTCTGAAGGTGTGTTGAATTTTGGATTCTTTGGTACTCTACCCATGAACCACCGTGACTCTGGGGATCGTTCCATCAGTGCAGGTATCTTTGCTTGACAGACAGAACCATCTCACCTCTGCTCCCCTTGCTTGCTGTTCTGGGGGCTTTCCTGACCCTTCCAAGCAGGTCTGAGGAGAATGCAGGGGGAATGGGGGGAAAGTCCCATTCCACTAGGGTGACTCATTCTAATAGCTTCTACTGGCACAACAGCTGAGTTGAATTTGGTCCCCAGTTCCTGACATAAGCAGAAGGTCATCTAAAATAGGTATATAGAGGCCTCAGATGCATTTTCTCCCTATAAGCCATTCGGAGACCATGTGAATCAAAGTTCCCAGGAACCAATTCATTTATCTCCACAGTGCGTATATTCTAGCGCTACAACTACTTTAGTGAATACCTTTCCAAGAAAGGAAGATTTAAGAATGTCCGTCGTGGGTTAGAGTCTTCAAGGAGATTCTGCAAAGCTCTCTGCTTATTTTCAATAGGGAATTGTTAGTATAACCTGTCACCTTCCCTAGCCGGAAAATTTAAACTTTGTTGCCTATATTGTCTATATGTTAAATAATGGACGTGTTTAGCGGCTTGTACTAACTGGGGCTGTACTGCATGTTCAGCCAAACCTTTTTATTATTATTATCACAAAAAGGGGCTGGGAGGGGAAAGGAAGGGGGGTGACATGTTTCTCAAGAGTTCCCAAACGTCTCTTTCTTTTGAGCTTGTTTGGAGCACCTTAACAGCCCTGACCACTTTGTTTTTGCAACTAGAGCCCATTTCAGGCATTCTGGATGGATTGCACAAATTCATTGATTGAGTTCACTTTATACCTTTCCCTTTGCAATTTTTCAACACTCCTCTGTGCATACGCATGGATGCCCATAGGCACTTCTACCCCCAAATAGGAGCCTATGCTGGTGCCAGATTTCTCTCTCTTCATTTTGGCATTCTTTTTTTAGTTGAAAGAGCACATTCAAAAAGCAGCTTCTCATGTGTCCAGTCACACACTTTGTTGACTGTAATTTTTTAAAAAACAAAAAAACTTCTTGTATTCTTTGAATTTTGGGTTAAGAAAGGAGTGCTCCTCTTGTGGTACCACTCCAGCACGAGGTCATTCATCTCTTAAATTCTAGTTCCGAAGATGTATTTTGAAATGTAATTTGCAATGCAGTCCTGCATATGTCTACTCAGAAGTAAGTTCTGTTGAATTCACTATTTGCTCCCAGATTGTGTCAAGGATTGCAGCCTTAGTTCTTTAACCATTTATTTATTTATTTATTATTAATTTGTATCCTGCCCTTGGAGCCAAATTTTCCAAAGGCAGGGCATAAAAATAGTAAAATATCCGCAACACAAATATCACAAAACCAACAAAATATATAAACAGAAAAAAAACAGAATTCAGAAAGAATCTAGCAGCAAATTAGATCATCAGTGATTTCCACAGGCTAAAGAAACAATTAGCCTGCTCCTTTAGGGGAGTGCAATTCTATTCAAAACCATCTCTTCAACTCCTGGTATTAAAAAAAACCCCACCTACCTACCAAAGTCCAGTGTTTTACTTGAAGCGATATACTCCCCGGACCACTTTAATTGCCACTATTTTTACCTTCCCCAGTGTTTTGAAGTGGCCTGCATAGAACTAAGCTCATTATGCCAGCGACGTGGACACATCAAAGACCAATCTAATGGCACTTGCTGTTTTATTTGAGATCCTTTTCCTTAATCATTCCTAGCATTCCATTTGTCTTTTTCACTGCGGCAGGGTAGAAATGATATGGGGCTGCTGCTGCAATCCTATGCGCACTTGCGTGGAGGTGAATTCATCTGACCACAGTGAGCTGCATGACCTTTTACTGTAAGTAGCTGTGGATTGAGCAGTCTCAATGTAGCAGCGAACAGTGGAGGCAAGGGTCTATTTTAAGTGGCGACCAGTAACAGCCCCAGTTTGCACTGCTCCTGTGGCCCATTGAGGAACATTGGTTATATATAACCCTGAACCTCCATTATGATCCTCTCTGGATGCCCTTGCCCAGGTGTCCCTGCCTTCTAGGCTAGGCAGGTGATGACCAAGGAGAGCATCTTTACTACAGTGCAGGGCAGGGGGACAAAGAAGTGCTACAAGTATAGTCATAATTGCATTATACGATCAGGAAACCATATGAGCTGCCTTAGGCTTGGAGTAAAGCTCTTGCAAGCAAAACACAGATGCCTTATGACAGTGGAAGAAGATCATTTTGTGTTTCATCTCTTACATACTATTCTGGATACACAAGAAGAGAATATTTCATTAATTGGCTTAAAGCCGTGAACCACGCAGTGATTACTGTGTTCCTCTTGCTGCCGAAGATCAAAGAGCTGACGATGGTTTGTAACAACAAATAGCTACATATTAATATAATATATAATCTTTTCCAGCTTCCTCCTCATTTCCCAGAGATGCACTTGATTCACCATCTTTGCTTGAACAGCTGTGGCTGTAATATGATTGATCTCTATTTTATCCTTTCTTACTAGCTCCACAGAGCTTGGAAAGAAATCAATCCAGCAATACAACGCCATAAGGAGTAATATTTATAGATCCGTTTAGGCACAGTCTACCAAGCCTATCTGCTGTGGGAAAAGAAAAGACAAGTCATTTCAGCTGAATTTGGTTTTCAGTTTCCAACAGGTTCCACTTGTAAAGCCGTTTGACTCCCAGACACTGAGAAAAGCAACATTAGAGAAAATTAAACTTTCATGGTGTCTGGGTTCTTTTTTCAAAGAAGATCCTAATTCCTGAAGCATGTGTTCATGCACCTCTTATAGATGCAATCCTGTACATGCAGTCCTCAGAGTAAGTCCCACTGAACTTAGTGTGGTTTATGTCTGAGGAAGTCAATTTCCCTCACAGGGAATCGACCTTGGGGGCAGATCATGAGCTTAGGTAGCTCCGTGTCACAGGGAGTTCTTGGCTGCGTCTTTTCACATTGGCCAATCTGATTGGTCAAAGGGGGTGTGGCTTAGCCCATTTAAATAAGCCGTGGCCAGGCTCTCACCCTCTTTTACCTTGCTCCTGCTTGCACAGTTCTCCCTCCCTCCCTAAGGTTAGGTCCTTATCCTTTGACCTTGCTATGGACTTCGGTTGGTCACCTTGGTTGTCCAGGGCGCCTGGTAGGATTTTTTTCCACTTGGCAAATTGGCACCAGCCACTTGGTTTTTTGCCTACCTCGTAGCAAATCATCACAACTTTGTAAGGTTTGGCGGTTAGGCATTGGGAGTATTCAGTTGGAGGTGAGGGGAGGTGGCTGCCATCACCTACCCCTCCTATTTCAAGGGTATTCCATTAAAGGAATCTAGGGTGTGTGTCCAAAGCCCAGACAGGGGCCAAGGCCATAGCAAGACCCCTATCGGTGACCCTAGGGGAATTCCTAGTTGATGTGCATCAACAGGGCTCCCCCTATCGGTCGTTAACCCTTACTAGACTCCTGGCAGGCGGGCAGGAGTCAGATATAGTAATTGGATCCAATGCCTAAGCCAATACCACTCACATTCTGTAATCAATAAAGTTGTGGCCTTTTTCAACCCATTAACCTAAATTCTACTGTCAAGTGTCTTTATTCTACAATGGGGGAGGGTTCAGGACCTTGCCACTCAATGCATGTATATGATTGTGCTGTAAGACCCACTCTGCCTTCTCGGGATAGCTCTGTACCCCAAAGACAGCATGGCTGCTTGTGCTAAAGGAATCAAGGCCAAGAAGAATTCCAGGATGCCCTCGTATGATGGGAATGTGCTTTTCCTAAGAGGAAAACAACATGTTTCCCTGTTCTTAAAAAGTGTGGTGAACAGTACCCAGGTAACAATTTCTGGAGAAAACGGATAGAGCAAAGTTTTTCTCCTGCTTTTATAACACTAGAACTCATGGAAAACCGATGAAGCTGAAGACTCAGGACAGACAAAAGAAAGCACTTCTTCACACAGCACATAGTTAAACTGTGGAACTCACTCCCACAGGAGCCATGAACTTGGAAGGCTTTCAAAGAGGATTATGCAGCTTTATGGAGGATAAGGCTATCAATGGGTAATCACCATGATGGCTATTCTCTGCCTCGATGATCAGATGCAGGAATGCTTCTGAATAGCCATTGCTGGAAACCGCAGGAGGGAAGATAGCTCTTGTGCTTGAATCCTGCTTGCAGGTTTCCTATAGGCATCTGGTTGGGCACTGTGAACACAAGATGCTGGGACTAGATGGGTCGGTGGCCTGAACCAGCAGGCTCTTCTTATGTAGCCATCTTAGTCTGTTGCATCAAAAACAACAAAAGAGTCTTGTAGTGTGTTAAAGCTGTACAAAATACGGCACAAACATTTTTGGACTACATGAGATGCATGCTCACCTCACCTCACCTCACCAGGTGTTCACTTCATCAGGTATGTGAAGTGTTATCCTGAAATGCAGGCATATATACATGTGGTTGGGAAGGGAATTATAAACAGTGGAAAATGACCTGGAGAAACAATGAAGGCAAGGATAATTAATATTCATTATAATACTAATATATAATTTTAATTAACTTTAATATCGATATATAATTATATTGTTATAATTAATGCTTTATATTTTATTATATTAAAATCAAATGTCTAATTAATATTTTATATTTTAATTAATTATATTAATATAATATAGTTACTTATATTAATAGTGGTCATTCACAGAAAACAGTTGCTGATAGTACAGGCATCCTGGCATTGGTAAGATACCTTTAAATAACAAATTTCTTTAATCTTCTGTACTATCTTCCGTTTTCTTCCTCACTAAATCTTAATAAAGATACCTAATACTGTTTTCTTACATTTGTATGAACACACCCTTAGTGTCTAGGCATGCACTTCAGCATCAGATTACCAAAGTTCACATTCCCATAGTTCTCTGCACATGACGTTGTTCATTAGCCTATCAATAATCAATGTCCCGTCTTTTGTTCTCGGGTGCTTCTTGGAACACCCATGTGACTTTAGACTGTAACTGCAAGAAACTTTTTCATATTCAGGAATGTCCATTCTCACTCCTTTACAGCCTACTTGCCCTTTGTAGGGTGTGGAGAATGTTACTGAGATTGTACTTGCACTATGAAACAGTTCACAGAGTCGGCCCTTTGATTGGTAGGTGTAGGAGATAAAAGGGGGGGGGGAGAGTCATATTTACTAGGGCATAAGCTACCATATAAAAGCAGTAACACAAAACTGAAAGTAGATTAGTTTGTGATTGTCTGTTAGATTGTGGTTTCTCAGCAACGTACCACTTTGCGGTGAAGAAGACAGTAAAAAGAAGGAGCGTTTTGCATTTGCTTTTTCATGCCTGAAAACTCTCTCTCCCTGCAAAGAGAAGCAAAATCATTATACCATGCCCGTTAAGCAGCCGGACTCTTCAATGGTCTGCAAAGGCCGATAAAAACACTGACTCACTCACTTACACTGTAATCTCACAGTCATGCCACTACAATGCTATTTTCCTGAAGATGTATATGAATCGCCTTTCTAGCGACCTTTTCACCCCTGCCATGCATAGCTAACTCGCTTGGGTCATTTGTCTTACTGGCACCTTTCTCCAAGGCACAAGCTCTCTGACTATAGCACACTGTTGTCTGGAATTAAAAGGGCTGACGGGGTTGATGGTGGGAAGTGGTTTGTGGTTGGTCCTGCATTGTTGTGGGAACAGTTTGGGGCTCAGGTTCAGTTTTCACTCAGAACTAGAGATCCTCAGCTGAGGTCCTGCTGTTGGCATCTCCACTATTGGGAGTCAGGCAGGGGACTAGTAGTGATGGGGCAAAATCCCCTGGTCAGGCTTAGGAAGCTATGACTATTAAAGTGGTAAAATCCCACTTTTAATATATATAGCACAGATAGGTCCATAGATGGTTGGAATCCATGTGTTTCTGAATACCAGTTGCTGGGGGATCTTGTACTCTAGCTTCTCACAGGCATCTGATTGGCCACTGTGAGAATAGAATTCTGTACTAGTTGGAAATAATGTTTTTGTCAGATGCAACAGGCTTTTTATGTTCCTCGGTTGTTATAGGACCAGTGCAGATAACAGCACAAAAACAGCAAACAGATGCTTTCTCCACTAGGGCTGGCTTGTGAAATTAGTTTGGTTCACATTTTATTGCACCCCCATCTTAATTTCAACATTCTGAACCAATAAACGAACTGAAATGCTGCTATCCTTTGGTGATATAGTTCTCCAAACAAAGATGCATACCGAAAAGAAAAGAAAAGAAAAGAAAAGAGTATATTAGGGGGAAAGTATATTAGGATGTATATTAGTGAAAACAGCATACAAAAATGCATGATATTAAGTAAAATAGCTTGCAAAATGCATATATTAGGGGAAATTGCATACAAAAATGGTGAAAAGGAGAAATGGTCATAAAAATGCTTGTGTGTTTTCTTCCTCTCTTACAAACTGTTGCAAAAAATGGGGTAAACTGAATTTAAGTTTGGAAAATTGAGGAACATGGGAGAAACCAACATTGACAGATTCATTCATCTCTAATCATCCACTACGCAGGAAATCTCCCCTTGCCTTCTTCCAGGGACTATTTTGAGTCTGCCACATACCAGACTTCCTTCTACAACTTGACATTTGGGTCATATTTTCAGTGATTTTACTTCAGTATATTTACTTTAGAACTGCATATTTCATTCCCAACAAGACTGAAGGCTCACGGTGCTTTTTCAAAAGCCTAATCTGTCAGCTTTGCTAGGCACATTCTCTCTCTCTCCAGCTATTAACACAGAAATCTCCAGACAGTCTTGTTCTCCTTTGCACAGGATGGAATAAATCTGAACCTTCCACTTGACTGCTGTTTGTCACCCTGGGACCTCACTGGCTCAAACCTGTCAGGGAGTTTAACATGATGTATATGACCCATTTAAATCGGGATACATTTATCACCTGTTTGGATCAAAGCAGGGCTGCTTCAAAGGCATCCGCTCAATTGTGATGATGTAAGGAGCTGACTTTATCTATTGTTTAATGAGTATATCTTTTCTTTTATATCTGGCATTCAACATGACGAAACTCCTGCAAGGATTTTTCCACTGCTGGAGGTACAAGTTTTTCCTCAAGACGTCTTTACTCATGGGCAACTCCCAATATGCAATGTGCTCCTCTCTTTTTGTACCAGGCTAAGATGATTGGTTTCAGAGAACAAGGGAATGCATGCCGAATAAAGCAAACACCTAGTAAACTGGAACTGGTTCTCTTCATTCAAATATTATGTTGGTCATTGTGCGTGGACAATTTGTAGAGGAAATTCAAATATTGGGGAATCAGAGAGGCACAACTTTTCTGGCTGAATTTGGGGTGGCGAGGTTTTGCAGCCTATGGTTACATCCACACTATCCATTTATAGCATTCTTATACCAATTTAACTGTCATGGCCTCCCCCAAAGAATCCTGGGAACTGTAACTTGTTAAGGATGCTGGGAATTGCAGCTCTGCAAGGGGTCTCTTAACAACTCTCAGCACCCTTAAACAAATTACGGTTTCCATTATTCTTTAGGGGAAACCAAGTCAATGGAATGAAAATTGACAGCCCCACTGCAGTTCTTGTGGATCTAAAAACTTCCAGAATTTGTTATAAAATATGTCAACATGGAAAAGGCTAAGAAACCTTAGTTGGGCGGGGGGAGTATTTGTATGGTACTGAAAAGACCAGAGTTCAGGGTAGGTGAGTCTCACTGGGGAGAATATTCCAAAGCCAGGAACCTCTCTTCCTAGTAGCCACTACTGCACCACTGGAGAGGGACTCTGAGCATGATCTCAAGGTCTGGCTAGGGCAACTGGCCCCAAGGCATTTACAATTAACTTCAGCTAATTAATATTATTATTTTTTAAAAAATAATATTTATTAAGGTTTTAAAGGTTACAAAAAGAAAAAGTAAAAACACCATATTAAACAAATACAAAACAACACATCACAATAAGGAAAAAGAAAAAAGAAGAAAACAGAAAAATAAAATCCATTAAAAAAACACGGCGAATCTTCCCATAACTTATCTTTCATTTGCTTGTTTCCTTGACCTCCTCACACCTCCCTTTTTTGTATTCTAGTTCAGTTAACTATTTCAGCAAATCCTTTCCATCTTTTCCAATTTTTGTCCTGTAATTTATCTTGATCTAATGTAACTTTACTTTCCCTCCTTTCACCAATTAACAGTCTGTTGTTTTCTAATCCTTTATAGCATTTCTGCTAAAACCACATAAGTTCGTTCCCACATCCTTCTAACATTCATTAATTTTACAATGTTTCTGTAAATAGTCTTTAAATTTCTTCCAATCTTCCTCCACCGACTCTTCTCCCTGGTCTCGGATTCTGCCAGTCATTTCCGCCAGTTCCATATAGTCCATCACCTTCATCTGCCATTCTTCCCGGGTGGGTAGATCTTGTGTCTTCCAGTACTTTGCAATAAGTATTCTTGCTGCTGTTGTAGCATACATAAAGAAAATTCTATCCTTCTCAGCTGATTAATATTATTATGTGGTGTACAGTAGCCCCCCTCTAATATCCAAAATATATGTGTGTATTGGAATCCTACTTAGTCCCCCAACAGTGACCAGCATTAGCCTTCTGGACTACAAGGGAAGGATGGCGGGTCCATAGTCAGAAAGTAGGAGAGAAAGCAGATTTGGCTTATATAGTCCTGCAGAGACTGAACCCCCTTCATTGGCTAATTCAAAAGAGGTGGCAAAGCCCCACCACCAATTGCATTGTAAGGTTGGGAAAGGGAGTCAGCCTGGCAAAGGAGAAACAACTCAGCCTGCTATTAGTGATTATAACTGGCATTTTCTGGATGCTGGATGCTGGTAATGTTTTTAAAGAGAAGTGTGGCTCCTAAGTATGTACTCTGGCTCTTCTCTGAACTCAACCATAGTTATCCTTAAGTACAAGGATAGACAAGAGTTCTCTTTTTACCTGTGCCTGTTCCTCCTCATTAGTGCTTTGCTCTATATGTTTCTTCTGCCTCCAAGGAGTTTGCTGCCCTTAATTTCAATGGAAGAATTAAAATGTGCTCAAATCTTTCTCATTGAAATGAACAGAACTTCAAGAGCTTGGGCAAGATCACTGCCTCTGTTTAAAATGCCAAGCGAAAGTCCTGCATGTTTCCCATTAATCCCCATGGAACTTAAATGCATTTTACTTAGCTTGCATTGCACTCATTGTTACGGAAGTGAAGTCCTGATCCCCAACACATTATGTAAGCATAGACTCCACTGAATTGGTAAAAATCACATTTGTGGAATCTGTTTCGTATTAGTAGAAAACAATCTTCAATTGATGCTTAGTTTTCTTTATCATATTTCATTTTTTTAGGGGGAGTCATTTTAGGTAACAAAGCAGAGCTATTTCTAATTATGTACTACTTTGTCATTGCTTTTATACACCTACCAACTGGTACGCACTTCAGTATAGTTAACTGATAAGATTGGAAAAAGGCATACACCCTTCCGTGTTTAAAATGTGAGTGCAAATATAGTTATAGGAAATGAGATGCTGTTAATGTTTATTGGTCAACTTATATGTTGCCAGGGAGACTTTTTGGGGCGGGGAAGCGAGGAGGAGCAGTTTTAAAAACTGATGGGTGAGATCGGAATTCAGACATTCAATTTTTGTGAACAGTGGTAGGGTTGTTATTCTTGATTTTCAAAATCTTCACTCTATCCAAAATGCAAACATCGTAAGGCAGTAGCCTTCATTGAATTGTTAAGTGGAAGTGTCCTTGCTTTGATAGCTTCTAAACTTTTTTAAAAATCTCCTCTCCGTATAAAGTTGCCTGTTACCAACTCTAGTCTTTGCAACAGATACATTGGATAAGTTTTATAATGTATATAACTGTTCAACCCTAAACAAGCTTACTCAAGTGGCAGACCAATCCAACTCTACCTTGCTAGAGTGGGCAGCTTGTTGTTTTCAGTCTGCAAATAATATGTAAGAATACATAATTGATGACTCCTCCCAATTTGTGTTGAGTTTCCTTTGCTTTGTGATGATTTGATGTGGAATAACATAATTAGTAAGGTGAAATTTCACCATAGTGAGGCAAATAATGTTTTTGTCAGAAACTAAGCTGCAGTGGCAGGGAAACAGTGCTGTGTGCAAGAAGATGGGATGGAAATTGATGCATTCTTACACCCCTGCTTATGGATACCTCCTGCAAAATCCTGGTGGGTTTTACATTTTTAAAATGTTTCTCCTTTTGGCGCTCCATCCCACGTATTTTCCATCTTGGAGTTGGCCTTCCTTATTTTGATTCAGGAAGGAGACTGTAGGCCTGTTTATGGAAATTCAGTCTTAATGTGCTCTGTTTCCTTTTGGCTAGAGGCCCTTGTGCATTAGCTCCAGCTAGGTCTGTACCTCAGAATTAGTGGCAACCCCATAGTTGTCTTAACCCTGACCATGAACCCCTGTGACATTGTTGTGTGTCTGCGTTTGCATTAATAAACTTTAATCTTTCCGGTTTGATAGATCCACAGGAGCAACAAATGTGGCTTCTTGCTCATAAATTAAGCCCTAATTGATTGCAGCAACACTGAGTATATTGTAAAAGTCAAGAAAAGGCTGAAAAGGTCCTTTTAAAGGACCCATTTGCTGAAGATGTTTGGATAGAGGCAGAATAATTTGAGAGATTTATAAATCCAGAGAGATTGATTTATTGTGGCTTTTGGTTTAAGGCCTCTTTGCAAATATTAATTAATCCTAGCCCACTATCTTGACCTATCCAGTTCTTAAGAAAAATAAAAATATGTAGTGGGCTTTTCCTTCCTTTAGACCTTGGTTATGAAACCAGAGCTTACATGCAAATTAAGTAACAAGGGATTCCAATGTGTGGTGTTCTTAATCTCCCTTCTCTCTATATCACATTAAATTTCATTGAATGTGCCTTTCATTTCCTCCTTAAAGTTTCCTTAATAAAGGACTACTGTTTGCTGAATATCACCACAGAGCAAAAGCCAACCTTACTTTGCAGTATGCAGTCCTAATGTAAGTGCTCAGAACAGTGAGATATGATTATTCCAAGATTAAGGAACAGGAGAATGTATTTGCCATTGCAATTAAAAACAGAAGAAAAGAAGAATTGCCTTGCCAGATCACACCATGTCCAGCATTGTGTCTCCAATTGTAGCAAGTCAGATGTCTTGAGGATCTCACATGCCACGAGATTAAGATGGCAACCCTCTTTTGCTTGTCCCTAGTATCCAGTATAGGCATAGCCAATGGTGCCTTCCAGATGTTGTTGGACTACAAATCTCATCGACCTCTATCAGCACAGCCAATAGTCTGAGATGATGGTGCTTGTAGTCCAACAATGTCTGGAAGGTGCCATGTTGACTATCCCTGAATCATGGGTGGGTGGACTTGCAGCTGTCCCAGTAGTCTCAGCCAGGACTGCCAGTGGTCAAGGATGATGGGAGTTGTCATTCAGTAACACATGTTGGGCCACAGGTCTCTCACCTACTGTGTGACTTAAGGATGGTGTTGCATCTTTTCAAGGAATTCCTTTTACCTGTAGCTGCTATCCTCCTGGAATTTGCCTAATCTAAACTGATGGGCATCACCAAATTGCATGGCAATATCTTAATTAAGCATCTTTATGAGTAGCATGTCCTGTTTCACATTGTGCACCTTAGACAGCAGTGGATAAAATAGTGGGTGAACATTGGCAAATCAGTGGCGGTAACAGGGCTACTCAAAACCTAGCATCCTTGAGCAGCTGCCTAGACCACAGCATGCTGGCATGCACCACCACTGACCACTAGGTATTGTCATTTTAATTTGTGACAATGGCATGAATGATACTACACTGTGGACATTTAAATGTCAGCTAGACCCTGCATCCTGTCTCTACTAGGAGTGGGGCTGCTCCTCTTTCCTGCCAAGTCCCTTGCCTATGATTAAAACTGTTCCTCAATATACTAGCCATCTTTTCCTGACAAAATGTACATGTTTATAGTGCAATCCTGTGCCTGTCTGCACAAAAGTAGGTGCCACTGGGTTTAACAGAGCTCAGGAAAATGTGTACAGGATTGCAGCCCTGGTCTTTGAATGGAGATATTTATAGTTATGCATTGATTATGATCCTAAGCCATAATCCAAAAATGTATGACTTTAACTTCCATTAGGATCCCTATGGTCAAACACAAAAATTCCTTCCAGTAGCACCTTAAAGACCAACTAAGTTAGTTCTTGGTATGAGCTTTCGTGTGCATGCACACTTCTTCAGATACACTGTAAGATGCAGGAAGATGTAAGATTCAGATGCAGCGTATCTGAAGAAGTGTGCATGCACACGAAAGCTCATCCCAAGAACTAACTTAGTTGGTCTTTAAGGTGCTACTGGAAGGAATTTTTTTTTGTTTTGACTATGGCAGACCAACACGGCTACCTATCTGTAACTAGGATCCCTATGGGTTCAACATTAGTTTTGAAAACTCCCTTAGGAACACATGAAGCCAAATCAGTCCATTGGTCCATCTAGCTCAGTATGCCCACACTGACTGGCAGCTCTTTCCCAGGGTTTCAGGCAGGGGACACCCACAAAATCACAGTCCTAGTGAGAGATGCTGGAGATGCTCTACCGCTGAGCTATGGCCTTGCTTGAAGTCTTATAATACAAATGTGGTTTTTGGAACTGATGCAGGGGCTCAGTCTGAAATGGTTGACTGCGCAATTTATCTAGGTCTGACAAAACAAACATTAGAAGAGCCTGATGGATCAGATCAAGGCCCCATCTAATCCAGCGTCCTGTTTCACAGAGGCCAAGCAGATGCCTAAGTGAAGCCCATGGGTAGCACCTGAACACAACAAAACTCTCCCCAGTTGTGATTCCCAAGAGACATGCTGCATCCCAACAGTGGAGGTAGTTATTAGGGTTTTTGCTGTGTGTACCTACAGTATTCAACAGAAAAGATGTTAAGATGGAGGTGATTCACCGTATTTATGAATTAACAATAAAAGGCTGCACGCATTCCAATAGTAATGTAATGTTCAGCAGCACATCTTAAGAGAAATAAAAGATGAAATAGCTGAAACATGTGACTTCCATGTGAAAGTCTTATTATTGCTGGCTTCTCTTGGTCTCATTAATGACCCGATATAACCGGATTTCAGCCCATGTAACTGCTGGGTGGAAATGCATGTCACAGCAGTAAAGGCATCTGCTTCCTTTAGTTCAAAGTATCTGCCGTGTTTTGTTTGAATTTAAATTGGTCTTAAAAAGTTGCTTGGAAAAATGTGTTTAGTCATCCATATTTAATTTTTTTTGTGCGTGTGCAGGTTATTCAGCAGTGGACTTCAGTCATATTCCTCCATTATGTGCATACTAGTTTGCCTTCTTTTATGGCCCAGTGAATGAGTTTGTTGTAGTTAACACCCTGAACACCTGGGTGGCTCTATCAAATGATGTGGCATTTAATTCATAAAACTGCTGTTAACATTGTTTTCTGCGGTAGAACACGCACCAATTACCTCCTACTTTTTCAAAGAAGAAAAGTTTATGAATGGATGAGTCACCAGTGTGCAGATTAAGATAGCAAAAGGAAGCAGTAGATACATACAAATATTTAATGTTGCTTCTTAGCAGCTTATGCATACACCTGGTGCCTTTAAGCAAACAAAGGACTGCGCCAGGGTTTTTAATGCCATATAAAAGAATTTCTAGAATACCCTTGGATAAAAGTGTATAAGAATCTCCTTGCAACATGGATATGCTCTTGTGCACATCAATTTGTTTGTAAGGTTTCCCCCCCTGACATTTTTTTGTTTTAATGCCTCGTAATATTTGAGCCCCTTTCTCATTGGTAGATGTTTTCTGTGTCCTGAAGCAGTCACCCTAAAACAAAAAATCGCCAGTTTAAAAAGCAAGTCAATTCTCGCACAATTGCTTTGCAGCTTTTAATAGATTTCTTTTTTTAAAAAGTAATACTTTTAATTTGGTTTTAAGCGGAAACCCCCCCCCTCATTTCACAAAGTTACACAGAGAAAACAAGGAACAAAATCAACAATGGCACACAAAGGGAGGAAGATGTAGGGAAAGCCAACCTAGCTGGGGTGTATTCATTGGCTGCATCAGTGCTACTGAAATCCTTCTAGTACCTCCTTATGCAAATATGCCTGTGTGCAGAGTCCAAAGAGCAGATGATTTCCCGGCCTCTTGCAACCCATGAAAAGACACTTTCTCAAACCAGTTCAAGCCTGCCATTTTTCTTTCCGTGGATAATAGGTGAATATTTTATATATACAGTGGTACCTTGGTTCTCAAACGAAATCCATTCCGGAAGCCCGTTCGGCTTCCAAAACGTTAAAAAACTGAGACACAGCTTCCCATTGGTTGCAAGAGCTTCTTACACTCAGCGGAAGCTGCGTCACATGTTTGGGTTCTGAAAAACATTAAAAAATGGAAGCATTTACTTCCGAGGTTTCAGTGTTCAAGAAGCAAAACGTACGGCAACGGAGGAGTTCGGGAACCGAGGTTCCACTGTATATACAATGTTTTGTAGAACCAACACCTTGAGGTCTACATTTTGAGATAACTTTGAGCACATCCAGGCATTTTAAGTGTTGCCTTCATTTAGAAAATGGCATGGTTCTCTGGATTCAATGTGTAATCCATATGTGATTTCTCTGACTGACTTCCTAGATTTTCTGCATTCGCGCTGCACATGAAAAATCCTGCTATGACAGTCAATAAATGATTTTGCATCTGTATTCTGGTAGCTCAAGCAGCACTTCACAAACAGTGTTGCTGGAAGAACTTCACAGCATAAATCAAGGAACTCAGTATTTGAAGCTAAATTCTAATCTAGGAAGCTACCATAGATTTCATAGCCAAATTGAAAAGGTGCTGAACGTTAAGAAACCACCAACAGTGCACTTTAAGGTTTGTTCCTTTTGCAGCTGTTTCTGCATCTGCTTTACACATATGACATCACAAGATTTCATAGGGGTATGGCTTGGGGGAAATGAAATAATTTGGCCCACCATCTGGAGTTTGCCCATGCTTGACAGTGTCTGTCTCTCTTTTTTTGCTCTGCATTGTCCATTTGGACACAGGTGGCACTGTGGTCTAAACCAATGAGCCTCTTGGGCTTGCCTATCAGAAGGTCGGCAGTTCAAATCCCCGCAATGGGGCGAGCTCCCATTCCTCTGTCCCAGCTCCTGCCAACCTAGCAGTTCAAAAGCATGCCAGTGCAAGTAGATAAATAGGTACTGCTGTGGCGGGGAAGGTAAACGGTGTTTCCGTGCACTCTGTCTTCCATCACGGTGTCCCATTGTGCCAGAAGCAATTAAGTCATGCTGGCCACATGACCCGGAAAACTGTCTGTGGACAAACGCTGAAAGCAAGATGAGGGCCGGACTCTGTCCAGGGGTCCTTTACCTTTTTAAAAAAATGTCGATTTGACCTATTCTGACGGCTAGTAGAAGACAGCAGCTGAAATGGCTCAGCATCAGTTCTGAACAATTATATGACTTACACTCTGCTCCCTACCATAACAAATGATAACTTAAAATGCTGTTGTTGTTTTTATTAGCATGGAGTGAAACAAATGGGCCCCATTCAAATGTTTCTTTCATTACAAATGTGATTGCACACCCTTTCCTGGAAGATATGGCTTTCACTGGCTACTACCCATAATGGCTGTGTTCTGCCTCCAGTATCAAAGGTGGTATGTCTCTGAATACCAGTTGCTGGGGAGCACAACTGGAGAAAGTGTGGTTACACTCTGGCCTTGCTTGAAGGTTCCCCATATAGGATGCTTTGGTCTGATCCAGCAAGGACAGATTCCCCAATGTGCACTGAACTCTTAAACTCTGCATTTCTTAATATAGCCACTATAGTAGTAAACATACAAAACAATTGCTCAGTGGCGGATAGATAAAGACTTGAGATATTTGGAAGACGTTAAGTAAAGTGATGACATCACAGGACTTCATGCAAATATTAATTATTTATTTGAGAATACTTTTTAGTCCATCCTTCCTTGACAACAATCAGTGCTTTTCCTAAAAAAATGTTTAGGAGCACTCTCATTTTCCTACTTATATTGAAATACTGCCCCTCAATGAGGTCAAACTTGGATTCACAAAATGTTTAGGGGTATGCATACCCCTGTGTCCCCTCAGAAAAAAAGCACTGGTTTCACTGATATTTATATCTTACCAGTCTTTGGCTATTCGCTTTCCAATGTGATGTTATGGCCACAAGGCTCAGAAATGTCCTCTTCTTGCTTTCTCTCTCTTTTTTTTTTAAGTCAAAGCATTTGGATTCCGCATGCAATCATAGCAATAACAATATTTTAGAACTTCCACATAGTAAAACTTTCCCTTCCTCATACTCTTTAATTTCCAGTTGAGTGAGGTGGTTAGATCTTCCTTTGTTGTATCTTTCTCTTATTTTCTGTTGGTTCAGAACCTAGCAAAAATTAAGCTTGCCTAAGGTGCATTCAAAGTTGTACCAATATCTGAAAATATGCTGAACCCAAAGAATGTCAACTTCTTTTTAAAGCAGTTATGAGGATGCTAAGCAGCAGTGCTGGAAAAAGAATATACTGTGGTTCTCATTTTTCTTTTTATCATTTTACTGCTTGCTGCTGTGTCCATTACTATCATAGAAACCATTGTACAGAATTGGCCATTCTGTCATGGTAGGATATTTTGACATTTCTTAAAAGAAAAAGAAATGCTTGGAATGTCTTATCTATGACAAAAAGACAACATTAGCATTATGCATCTGGACATTTCCTTTTAGCAAAGAAAGTATTCTTTATTCAAGCATCTCCAGTGCTCAAAAAATCTAAAGGGCAAAGGGATAAAAAGGATGGAATGAAGGGAGAAAACATTCTCAAAGATAAAAACAATGTATAGGCTTCTGAAGTCCAGCCACATACAATGGAATTTAAGCACCCCAATTCTGGATGAAATTGCAGCACACACTGGGAAAATAAATTACATGTCTTGAGGACATGTTTAATTGTTTATCTTGCTTCAGTAATTTGCATGGGTAATTTCTAGATTCCATTTGCCCATGTAGGTTCATCAGCTTGTTTTGTTAATTCACTATCACTTTGGTTAGGATGGCTTAATCCCTGGAGGGATCTATTATGGTGTGTAAGTCAACCTGGAAGGTGAACAATGCTTTGTGGGAAAGAAAGGGAACTGAATTTGATTACAAGCATTATTCATGTGGCAATACCAATGTGTGGAGTAACTAAATAAGAAAATCATAGGAATAAGCATATAGATAACTAGATTGTAATTGCCATGTTTCCTCCTTTAAAGCGATCCGAGTCTGATTTAAAGAGAAAGGTCTCTATATAATTATTTTTTATTGAATTTATATACCACCCTATACCCGGAGGTCTCAGGGCAGTTCACAGAAAAGATCAGCATTAAAAACCACAATATATATAATCAAAATAAAAACAACAACCCAATAACTCCTCCCCCCAAAGAGCCATATTTTAAAAGGGCATAGGATATCAATCAGATCAACCCGGGCCTGGTTAAAAAGGAACGTTTTTGCCTGGCACCTAAAGGTGTATAATGAAGGTGTCAGGCAAACTTCCCTGGGGAGAGCATTCCATTGCAGAAAGGCCCAATTTGTGTTGCCACCCTCTGGACCTCTCGAAGATGAGGCATACGAAGAAAGGCCTCAGAAGATGATCTCAGTTAAGTTCATATGGAAAGAGGCGGTCCTTGAGGTATTGTGGTCTTGAGCCATTTAAGGCTTTACAGGGCACAAACCAGCACTTTGAATTGGGAAACTGCAGTCGGACCAGGATCGGTGTAATATGTTCAAACTGTCTTGCTCCAGTGAGCAATGTGGCCGCTGAATTCTGCACCAGCCAAAGTTTCCAAACCGTCTTCAGAGGTAGCCCTACGTATAACGCATTGCAGTAATCTAACCTTGATGTTACCAAGAAAGTAGAGAAGCTGCCTTCAAGTTTCAGTGCTCAAACCAAGCCCAAGCCCATATCGAAGATGATCCAGATAACCTCTGCCCATCCAAAAACACCTGCAGTTGCGTCGCCACCACTTTCTCCAGCGTCTTCCCCAAGCAAAGGGTACTGGCAACTAGCTGGTAGCTGTTACACACTGTTGGCCCAGGGTGGGCTTTGTAAGGAGTGGTTGTGCCCCACCACCTCTTTAAGGGCAGGTGGCACCTTTGCATCAAGCCATCATAAGGCTTTGGAACCGCCAGACCACCCCACCTCAGCTAGCTTTAATCAGCTAGAAAAGGCAGGTATGTCCAGAGGTCATTGCAGCATTTGCTGCCACAATATTACTGTAGATAGCTTTGGAGGAGGATTACCAAAATGAATAGACACCATTGATGGCTAGTCAATGATAGCAGCTATATGGAACCTCAAGGTTTGGAGTACCAGTTGTTGAGTAGCAATGATGGGGAAGCATCTTCACTTCATGTCCAACTTCTCATAGGCACATGAGTAGCCCCTGTTGGAAATTGCAGGATGCTGGGCTAGATGGACCTTTGGCCAGATCCAGCAAGGCTCTTGTGTTCATGACAGAAAGGAATAAAATCTCTCTCAACCTTCTTTTCTGAAAGCGTAACATAAAATCAGTTAACAATTAACTTACATATCATGCTGGTTAAAACAGGTTTTAGGTAATGATATTATTAGCGTATAATAATGAAGGCAAAGTCTGTTAGGGTCTTTTGAACCACAGAGTTAGTAAAGGTAGAGAAAATTATGATTAATATAATATGCAGTGCTCTGCTGCTTGGCATATAGCTCATTTCTGTGTTTCAGTAGATATGCAAAATGACAGAAATTCTGAATCCATAGGGGGAAATTCACCCCTCCTTCCGAAGTGTAAGTGCCTATACATGTTTACTCATCAGTGAGCTTCACTTCCTGCTAAGTGAGTATTGCCAGGCAAGTGGGGCTCGAGGTCCCATATACCTGCCCAAAGCAAGGCCTTTCTGTCATAGCTAAGTGGCCGCACCATCAAATTCCAGGGCTGACAAGAGGGGGTTGGAAAAAATACTTTCATCAGGACCTGAACCCTCTCTTGGTGACCCTGGCAGTGGGTGCATAGGTGTGCAGCAGAGGAGGCTGGCAGGAGTGGCATTTTCCACTTTGCTTGTAGTGGTAAAATGTCCAGGGCCAGCGATGGGTAAAGAATTAAGGTGCCCCAACACCTTAAGGTGCCCCAACACCAACACCCTGTCTCAGAACAATCTTTGTTTGTGAGACACACAGTATGAATAGGCATGGCTGAGCTTCTCAGCCAAATAAAGGAACTGTACTTAATAGCCATATCCAGCGGCTGCTTTAGACTATACCGAAAAGAATTGAGGGATAAAGCTGTTTATTCAGGTGGCAACAAACAAATGCATACTGGGACAATAACCAACACAAGGGAAATTTCCTAGTATTTCTCTTTGTCTCCTTTGCCTAACCATCCCTGCCCTTGTTCCATCCTTTTGCCTTTTAGTAGTTGTTCACATTGTGTCTCCTTAGCTTTCCCTCCTACCCCTTAATTGCATTTGTACAAGATGCATCATTCCCATTGACCACCTGTTTTGTTGTCCAATCCTGAGTAATGCCTCACAAATGTCAATAGACATATGGCAATAGCCATGTAAATAATAGTCAGTGCTTCTTTTTGGGGGGTACTGAAGGGTACACAGTACTGGTACCTCCCCCCCCCCATGTTAAAAGTGTGGCACTTACTGTAACAACTTTATGGTAAGTACTGAAACCTTTCTCTTAAAAAAAAGCACTGATAATAGTCCTGCGCTCATTATAGGTCCCAATTTAACTGTTGGATGGATTGAAAGCATCTCATTTTCACAAACAGGTGAGGTGGCAAATATTTAAGGACTGACTACTTCAAGGGTATATATTCCTTTGCACACAGAAAGCTAGATATCATTGACAATATTATAGTCTAGCCTTTTTAGTGACATTAATTTTCCATGTAGACTCAATGATCTTTTCCCAAAGAGCCATGAGATACTCCGCCTGAAATCTTAAGCAGAACAAGCCAGGAACAAAAGCAAAGAGGAAGGAAGAGCTTTTGCACTTCACAGCCTGGAGCTTGCTGCAGAGAGCAGCCATTCCACCCCTTTCCCCCATAACTCACTTTGCTGTGGTGCAGGTATGCTGACACTAGTGATACTGGTCTGCCTGTGCATGGTGGTTGTGGAGCAGCCACAGCACCAAGAGGCAGCACATTACATTTCACCTCAGGTGACCTGGTTGGAGGTTCCCTACACAAGGAGGATAGGCAGGACCACAAGAACAGCCCCAGACATGAAAAGTGCCTCAATGGGTGTCTCATGTGAACATCTCATGTGCCTGGGGCAGTGGACTGGTCAGGGCGATGTCCTTTGAAGCTAGAAGAAGAAAGGAGAGGATAGTGTATAAAGGACAATCAGTATAAAGTCCGTTACTTCAACTAATGTGAAGAAAAGACACTCTGTAATTGTATGGATAAGTCCATTTCAGGCCAGTGTCTAAGAACTTAAGAACCAACCAGTCTATAAATATGAACAGAGTGCTTTTGGAAAACAAAAACCTAAGAATAGTTGATAGTGACTTAATCTTCTCAAACAGTTAACATTTGGAGAAGTTTTTATTTTATTTTAATGAATATTTGTTATTGATTCTTTGCCATTGCGATTTAGAGAAACAAAATACAAAGAACTTCTTTAGCTTCACACATATGTGATCTTTCTCTGTTGGTCTGAACAGAGCATTTGAAGAGTGTTTATTTTATTAATCCTGTAATGTATGCAAAACAACCCTGCAGTAAGCTAATTTTGTTAACATTGTTCCTAATTATCTGGTGTTATAAGTTGTTCTTGGATGTAATATGTATATTCTGTGTAGCAGCTTTTTAATCCATTCCTCCTTCCTTCACTCCCCTCCTTCAATTTGATATCTTCAAGGACAGTCATTTCAAGATGCTATAAGTAAGTCCTTTCATTACTAAAAAGGGCAAATATCTATCAAAAGCTCTGATCTGCTGCATATTTGGAGCTATAAGTTGCCTGACAACTGTATCTATCTCTCAAGAGATTTTTTTAAAAATAAACCCGCCAGGGCCTGAAATTAGCATATCTTAATATATGTAATGTCTGGTAGTTAACCTACAGTTCAGAGATTTGCATATATGGCATGTGGGAGAAATAATAAAGACCTTGTCATAGCTGATTTTATTGGGAAGACCTTGAGAAATACTTTAACACTTCTGGGGGTCTTGCAAAAGTCAGAAGGAAATGAAAGTTATCCATTGAAAAAAAGATGGGAAAGGCCTTAGAAAGTTTCCTTTCATAATTGTTGTCTGTCTGTCTATCTATCATTATTTAATTTCCGAAAAGAGAGTGAGTGTGGAACAAGCCTTTCTTCATGCTACATTCTGTGACCTGAAGGCTTACTCCAGTGTTCTTCAACCTTTGATCCCCAGTGTTCTTGGACTACATCTCCCATCATTCACAACTATTGGCTAAACTGGCTGGGGATGATGGGAGTTGTAGTCCAACAATAGCTGTGGAACCAAGGTTGAAAACACACTGGCTTAATTTAAATATCTCCCATTATTTTTGTCAGAATGGTATCTGCTGATGCCTAGAAAGGGATGATGTAATTTTCATCACATTGCTTTTTAAAGCCAACATTGGTGGAAGAGTTCATTGGTGGAGCACCTGTGGGACACCACCACTAACCCAGTGCTCTCCTGACCTTCCTGCTGGCTCACTTCTCCTCATCCCATCCCATCCCTGTCCTGGTGATGATACCACCACTGCCAGAAAGACACCACAGCCATTTGTCCCATTCAAATGCACCACTCCTGATAGCTAGATTGTAATAATAATAATAATAATAATAATAATAATAATAATAATAATAATTTATTATTTGTACCCCGCCCATCTGGCTGGGTTTCCCCAGCCACTCTGGGCGGCTTCCAACAGAAATGAAAAATACACTAAAATGTCACATATTAAAAACTTCCCTGAACAGGGCTGCCTTCAGATGTCTTCTGAATGTCAGGTAGTTGTCCATCGCCTTGACATCCGGTGGGAGGGCATTCCACAGGGCGGGCGCCACCACCGAGAAGGCCCTCTGCCTGGTTCCCTGCAACTTGGCCTCTCGCAGGGAGGGAACTGCCAGAAGGCCCTCGGAGCTGGACCTCAGTGTCCGGGCAGAACGATGGGGGAGGAGACGCTCCTTCAGATATACTGGACCGAGGCCATTTAGGGCTTTAAAGGTCAGCACCAACACTTTGAATTGTGCTCGGAAACGTACTGGGAGCCAATGTAGGTCTTTCAAGACCGGTGTTATATGGTCTCGGCGGCCACTCCCAGTCACCAGTCTAGCTGCCGCATTCTGGATTAGTTGTAGTTTCCGGGTCACCTTCAAAGGTAGCCCCACGTAGAGCGCATTGCAGTAGTCCAAGCGGGAGATAACCAGAGCATGTACCACTCTGGCAAGACAGTCCGCAGGCAGATAGGGTCTCAGCCTATGTACCAGATGGAGCTGGTAAACAGCTGCCCTGGATACAGATTTGACCTGTGCCTCCATGGACAGCTGTGAGTCCAAAATGACTCCCAGGCTGCGCACCTGGTCCTGCAGGGGCACAGTTACCCCATTCAGGACCAGGGAATCCTCCACACCTGCCCGCCTCCTGTCCCCCAAAAACAGTACTTCTGTCTTGTCAGGATTCAACCTCAATCTGTTAGCCGCCATCCATCCTCCAACCGCTTCCAGACACTCACACAGGACCTTTACCGCCTTCACTGGTTCTGATTTAAAAGAGAGGTAGAGCTGGGTATCATCTGCATACTGATGAACACCCAGCCCAAACCTCCTGATGATCCCTCCCAGCGGCTGCATGTAGATGTTGAAAAGCATGGGGGAGAGGACAGAACCCTGAGGCACCCCACAAGTGAGCGGCCAGGGGTCCTGAACACTCATCCCCCACCACCACTTTCTGAACACGGCCCAGGAGGAAGGAGCGGAACCACTGTATGACAGTGCCCCCAGCTCCCAGCCCCTCAAGACGGTCCAGAAGGATGTCATGGTCGATGGTATCAAACGCCGCTGAGAGATCCAGCAGAACTAGGAAACAGCTCTCACCTTTGTCCCTAGCCCGCCGGAGATCATCAACCAGTGCGACCAAGGCAGTTTCAGTCCCATGATGAGGCCTGAATCCCGACTGGAAGGGATCCAAATGGTCCGCTTCTTCCAGGCGTGCCTGGAGTTGTTCAGCAACCACTCGCTCAATCACCTTGCCCAAGAATGGAAGGTTTGAGACTGGGCGATAATTGGCCATCGTGGCCGCATCTAAAGATGGTTTTTTAAGAAGCGGTTTTTTAAGAAGCGGTAAGTCAATATACATTGGCAAGGTAATGTTAATCACTCCACTGTGACTGAATATGAGTGCAGGCTACCAAGCATATGGAAAGTTTAGCTGGTGCATAGTTCCATGACCTACCGAGCATGTTACATCCATGTTCTAGTAACTTGGATGTATCCCAGCACTTTATGGGCACAATTCTTCAAGCACTGATTTTGTTCTATTAAACCTGTAGAAAAACTAACAAAGCACTCCAAGCAAATGTATGAGGGGAATCCTAAACTCTTGGACCTTCTGTTCCCTGCCTCCTGCTCATCTCGCATTGCAGCATTCGAGATCAAGAACATTTTCTTGATTGACCAAATTTGTGTTCCAACCTTGCACCATGAAAACACCTAGAGAGGATGCCTATAACCTTGGCATTAACTTCCTTTACCCAAAACTGACCAAAACCTGAACCCGATCATGTTCTGAATGTAGAACAATATTTTATTTTTTTGTTAAGGCTGGATTTTAATGTCAGGCATTAAGCAGGATCTTAGCTATGGCTGTCAGTAGTGAGTATTGGGCTGTGGTGGAGAACAACAGAAGATATCTATCTTCAGTAGGCCTTGTTGGTGAGCTTCCCAATGTTGGCTGGTGTGTGTGTATGTGTGTGTGGGGGGGGGGTACTTTTGGAGCCAGAGGACTATGCTGAGTGAGATCCAGAATGTCTTGTTCATTTTGCAATCATGTTCCATGCTAAACAGAGATTTGATTCTCCTTTAGAGTAGGCACTGTACCTTGTTTTTAGCCAAAGGCACAAAGCACTCTGCCATTTTCAACAGAGGAACAATGGTTGATTTTAAAATAATTTCTTTTCCAAGTATTTAATATATGCCAAGGCTGAACTTTGTCCTTGAAAACAGGTAATGGAACTCAATCCCACCTGATATTAAATCTTGGAAATGAGTTTCTTTTAAATTCCTGTATAATTTCAAAACTTTATTTTAAAGTGCACAGTAAAACATATTAGGAACATATTAGCTGTGCTTTAGTGTCCTATTAGCTTCTGGTTCATCTTCTCTTGCCCCATTTCTATGCTCTAGCATTTGCCCAAGTTCTGCCCTAAAATATTTCCTGAGTTTTTCTTCTAACCCTTTGTTCTCAAGGGCTCTACTAAAACACTCCAAGACTTCCAAATTGATCAAATTGAGAAAAGACTCTATTGAAAGTATCTTCAAACAGCCAAGACCACATAAGACCAGTCTTGAAAGACCTACATTGGCTCCCAGTATGTTTCCGAGCACAATTCAAAGTGTTGCTGCTGACCTTTAAAGCTCTAAACAGCCTCAGCCCAGTATACCTGAAGGAGCCTCTTCATCCCCATCGTTCAGCCTGGACACTGAGGTCCAGCTCCAAGGACCTTCTGGCAGTTCCCTCACTGCGAGAAGCGAAGTTACAGGGAACCAGGCAGAGGGTCTTCTCGGTAGTGGCACCCACCCTGTGGAAATAAACAACTACCTGACTTTTAGAAGACATCTGAAGGCAGCCCTGTTTAGGGAAGTGTTTAATGTCTGATGTTTTGTGTGGCCAGGCGGAGACCCCCTGACCCCAGGACCCACCCGGGTGAAATTAATGACACATGACAGCATGTTATGGGATTAAAATTGGCCCCAACTTTATTTAAACTTTCAGATATAGGAAGACCTTGGCTTAGGCATTGGGCATTTATCCCTCCCAGTCACCAGCCGGGGATCTGAGGCACAGCAGGGTTAACAGATCTGTCTGGGGTATGGGCTGGCTCTGGAAGATGTATGTTTAAGCAGAGAGGCTGCCCCATTTTGCCGCAACACAGGAAGAAGAAGAAGAAGAAGAAGAAGAAGAAGAAGAAGAAGAGTTTGGATTTGATATCCCGCCTTTCACTCCCTTTAAGGAGTCTCAAAGCGGCTAACATTCTTCTTTCCCTTCCTCCCCCACAACAAACACTCTGTGGGGTGAGAGGGGCTGAGAGACTTCAGAGAAGTGTGACTAGCCCAAGGTCACCCAGCAGCTGCATGTGGAGGAGCGGAGACACGAACCCGGTTCCCCAGATTATGAGACTACCGCTCTTAACCACTACACCATACTGGAGAGTGCACTGACAACCTTTCAGCGTATGGCCAGTGACCCCCTTCAACACAGCCCCTTTAACGGGGAACCCTGGGATCGCCACCACGGACGGGGCCGTGTATCACCATTTCATTCCCCCCCCCCCTTTAGGGAAGATAGACTAAAGGATTCTGCCCAAGGCCTAGAACCATCAAAGTTGTGACGTTTTGCTAGGGGGAAGGTGAAACCTGCCAATGCAGGGAAAATTCCTTCCTGGTCCTTTAACAGCAACCATTGAGAGACTGTAGCAACACCCACATACCTGTAAAGAGGTTAACCTTCAATATAGAGCATAAACAAAGAGAGGGTAGGCCGGGTGACGTTCTGGAGCCGATTGGGCTCCCAAGTAGGCTCCACCCCCTTACATATGCAAAGAGCGGACTGGAGTGAAGATTACCCCTTCTTGGTCCACTCTCCTGGCTTCACCTCAGCCGTCACGATTGGTTCATTCTGAAATGAGGTTTGGCGGGAACCTCAAGGAATGTGATATGGGGAGGTGGACCAGGAGCATTCTGCTGGGAGCCATGGAGGATTGGGGGTGCTGCGCGTGGCCACGCAAAGGGTGCCCTCCAGTTGATGGGGAGAGCGATCATTATGGTATTTTTAATATTTTGTTGGAAGCCGCCCAGAGTGGCTAGGGAAACCCAGCTACAGTGGTGCCCCACAAGACGAATGCCTCGCAAGACGGAAAACCCGCAAGACGAAAGGGTTTTCCGTTTGCGAGTTGCTTCGCAAGACGAATTTCCCTATGGACTTGCTTCGCAAGAAGAAAGCCCATAGGGAAATCTCCGGGGACCTCTTTTAAATGCTGGCAGTGGGGAGCAAAGCCTTCCCCCCCGGCCTTCAGAAGAGGTCCAGGAAGGCCGGCGGGGGCCGAAAGGCTTTGCTCCCCACCGCCAGCATTTTAAAAGCGGTCCGGGATAGCAGGGAAGCGCTTCCCGCTATCCCAGACGGCTTTTGAAGGCAGACGGGGGGAGCAAAAACTTTTGCCCCCCGCTGGCCTTCAGAAGAGGTCCTGGACCTCTTCTGAAGGCCGGCGGGGGGCGAAAGTCTTTGCTCCCCCCGCCTGCCTTCCTGGGGGCTTTAAAATCGCCCCGGGAGAGCAGAGAAGTCCTCCGCTGTCACGGGGCGATTTTAAAATGCTGGGGGTGGGAAGAAAAGCCCTTGTCCCCCCCCAGCCTTCAGAAGAGGTCGGGGGACATACTGTCCCCGGACCTGGTCTGAAGGCGGTTTCCATAGGAACACATTGATTGATTTTCAATGCATTCCTATGGGAAACCGTGCTTTGCAAGACGGAAAACTCGCAAGACGAAAAAACTTGCGGAACGAATTAATTTCGTCTTGCGAGGCACCACTGTAGATAGGTTGGGTGTAAATCACCACCATCACCTTCCTATGCTGGAAAGTTGCACATGTGCACATTTGGCAGTCATGTGCCAATCCATATAGATTCCAGTGCCATATACTTTCAGTTTTGAAAGGCGATTTTTTATACGGGGGCCAATGTGCCTACCTGGCACTTTCCCTTTTTGATGTATTCTCCTCTCCCACCTTCCCACGTGGAATTCACTTCAAAGCTATTTTGAATAGTTATGTAATTGGCCACTTCAGCAACTAAAAGCAAACTCTCAGGCTGCACACTGTGTGTTTACCCTTCACCTGTAAAGAGTGTTTCATTCAGAAAAAAATTGCCATTGTTTCTTTGTCTTCCCATGGGAAAGCTTCGTTTTTGGAAGCCAGTCAATAAATGCAAGGTATGTAAAGCATAGTGTAAAGACATGACTAGCATTTGCCAAAACCTTTGTTTATGGAGAATAGTTAGCAGTCACTTTATCTCTTTAATACAAAAGCCCAGAGATTTTAATGCATTCTTCTGTGGACTGAGACTTGATTTCTTGACAATCCAGGCGATTGTTTGGCTCCCTTATTTGCTATATCAGTGTTCTTTATTTCCCCATGGATTCAAGCAGGGCCTTAAATGGGATATCAGGGACACACCTTAGTTAATGCATTATAAAATGTCTGCCCAGGCTGTGGAATAAGAAGCATGACTACACTTGCACAGTCATGCACTGCTGGGAAAAATGCCACTACGCAATGTGACGGCTCACAATGGAGACATTCCATTTGAAGCTCTTAATATTTCAAAGGCACTAAAATTAAAAAAAAAATGGAATGAAGGTTTGTGATCAAGTGAATGGTAATGAAATGGAAACAAGAGGAAGAAGAGGAATTGGGATGTTGCACGACTGTGAAGGAGCAATGTCCTAACCACTCAACCTTGAAAGCCATTTCTGTTGAAGTCAAAGGTTTTTTGAAGTTACTGTGCATTTGATTCAGCTGTTGGAACATAAAGTTTATTGCAACTGATGGCTGGTGTGCATTTAGCCAGACCTCAGCACTTCTCAGTGTCATTAAGCATGTGCTCAGCTTTATTCCCTCGGAAGCTGGTGACATGAACATGCACTTCATGGTAGCTGAACTTCCCCCATTAATGCTGCTTCTTTCAGATGATGTTCTCTTCCAATGTGTATGTTTGCCCCAGTTCATCTCCCCTTGACCAATCACTGAAAATGGCATGAAGAGTTGACGCAGAATGTTCGATACTCCATCAAGTATCCTGCCTTCAGCTGTCTCTGACTAACATTTCCCTTTTGGGCTTGAAGCACGAGGCCCTGGTTCTGTTTGTCTTCTGTTAAAGCATTCTGTTAAAGCACCTTCCACTATTACTTTGGACCAATTTATTTTGATGCCCTTCATCCATGCCACTGTTCCATCCTTAATAATGAGATAGTGATAACGAGACTCTTTCCCTTTCTAAAATGTGAAGCCCGTTCAGGACAACTTTCACCCTAGATATCTTGTCAATTGGGGGTGGGGGCAGAAAGGAGATGCTTTGAGGTGCTGCATGGAGATAAACACTATGCACATTCTGAGCCATTTGTAAGCTAAGGTATCATGACACGTGTGCCACAAATATGCTGTGGGGGGTGTCACAAATATGCTATTTTGTATGTTGGGGGGGGGCAGAGAGGAACCTGCCAAGTTGGCAACATCCCTCTTCCTGCTTGATATGTTGAAAAGTGTTGGGGGACAGCTGCGACCCTGGGGTCATCTAGATTATGTGATCCAGTGGCAAGATTAGCACAGATAACAGAGAGTATACCATGGTTTCAGTAACATTTCTTGGCTTCTAATATACTGTGACAACCTTGCTGTAAGCCAATAATCAATGGGACTTGCCTATTCACTGTTTGAAGACAGTGGCTTTTGACAATATAATTAAGCTGAAGGCCAAAGCCATGTTCCCAATGAAGCAGATATATATCCGTGGCTTTTCAAAGGTTAAGGAAATAGTTCCTTGTTCCCTTTTGTAAATGTTAATGCTTGCACCTTCAGAGCAATGATGGTTGGAGCATGACAGGTTAGGAAAACTGCCAGCTGTTGAATGGCTTGGAGGCTGAGCAAGAAATTTGCCATTAGTATCTATGCCAGGAGAAATATAAAACACAGCACACAGGAATTAAAAAACAAAACAAACAAAAAAGGTACACTGCCTACCTGAAAAAGGAAATTCCCTACAAATTCTATAGATCATACTTTGCCTAACAATGTAAGACCAGGCCAAATCTGAGAGCTGTCAAGCATGTAGTTCTCAGGGGAACAGCTCCAAAACCAGACACCACAATTTGGCTGGAGGAGAATGTGAGCTTTCTTTATAAGGGAGGTCCAGTGCTGAGCTGAAATGGCTGAGAAGGCCCTGTTCCATGTCTTCACAGACCAGACTTCCTGGAGAAATTGACTCAAGAACAGGGCTTTGTCTTAATAGGAAAATGAGTTAATAAAAGAATGGACTTCTCATCTTAAATTGTGGCTAGGAACTGGCCAGCTGTTTGATGGAGAATTGGTCTTATATAGTTCCTTCTCCTTTCTCCTGTGTGGAAAATGAGTTGTCACAATTGGTGCTAGCTGCAGTTTCTAAAGTTGCTTCAAGGATAGCCTCCCTTCTTCTTCTATTCCTTTAAGTGTAAACACTGAGGAATGTGAGCCATAATGTACTAAAAATCCATGTCATTAATATACTACAAACAGGTATAGCAAATCTGACAATTTCAGTGTCTCTCAGTTTCTCATTTTTCCAGCTTGCTTTTTTTTTTAAGTTCTCAAAATGTACCAGCTTTTTAGGGTGGAATTCTCTTAAAATAAATATTTTAGCAAATCAATTTCCCCTAATATAATGCTATTCTATATGTTATTTTCACCAATATATGCATTATTATGGGCACTTTCCTGCAGCATGTAAATTTTTGTACAAGTTACTTGTCCAGAGAAGTAAATTGGAAAATTCAGAGAAGTGCAAATTTCAAGGTGTAGCTGGATATTGTTTTGGAAAGTGAGAATTCTGTCAGTTTGCCTTTAAATGTGAACTGAAACAAATTTCTCCCCCATCCCTAACCACAAACTATGATTATATTCCAAGGATCCATACGTTTCCTGTTGAGTAACAATCTAACAAAGAAAGATTTGGAAAAATATTTGTAAAGTAGACCACTACCTCCTTGAAAGAGGGAAGCCTAGATGTTCTCTGAAAGGAGAATATTTAAGATCTATCATAGCCATTACGGTACTCATACTGAGGAATTTCAAGCCAAGCTCTTTGTGTATAACAAAGGCATGACTGGTGTTTTCTCAAGAATGGGTGACACTGCTCTCCCAACAGTTGCATCGATACAGCTTACCCAGATGGGGCAGGGGGGTGGCAAGATTGGGGACATGTGGAGCCAATCTGGGAGTCCCACCAGTTTGTGTGCCCTTGCCTCACTATTGCCCTGCTCTACCTCTCTTCAAGTAAGCTGTAATTCTGCTGGTGTTGGGAAGGCCCCACCACACTGGCTACTACTGTATTTTCTTAAATAAAAAAACAAATCTGGGGAAGGAGAGAATTTTGAGCAGAACAGGAATAGCACCTAGCTAATGGACATCAAAATCCTATACATGTCTATTCTAAAATAAGTTCCACTGAATTCATTGGTGCTTACTCCTAGCTGAATACAGCGGTGTAAAGGAACATATATATTTTTCTAGATTTTTATCTGTATTAGCATATTTTTCAAAGGACAGAAGCATCTGCCCAGGAGATGATATTGTTAAGCATAATGCATGCTAGTGTGTGTGTGTGTATGTGCAATAGATATTATCTTGTTAGAACATTACTAGGCGATCTCTGTTTATTGTGCCTTTGAAATTGTTGTTGATGTTATTGTGCATTTGAAACCACTGTTGATAATCCCTTGTGAGTTTCTGGAAAATGATACAAAGCAGCACTGGATAGACAAGTGTTAACCCTTCTGGATGGCATGGGCATTATTATGGGGTGTAGGCTGCATGCTAATAATAAAGCCACTCTTGCTGCATTTCCTTATCACCAGGAATGTTGGTCTGGGGAGAAATATGTCCTAGCAGCAAATACAATAAAGGTGTGGTGTTGGTACATAAAACACAAAGTCTCTGTATTAATGATTTCAGGAAGAACAGATCATTTCCACGGAGAGGTGTGGTGGGAATGTGCTACCTTACATGAAGGAAAGCTTGTGTGATGCTCTGAAACACATTTTCTTGTTAGCGAGGTCAAATAATTTCAATGGAACTATCGAAAGCTCACCACAAGGTGACTTGTTCATGTTTGTCTGAAGGTCACTTTCATTTGCGCATTCTCTCATTTAATGTTGCCAAATATTGCCCAAAGTATACCCTCCCACATGGCAAAGGTGAAAAATAGGAAGCTCTACATAGGAGTTTCTAGGTAGGGCCAGGGTTGAGGTGAAAGGACTTGAAGGGGTTGGCTCTAGCAGATAATGGTGAAAAGTGGGGCCAGAACAATCTGACTGCAAATTAAATCACATAGGTTCAGATGGTTAGAGTGCTGAGGAAGGACTTGAGAGACCAGGGTTCCAGTTCCCACTTAACTGTGAAGCTCACAGGTGACCTTGGGCTAGACACTGTCTTTCAGCCAAAGCTACCTCACAGGGCGTTGAGAATAAAATGGAGAGGGGAGAACTATGTATACCACCTTGGAGGAAAGATGAGATGTAAATGTAATAATAAATAAATGTGAAATAAAAGAAATATGCCTGAAAGTGTAAGGGCCAACTGACTATCTTGTCAACCCATCCATCTGAATATATTTTGACTCATCCCTATAACCATGTAAGTGATTTTCAGACCTAATTTAAAACCATCCTAACAAAAAGACCATATCATGATACAACTAAGCAGGTCAATCAAAGCTTACAACTAATGCTGTACCAGGCGATTACATTTCTTACCTCCCACCAAACTCCGACATATGGGAGCCGAACAAAAGAACTCATAAATACAGGCAATCATGTCCCAAGGTGGACATCACAGCCCTGTTTATTTTCTTTCCAAGAAAGCATGAAAAGTTTTATGTTAAGTCTGCCTGAGAATTCCTGGTTGCATGGTAGTGTTGGGGAGGAGCGGAGTCTCCTACAAGCTTGTAATTCTGCTATGGGCCAGCAGCAAGCTGGCAAACATCCTCTCTCCCCAGTATCCAGGAGGAAGTACTTTGTCATAAGTGGCAGAGAGCATTAAATGGTCAGTTCAGCTGCCTTACATCCAATGAAGGCTACACATATGGAAACCGCCTCTTGCTTGCCATCAGGGAGCTGTTTAAATGAAACCTAGACGTAATAGTTTCCAGTCTTACATTCACGTTCATTGCTCCACCTATACTGCAGTAGCTAAAGTTTATTCATGCTGATCTTTGCTGACCCTCAGGAATTAGATGTTAGCTCTATTATTAGTCATTTCACTTGGACACATATTCAAAGGGATTCCAAGGAGTCCTCCCCATTATAACACTATCGTCTTTTGTTGCATTAACTTGGGTCCAGACTACGCACATATAGATATAAAGGAAAGATCTGCAGCTCCATCAGACAAAAAGAAGCCAATTCTGTAGGGGGGCCATCAGGGAGGGGGCAGAGGAGTGGGTGTTTAACCCTTTCTGCACCTGCTTTTTCCCTGCTCCCAATTGCTCCCAATTGGCTACCACCCTCCCAGATGATGTAACTGCAGATGGAGAAAAGATTAATAATCTTTGCCAGCTCCCTCTCCTCTTCTGATCACTCCCGCTGGAAGGGACTGTTCCTCATTTAAAGGTGTTTTCTTCTTACCATTATAGCTATGGCATGTAAAGGGTAGCTTGAGCCTTGAAGTAGATGGGAAATGAAAGCTTTAGATTAGATGAAAACTTTAGAACCTTTTTCATAAGGTCCCAGGGCAGGTTACTACAACAAATTGTACAAGTATAAAACAAATAAAAGAGTTTCAATCACAAAGCAAGAAAAGTGCAAAAGCAATTAAAAAAACCAGTTCATATATAAATCTCTTAAGAACAATTTCATATATAAAAACAATACTTCACACACACACACACACACACACACACACAACCAAACAGTTAAATATAGTATAGATGCAGACGCAGACTGGGATAAAGATCTCCACTTAAAAAAGTTGTTGCAACAGAGACAGTGTCTGTGTACTATGTGTTGGGCAGGAATTCCAAAGGGTAGGTGCCACTATACCAGGCATAGGCAAACCCTGGCCCTCCAGATGTTTGTGACTACAGTTCCCATCATCCCTAGCTAACAGGACCAGTGGTCAGGGATGATGGGAATTGTAGTCCCAAACATCTGGAGGGCCAGGGTTTGCCTATGCCTGCACTATACTAAAGACCTGATTCCTTTATCATAAAAAGGTAAAGGTAAAGGACCGCTGACAGTCCAGTCGCAAACAACTCTGGGGTTGTGGCACTCATCTCGCTTTAAAGGCTGAGGGAACCGAGTTTGTTCTCAGACAGTTTTTCCAGGTCATGTGGCCAGCATGACTAAGCTGCTTCTGGTGCAACGGAACACCAAAATCAAAGCAGTGCACAGAAACGCCATTTACCTTCCCGCCGGAGCAGTACCTATTTATCTACTTGCACTCTGACACGCTTTCAAACTGCTAGGTTGGCAGGAGCTGGGACTGAGCAATGGGAGCTTACCCCATTGCAGGGATTCGAACCTCTGACCTTCTGATTGGCAAGCCCAAGAGGCTCAGTGGTTTAGACCACAGTGCCACCCGCCTCCCTATATCATAAATAGGAATATAAGAAGAGCCCTGCTGGATCAGGCCAGGGACCCATCTAATCCAGCATCTTGTTCTCACAGTAGCAAACCCATAGGCCCATGGGAAGCCCTTAAGTGGAACCTGATCGCAACAGTGACTCTCCCCTCCTGTGGTCACCAGCAGCTGGCATTCAGAAACATACTGCTTCCACCCACGGAGGCAGAGCTAGTAGCATTATGGCTAGTAGCCACTGACAGTCTTATCCTCCGTGAATTTGACCAATCCTCTCTTAAAGCCATTCAGGTTGGTGGCCATCATGGCAAATTCCAGTTTATCTATGTACTTTGTGAAGAAGCACTTTCTTTCCTTTTCCTGAGACCAATGTCCACAAGTTCTAGTGTTCAGAGACAAATTACAATGATTGATTTGGGTTCACCGAAGGGTAGGCACTTCAAATAGGTTTGAAACTGAGTGAAAATATAATACACTTAATTGGAATGTTAGACAGCATATTATAACTTGCTTATCGTTATAACAGGTTGCTTATTGTCTTTAGTTCGTCCTATTTTGTTGTGTGTTTTTCCTTTATGTGGTTTCCTTGTTGGCATATTTACATATGTTAGATGACTTATCTGTTAGAATACAAAAAGAGGAAAATGAAAGCTTTGCAAACAAGAACTTTTCAAAGTCAACATCATGCCTGCCTGTCAAATCTGCTTATAAGCACATCTGCTTATAGGCAGATTTGGCTTGGTTTTGTTAGTCATCAACTGGCCATATTATGATTTTCCAATCCTGTTACAAGCAGCAACCATTGGCCATTCAGAGCTGTTACATTGAGCAGATATTGCCTGTTCTTGAGCACCTGGGTATACAGCCTGTGGTTATCATGCAAAGTTTAAAGTAGCTCAGTAATATTGCATGGCAGTTGATGGAGAGACTGATAAATGAGGTGATTTGGTACATTGGCAACTGATGTCCCTAAGGGTGTTCAGGCTTGCTGAGGAAGGTACTGGAGGCAGGGATATCTGGTTCTGTCTCCAAGGTGAAATATGTGAGTTCCCCCAAGCCGCAGCCCAAGATCTTTCTATCTTCTCAGCTTTGTTACCTTTCTCACTCGCACTGGTTTTGAACTCCTGCTTGGCAGGGGGTTGGTCCTGCTTGGCAGGGGGTTGGACTCGATGGCCCTTGTGGTCTCTTCCAACTCTATGATTCTATGAAGAGGAATCTACATGCCGACAGACAGAAATAGAGAGCATCTATACATAGGTCATTATACTGACCAAATTTACATCCTAAATAGAAATCTCACCAGTTTCTTGCAGCAGAATGAGTTGTTTAAATGACAGATTCATGGCAGCCCAAGAGGCACAATGGGGGGGATTAACCAAATATTTTATTAAAGGAAGGACCACACCCTACTTAGGAATAGTTCCCATATGAAACATAAACACTGCAAGGAGCAGAAAAGCTGCCATAAAAGCTTAGTTTACCTTCTGTTCTCTGAATACTCTGCAACTTAAAGGAAATTCACCTTGCCACAAATAGCTTAAGAGATGTGAATATGTTATTGCAGAGCTTTCTTGATGAGTTTCTACGTGTTTGAGTTGGGTCAAAGATGGAAAGACAGTGTGTGTGACATAATGGGACAGCTTTCTTTCTTTTGCCCTGTTGCCTTTTATTGCTTCAGTTAAAAACATGTTAAGCTAACCTCTGTTATGAATACAATAAAAACTGTAAAGTGGTATATACTGTACTTGATAAGTAGCTATGCCATTCTGCATCTGCTTTTTGAAATGCCAGCTTATTTCACAGTGGAGCTGATGGCATAAACCAAATATTCACCCCACCCCAATGTACTCCTGTTTCACCAAGCCAAAGCCATTCAGTCTGTACATGATTTGTAGCCCACGTAATACTTTGTGTTGAATTGTCTGAATATGTACTTTGGCATCTGGAAAGCGTACAGCATTTATGCAACTCAGGATGCCTGCTGGCATGCATACCTAGAATCTATATTACTATGTAGATTAGAGAGGCTCCTTTGTGGCTGCTGCTACTATCTATTAATATAGGTAAACATGCATTTTGGGGATACATTTGAATTTCAAAGCACATAGCCATGTTTCTTCAAGGGTTCCGCTCAAGTGGATAAGCAAATGAGTTTTTTTAGGTTAAGAATACCAAGCAAATACATTACTTTTGTTTCAGATGAATTTATTTCAAATTATTTTTCAACACTCCTACCTCCTTATACAAACTTGGCTAGCCATGATGACTATGGCTCTGCCTGCAGCATCCCTCTGAACAACAGTTCCTGGGGAACACAAGTGGGAAGTGTGTTGTTGTGACCAGGCCCTGCTTTGGGGCTTCCTGTGGGCAAGCGGTTGGCCACTGTGAAAACAGGATGCTGGACTAGAGGGACTATTGGCCTGATCCTGTTATATTCTATTTTGAGCACACCCGAGAGCCAGTGTGGTGTAGTGGTTAAGAGTGGTAGACTCGTAATCTGGTGAACCGGGTTCGCTTCCCCGCTCCTTCACATGCAGCTGCTGGGTGACCTTGGGCCAGTCACACTTCTCTGAAGTCTCTCAGCCCCACTCACCTCACAGAGTGTTTGTTGTGGGGGAGGAGGGGAAAGGAGATTGTTAGCCGCTTTGAGACTCCTTCGGGTAGTGATAAAGCGGGATATCAAATCCAAACTCTTCTTCATCCTTCCATCCATTTAGAAGACTTCGTGCCCTGCCCTTCAACCTAAGAATTCCTAAAATAGCTATCAATAATAATAACCTGGGCTTTTTTTCTGCCAGAACACGCTGGAACTCAGTGCCGGAACCTCTCAGTTGGGTGCCATTGCATAAGAGAATGAGGGAGGTGTTCGTGGTGAATTCTGGCACCTCTTTTTCTAGAAAAATAGCACTGAGAACAACAAATTAAAACATACTAAAATGTTGCATTAATAGCAGAGCAGCATAAAACATGTTAAAAGAAAGTTAAGAAAATGTCAGAGACACACCAAGAAAAAAATCAGAAGCCTAAAACAAGAATACTTAGAAGACGTAGGCATAGAGAAAGATGCTGAGGCAAGTCACTCCAGAGAGTATTCAGATACAGAGCATCATAATTGAAAAGGTCCTTTCTTGGATCACCATTGTCTTGCCACTGAAGGAAGTAGGGTCCGAAGAACAAGGACATGAGGGAAGAACTTAATATTTGGTCAAGGACTATCTCACTGAATAATCCAATAAATGTATACTCTGGAATAAGTCCCACTGAACTCAGTGAAACTTACTCCAAAGCATGTGTGTCTAGGATTGCAACCTAACTTGATTTTATAAGCAGTAAAAAGGCATTTTCCCCAATTCATGTACTTTAGCTTTGAATTATTGTTCTGAATGTCAGTAGTGGGATGGATGTTTTTTGTTCAATGCCTTCAGAAGTAGTATGGGAAGTGTGTGTACCTGCCAGGTACTGACACTAATTCCTCATTGTTGCAAAACCTTCTGGTGAAATTTGATGAGAGTGAAAGCAATCTCCCTCAGAGGTGGCAACATCAAAGGGTTTTGCAAATATGAACTAGTTCACTGTCACAATCTTCCTGAGATGGAGATTCCAGGCTCAAAATTAGTACCCCTCTAATTATCCTGAGTGCAAAACAAATTCTTACTTGCGGTACACTGTCCCAAGAAATCAAACCATTTCACAATGACATCAGAAAGAATACTTGTTTTAAAGTGCCCCGTATTGAAGTCTATTTGTACATGGAAAAGTTACATGATAGTTGTCCTACTGAGGTGTCAATCTCACACATAAGCAAACAAATGAGAATGGGGGGGGGAGAGGCTCCCTTGTGCCCTTGGCAAGGACCTGTATTTCCCCCCCCCCCCGTTCCTTGTGCCTGCCTTAAAACCCTTGAGAGTTGCTGTCAGACAGTGTAGATGAGCTACTTAGCTAGCTAGATGATCTAACTCATTTTAAGACAGCTCCCTATATGTACAGTGGTACCTCGGGTTAAGTACTTAATTCGTTCCGGAGGCCCGTTCTTAACCTGAAGCACCACTTTAGCTAATGGGGCCTCCTGCTGCCTCTGCACCGCTGGAGCACGATTTCTGTTCTCATCCTGAAGCAAAGTTCTTAACCTGAGGTACTATTTCTGGGTTCACACACTTATCAGTGGCATGATTTTTGTGCCCACCCCCCGGCCTGCACCTTGGCCACAGCCAACTTTGCCAAAGGCTTGGTGTGCCCCTGCTGGGGGAAGGACATCTCTACTCTCTGCTAAGCCCTGCTCCCTTTACTATAAGGGTGTTTTTTAATAATAATAATAATAATAATAATAATAATAATAATAATAATAATAATTATCAAGCAGTGTATAAATTTTATGAAATAAATAAAAGATATGTACTGTAGTTTACCCACTAGTTGGCCACTGCTTGGCACTGACTTTGATGCACCTGGGTGGAGTTAGGAGTTTTCTGTTGCTGTTGGAGTGAGACAATAAAGTTCTTGTCCAGCTTCTTGACTGATGTTTCTATGTCAGTAATCCTCAACCTTTTCAGACCTGGGACCCACTTCAAATCTAAACATGTATTTGGGAGGCTAGTTTCTTGATTTATTTCTAATATTTGTATGGTGGTAGTACTGCTGCTGCAACTCGCCTCGGATCAGATTGTGACCTTCTAAGCATTCGAGGAGAGGTGTAGCTCTATGCAGTTCAGCCCCTTGCAGAGTAGCCTCTGGGGAATGTCTGGACCACAGCCCTTTTGGGCGCTTTTGGAGTGGAAATGTTTTTTTTTTTTAGGAGAACCTGGAAGTGTTCTACCTAAGGAGACTGGGAAAGAGTTCTGAGGAGGTTCAGAGGGTCCCCACTCCCAGACATTTGGAAGGGAAGAGTTGAAGAAGGAAAGAGAGACCGAGGAAGCTACATGGGGGGGAGTAGTAAGAAGAGCCACCCGGAGAAGCAAGCAGAAGAGACAGAGAGTAGCCACCGCCTTCTGCCCTCACACAGTGTTCCTCCAGCAGCAGTTCTGTAGCCAAAGAATGACTGAGACTGACGCCTACAGCTGCATTCCACGCCCAGACTGCGCAGCCAGAGACAGGTCTGAGAGACTCTTAAGTGCTCTCCAGTGGAAAACTACTTTATTGGACTCCACCTCCTCCTACTTTGGTGCTTAGAGGCGTATCTTAAATTCTATATTCATCTGCGATATTCCTTTTGGTTCCTCCGCTTATTCTTCCTCCCCGTCGGATATAGCCTTGTTGTTTTTCTTTTGCTGTTCTATTGTTGTACCCAAGTTTTCCCCACCACACGTCTCCTTTTTTGAAGATGTGGGGCTGATAGTATCACACACTATTTTGGAAGCCCTGGCATTCTCCCTGCCCACCTCGTCTACTTTATTACAGTTGGAACTTGGGTCCCAATGTTCCCTCTGCATAAGGGTGGATAAGACGTTGCAAGGGAAACAGGTAGGTTAGAGGAGCTTAATAGGTACCTTTGCACAACCAAAAGCCACTTTCCTATTTGATGGACACAGATTGCTTGCAGCTTCAGTCTCCGTTCATATGTCAAAGGATGAGGCTGAAGGAGTGTTGAGTGCTTTGACCTATTTCTTTGTTCACTCTGGACGGTTTCTGGAAGCAAACTGTCAGCAAGAATGTTAAATGCCAATAATCAATTACCCAAATTTTGCAGTAGGTAGAATTTGGTGGCAACCATATAATTAAGATTGATATCACTTTGATTTTTCCTCTGATGTACGGAGAAAGAGCAGTAGCTCATAAGCAGGGCATTAGCCTCATAAAGTCCAAACCTAAGCATCTCTAGGTAGGGCTGGAAATTTCCCCTGTCTAAAACCCCAGGGAGTCACTGAAAAACATAGGTTAGTACTTTGACTCAGGCTGCATTTAGACATCATTTTATTTCATCCTCATGATGCTTACATACTTGTTCATTTTTACTTTTTATGTGATATTTCTTCTGCAAATCTAGTGGAAACCAGCAGAAATTTAGCACTCCTTTCTGCATCGAATGTTTCCAAAAGAAATCTGTTTGTACCCATGGTAACTCGAAAAATTGTGGGAGTTTAGTGCTGACAGTTCTTTCCTACCTTTTAAAATTTAGCACAACATGGCAGTATATTGGTGAAAAAAATCCCCACAGATCCATACCACAACAAGGTACACCAGTGTAAAACCAATGGCAGAAATGGAGACAGAAGCAGTAGCATTAAAATCAGTAAAACTAACGTGATGAGCCCATCTGAGTACAGGCATAGTAGAAGACAGCTTCTTATGTCCCTAGAACATATGATGTGCATGAAGAAAGCCACAAGCTCTATCTCCCCAAGCAACACAGGTAATGGGGATGAGAATGATATCTGCCAGAGTTCATAGACCTCACTGCCGATCAGAGTAGGTGATACTGAGCTACGTAGAACGTCCCAGTACAAGGTGACTTCACATGCTTGTATTCTGTGATTCATTCTAATTCATATTGGATGCAAGGACTCCACATTACCAAGCCTTTATCATGAAAGGTAGGGTTGTGTTGAATTCTGTCTAGTACCGTTTTGCTTCGTGAGACTCCCACTTGGTGAGTTGCTATTGTCTACGCACCTTGTTGGAGAGTTATCGAGATTGGAGAAACCATGCTCTTCTTCCTGTGAGATGGATTTGCTGTTGCCCTGGGCTCCATTGGGAGGAAGGGTGGGATAGAACAAACAAACAAACAAACAAACAAACAAACAAACATAATCTCTTTTAGAAACTGCATAGCTGCTAAGTAGGGATAGGTGGGGGGGAATCTGATTCAGTTAATATTTAAATGCAAACTTGCCTTTAAACAAACCAAAACACAACCACTCTTTCCAATTTGGACTTCTATGAATTTTGTAATGAAGTTCTTCAACCAAGGAATATCTACAAAAATAAATTAATAGGGTGAAATACAGGCATGCAAAGGCATATTATTAGTGAAAAATAGCATAAAACTGCAATATAAGGGGAAACAGCTTTGCAAAAAAAATGTGCACAATAGGCGAAACTGTGTTCATTAGAAAACATTGCACCAAAATGCTATATGAGTTTTCATGAAGATTAAAACATATATATCAGAAATTGCTACAGAAAAATGGACTTTAAAATGGGGGGGGGGGATATAAGAAACTGAGATAACTGAAACTGACAGGTCTGTTAATCCCTACTGATAAGTAAGCAAGGCTACATTCTGATACTACTGTTGTGGGAGTATTGTATCAGATGGAGAAGGAGTCTCATCATGGCTTCTTCCTACATGGATTAGGCAGTGAAGGATTGAGAAGTGCTGCAGCAGATTCCATCCACCAAGAAAATATACCAAATAGGCTCTAAGGAAATTTATGCCATGTGTCCAGTTTGGTATTGTAGGCTGTGTTGTATGTCTATAGATACATACTGTTTCCCCCATACGTTGTAATTAAAAAATAGTAATTGAGCTTCTTTTAGCCAGGGGTTGCAAAATACGAATTGCAACTATTGCTTGAGTCAGAGTAAAAAGATAGATTCACTATGAGTAAGTTTGCTGACATAATGCCATTGGCAGTTTTGTTAAATTATATAGCACCAGACCCAGCAGATTATTAAAATCCTTTTGAAATGTCTGTGTTATATCATTAAAAAAGACATCCCTATCGGTAAACAAAGAAACCGATTGTCACCCTCGCAGATACTTCAGTAATTATAATGCTAAACTCATAAAACACAATTGTTGCATGCAGACACGCTAGATCTTGGCAAGTGGAGAATGGATGATACCCCCGACCTCAAAGGAAACGAACCTGTCATACCTGGATTAAACATTATGGGGTGTGTGTGTGAAAAGAATGTGGTATATGTTTTAATTGACATTACAAGCTTGTGATTTATGCTGTCATGTGAAACAAGATGTCAGTGTCAGCACAATGAAGGCCTCCCAGTTATACGAAATAGGAACAGAGGAAACTCTCTTTACCCACCTAGTTCAATATTGTCTTGCTGCACTGTCTTGACTTGCAGTGGCTCTCCAAGGTTTCACACATGAATCATTTCCAGACCTGCCTGGAGACACCATGGGATAGAACTTCTGGGAACGTCTCTGTGCACTGCCACTAAGCAATGGTCTATGAGGGACTGGTATTAACCAATCGTTGTTGATTTATCATTACATCTCGCCTCTCCTCCAAGGACTTCAAGGTGAAATGCACAGTTCTCCTTCTCCCCATTTTATCCTCATAACAACCCTGTGAAATAGGTTCAACTGAGGGTGAGTAAGTAACCTAAGGTTACCCAGTGGGTTTCATAGCTGAGTGGGTATTTGAACCCCGGCCTCCCAGATCCTAGTCCGACACTCTAACCACCACACCACATTGGCTCATAATCATAATAACCAGTATAAAAACCATGCATTCTAGTACTGAAGGGGATTCTGAAATTGGTCAATGTGCAGTCAGTGTTAATCTGAAGTGATGTGAAGATGTATGCATGTAGGACTCCCTCGATGTTAGCAGGAAACCTGATTATCCCAATATTACTCACACATTAGCTGGGCAGAACAGAACTTGTCTCATAACTGAACTTGTAACAGAACTTCCCTCATAACTGAATCTATCTCAAGGCAATTGTATAGAAGCCAATTAATCAATTGATGATGATGATGATAGAGTGGCATATACAGGGCAAATAGGGTTAAAGTCTCACATGTTCCTGGGGGAAAGGGGGGCAATGTGACTCTCTAGGAATGAACCTTTGGGAATAGTAAACCAAGGAAGGCTGACATCTGTTGGATCATTTGGGAGAAAGACTCCTGGGAGCAGTTGGGAGCACTGCCGAGGGAAAAGAGCCCATTAGGAAGAAACCCCCTTTAAGACCTGACCTCCATGCTCAGAGGAGAAGTCTGGACAGGTCAGCAGCTTCAAAGGAGTGGACTTGTTTGGCCATCCAAAATTTGGAAGTAAGTGCCCCACAGCATCCAGATATAAGTTGCCAGACGCATCCTGCTCAGGTAAGGGATAAAGATTATCTCCATTTGCTACCAGAGCTGCAGTCAGATTTATTATGAGGTGGGAATTTTGACTTTGTATATGTTAAATCAAGCATTTGATAACTTGCCCTAATCTCTCTTCTCCCCTCCCTCTTTGTAATAAAATACCCTTTTGTTCTCTATAGCATGACTCCTGAGAGGATTGGGAGGGGAGTAGCGAGGCAGAGAAAAGGAAACAGGCAACTGGTAAGAGGGGTCCAAGAATGGGGCTAGGCTGGTCATGTGTCCTATTTTGCAGGGGACAGACCTCTATCTGAAGAGCTGTTATAGGAAAGCCCTCTATTTGAAGGAATCTTCCATTCAGAGGAATATCCAACTCAGAGATAAAGAACCCTAAGGGAGAGAAGGTGCCTTCAAGCTGCCCATCAACAGTTAACACCTGGACAGCAGACTGAGCAGTCACTTAAGAACCTTTCTCAAGAACAGGCATGCAAAATATATATTCTGCCATTGAACTGTGGACTTTGCATGTAATATTCTTCTGGACTGATGTCATTTGCTCCTGGAGTGACAAAGTGTGCTCTCTGATATCATGTGGGAATGAGTTTTCTTGAGCTCCAGCTCCAGTTCCATGCTTCACTGGGGCCAGTGGGAACCATTAAATCCACTTTCCTTTCCCAGCAGTACAGCCCAGTGGGCCAGCCAGCCTTGCTTGGAATCAATAGTCTTTCCAAAGCCAGACAATTGAAGGGACCATAATCTGATCATCTCAGCAGTCTCGTGGTGGCACAAGAATATTTCATGTACGAGGCTCTTATTTTTCCTTCCTTTTCTTCTGATCCCCCTGGTGCAAATAAAGGAAATCCCTTTCTTTGTTTATTACTCCTGTCCTTCCTCTTTTCTTTTAATCCTGCAGAAACTTTAGTCTGCATGGATTCTGAAAGAAAGAGTGCTACACCTTCAAGGTGCGATCCTAAAATGTTGGACCTGGCAGTAAGATTCAGGTCACCCTATCTGTGAAATATGCATCATTGCAAAAAGAGTATATATCTGCATAACACAAGGCAGAACAGCGACTACGATGTCTTAAATGTCCATCAAAGTGATGTACAACAAGATAGAAAGGGGATAAAATACAAAATGTACAAATTCTGAAAACACTAAATCAATAGAACTATTTCTATAGATGTACAATTAATAATCCATAAATTACTAGTTAAGAAGGGAAAGACTTCTTGAACAAAAACATCTTCAGTGGGTGCCTAAACATCAGAATGCTAGGCATTTGTCTACTGTAGTTTCAGCTGGCAATTAATTTCAGAGAACTGGAGCTGCCACACTAAAAACTCATTTTCTAATAAACACTGTGCACATCTCTGGGGCACCTGGTACTCTCAGCAGTGCTTCACCTGAGAACTGCAGCTGCTAGGGCGAGGTGGTCCCTTAGCTAAGAGACAAATATGAATAAATAAATCTTACAGATGAAACCACGAGGGCTAGAGGCATACGCTACAGGTTGCATAAAACTATCTCAGTGATTACATATGATCTGCAGACATAAATAGTGCAATACCCATAAAATACATAGTGCATTTGATAATTGGATTGGAACCAACTCATTCCTTAGAGTTAACTCTTCTCTAATCAATGGCTTCTGACCATCAGCTGACAGAGTGCATCAGATACCCTGTTGTACACATGTACTTTTCCATTGTTATCCTTCCAAGTGCTTTGAGTGCTTTAATGGTTTGTTCAGTGGTAGAAGAAAGAACAAGGGCAGATAAGCAGAGGCTGTTGATATTGTTCAGAGATGTAGTATATGTGTCATTGGTTTTCTCAAGCTAGCACTTAGCCCTGATATTGTGATGCTGTGCAGGAACTGTTTTTGAAATGGACAAGACCCAATTGACACTTTTCAGGAAAGAAACAGAAGCCAGCAGCTTCCCGACAGTGATTTGCCCAATGAACCAAAAGAGGAAACCTTATCCGTCTCTGAAATGCAACTCTAAACCACTATTTTCTTTCATGATCATTGTGTTGATCACTGTGCTAGGTAATTATTTATGTCTGAGATTCTTATTGTAGGCTGGTACAGGCAAACAAGCAAATGGATTAAGAACATATTGCACCAGTGGTCTTCAAAATGCACATGGCAGGTGAAAAAGCTGGGGCAAAACTGTTGATGTATCTTATCTTGGCTGTCGGAAATTGATGGTGAATAGATTCATGGCACTCGTAAAGGAAGTCCATGCATTTATTAGAGTCGATCCTAACCTTACTGCTTGGCGTTTTGAGGTTGTTGGGGTTTTTTTAGTGGGGAGAGATAAACCTTTAAAGACCCCCTCCAGCACTAGAATAAGTTTATACTCTACCCATATTTCTCTTTTCTTCATATGTGATTCTCATGCCTCTCTGTCATTCCATTTTGTTTTACATTCACATGGAATCTATTAGTTCTGAAATCTCCCATCCTATCAATCATTCCTTGCTGGGAAGGTGTATATAGATAATGATTAGGAATGCATCAGTTTTATGTTTACAAACTCAGTGCATTTTCTCTTTTAGACATTGTACTGAAATGTTATTGGTAAATTACTGACAATTTTTCTATTGTTAGGACTTCTTCCTTTCCTTTCCTTTCCTTTCCTTTCCTTTCCAATTGCCATTCCTCAGAAAGAGCCCAGGGTGTTGTACATCAAGCATATATACACAATACAATAAAATGACATTATTTTAAAATATACATTTCTATATCTTTGTCTATCTCAAATCAATTAAAACAGAATTACAGACATCGCTGATCTCTTATTTATCAAACTATACAGGGGCTGGGCAAATGAAAGATGTCTGAAATTGTTACTGGAAAACTAACAGTATGGTAGATAGATACACCTCCAGAATTATGACCCTGCTATGAAGAAAGCCACTCTACTTATGTCCTCATCTTGAATCCTGGCAGGGAGTATGAGTAGGTTGATCTTAAGGATAAAGTATTTAGGCAGTGAAGGAGTTGTTTTTGCAGATATTTGGGATGTATAGACGGTTTTTTTTTAACCATCAATAATCTTGAATGGAGCCCAGTAGCACACAGGAAGCCAGTGCAGAGCTTTTAGGATAGGTGTTACTTGATCCCATCTCATTGCCCCAGTTAATAAACTGGCAGCTGTATTCTCTACTAGCTGCAGCTTTGATCTACTCTCAAAGGGCAGCCCCATGCAGATCATGTTGCAACAATACATATGCAAGGTCACTAGAGCATGGGTTACCAATAGCAGGCTATCCTGGTCTAGGGGTATCAATCGCGGGCCATACCTGGCAAACCAGACGTAGCTGGAAATAGGCACTCCTTGCCATCAATGCCCTCTTGGAGTCCAATGACAACTGTGGATCAAGGAATACTCTAAATTGCATACTTCTCATTGGACAGAGTGCTACCCCATCCAAAACATAGACTAGACCAGGCTAGGCTAGAAACCAGGGGTAGGGAATCCTCCAGATTTTATTGGACTCCAAATATCATCAGCTCCAGTTAGAATGGCCAATGTCTAATGGTGACTTCTGCTTGTTCAAGGAAATACACCAATTTCCATCAATGCTTCCTCTCTCACTAGTGCCATGGCATCTTGTAATGTGGCTTGTTCAGGTGTGGAGACAGTGAAAACTGGCACCCTCCCTTAGGAAAGTGGAAGCATCTTCAAGCATAACAAAGACACCATTGGATGCAACCCATGAATGCACCACCACTGAGTTCTAGCAGAACTGGACTGTGCATATAAACCTTTCTAGCCCTATTGGCACTTGAGTTTCTCTCACGTCCAGTCAAATATCATTTTAGTTTTGCTTTGAACCGTGCTTGCAATTGACGGGTGGCATGTTGTACAAAGATCTGATAGAATCACAATATATGCATAGAGATTGTTAATTGAAATGATGGTCATTCTTGACAGAAAGTTTATTTTTTCAGTTGATTCCTCTTGAATAACGAAAAGGAACATTTCAAGTCACATCAACAAATATATCTTGCTTTGTTTCTGATGAACAAAGTACTAGATATTTGAGTGCTTTTTGTTCCCCGTTAAAAATGCTTCTATGGAATACGCTGGTCTTCTTCTCCAGTCTTTATTAGCACCTGAGATGGAGGGCAAGCTGTTTTTCATGCATGGCCCTATGTACTCCCAATCTCCACCAAATGACTTTCACCCTTAATCATTTGGTTTCAACTTCTGGCACGTCAACATCCAACCATCTCTTAATTGTCCTCAGCCCAGCATTTGGGAACCAACAGTCAACAGTATTGTAAAATATTCCCAAGGGTTATTCAGTCACAGGGCAGGAAGAGATAGGATGTTAATTTCTCATTCTGGCTTTGATTATAAAACTTCAGACTGATATGAAGAAAGATTATTGTCTCTTTGATTGTCTTCTATTGCTAGCACTCTTGTGGTTAAACCACAGAGACAGACATCAAGAAGCCTGGCTTCTATTGCATTTCTAATACAGGCTAATAATTTGGACAAGTCGCTCAGTCTTACAGCTCACTTTCCTTTTGTGTGAAATGTAATCCATTGATATTCCATAGTGTGGTGAGTCTCAGTTCTTTATACTGCACATACTAGATGTGTTTTTTATCCAGAGCAAGCTGTGTCAAAAAGCTTAAATTAAAACAGATATATCTGTTTCGTTTCTGATGCACATAAATTTGTATACTTGCTTCTTCAGAGTATCAGATGAGATGTGTCTATTCACCAGTTCAGTGGTTCACATGGCCAAGGCCAATGAATGCTCTAATACTAAAACACAGGATGGAATCCCTTTCTCATCCACACCATTGGTATCCCTGCCCATTGATTTTAATAGATGTGGAACACTCATAGCAACTTCCATGTTATCTACCATTAGATATAGCATAATTAGTGTGCTTGCCACGATAGTCTACCATTTGGTCAAATCAAACGAATATATGTTTACCATGGCTGTGCCAATGTCAAAATTATTTTTAACTAAATGGATAAGCTATTAGTGCTGAGATTTCTGGGAAGCTCTGCAATGTGTTCTTCCTTCCTAGTATATATTTAGCCTGCAATCCCGTGGCAGTTACTCTGGAACAAGTTCCAGACAATTTACACAGCTTAAGGTTGCAATGCACCACACCTTGAACTTCCACCATAACTAATGGGTCTTCAGAGATGGATGATGGTCATAATGATGATAATTTTATTATTTGTGCCCCACCCATCTGGTTGGTTTGCCCCAGCCACTGTTTCTAACACATGTAAAAATATATCAAACATTAATAATAACAATCTGACCCAATACAAAGAAGTCACAGTAATTTGAAAATAAACAACTTACAGGCAAGTGATCCAATATGACCCCCTTCTCCTTCTGCTATATATTTTTCTCCATATTCCTGTTAGTTGTTTGCCGTGGTATGGAATACATAGTGATGGCAATCCACCTGGTAAACAACAACACATGAATGTTTTCCACCAAGTGAACCAACCACAACATATGGTCACCATATAATAGAACGAGATCTAATGAATTTAGGATACATAAGTATAAGATGTCACCGACAGTTTACATGTAACACCAACTCCAGGCACTCTAAACTGGTTTTATAGATCCAAGTCAATCTGGGTTCAGGGCTGGTTTTGGCACTGTGACCACCTTTGTTGCACTGTATGATGATGTCATACATCCAGAGACGGACAGGGGAAGTGTGCCCCTGTTGATCCTTCTTGACCTTTTAGTAGCTTTCAGTACTATTGACTATGGCATTCATCTTGGGAGACTCTCCAAGCAGCACTGTATTTCAGTGCTTCCACTCCCATTTGGATGATGGTTTTCAGAAGGTGATGCTTGGGAGGTGCTCTTTCAGCCTCATGGGAGCTTCAATGAGGGGTTCGACAGATTTTGATGTTATCCCCCACATTGCTTAACATCTACATGAAACTTCTGTGTGAGGTCACCTGGCGTTTTGGAGTGTGTTTTCACATCAATATGCCGATGACACACAACTCCACATGTCCTGTACAGCTTTTCCTTTACAGTTCAAGCAGGTGTGGCGGTGAATGTGCTGGTTCAGTGCCTAACGGACTGGATAAGAGCCAACAAACTTCAGCTCAATCTAGATAAAACCAAAACACTGTTAGTGGGTGGTTCCTCTGACCAGATGAGTTGAATGCATCCTGTTCTGAATGAGATTACATTTTCCTTAAAGGAGCAAACAAAATGTTTTTCGTTTTTTATGGGCACTTGAGCAGCACCAAATGAGATGAAATTGTATTGTTAAATCTGTTAGTAATATGTTCTCATTGTGTTATTTTTACTTGTAAATTGCTTTGGGACTTTTTTTTTAGTGGGAAGTTACATACAAACCAGCACAAGGTTCTGAATTAGCACCATTAGAATTGAGTCCTAAATGTATAAAATACAAACTGGCACGCTTGGCTGAAAGCTTTTCTTCTTTATTTATGTTTTATTATTGGTTAATAATTCCCTTCCCCTCACCCCACTAAGTGACACATTATTTTTATATCACAGAAGTTGTCTGTCTTCATTTCCAGCTTGGTAATAAAAGTATTTGTCTTCATTGTCTTTATGGGGAAACCCAGCCAGATTGGTGGGGTATAAATAATTTATTATTATTATTATTATTATTATTATTATTATTATTATTGCTCTCTCTGCTTGATCTCGTTTTTAAAAGCATATTGCTAAATATAGCAAGGTTCACGTCATTCATTTATTTTATAAAAAATCTTTATAACACTGCAGAATACTGGAAGCTACAAAAGTACCATTAATTGTACAAAGTACTTCCTTTAGGTGGTGCCATTGTGTCTTTTACAGCAAGCTTGAACAGTCCAGCCAGGAGAAATAATTATTAAGTAGGAAGAAAGATTCAGTGGATCTTTTTATCCTTAGGGACTCAGAACTATCTGAGGGTATAAAGGTATCAGTGTACAGGATATAGTGCGATGTAGTTTCACAGATGGCATTGACAGAGGTAAACAAACAAGAAACAAAAAGATTTGAGAAAGCAAAAGTGAAAGAGAGACAAGGTAATTCAACCCTATTTGCATTCAGCAAGATTTTTCTTTGAAAAAAATGACATAAAACTTAAACTTCAGCATAGAAATGCTGATTAACAGGGAAGATATTATAGCATTATTACCAAAAACACTTTAAAAACAAGTATCATTATTATTTAGCATTTCCAATCGTGTAGGCAAGATTAACATAAACCTAAGACACAGAACATTGAAGAAAAACTGTTGGAAGTTATTAGTACCCTAGTGAACAAACCAGTTAAGCCTGAATACTTTGATCTGCAAACTTGGATCAGTCTTTTGATAAACTGGAACTTTTATTAACAGCAGCAAATAGTGTGAGTACATTTTTCTTAAATCATTCTGCCAATAACCTCTGAAAACCTCAGCAATTAGATTTATGTAACTCATTACACTGTTTTGAAATTACTGTCTCAAAACGTGTAAAGAAGTTGCCATGATCCACAATCCATTTAATTCATTGTGCGCCTCCAATCCATCTGGCTAAATTCCAATAACTTTGAATGGTGTGCAGATCACAATCTACGAGAGTACATTACACTCCCGTTATACTATCTTTGTCCACTAAAAATGGCTACCTCTATGGTCCACCAATTAATTCCTAGTTGCCATTGAAGAAATGGCTAATCTGTCCATTATAGAACAAGCATACTGTGGGCCAGATTAATAAAGTTAAAGTTGGTCAGATATCTTCTACACTTTTCCTTAATACATGAATAATAATACATGAATGAAAAAGCAGTATGTACCTGATGATTTCATACATCTCATGTCCTCAGCTTGAAATCTGGCAAGCAAACAATATTACCAATAAAATGCACAGTAGCAGAAAATTGCTTCGTTGGCCAAGAGTGAATAAGAAAGGCATGCCTTTTGGGATATATTTATTTTCAAATGGAACTGCTGTGAAATCTTAATTTGAGAATTGATGTTCACAAAAAAGCTAAAATTTCACCCCCAAAATGAACACGAGCACTGAGTTTGATAGAGAAATATATTTAGACATCCAGTGCTAATCTGAAATTTGAACATTTGAATTATAACTTCAGCATGCAGATTCGGAATTTATGTATGCTTTTAAGTCCTTGTAGTTCTAAACTCAACGGAGTTATTCCGGATTTTATCCAATGAGAGTGCTGGGTTAGCCACTACTAGAAGCCAGACTTTCTTTGGAGCAGATCCAGTGTTATGGTATGAGTCATAGAACATCTTCCATGCTAATATTCTGAAAAGAGCAATTAAACAAAATTCAGGTAGCCTTTGAAAATTAGCTGCTTTCTTTTGTGTCCATTATATGAATATTATTGCTATGCTGTTCTTTGCTGATTTTTTATTTTTTTAAATAATACAATGAAAGCAACATACAGAAAAAAGAAGAGAAAAAGAAGGGTTATTATGTCTTGATAATTGTGTTGCCAATGTTCTTAAATTTCTTCTATTTGTACTCGTGTCAATACATTGCCAGTTCAAATAAGGACAGGGAGTGCACATTGGCAATCCATTGTCGTGTGGAAGCAACAGACTTCTCCTTCCAGTGCTGAATCCCCATTTGTTTAGAGCGCCCACATGACCCATTGGTAAATTTTGGGGGATGTAGCCTTTTCTTTCTGGGAGAGAGAGATCCAACAGAGGAAGGGGATGGTGGAAATATAGCATATGTCCCGAGGAAAGAGGAGTAGGGAAAATTTCACCCCCTGGAAAAGATCCTTTTACTGGGTGGAGGGGGTGGTTCTAACTTCCTTCTGAATTTTGGGGGGCACAATGAATATTTCTTCATTGCTTGCATAGGGGAAGGTATAGATCCCCATGAAAAACAAAAACAAAGATGTAGCCAACAAAGTCAACCCACTGAAATTAATGGGCCTAATATAGTTATTTCCATTCACTTCAGGGGGTCAACTGTGCATCACAAAGATGTCTGCAAACATGATATGAAGGCTGGCAACATTAACCCTGCAGATGAGACAGACAGGTCACGTATCCACAGCTGTGGCCAGAACAGGAAGGAGCACAGAGAGAAACAAACAGCTGAAGTAGTAAAACAGGATGCCTTCATCTGCCCCACCTGCAATAAAACGTGTCTCTCCCATATCTGTCTCTACGGCTACAGCAGGTGCTGTGATTCTTCAGCGGTTTAACTCCGCCCCCAAAAGTGCACTCTTCCATTTTCTCCAGAGACAAGACGGATGCCAGCAACTTTAGACAGAGTTTGACTAACATTGGATACAACCCACATTTTAAAACCCTCTCCCCAATCACTGTGATGGGAGTGCTCAAGGGATATAACTCACTCTGATTAAATGCCCATCAGAATGAATATTTCCAAACTTAAAATCACAGAATTGTAGAGATGGAAGGGTCATCTAGTCCAACCCCCTACAATGCATGAATCTCAACTAAATAATCAAGGACAGGGGGACATCCAACTTCTGCTTAAAATCCTCCAACGAAAGAGAGTCCACTGCCTTCAAAGGGTGTCTGTTCCATGTTCCTACCCTCCAGAGCAGGAGAAAACAAGCTTGTTCCCTCTTTCATGTGGGAGCCCTTCAGATATTTGCAGGTGTCTATCATATCTCCTCTCACTATCCTCTTTTCTATCCTAACCTTACCCAGCTCCTTCAACTGTTCCTCATAAGGCTTGGTTTCCAGACCCTTGATCATCTTGGTCACCGTCCTCCTTAGCACCTTAGTACTTGTGTATAAAGCTGTTTGGCTAGCTTCACTGTCAATATTTTGAAATTTACATTTATTAAAGAAATAGGCCAATAATTAACAGATGAAAATGCTTCCTTCCTAGTTTGATGAAGCACTGAAATGTAAGCTTCCTTGAGTGACAGTGGAAAGGTGCCTGTCTCCAGGGCCTCATTAGATAACTCAAGTAGCTTAGAGGCAAGTGGGTCAAGGTGTTGCTTGTACCAGCTTGAAAACCATCTGGTCCTGGGGATTTGCCATCTACTCATATCTTTTATTGCTAGTTCTGCTTTTTTCAACTTCAAGTCTGCCTGAGATTGATCTAATTGTGAGAAAGTTGTTTTGTGCCAGGAATGAATGAATAGCTTGATCTCTCCCATTTAAATATAATTTGGAATAATGTTTTTAAGTTCATCAATTGCTTCTAGGGGTATACAAAGCTGATTGCATGTGGTTTTAATTGCTGGGATTAATTTTCTATCTTTTCTGCGTTGAAGGCAGAAGGTGAACAATTTGCCAGACTCCCTGCTCCACTAGACTCCCAGTAACTTTGCTTCACGCAGGTTAATGCCAATTTTGCTGCTGTTGTATGGTGCATATTTAACTAATATTTTTATTAGCTAAATAATGGGTATAGTCATAGTGTTAAGAGTCATTTGGCACTCTTGCATCCATTCATTTTATTTTCAGCATAGGGAATAGTCTTGCCCTTCACATATGTCTCAGGAGCACCCTGTATCATGGTTTCATTAATCAACTTAGATTAGTTTGAAAAAAAGTCTTAACAGTTTTGAATACATTTGGGTACTGAAGCCCTAACTGTTCAAATATGATGAACTGAGCCACCATCTTGACATAGAAGGAACAGACATACCAAACTATATGTTCAGAGAAACTGGTGCATGGTCTGAAAGGGTGATAGTGCAGATTTTCCAAGTAACTTGAATATGAAAATGTAATCTAGCCAAAAGTAATTTTAGTGTACAGAAGAGAGATACTTATTTTTTCACTACAGGAGTTTTTAAAGTGTGAAGGATCTGCATTCCCTAGCCTGTAATGTTGATTCAGGAGGATAGTTGTTATGACCCAAAACTGGATCTAGCATAACATTAAAACCACTTTGGAGGTATCCAAACAGTTACGAAAATATGGTATGATGGGGAGTCTATATTGGAGCCATAAATATTTATGGTAGCTAATATTGATCTCTCTTCCTAGTCAACAAAAATAATGCAAGAAACCTTAGGGTCCTTAATTTTCTTCTTTCCTCACGAACTATAATTTTGGGGAATTAGGACAGCTATCCCTTGGGCTTTTTAGATGGTGACAGGCATAAACCTTGCCTACCCAGTCCACACATACTCAGTCTTTTGTCTGTCTTGGGGATAGGGGGTCTCTTGAATTAGGACAACACTAATTAGATAACTATTGTCTCTGTTTATTGGGACCTCCCAGGCCGTTAACATTCCAGGAAATTAAAGAGGTAGACATAGCAATGTTCTCAGGGGGAAAAATATTGTAATGAAGGAGTGGAATAGGGAGAGAAGCCCTATCCCTCACCTATTGGGCCCAATAAGGCTCAGTTTTATATACATTTATTAAACAAATAAATAATAAACATTACCAGAGGTGGAGGCAATGTAAATAGAAAACCACATGACATCCTCCACATCCCAGAAGAAATAAGATTATGTTAGATTTTAGTAGCACAGTCTGTTAAACATTGTCAAGGTCAGATCTTTGTGAATGGACAACAGCCCTGGTACAGTATCTGCTCTGAATGCAGAAGGTCTCAGGTTCAATCCACAGCATATCCAGGTAGAGAGCTGAGAACATCTCCTGCCTGGACCTCTGGAGAACCACTGCCGGTTGGTGAAGGCAGTACTGAGTTCTATGGACCAATGGTCTGACTCAGTATAAGGCAGCTTCCTAGAATAGCTAAGGATGAAAGGGGAGGTTTTAAAACAGCAATAAGGAAATGAGGGAAGCAAGTGATTGCAAGGGAAGCAATCCGTCCAACTTCTACCCATACAGCATCTCTCTTGCACACCTGAGAATGTAGGTGAGGAACTGGTAGACTTTTACGATCAATGCATGAGGATGGGCTCCTTCCCTTGGTAGTGAGTTAGTAGCAGTGGTTGCCAGCCCTTTCAAGATCAGATTCCTAGAAGTAAATGTAGGAAGTCAGTGGAAACTGTGGGACCCCATGTTGTCTCCTCTCCAATGCCCCCATAATTCGTATATTGTACTGACAAAGGTGTCCATCAAGCTCTAAGGATTTTTCAACAGAGAGCATGTATATTAGCCTGCACATGTGTTAGAAGGTTCTCTTTCTTTCTCCTTACATCTTATTCATTGTCTGTAGTGGGGCCACTGATTTTTAACATTTAAAAAAAAATATGTGCTGCCATGGTTTTTCATTGTGGGGAAAAAATCCTTTTTCTGTCTCCTTTGAGGGAGGGAGGTGGATCGTGCTGCTGTTTGCTCCCCACCCCCCACCCCCACAGAGGAAGCCCTGGAGCCTTTAGGGGCAGCAGAATTACAGCCCATTTGCACATTAAATGAGGGAGATTAAGTTGTAAATGCCACCCCTCTGCCTTCAGTAGGGTTCAGATGAAGTCAGAAGATCTTCTTTTGCCTGTAGGCATTGAGAAACGCTGCTGGAAATGCAGCTATGGTCGGGAGTTCACTAAATTGCATTAGTTTTTGCAGGAAGCCTTGTGAACTGTTTTTGAAATTAATGTGAAAAAGTGGTATAAAAATAATTTTACAAATAATAATACTCCAACAACAACAACAACAACAACAATAATAATAATAATAATAAATTTTATTTATACCCCACCCTACCTGGCCAGAGCCGGGCTCAGAGCTGCTAAAACCAGTAAAATTACAATAAAAACATAATGGGGGGGGAAACCCAATTTTAAAATACAATTTAAAATGCAGCCTCATTTTAAAAGTAGCCCATAGATCAAAACCACAAGGAGAGGGGAACATAAGGGTCAGACTGAGCCCAAACCAAAGGCCAGGAGGAACACCTCTGTCTTGAAGGCCCTGTGAAAAGATGTCAAGTGCTGCAGGGCCCTAGTCTCTTGTGACAGAGCATTCCACCAAGTCGGGGCCAGTACTGAAAAGGTTCTGGCCCTAGTTGCGACCAATCTAACCACCTTGTGACTTGGGACCTCCAAAGTGTTGTCATTTGTGGACCTTAAGGTCCTCTGTGGGGCATGCCAGGAGAGGCGGTCCCATGGGTACGTGGGTCCTAGGCTTGTTCCACTTGGAATGCATCTGCTGTCAATGAAGCTCCTCAAAGCTGAACAACTGATATAAAGATAAAATCAAGATGCCTTTGTCATGTTCAACCCCTGAATCTGTGAAGATGAATCTGTGTGTGGCTCAGGGGAGATGCCTCCTTTCCCTTCTCTGGCTGGTCTTTGACATGTATGTGCTGCAGTCCAATGACCATTGAGTAGCCTGGGAAGTCACCATACATTTCACTACACTCATCCAGTTTCTGCTTCTCTCTCCAGTGTACCAGCCTGCAAGCTGTTGTTGCTGTACAAATATTATTATTATTTGTATATTATTTGTAATTTGTATGCTGCCCTCCAGCCGTAGATTTGAGGGCAGTACATAAAAGTTACTGAGGTCCATTAAGTTACTGCTCTGTGTTCTAGCCTGACCCTTTCCTTGGCTTGCATCCACGCCCATATTGGAGAGAACTACATCAAAAGAGGTTTTCCCCTCCTCTCAGAATTGTGGTGCACCTCTAAAAGAGAGCTAGTATACTGTAGTAGTTAGAGTATGTGACTAGGACTTGGGAGACCAGGGTTCAAATCCCCATTCAGCTATAAAGCCCACTGAGTGACCTTGGGCCAGTGAGGATAAAACCGAGAAGGAGAGAAGTATATATGCCAGCTTGAGTTCCTCAGAGAAAAGGTGGGGTGTATTTTTTTATGCTTTATTGAGATTAAAACGAAATAACAAAGAAAGTGATTAACCAGAAGAAGAAAAAATAAAATAAAAATGTTTGTTACATCACATCACATTGTCTTCTTCTTGGATTTCTAACAACTTCCTGCCACCCCATCGTGTATCTACCACTTAGTCTACCTAGCGCAGTATTTATCATTTTCTTTTGTTCATTTCCATCAGTATTATATTCTCTTAGAATTACCGGTATCTATCATACCACAGAAGTCATTCAAGGCCTGCCATTGACGTCATGCTATTACAATAATCCTTGAGATATTTTTTGTACATGTCCCATTTCCTAATAAATGCTTGATCAGTGTGACCTCTCACTTTTTCTGTCATTTTTGCCAACTTGGTGTACTCCAACAGTTTACATGCCAGCTCGAGTTCCTCACAGAAATGGTGGGATGTAAATAAATAAATAAATAAATAATGAAGTAAAATGTTGCCACCATCTTTTCGTACGATCATTTTCTTAAGCAGTTTGCTATGTGAAACATGATAGAATATGTGCCTGGAATTAATTACTAATTGTTGTAAGGTGTTAACTCTTATTCAGTGACTACAAGTACAGTTCTGATATGTCTTATTCCAATTGCTACCACAATGTACAATTTATTTTCTGACTAAACTATGTTGTAAATCCTATAAGTAGGCATTAATTTGCTCTGCAGGTGCTACTGTTTTATCTCTCTGATGATAAACTAGTACTGTAATTCCTTTAAAAAAAAAAAAAGGCACATCATCACTGTAAGTCGGTTAACAACTACAGAAGACCTAACAAGGTGCAGAACTTCAATGCATCTGACTCTGGGCCCTTGTCTCCTCCCGTGTGCTTAAGCTCCTGACAGTATTTTTCCTCATTCTTTTTGCCTCTAGGTTGGGTTTTCATCACAGAATATCCTTTGTGCTTGGTCACTGGATAATTGCTTCCTTACATGAGCAAGTCTAGGGTCTATTCCTTCAAATCCCAGCAGGTTTGAGTTTCCCTGCCACATTTTACATGCTTTTTGTAGATAAGCTTCTAAGGCCCAACTATACATTAAAATAAATGTGCAACTGGAGCTCCAAAGCCTTGGATTAGGAAAAGTCACTTCCATTTGGGACAATCAGGGGGCAAAGAACAGCAAGAGAAGAGGTCATCTGCCTTTGTATGCATTTGCACACAACACGGTGGGCCAAACTGTAAGCTCCACCGGAGACTTTCCAACATCTTCCATATGCCAATGAGGAAATGATTGCCACAACTCAATTGGACGTCAGTTCATTTCTGGAGTCAGTTTAAGATGCTCACACTAGTGTTTAAAGCCCTAAATGACTTAGGTTCCAAATATCTGAAAAACCGCCTCCTTCCCTACAGACCCTCTCAAGTGCTAAGAACAGCGGAGCGGACCATCTATGGCAGCCTCTATGTTGGGGAATTCCCTCCCTGCAGAGGTGCCATTTTGGCAAATGCTGAAGATGCACCCCAGTACACTGGCCTTTGACACCTGTGATATGCGTTTGGAGGACCCACCCTATTCCTGTAATTTATTTTAAATGTTTTTAATTGTTGCTGTTTAGTCGTGTCCGACTCTTCATGACCCCATGGACCAGAGCACGCCAGACACTCCTGTCTTCCACTGCCTCCCGCAGTTTGGTCAAACTCATTCTGGTAGCTTTGAGAACACTGTCCAACCATCTCATCCTCTGTCATTCCCTTCTCCTTGTGCCCTCAATCTTTCCCAACATCAGGGTCTTTTCCAGGGAGTCTTCTCTTCTCATGAGGTGGCCAAAGTACTGGAGCCTCAGCTTCAGGATCTGTCCTTCCAGTGAGCACTCAGGGCTGATTTCCTCAGGAATGGATAGGTTTGATCTTCTTGCAGTCCATGGGATTCTCAAGAGTCTCCTCCAGCACCATAATTCAAAAGCATCAATTCTTCGGCGATCAGTCTTCTTTATGGTCCGGCTCTCACTTCCATACATCACTACTGGGAAAACTATAGCTTTAACTATACGGGCCTTTGTTGGCAAGGTGATGTCTCTGCTTTTTAAGATGCTGAATGTTTTTAATACTGGATATTTAATTGTCATAACCTGCCCTGGGAGCTACTGGTGAAAGGCACACAGGTAGTTGTTGTAGTGGTAATAATATGTAATAATAATACACAAACCATTATTCACGACTAAATGCTCACATCCTCATCATTAACCACTTAATTGCCAAGGTGGCTTTTAAACAGCTTATAAGCATAAAACCAATTATATAAAAATAATTCATAATTAAAATACACAATAAGACAATTTCATCAAAACCTAGAAATAAGCCCAAAATTAAAAATGTACTATTAAAAACACACACCACTAAAACAGTTAAAAGAGCAATTAATTGTGAGGTTAAAATCAGGAGAGAAATGGAGGCAGTGAGAGATTTTACTTTCTTGAGCTCCATGATCACTGCAGATGGTGACAGCAGTCACAAAATTAAAAGACGCCTGCTTTTTGGGAGAAAAGCAATGGCAAACCTAAACAGCATCTTAAAAAGCAGAGACATCACCTTGCTGACAAAGGTCTGTATAGCTAAAGCTATGGTTTTCCCAGTAGTAATGTATGGAAGTGAGAGCTGGACCATAAAGAAGGCTGATTGCCGAAGAATTTATGCTTTTGAATTATGGTGCTGGAGGAGACTCTTGAGAGTCCCATGGACTGCAAGAAGATCAAACCTATCCATTCTTAAGGAAATCAGGCCTGAGTGCTCACTGGAAGGACAGATCCTGAAGCTGAGACTCCAGTACTTTGGCCACCTCATGAGAAGAGAAGACTCCCTGGAAAAGACCCTGATGTTGGGAAAGGAGAATGGACGACAGAAGACGAGATGGTTGGACAGTGTTCTTGAAGCTACTAACATGAGTTTGACCAAACTATGGGAGGCAGTGGACTACAGGAGTGCCTGGTCTGCTCTGGTCCATGGGGTCACGAAGAGTCAGACACAACTAAACGACTAAACAACAAACAACAAAAAATCAGGAGATCAGAGGAATGCTTGTCTAAAGCATTCTTGGAAGTGGAAGCATTTCATTGGCTTAAAAGCCAAATGGTTAATTGCTTTGAGTGGTATTCAGTGCTAGATCTACTCCAAGCAGGTCCATCAAATTAATGGACATGATGGGTTTAGGTTTATTCATTTCAGTGGGAATTCATTAAATGTCACTCATGGTAACATCCTACAAAGCAGCTTTTGCCAGCCTGGTGCCCTGCAGATGTTTTGTCCTACATTCCTATCAGCCTCAGTCAGCTTCTCTAGAGATGAAGCTCCCAAACATCTGGAGGGCATTAATTTGGAGAAGGCTGTTATAAAGAGTTGGTCCCACCATTAGGTACAGTCAGGTGGCTTCTTCAGGTAGTCAAAGCTGTGGTGGGACAGCGGCAGCAGCTCCCTGGAATGCCTTCTGCAAATTACGAACTGCCTACCTAGGGATCACCTGGCCCATTTCTAGAATCCCCAATAATAAGATGCTGATCAGGAAGTGTGCCTTCGGGTTCTAATGATAAAACCTGTGTTGTATGTTAAATCACCTGGCTCTTATTTTCGCCTGTGAGTACAGGTGACAGTCGCCGAGATGAATTGCACAACATAACTGAAAGGTATGTTGCAAAGAGGATTGAGAGACCTGCATCACAAGAACCTGCACCGAGCGCAAGCTGTATACCTATGATGCCTTTCAGCAGGTATGTGCACTAAACAGGTGTTCTTCTACAGGCACATCTCAAGATCCAAGTATGTGTTAGTAGACATAGCACAGATCTGACATTCCTTCTAGGGACTTGGGAAGGAGGAACTGGCGGTCAGGGGGGAGAGGGAGAAGAGAAGCCAATTGAGCAGAGAAGTCATTTTTATCAATCATATTTGATTTTGTTCTCTTTTCTTTCGTGCTTTGATCTGTCGTATAAAACTGATACTTTGGATGCTTTCCAGACTCTTAACTTTGCAATCTGAAAGGGCTTTGGACTAGCTGCTGAAGGTATGTGTTTGCAATTATACATTTGAAAATATTTCCCCCTCCTTCAAGATAACATTCTTTTTGTGTTACCACACACTTCTGCTGTCTCGTTTTTCTTCTCCCATGGCACTGAAGGCTGTAAGCCTTCCTTGCATTGCCCCCAGCCCTGCAACAAATACCTGAAAATTGCAGTCTCGAATGCTTCTGTTCCAGAGCAGTCCCACTAAAGCCACCATATGGACTGTGGTCACTGTAGCAGAGCAAGAATCTATAGGTCAGGGAAGCTGGCTAGAACTGAACACCCCAATCGATAAACAGAGGAATGCAAAATCTGAACCAGACTGGAGGTCAGTGTTCCCAATGGACATAAATAACTGCCTCAGTCCAGGTGGTACTGCTTTCTACTTTGCCTGGCAATAACTGGGGCCAAGCTGGGGACCACCTGCCCTGCCTCAGATCTAGTCCCGAATTAGTTTTTTTGGGGGGGTGGAGGCAGGCCTAAAGTTTAATTAGGGTACAAAACTACTTAAGGATATGGGTGGGGAGGGCATGGGGGAAGGAGACATTGCATCTGCCCCCTCCCTGACAACCAGGAGTAGTGGATGATTTCTGGATGGTGGTTCTTTGCAAGCTAGCTCTCAGTGAGGACAGAGGGGGTTTTAGAGTAGTACAACCAGTTGGGCCATACTGGACACCAAATCACAGGGGATGCCACACCAGTGATGTAGAATGGAGAGACAGAGGTAGGGTGTGCGTGTGTGTATGCCAAATTTTACCGTTGCATAGGGCACCACTGAAATTTGAGAGCCCCAAGTCCACCACCGGTGAGGAAGGTGGAACCAAACTATAATTCTAGGGTAGTGGGGGTGAGAAATGTCTTTAAGCTTGTGGTGCTCATAACACGCACACATTCTGAGCCAAGAAAAAACTCCGAAAATGGACAATCTTTAATTAGAGACATTGGGGAAAACCAAGTGCCCAATGTAATTATGTCTCAGAATGTAAAATATTTATTTTTTTGCTTGTTTGTTGCATTTTCTCTCTGACAAAATGGTTTCCACAAGTCACTGTGATGAGCACGGGGGCCAGCGGAAGAACCTTTTGCTGTAGTGGCCCCATGTCTGTGGAATGACCTCTGCAGTGTGATGCATCTCTCCCCAACACTCCTGCCAAGTTGAGCATCACAGCCTGATAGGGATCAGAAGAACAGCTTCGGAGTGTGGGATGAGTTGTTTTTGAGATCTGTCGTTGTATGGTGTTTTTAATTATCCTGTTTATGCATATAATTGTTTTAATGTTTTCATTTATTCTGGATTGTGCTTTGTATATTATCTTTTGCGGGAGGGAGGAGAGGGGGTAAACCGACCTGTGAACATTTTTTTTGGGGGGGGGAGGGCAAATCTCTTAATAAATAAATGTTAAATTAACAACAACCAAATTAGTCTAATTAGTCATATAAACAAACATAGACCAGTGTGTGGTCTCAATAGGTGTCATCGCTCTTAAGCTATTGGAACTGTGCCAGACTGCATCTCCCAGAAAACTGCAGAGCACAACCGCCCTCGTTCCTCTTGCGGCCTGCATTTTTGTTGCACCAAACATGATCAAGGAGATGTCACCGGATGATCCCTCAGCTTCTTTTCTGACTAATTTCTTTTCAGCGTGGGAACAGAATTCTGACACGCATGACACAAGTGGAATCCTTGTGAATTAGTTCCGCTAAAGCCATGCCATATGCCTTGTGGCTTAGGGGCAGCGGACATAGGCGAGTGCTCGACAGCAGGCTTTTCCTACAACCACGGAGGAAATGTGACCAGTGCATGTCCCTTAATTTGTATCCTATTTATTAATGCGCATGGGGCAGGGGTGGACTTTTAATTAAAAATGACATCATCACCAAGCTGCTGCTGCTGCTGCTATCCCTTTTGGAAAGGCAGCCCACATATACTGATGCCTCCTGTTTTCAGTTTTCAATGATCCTATTATGAATCGTAACCTCATTACACAAATGCAGCTAAATGGTGGAATTTCAAATGGGGTTTTGTGGCTTTTAGAACCTAAACAGCTAGAACAAGCACAAAGGCAGTTGCGGTCGGACTGCTTCCTCTCTTACAACAGCAGTTGTGGGGATGCCTTTCCAGTGACCACTTCTTGTACAATGAGTCAGTTTCATTTTTAACAATCTGACTCAGTTCTCTTCAAAGGAGGGGGGAGGGGAAGGGGGAAGCATGTTATTCCAGCATGATTCTTGTATGCCTGACTTTATACAAAGGGGTCAAAGCAAATGTTAACCCCTTGGGATCCAGCCAGAGAAAAGGCTACGGCCAGCTGTGGAGTTCCTATCTTCTAGAAATGGCAGCATTTTTTCAAAAAAATTATTTAAAGCTGCATCTGCAAAGTCTATGTCAAATATGGCCTTCAATTTCAAGAGTTCCATCTGATCTGCAGGGAGTATGTGTGTGCGATTAGCAGGAACGCCGGATTTTGAGAGCGTTCATGCTTTTGAAATGGAGAGGTTAGAATTTAGGATTCAAAAATGTGGTTCCCTCCTGCTAAAGTTGGAAATCTAGAACTCATTCTAGATCTCATTTTATTTTTAACAATTGTTTATACTGTACAATGGCAATTTCATACAATCATTTTCTCTGTGGTTTCAACTCTGAGTTTCATACCCTATTTCATTCTCCACGTAAAGTCATAGGCTGCGGTTTCTCTCTGAAGCCTTTGCTTAGCCAAAGTGATCAGTGTAGTGGTTAGAGTTTCAGGCTCCGTGAAGTTTGGTGCATGACCTTGAGCCAGTGATTATTTTGTGGTGTCGCCTGTCATTGCTGCCAAGATAAAATGGGGGTGAAGCTAGCGAACCATCGCCCTGGCTTCCTTGGAGCAAGGGCAGGATATTGTAAAAATGTAAATAATAGCAAACAACAACAACGATAACGACAACATCAATAGAAAATTATTCATAACCACATTTTAGCTATACAGCAAAGGAAGCCTGTAAGAGTTTGCCTTGGAACCTGCTGCAAAGGAAGCGTTGAAGGCCATAATGCTGAACACAGTTGCCTCAATCCAGCAAAGGAGACCTAGAACCTTCAAAATGCTTCAGATGATTCTCTGTGCAGCCTTCTCCATCCATAGTGATTTCCAGGCCTTAGTGAACTGTGTCTCAATGTGTCTTTCACTGCACATCTGGCACCATTAGCTGTTGCACATGACAAGTTGTCCACCACAAAAGCTGGAATGTGACCAGCATCTCCAATAAGCAGCCCTTTTTAGGTGTTCATTATAGGGAAGAGAAGGGGCCCTTGGGAATGAGTGGACCAGCCCTTCCTCCTAGCTTGTGCTTTCCTGACTGATGCATGATCAACATCAGTAGGAAAGAAGCCTTGATTCCCTAAAAGAGGACAGGTTCCTCATCAAGAAAATTTCTGTCCCCATGGAGAGACTGACTTCTGCTTGGGGTTGAAGCTAGCCCCCTCATTCTCAAAAGCTCCTTCCTCTGTTTGTACCAAAATAAAGCTAAGTTCAATTTTCCTTAAAATAAAAATAAAACAGCATAATTTTAGGTCTCTAGGAGCATCACAATGCTTCGATGAATGGTAGCAGAACTTCTTCCAGTATGCTAGCTATGCTGCTATTCATCAATGAATTGCCACATCAATTCATTAAAAATTGTAAATTTAGAATTGCACCAGAAATGCTCTTAATGCAGTAAGCAGCTGCAGACCTTTCCTATAAATCCACAAACAGAGAATGCAGCAGTTTCTAAACTTTCATGAAATGTATGAATGTCTCTTTTTCTCTTCAAATGACTCACAGTTTTTGTTTTGAAGTTTCTGAGCTTCTCTTAAGGTTATGGAGTGGTCAAGCGAAGCGGAACAGGGTTTTTTGAAATCAGGAAGCCTGGCTGCAGTTTCATTGAGAAAAAAGGCCATTCCTGTGTTTGATTGAAAAATAAATCTGCTGCTCTCAGTGAACCTTTGAAGTCCCCCAACCCAGTAATTGTTTCACGACATTTGCAGCTTGAGGCAGCAAGAATGTTTGTGGTTGTTTTAAAGGCATCTGAGTGTGGATTCCATATGGTTTATTTTTTATTTGGGGGTTTTCTACCCCCCCTCTAACTTTCCCCATTTGGAGCCTCAAGCCTTCATTTTTTGCCCTATACCCTGCATGAACTGCCTTTCTGTGAAAGGACTGAGTACAGCCATTGTAGCACAAATATTCAAGCATGCTAAAGTGGGACCGAATCTTAGATTGCCTGTTTGAGTCATAGCTGATTTTAAACTGTGCTCCATCAATACTGCATTTGGGAGTTTTTGTTTCTTCAAGCATTCACTAGTTCAGACAAAAAGCCTCTTCAAAAGTCTACACTGAGCTGCTGATAATTTGATCCAAACCCCAGTGAACATGATTAAATGGCTCCCTCTCATATCAATGTGCTTTTGATCAGGCATATTTCCTCAGTACAGTATACGCAGCAGCCCTCGCTCTTCTTAAGAAAGCAAGAAGGACCAAATCTGAAAGTCGGTGGAAGGACTGGACCTTAGGAATAAAGAGATTGCACCATCATGCTTCTTTGCAGTTTTTGTCAGTTTTAGATATGGTTGTAGCAACAGTCCCACCCTGCAAACACTATGCCTGCAGGGGGCTTCAACAATTGTTTTGACTGATGCCAACTACTGCCATTATGGAATACTTGGGGTTTGCCATCTACACACTTTTCAAGTGATTCTGTGGGTACAATGTTAGCTGGAAGAAAGGATACAGTGGTACCTCGGGTTAAGAACTTAATTCATTCTGGAGGTCCGTTCTTAACCGGAAACTGTTCTTAACCTGAGGTACCACTTTAGCTAATGGGGACCTCCTGCTGCCGCCGCACCGCCACCACATGATTTCTGTTCTCATCCTGAAGCAAAGTTCTTAACCCAAGGTACTATTTCTGGGTTAGCCGAGTCTGTAACCTGAAGCGTCTGTAACCTGAGGTACCACTGTATTCATTTCTGTTTTATCTCTTTGGCATAAATACTGAAGCGGCTTCTTTATAGCTAAGGGTTGGGGAACTGCTCCTCTCCACTTTCCGGATAGATTCAGGGTCCAGGTCAAATTGCCCATTTGACTAATTGTGCTTGGAAAATAAGCTTTTAGGTGGCACATTCCTCCCCTGCCATGCAGGTACCCCCTCCCTCCCTTTCAGCTTCCCAGCTAATGAATGGTTAGCATTACGACTGCATCTGTGCTTTCGCTACCCATAGTTATTGCCAAACCACCGCTCGCAACCATGGTTATAAATGTGTCTGCTGCCTTTCAGTTAGCCTAACTGTAGTTAGCCAAATTGCAAGTGCAAGCATGAAACTAGCTGAAATTAGCTCTATAAATGAAAGAGATGGATGCAAAGAATTGAAAGTTTCTGATCTCCCTGTAGTGGAGGAGACCTTCTCCCCACATGTCCTTCAAGCAATAGTATCCCAGGCACCAGCGTGATGGGCTCTCAGGCTTCCAAAGCTCCCTCTCCATTGTCAGTATCATTGCTGTAGCTGCCACCAGGCCAGGCCAGTTGAGGGAGGAGGGTGGTGGGAAGAAATTGCATTGTGATCCTGAGGATGTCATAGGGAGTCCAAAATGAGGTTTAAACCTTTATAACTAATGTTCTGATCTCTTAGATTTACTGAGTCCTGTCTCACAGGGATGGGCTTTGCCTATCACTAATTAACCAAGGAGCAGAAGGCCAATACAACAGGAGAATGCAACTTTAAGGACACTTGGCCCCCTTAAAAAACAAACAAAAACTATTTCGTTACGCATAATGTACGACAGTAATAAGTTAATACTGTTGGGAAATGTGTGTTTATTATATAATATATAACAATTGTTAAATTATAAATATAGACATCACTGCAAATAAATTGCTCAATTGGTTTGATGTCTTGAAAAGGGCCCCATAAATTCTCTCACAGGGGGCCTCCAAATTTCTTGCTGCAGCACTGCTTGCAGACTACATTTTTTTTCTCAATGAAAATGATTGAATCAGAACCAGATGTTCTCTGTAAGCACAATAGAACACAGATTCCTTGAATGGAATCTCTGCCATATTATTTGTGGGGACGTAAGGTGGTCCCTGAGAGAAGAGCTAAAAAACCAGATCAAAGTTAGGGGATGTCATAGGATTGCAAGACAATTAAGAGAAAAAATACAGGTCATTGTGAGTCTGAAGACTGTGGAAGAATAGGTTTGGTCGATGGCAAGAGGTGTTTCCATCTCTGGTATCCCAACAGTTGTTGCCGATGCCTTGATGGGCTGATAGCAACTGCACTCCCTCTGCTTCCTCGTTGGGGGAATGTCTATGCCTTCTCCTGTTCCATTGTAGCATACAAATGGGTCTTCTATCCATGGTAGTGAAGGTATGCTGCTACCAAGAGGCATTAATTGAGGTTCCCAACTAACTCACACCTACTTTTCCCCCCTGCAAGAGCAATAGGGAATTTATCAGGTGCATCTTCTGCATGAGTTGACTTTTGCTAGGAGGACATTCTGGATGGCTGTCCATGTCGATGGTTGTGGACATCACAACACGGAGGTATGTGACAACAGGAAGGTTTATTAGTTAGCACACTAAGTCATTACCATCTTTGCTATTGTAGCCTATTTAACCTTACCTACTGGGCTGGATTCACCTAATGAGGCCGATCAATGCAAGCCCTTCATGAGGACTTGAGCTTGTACAATGGGGCTTCTCCCCTCCTGCCCCAGTGCTCCCTGGTACCCTCAAAATTGGCTTGGGGGGAGTTGGGACAGAACAGTGTGCAAGGGAGGGATCATTCAATGTGGCAAGTTGTAGGGCTTGTGCTGCTGGAATGTTCACCACTGAGTTCTATTACAACACTGAACATTTTAGCTTTAGGATGCAGCTCATGATTTAGACCGGCAAGGTGGGGATAGTTTTCTATGTAAATGCTGTACCCTGGACCAGTAGTTCTCCATGTATCGTAAAGAAATGAATGAATAGTAAGCAAGATAGAGCCTTCTACCATTCCATTTTATTAATAAGATACAAAATTAATCTGAAGCTAAGGTTTTGCAGAAACATATTGATGATCTAAGGATACTGACTAAACTACCTATAAGGTCTAAGTGAGAATATTCCTATCCCATTGAGCCTTATCCTGCTTACCTGGACAGAACTTTATGTAGTAAAATTACTAGTGATGGTTTCAGCATACTTCTAGTGCTTACCAGTAAAACAATAAACAATCTTGTAGACCAGCCTTACCCAACCTGGTGCTCTCCAGATGTTTTGGACAGCAGCTCTTACTATCTCTGACTATTAGCCATGCTAGCTGGGGATGATGGGAGTTGAAGTCCAGCAAAATTTGGAGAGGAAAGGGGTTGGGTAAGGCTTCCCTAGAACAATAAACATCAGAAAATTACTTATTGTCATTTGATGTTTAATTTAAATGAGAAAGCCCTGCAAAGAGAATCTTACAAATTCCTGTGTGAAATGACTGAAATGCTCAACATGTTACCATCAGATGAAGCAAAATTCGCTGCGCTCTGTGTATTTGTAATATACATCATATGTACCCCCATTATAGACATGCTGTTTCATTTATGGAGGCCAACAGAACTTAATTGCAAATCAATGCAGCAACAAAACCAAGGGGAGCACATTCCTGTTCCCTTTGACGCAGCAATAAATTTTGTTGAACTCAAATGATACTCAAGCTGCAAGCCTCAAATTACTTGCATTGGGATTGCCCTCATTGAAATCAGTGGGAATGCTTTATTTATTTTTGTAGGGCATTTAACCCCAGAATAAGCAGCTTGAGGAGAGCCATGTCAACATACCATTTCCCTTTTTGTTTTAAGTGACATCACTCCATTTCCTTTCAGTGGAACTCAAGGAGCTGAACATTGACATTTAACAGTCACTTTACATTTTGCATATTATCCCTAACCTGTTTCTGTATGCATGGAGTTATATGAATGTTTATTGTCTTTGCTTTGCTGTGAAAGAAGAGATGGAGAACACTTGTTCTCTGGGGCCACAAGTGTTGGACACAAGGGCAGCAGTGCCTGAATGAAGGGAGGGATCGCTTAAGGAAATTTAGAGGCCTCATTACCTGACACCTTCCAATTTTAGCCAAATCATCCCTCCCATTGAGTCTAAAACAGCAATTAAAGAGGCCATCTCAAAAAGCAAGGAGTTTGGGCATGAATCAGATCTGATTCACATAATAAGTTTTGAGATAGAAAAGCCAGTTGCCTTCTCAGTTTTGCCCTTCCTTCCTTCCTTCCTTCCTTCCTTCCTTCCTTCCCCCCTTTACTCTAAGGAGCCCAAGATGGAGTACAAACCTTTCCACCTCTTCATGTTATCCTCACAACAAACCTGTGAGGCAGTTTAGGTTGAGCGACAGTAACTGGCATGAAGTCACCCAATGGGCTTCATGGCCGAGTGGGTATTTGAACTCGAGTCTCCTAATCCAGCACTCTAACCACTGCTTCCCTCTGGCTCAGGAAGTTCTAACAACATGAATAGGAATGACACTGACGGGGAGAGCAGGCACGTTCCTGCCAGCTTATCCATTGACATTCACCTGTGGGACAGAACATCTGTAAAGGGGAACCTTGTGCTCAGGTGAACATTCCACCCTTGATCTGGAATGTCAGTCACACGGAAGTTCCTAATCATGGGCAGAGCTTATGCAGGCACAGAAACATACAGACATTTCACCCAACGTGTGGAAAGGAGAGGACTTTGGTAATATGGCACCCTGATTGAGGACAAAATGTGATGCTTCCCTACTAAATATTTATTACTTTTCACAATAATAATAATAATAATAATAATAATAATAATAATAATAATTTATTTATACCCCGCCCATCTGGCTGAGTTTCCCCAGCCACTCTGGGCGGCTCCCAATCAATATTAAAAACAATACAGCATTACATATTAAAAACATCCCTAAACAGGGCTGCCTTAAGATGTCTTCTGAACGTCAGGTAATTCTTTATCTCTTTGACATCTGATGGGAGGGCGTTCCACAGGGCGGGCGCCACTACCGAGAAGGCCCTCTGTCTGGTTCCCTGTAACCTCACTTCTCGCAATGAGGGAACCGCCAGAAGGCCCTCGGCGCTGGATCTCAGTGTCCGGGCTGAACGATGGGGGTGGAGACGCTCCTTCAGGTATACAGGACCGAGGCCGTTTAGGGCTTTAAAGGTCAGCACCAACACTTTGAATTGTGCTCGGAAACGTACTGGGAGCCAATGCAGATCTCTCAGAACCGGTGTTATGTGGTCCCGGCGGCCACTCCCAGTTACCAGTCTAGCTGCCGCATTCTGGATTAATTGCAGTTTCCGGGTCACCTTCAAAGGTAGCCCCACGTAGAGTGCATTGCAGTAGTCCAAGCGGGAGATAACTAGAGCATGCACCACTCTGGCGAGACAGTCTGCGGGGAGGTAGGGTCTAAGCCTGCATACCAGGTGGAGCTGGTAGACAGCTGCCCTGGACACAGAGTTAATCTGCGCCTCCATGGACAGCTGTGAGTCCAAAATGACTCCCAGGCTGCGCACCTGGTCCTTCAGGGGCACAGTTACCCCATTCAGGACCAGGGAATCCTCCACACCTGCCCGCCTCCTGTCCCCCAAAAACAGTACTTCTGTCTTGTCAGGATTCAACCTCAATCTGTTAGCCGCCATCCAACCTCCAACCGCCTCCAGGCACTCACACAGGACCTTCACCGCCTTCACTGGTTCTGATTTAAAGGAGAGGTAGAGCTGGGTGTCATCTGCATACTGATGAACACCCAGTCCAAACCCCCTGATGATCTCTCCCAGCGGCTTCATATAGATATTAAAAAGCATGGGGGAGAGGACAGAACCCTGAGGCACCCCACAAGTGAGAGCCCAGGGGTCTGAACACTCACCCCCCACCACCACCTTCTGGACACGGCCCAGGAGGAAGGAGCGGAACCACTGTATAACAGTGCCCCCAGCTCCCAGCCCCTCTAGACGGTCCAGAAGGATGTTATGGTCGATGGTGTCAAAGGCCGCTGAGAGATCCAGCAGAACTAGGAAACAGCTCTCACCTTTGTCCCTAGCCCGCCGGAGATCATCAACCAGCGCGACCAAGGCAGTTTCAGTCCTATGGTGAGGCCTGAATCCCGATTGGAAGGGATCCCGATTGGAAGGGATCCAAAGGGATCCAATAATTCCTTTGGGTACAGTTGCTCTTTAATGGATCTTCTCAATAGGCTCACTGAAACTTCACTTTATTACAAAACCAGAAGGAGTAGTTATTTTGCACCCCCTCAGCTTGGCAACCTGTGCTGGGGAACCACCCCCGCCACCCTAAATCTGGCTCGGTGCAGATGATAGGGCAGGACCAGCAGACACAGCCCCACACTCGCCTACCACTAGGAACAGGGAAGCAATTGGATTCAGTTCACATTTTAAAGCAATTCTACCTAATTCACACTTTCTGAAACATTGCATAAACCAAAACACAGCCATTCTTTGAAATTCACACTTCACTGAATTTTGCAATTCAACTCTAAAAGCCAAGTTATGTCTAGAATTGCATATAAAGTGTGCACGAAATGCATATATTACTGAAAATGCATTCTGTTAGGGGGAAAACTGCTTTGCAAACATGTGTATGTTAGGTAAAGTCATATAATGAAAATGTACCTCTTGTGAGAAATCTGCTGGTGATTTTCATGAGGACTTTGAAAAAGAATTGTGAACTGATGCAGAAATGCAGAAAACGGAATGTAAGATTGGGAAAATGAGAGAAACTGAAATTGACAGATTTGCCTATCCCTTTTCTACACATTATTTTATCTGTGTGTGTGCGGTCAGGCTGAATGCCTTAAAAAGGCTTTTCATGTCAAAGAATGATCCTAAAAAGCTGAACTCAAATGGTCAAGTTATCACATATTATGGTAACTTGTGAGAAAACATAGGATGTATTCCATTAGTTGGCTTAGAAAATGACTGGAGTTATTCAGCCCTTCCCCTTCTGGCAAGTTCTCTCCTCATATTAAGAAGAGGGATCCTTCCAGGAGCAGCAGCCAACTTGAACAATGGTGGGCAGCAACAGCAAACCTCTTGACATTCACAGACAACAGGTATTTTTTAAACACTGTTCCCTCTCTGCCTACTTCAGCACCCACCACCCTCCAGCTAATGTTACCAGACCTGTTTTTCGTTTGGCACAAGCTAAGCATTTGAAATTAAAAGACAATTGTGGCAACATTGTGCCCAGTGTCCTTGCGTGCTCCAGGCCTATGGAATTGTGCTCACTACTGCAATAATCCTAGGCACCCTGTAGAGTGAGCAAGCATTCTTACCCAAATATTAAGACTGGCGGAAGTGGATAGTAAAGCTAACAGACTAGGGCAGCATTTTGATTTCAAACATTGTGGCATTTTTGACAGATACAGAACAGAATTATCGTTCAGTAGGAAAGAAAGTACAATACAATTCCCATGGCCCTGTGTCCCAAGTGTCTACTCTTAGCAGATATCAACCATATTTTAGTTCGTACAAACACAGAAATTAAAAGGTTATAATTTGTTATTTGTTTTTTAAAAAACACTTCATTTTTTAACAGATAGATCCAGGGGATTCTAGCTGAAGTTAGTATCACTCTACAGTAGTTGCTGTAGCACTGGCAACAGCTTATCAGCTGCATGGCCATAGCTCAGTCTCTATCATGACAAATTCACGCTACCACCACAAGCACTCCTCTCTACCAGTGAAGAAATCTATGTGTCATCCAACACTGCCAATCACCACTGGTGTGTTTGTGTGTCTGCGCATCTTTGTGTGTGGGATTCTGCTCTTAATAAACAATAGCAAAACAACAACAACAAAACAACAACAACATAAAATTAACCCACCCATAGTTATGTTTGTGAGCTGCTTTGAAATTTTCAATTTTAAAGCAGGATTTATTTTAGGATTTTATAAACACACATACACCATGCTGATGCAATACTGAAGGTGCAAATGACTAATGAAAAGCATCACACACACGGCAATGTAAGGCAACTTGAATACTCTGCGATATTTGAACTGTAGTGGATCATTCAGATATCTGAGTCGCCACATAATGTTGCAGCCATCAAGTGATGGACATGCATGCACTAGTTCGTGTTATAGAATAACGTGTGTAGGGACGGGGGGGATCTACTCTTACTTTATTTTTCTGACTGTGTGAACAAATTGTGTACACAAAAGGGTCATGAATTGTATAATTATCTGTTATTGTTTAGTGGTTTTAAGAACATCCAAATGTATGGTGTGCTGAAGTAAATCTGCTGAGTTTGAAATTTAGTCTTATTTGATCCTAAAAAAGAAAAGAAAAGACCCCCAATTACATCGTGTGTGTATGTGTCTCTCTCTCTGTGTATATACTATGTATCACATAGTAAGTGAAATTGAAAACTTTTCTAAGAATCCATGCATTTAAAACCATGAGGAAATCTTTGATAGGAAAATTCATAGTCTATAGCAGAATTGCTTTGGATCGACTTAGTAAGCCTTGTAAGAAAGTACTTCAAGATTAACCTACTAAAAGCCATATAACCTATTGTTATAGAGTGTGTTATAGAGTGTGACAAAATGTGGGCCCAGACTTGAGATATATGTATATTGATTCTTACCCAAAGTGAGCCAAGAGGAAACAACCATTAGACTAAACAACTGGAAGGACTTGCCAAACATCACAGTCAGAATTCAAACGGCACACCATAACTCATACAATAGAGATATAATCTGTTAGCATTTGGCTTAATTCATTTCAAGAATCATTTCATTACAAACAACTGCAACAGGAGTTTAAGAAGCTGCCTTATGCTGAATCAGACCATTGGCCCATCAAGCACAGTAGTACCTGCAATGGCAGCAGCTACCAAGGGCTTCAGACAAGAGTATTTCCACGCCCACAAAACAACAGCCACTTTTTATGTGTAGAAATATGGCTGTGGAATGAGGATACTTTGGAATTTCAGATGCTCACATTGCATTTCTAATTCTCTGGAATAGCCATGGAATGGATAACTAAGTTGGTCTCAGGAACCTAAGAAGCTTCCTTCTGCTGTCAAGACTGTGAGGATGCCGGAGAAACTCATTTTAATGTGAACCTGTGTAATTTGCCCTTCTCAAACCAAAATGCTCATAGCATTTTCTTTCGCTCATAGCAAAGCACAACCCAAGATCTGCATGTGTGTAAATCATGTGAAAGAAGCCTGAACATGATATAAGCCAGTGTAGTGTTGTGGTTAGAGTGTTGGACTAAGATCTGTGAGACCAGAGTTCGAATCCACTCAGCCCTGGAGCTCACTGGGTGACCTTAGTCTAGTCACTCACACTCAGCCTATCCTACCTCACAGGGTTGTTGCGGCAATTAAAAGAGGAAGGAGGAGAACCACGTATGCCACCTTGAGCTCTTTGGAGAAGAAGGTTAGATAGAAATGCGATAAATAAATGGTGGAGTCTATTTGTAGGGGCTGCACTATTCACTTGTCTGCTAATCCAAGGCACTGTCCTGTAGCCTGTTCTGTAAGAACTGCTTTATAAACTGCATTCAAGCTCCATATTCTGGAAGCGAAACAGTTCACAGAGAGAGCACAAGTCTGCAGAAACGAACCCTTTTAAAGTCAGTCCTGTTTTAATTGGAGTAGTTCAATTATGCTGCTGTACTTCAGGATAAACTGACTCTCCTGTAGAGTAAATCTGAAAAGCTGCAGGGGCCCCATTGTGGTCAGGCAAGCTAGGAAATGCCTATAAAAGGCACACTGTATCTCGACAAGACTAGACTACATTTGTTTTGTACTTTAAATTCCCCTAATTTTTGCATGTCTTTGAATTAATTATTCTTCCTTAGACATCAAAGAAAAATGAAGGGCATTTTTACTTTTAACAGTTTGTACTATAATAATTATCCAATTGCTCCAATAACAGGGTTGCACACTTCTTAGGTTTGTGAGATTACAAAAGGAAATGCAAGTAATTACAGTCTGAAATAAATTACAGTTCTGGTTACTGATGTTCTTGGTCTCATTTGCTCACACAAAACTGAGACCCTCTGTGTGGAAGTTACCTTCGACTGATACTTGGGAGTCCAGCTGGAAAGTTCCACTCAGGCTTATGCTGACACTGGTCAATGTTGCTTAGTGATTTGATTTCCAGAAAAGGACACACCTGTAGTAAAAAACAATTGGATATAGGAACTCCAACTTTGGATCATTTTCAACTGTTTTCATTGAACGTGAATCCCTCCCCAAAAGGAGCTATGTATATACATTCTACTCATGTAAAATTCTATGTACATTCTACTCATGTAAAAACACGTTGATTCTTGGACTGTCCATGGGCCAGATTGAGAAGGCGATTGGGCCACATCCGGCCCACGGGCCTTAGGTTGCCTACCCCTGGCATAGATCCACCAAATTTCAGAAGGAAAGCTACAGTGGTTGTCCCACAAGGACAACCATTGCAGTTTTGGGGTGGATAAAAAGGGAATCACTTAACATCCCAAGGGCATGAATCAGGATGAGAACTGCAGTGATTTTCTGGCAAGATTGATCCCTGCAGGTGGGTTTTTTTGGGGCAGGGGGAATCACTCAATCTTCTCTATTATTTTGTGTACAATTTGTCTGAAAACTTCAGACCAGAGAGAGGTGTCCCTGGGTAAAAACCAAAAAAACCATAAACCTCTGCCAAATTGTAAGAAACCCAAACATTTATAGGTCTCCCAGTCAGCTCTGAAGATGGCCACAGAGCTTTGGGGCTTGAGATTAATGAGGGTGTTGTTTCTTTCTTGTTGGAGGAAGAAGAAGTCTGGATTGCATACCTGTGAATGGTCTTGTTTCCATAAACTCCGCCATTACTTTTCTGTGCCATTTTGAATACCAAGGGTGCCTTCAGATGGGATCCTTCTAGCACTGATCGGTAATTGCCTTTTGCTGCATTGAAAAATTGCAATGGACCTTCCACACCACCAGGAATGTAACATTTGTAGAGTGGAATACAAGTATGACTGAACACCTTCCAAGTGACTTGTGTAATAGGCAGCAGAAACGAGTGGAGAAAATTCAAATTGCCTACAAGTTCTAACCCTCTTGAAGGAAAGGGTGTATGCAGGCTGAAGAGAGTATTCTTGGCTTCTTTTTTTGCCTAAACTTATATGGGAAGCTTTCAGAAAGATTGGGAACAGTACGCACTGAAGGGTAAGAAGCTTTCTAAGCAAGGCAATGGGCACCTCACCTATTTTCATTTGAACACTTAGATATTTGGATTCAGTCAAGGGGCTATTGTGTTCTTTTGAATAATCATAAAGTGCACTGCACAAAGCTATTTAAGAACAGCTTATTTCTACAGGTCTGTTTTACTTTTACTACATGAAGAGGTGGGAGCAGCAGCACTGAAATGTTCATGTATTATTATTATTATAATTATAATTATCATTATTATTATTCAGTAACACACACACCCTGCTGCAAACCCCACATAAAGAGTATTCCAATCCCGTCTGGAGCCATCGGGTCCCTATAGTATAAATTGTAACAAGAAAGAGAGACATTTTTCATTGATCTTTTAGGAAATGTAACTTGTTTGAAGGAAAACTGACAGGTTTATGTTAGGAGAGAAAGAACCAAAAGCCTTTTGAGGAAGCAGTGAGTGCAAGCGACAGCTGGAATTTGTGCAGGCTGACAGTTTTGTCTGGTGCCTTTTCTCTCCCCCCTCCGTCCATGTGTGAGAGAGTGCTGCTGCTATAGGAATGTGGACACACTGCTGCTTTATCAAATAGGTCATGTGAATTTCAGCAATAACACATGATCTTCCTTCCCTTTGAGGAACAAAGCTGCTGCTTCCCTACATCTATTTTTAAGCTCTGTGCCCGATTACATCACTTGCTTCCCCTACAATGATGTGAGACATTTCATCAGCGGATTCTTTAAAAACACCAGGGGGAAAAACGCACTCCATCTTATGAATGGTGGTGGTGGACTGAACCGATCTACAGCCTAAAGAGGCTTGATAAGGAGGAGGCATTGATTTGCTCTGCCTTGGAATTAATTTAGTCTACCTAGTGTGGGGTCCTAGGGAAAACTGCTAGACGTTTTGGTATAGGAAGTAGAGGAGAAGTGCTGTTAAGGGGTTTGGCATCTGCTGTTTGTGGGTTGTGTGTGTGTGTGTGTGTGTGTGTGTGTGTGTGAGAGAGAGAGAGAGAGAGAGAGAGAGAGAGAGAGAGAGAGAGACTGACTGCTGTCATCTGTAAGTAATGGGATTAGACTGTGAAATGAAGGAAGCTATTGCCAGAAGTTCCAAGAAAAGTGTTTGGCTATAATTAGTGTTCTGTAACTTGCTAGTCCTGATTCTTTTGTTGCTCAAGAAGACCGTTCTGAGTGTCCAAGTAAGCACCTGTTGCTACTGTTCTCCTAGAAACCCCTCACAGACTCTGTTAAACAAGAATGAGCCCACGAAGAACCTCAGTTTGTGCAATATTTTTTGTTTTGATTAACAGCTACATCACAGTGAGGAGTTGAACTTTGTTTTGTGGATATGCAGTGGGGAATCATATATGTACAACTGGCACAACAATGTTAGGAACACAGCTTGAATGGGTCCAAAGTTCAGAGTTCAGCACCTGATGAATTGGCGGGATGCGTCTCCACCAGTATTAAGGGTAGCACTGGCTGCCAAAAAGTGGCTTGAATGGTTGCATGGGAATTATGGGTATGGCAAACAATCAGATGAAATCATGTCCACATGCCAAAGTCTGCCCTGATCTGTTCCACTTACATTTACTACAGATCAGTGTTGATGTGCCTTCATGGACACACACTAAGCTGAATACACAATGGTATTCTTCAATGTCTTTGATGTCTTCATTGACTTGAATAATACACTTACCTGTCTACCTTCTGCTACTTTTGCTATTTCAGCATTGACAATGCACTTGTAAGAAAGACAACCCTTGAGTGAGATCCTGGATACTCCCCTGTTCAAGTTGTTGTTGTTGTTGCTGTTGTTGCTGTTGTTGTGAGGCCTCCTTACATCTGCCTTCAATACCCTAAAGTGGCTTGTCCAAAAAAAATCATTTCTTTTTGTGTCCCCCTTTCTTTTCAAAGCACTTGTGGGTTGTCCTCAACTGTGCCCTTCCACTGATGGAAGACTCTTTGGTCCAGTAAGACTTTCATTGGTGGAAGAGGGAAGAAGGTGGTTTTTGTTGATTACCCTTTTCCTATTTGATTGATTTCCCCTTTTCCCATTTGGACCCTTGTGTGCTCTCCAAATCTGGGGGACCAGAAAGCTGAGAGGACCCTTAATAACAGCATGGAAGGTGATGTGGGGGACTGCAGGAAGAAAGGAGAATTTGACCTCTCTCTGGTTCAGCCATAGCAAGATGTGGTGCACAAATGCTTGCTTTTTGAGCAAGCAGTGATTCCAGAACTTGATGTAAAGAAGTATTTCTTGCCTTAGAGGGGCAGGAGCCAGATCTGTTCTTGTGACCCACAGCAGCTTAAGCATGCTATGTATGTCTGCTTCATCATATCTGCATCTTGGAACAGTTCCTGTTAGTATTGTCAACTTTTTCTATTAGTTCCTGTGCATTTAACAGCAACTATTGCCAGTGGGGGGGGGGGCAGCAAGTAGCAATTTGATTCAGTATATAGCTACAGCCAAATCATTAAAATCCACACTTTTCAAAACAATGTGCAAATCAAAACACAGCTTGCCTTTGAAATTCACATTTATCTGTCCCCATATTGTATGCGAACACAGTAAGGTGCTATCTGTCCCCATCTTCAAAAGGGGGGGGGGGAGAGACCAGGTAACTACCAACCAGTGAGCTTGACATTGATACCAGGAAAAGTACTAGAACAGATAATTCAACAGTTGGTCGGTGAGCACTTAGAAAATGATGCTGTGATTATTAAAACCCAGAAGCCACAGAAGACAGAATTCGGATTCAAAATTACCTTAACAGATGGGAAAATTAACCCCAAAGTAACAAAATTAGTTTCAATAGGGACAAATGTAAGCTTCTGCACTTAGGAATGAAGAACCAGTTGCACAAATATAAGATGGGAGACACCTGGCTTACTAGTAGTACACGTGAAAATGATCTAGGGGTCTTAGCGGACCACAAACTTAACATGAGTCAACACTGTGATGCAGCAGCAAAAAAAAGTTAATGGTATTCTAGGCTGCATCAACACAGGTATAGTGCCCAGATCAAGGAAAGTAATAGTACCACTCTATTCTGCCTTGGTCAGACCACATCTAGAATACTGTGTCCCGTTCTAGCTGCCACAATTTAAGAAGGATGTTGACAAGCTGGAATGTATGCACAGGAGGGCAACCAGGATGATCAAGGGTCTGGAAACCAAATCTTACGAGGAGCATTTGAAGGAGTTGGTTATGTTTATCCTGGAAAAGAGGAGACTAAGAGGAGATATGATAGCCATCATATAATACTCAAGGGCTCCCACATGGGGGAGAGAAAAAGCTTGTTTTCTCCTGCTCTGGAGGGTAGGAACAGAACCAATGTGTTCAAGTTGCCAGAAAGAAGATTCCGACTAAATATCAGGAAGAAATTTCTGACAGTAAGAGCAGTTTGGCAGTGGAACGGTCTCCCTTGGGAGATTGTGGACTCTGCTTCCTTGGAGGTTTTTAATCAGAAGTTGGGTGGCCACCTGTCATGGATGCTTTAGTTGAGATTCCTGCCTTGCAGGGGTTGGACTAGATTACCCTTTGGGGTCCCTTCCAACCCCTTGATTCTATTATTCCATGTTTCGATGAGACTATGGAACTTTTGCCTCTCATGCAGATATGTGGAATCCAGCAACATTGTCAGCTTTTAGGAAGCAGCCCAAGGTATTCCTGTTTGCCCAGGCTTTGGGCACTTAATGCAAACCATACTGTATATATCTTACGGCTTATTTGTGGTGTTCATCTTTTAGTGGGATGAAATAAGTTTTGTTCTTTTTATTTTTGTTGTTGTATGGACTGCTTCAGAAAGTATTTGTTTTATTCAATCACGATTCTGTATCTTTCATTTAAAACCTTATTTTTAAAACCTTAAAATTGTGGGCACATTTTAAAAACTTGTGTTGGATTGTGTGTGTGTGTGTGCTGCTTTGGGACATGTTTGCATAAAGCAATTGATGAGGATGAGGATGCAGCTCTTAAAGACACAGCACTCCTGTCAGAAAGCAAGATGGCCACCCAATTTTGTTTGCTGTATTTGGGTAGTTCTATGAGGTGTCTGTTGCTGTGTACGTGTCTAAAGACACTATAATCTGTTCATCTTTTCCTTTACAGAACTGATGTATTGTGTTCTCAGAGAAAACGGTTTGTTGCAAATAATTTGAGGAAGGAACTCAGCAGTTATACATGACAGAACATTTTACTCCTCCAAGTTCCTTTCCCGTGATAAACACATTTAGCTATCAGAGCCTTTCATGTTCAAGGCCACCATTTGTCTTGACAGAAAATATAGCTGCGATCACCTCAGTGAAGCTGGGTGGGAGTGGGGTTGTAAATGCTGTGGAAAAAAGGGGGAACAGCTGAATATTTTTTCTTCAAATCATTTTATCTCACTTAACACACTCTCAGGATATCTAGGAATTAAAGAAAGGAAATATTTACATACTAATTATATTTCTGTTTATTTAATTAAGTTATTATGTGGCCCTGGCACTCAGAATTGTCTCTCTTAAGCTCTTCTTCTAATGTTGCAATTATGGCATTATGAAAAGAATTTGAGGAATAAAAACCTAGGGGAGAGGAGGCAAATTGCACTGAGCAAAGGCAAGCTATGGAACTGATTGCTGGAAGGATCACTTCTGTAAAAGAAAAAAAAGAAAAAAAAGAGAGAGGCAGACATCTGTATGGGGCAGAAGCCCTGGCAATCCTAGTGGGGGTGAGGAGTGAAGGGCTCCTCTCAGAAAATGTGTAGAAGTCTCGCCCTAGTTATTAAATAGTTTACATTGGTCTGCATACAAGAAAGTATTTTCCAATCCATCCACGTTGCCTTCTAAGATAGTAATTTTTATGTCAAAGCTATTTATCTTAGGAATCCCACAAAGCCACAAGCTACTTTCCATAGACGCAACCTGTATGGATCCATATATAAAGTTTCCATTAAAACACATGTAGTGCTTTATTTACAGCTTGAGATTTGGCTGTTCGTTTTCAACCACTGGTTTACTATTCCTTTCAAGAGCCATTTTTTTACCCCCAGGCAGCCAGCTGAAACAGTGAAGGTACAGATTATGAAAAGAGAACTCTCTGGTCGGAGTGATTTTTGAAGATTTAGCCAGGCGATTTTCACCACAGGGAGAATTCAGCAGCAAACTTGCCATCTGAACCAGGCTGACGGAGATGGAAGGGATTGGGGACTTAACTAATGCATGCTGCAGTTCCATCCCAGTTCCATAAGCTTCTGAGGCACATTGATACTCACTCTGTCTGGCTCCCAGTCACAGTAGCTAAATGGGACCTGTATATTCCACAGCAATATATCTCTGAATGCCAGATACTGGAGAAAAATAATGTAGGGGTGAGTCCTGTTGCATTTGTGACCTGCTTGTGAACTTTCCTTAAGCATCCGTCTGGCTACTAATGCTGGGGAAAAAATGCAGGACTAGATAACTATGATTCAGCACCTCACCATCCTTTTATATTTGGGTCAGTTGGTTGGTGCTTCCGTCCTACTGAGAGCAGCATTGCTGCCCCTTGTGAGGTACTGGAATGATGCAGGGGTGGCGCTTGGTGGAGATAAGGCGAAATGCCATACTGTATTAGAAATTCCTTTGTAAAGTATGCAAGACTTACTTCGGTGAAGATGTTTTTTGCTGCAGTGTAGTGGCAAATTCTGAGCTGCAGGGTCCCTTCGCCATGGCCCCTCACAGCTACACCTTGCTTTGCCAAATGCCTCCCGCCCCCTTCTTTGCCTTCCTAAGGAAATAACAACATCTAAAATGTTGTCTTCTGGGCTAAATACCATCACTTCATGGGCTTCCATTTGGTCTTTAGAACAAGAACCTTGGAACCAGAAGCCAAATGAGGCTCCCTGGGCTTCTCTGCCTGGCCCTTGAGACTCTCTCGGGCCACACCCTCTCCTCAGCCACACCCTCTTTCGATAGGCCACACCCCTCATCAGCTCCACATCACGCACCCCATAAGCATTCCTGTCACACTGGAATGTGTCCTTGAACTTTGATAATACTACTTGTCTGTCTGGATGGAGAACAGATAGCTGTGTGTGTGTTTGTGTGTGTGTGCAGAAACTAGCCTAGGGTTCAAATGCAACATTTATATTCATAGTTCTGCCCACTTGTTCCTCTGGGCCTGTTCACCAGTGGAAGGTGGCCCTCAGAAAGTTGCCCTGAAGGGAATGTGGCCCTTAAGCTCACCAGCCCTGCTTTAGGGGAACACAGTGGCATGCAGGGAACCATAGGCACAGAGATACAAGTGTCCCTTGCTTCCTGTGAGTCTGGGCTGAGCTCACTTTTCATTTTCTCTGCCGGTTCAAGTTGAAAAGTTAACAACAGAACATTGCTTTGGGATGAGTGTGCAGGATCAGATCTCGGGGGTTTCCCATTAATGTCGTTTTGCCACCACCCAAGCTGACAGCTGCCCACTTGGCAGAGAATATGGCATCGAAAGTAGTAAGGGAAACTTCTTGTTCCAGCTGGCACTTCCTTATCTAACAGTTAGAGCTTTGTAAGTGTAGACAGCTGCAGTTTCAGAAATTGGCTCCGTCTGTATCAATTGGATTTGTGAAGTCAGTAAAAGGCCATGAGGCAGATTCATGGGATTTCCTGTTAGTATTAGCAAATGGAATCTACTGCAGAATTTTAAGGGGAACAGAAGATACAGTTTATGGCTCCCTTACACAGAGGCTGTGGTTTAAGCACAAGGCATAGAAAAACGAATGTGCGGGAGTTGGTGATTTCCTAAGAAAATGTAGCTCAATTCTATTGGTAAAAACAATGAAGTGCAGGTGAAATAGACTGTGCAGTGAGTTTACCTGAAACCTGAGAGCTACCCAATGATCAAACACAGGAAAAAAACAATTGATGTGGCCCTTGATGATTGGTTCTAGCTTTCCAGCAACATCTGCAAAAAGAAATGGGAATAAATCTACCATCCTGTGCAAACTTAAGTAAGTACAGTGGTACCTCGGGTTAAGTACTTAATTCATTCCAGAGGTCCGTTCTTAACCTGAAACTGTTCTTAACCTGAAGCACCACTTTAGCTAATGGGGCCTCCCGCTGCCGCTGCGCTGCCGGAGCATGATTTCTGTTCTCATCCTGAAGCAAAGTTCTTAACCTGAGGAACTATTTCTGGGTTAGCGGAGTCTGTAACCTGAGGCGTATGCAACCCGAGGTACCACTGTACTGTTGAACTCAGCAGGACTTACTTCTGAATAAATATGCATAGAGTCTGACAATCAATGGTTGCTATTTGATTGGAAATAATTATCTTATGAATTCGAGTGCACATTGGGACTCTTTTAGGAATTATCATTTTATTCGATTTTTATTTCCATTTGTTAGTCTCTTGGAGTTTGGATGAACAGACCAAAAGGAAAAAATCCAAAATTAACTAATTAATATTTTATTTAGAGCTTTTTTAATGTCCTTTTTCAGCTGAAAATGATTCAAACAGCAGCTTGCAAATATCATAATCTAAAAGTCATGACTCAAAAGGAAAAAGAGAGTGGAGGGAGGTGGAAAAGTGGCAAATTCAGACTCTGGTTCTTAACTACAAAGTTCTTTTTTGTGTTTCCAGTCTCATCTAAGCTTTAAACTATATATATATAAAATACCTGGTGAAGTTTCCCTAAAGATCAAGAAGCAATCTCAGAGTCTAGATGTGACACCCTGGTTATGTTTGCTTATGCGCCATCTGACAGGGTTTTTTTTAAGGTCCTATTCACAACACAGGATGCTTCACTGCTTCTGGTATATCCTGACTGATGCCAATATACTATTACATGCCATCCCTATCACTGAGTGGTGTGAGATTCTAGGGTTCCAGGCACTTACCCAAGCTTATGTCACCTTTTGGGAATGAGGCAGTGTGGAGACTGCAGTGTTTTTATGATATATGGTTTATTTACACATATATACAACCTGAGCCTATGATAGATGGGTTCACAACATTAACACCCCATTTGCTGACTGGCACAGAGTCTTTGCTTTCCTGATGGCAAATCTACCTGTCTTTGTTCTCTGGTAGTGGCTCATCTCTCAGGTGATCTCCTGAACATGGAAACCTGAGTCGTTGTTTACAGTCTGACTTCTAGTTTAACTCCCCAAGCACTGATTTAATTCTAGCACTTACTAAATCCAAGAATTATGTGTGTCTGGCACCCACAAACTCATAATAGTGCTATACGTATGCATGCTCATATTTGAAAGATGCTGTTTTGTTTTCTCCCTTCCATCCTGTAGAAATCAACTTGTTTCTCCAAGCCTGTGAGAGATTGGCCTTCCAGCATGAGGAGAAGTCCATCAGAGACCAGATGCTTTTTCTCCAGGAACATGGGAAGCTGCTTAATACTGAGTCAGATCATCGGTCCACCCAGTTCACTTACCTGTAGCAGCTCTCCTGGATTTTAGACTGAACATTTTCCTAGCTCCTGTGGTTTTCCTAATACCTGTGGTGTTATTCAAGTTGGTACCCCTCGTTCCACTGTCTCCCGCAACCAGGCAAGAATTGAAGAGTTCTTTCAATTCAGAACTTCAAGAACTGAAATGCAGAAGGAGGTTACATGCAGTCATAGTCTTTGTCTGCTTGTGTGTGGCTTGGGTGGGGAGATACATAAGCAGAAGTCGGAAGTGGAGCCTCTCTGTTGCTGCAGACTGCCTCATCAGGTGCACACCTAGGAATAGCTGAAAGACGCAGGACTGATGTACATGCCTTTTCCTAACAAAGTACAAAAGTGTACTTTTGACAATAAAGAGTTAATTCCTCACTCTGGACATTCGTAACAATATCAAAAACTAGTACTACTGTTTTACTATTTAAATGACCATTACTTTTTTAAAAAAACCCTATATAAATCAAAGAAGGTGGGAAGCAGATATTATACTGAGAAAGCAATTCTATGCATTGAAGAATGCATTGCGACAAGGTTAGGGTCAAGAGCGGTTGTGGTTCACAGTTGGCAAGGCTGCAAGTTCACTCGGTTTCAAAGTCCAATTATAGGAACATAATATATACCTATTACATTTCTTTTAAATATTTATATGCTTGCTTTCTAGAGCATGTCCACCCAGTGTGGAAAAGAGCAACGTAGCCTTCAAGTACAATAAACTGTAACATGACACTTTTAATGAAACCTTTTAAAATACAAATTTTTAAAAATCAACAATACGCAAACAACAATCTATTACAATATAAACCGGTACAAAACTATTTCCAACCACAGGTGTGATACAATTTAACAGTAGCATGCCCAGTGGAAAACAGCAATCAAAAGCAATTTTAAACAGGTGGATATTAATAACTGTGTATTTATGAGCTGTGTTTTGTTTGGCAGTTTGTTTAGAAGAGACATCATGGTCTACGATGTGGTGCAATTCCTCTGACATCTAGGTACAAGCTGTCTTGATATAAATATTGTCATAAAGAAATTAATCATTGGAAATGACTTATTTAAGATAAGATCCTACCTGAAAAAATCTATTGGGGTTAGATGGGAGGAAAAAAGTCAAAGCGGGCAGGGAGTAAATAGAGCAAACTTCAGAATTATTGCTGTGAGTTAAAAGTTTGGGGCTACTTACCTAACTCCTTCAACCTTCCTAATCCAAGTTGTAAGCAGCAGTGGTTGGCAGGGTGGTGCAGGCTGGACAGTGTTGTATACTTGGCTTCCTGATGTTGAGCAACACTACTGCTTATCAAGAGGGGGAAGGGAAAGGTGAGCACAGATTGAGTGCAGTGGTGGAGGCAATCTGATGCCGCTGCCTCTGTGCGCACATCACACCACGCCTTTGGTCCCCACACCCTTCACCTCCCCACCATGTTAAGTTGCAGCAACGCCAGGTATCAGGGAGCCAGGTGTGCAATGCTGGTTTTGAGCAGGGATGCTGTCGGGGAGCGTGCTGAGGAGGGCTGCACTGAGGAAGAATGGTGGGAGCCACCCCCTTCCCAGGAGCAGGAGGACAGTATAGAATTGTAACAGTGGTTTGCAGAGGGGCATAGTTCAGAAGGCAGAAGCTGGGAAATAATGGATGGGGAACAGCTAGGAGAAAAACACTGGGAGAGAGAAGGTTAACAGATTCACAGTCTTTGGACAGGATCCTTCCACCGCCCTCCCCAAGGTCAAGAAGAGCTCAGAAAGTCTCAGAACAGAAAGCGCAGGGGTACAAGTTCAGATTTCAAGACATAGGAGTGATGTAGATTAATAGGGATGGAGGGGGTGTGAGCCTTAATTGGGAGAACCACCATTCTAGGTAGAAGGGTTCTTTTGTTGCTCACTGTGATTATTAAAGAATTTAACTGATAAGATGCTCCTTTTGTTTGATCTCTTCTTATTAACTGCCACGGGGGAGGAAGCCGATTCCCCGAAGCCTGACAGATGCTTGAGGAATTTGAGGTGAAAGTTGCACTCAAAGTCCATTTTTGGTGGATATACAAAATATAAAATGTCATTGTTCAACAAAATCACCAGAGTCTGAGTGCCATTTGCTACACTTTCTGGAGTCAATGATCCAGATATTTATTGAGTCCATTGATTTCTACAGCTCTGCTCCGAGTATGACTAATGTTGTATCTCACCCTTGCTCTTTGTGCATTCCAGTACAAACTGACCTGATCCACACCTCTCAGTGAGGATGTGGGTCAGAAGAGAGCTTTGAATCATTGCGCTTCTCTGAAAGTTGCACCACAATAGTCACCTCAAAATGGAAATCAAAATCCATCTAAAAATTCCTGTTTTCACATGACATGCCAAATATGTTCAAAAGTATGCATTTAAATGCAGATCTAGACACAGTTATTGTGTGCAGGTGTTTTTTTTTTATGAAGATCAATGTGGACACAGGCTGGAATTATGAGTGAACACATGCAAAAATGACTTTGATCAGGAATAGAATTATTTTTCTATCCCTAATTGTAGCGCTCCCCACCAGCCTACTGCGTAAAAGTCAAATCTGGCCCTGCTGACCACTGGTCTATGCCCAGGAGGGAAGGTAACCCTTGGATCTCAAAATGTCCCCACACCTGCTATAAGCGGTACATAATTAATCAGCTCCCTCTTTCTCAATGAGTATTGTGCATAGAATTAAGTGTTTTTCAGCACAATACTAGGTACATTTAGAAGTTAGGCTGTGGTTTCATACAGCATATATCAGCACCCACCAGATATTTTGGACCACAGCTCCCATCAGCCCTAGCCAGCACAGTGTGTCTCAGTAGACATGTGTAGCACTGCACCGTTACTGACATTTAACAAATGATTTGTATTTTCAGGCTTTCTTTCATCACGAATTGCAAATGCTTTACCAAAGCTAACTCAGTCCATTAGTTCCAGTGGTGGTTGATGCTTTAACCAGAAAGGATGTGGCTGAATTCTATAGCAGTGAGACACACACTCTTTCCCCATGTTACATAATGTGGCCCTGCACACTCATTCTTTGGAAATTTACTTTGACAACTGCTGTCCTCTCCCAAACTGCCTCATTTTGGAGGCATTGTTGGGTTGCACAGACTGTACATTTTATTTTATATTCAGTTTATGGAAAGCACTGCCAGTCTTATGCTCAATTTGTGTCTTTCATGCAAGGTGATTTCCTTCTGGGTGTGACGGTCTCGTTTATGTGACTATTCCAAGATCTTTTTATTTCTGGGAAGTGAAAGCTCTTGCAACCATAGGTAGATGAGAAATCCTGCTGATTGTCTTGCGCGCTTATAAGCTGGCAGGTGACAAATGTCACATCTGTGGGCTGTATGCCACTGGAATGGCATAATGGATGAATCATGAAGCTAAAAGCCTCCTACAGGGAACCAGACAGAGGGCCTTCTTGGTAGTGGCGACCGCCCTGTGAAACGCCCTCCCTTCAGATGTCAAAGAGATAAACAACTACTTGACATTCAGAAGACATCTTAAGGCAGCCCTGTTCAGGGAGGTTTTTAATGTGTGACATTTTAGTGTATTTTTGGTCTCTGTGGAAGCCGGCCAGAGTGGCTGGGGAAACCCAGCTAGATGGGCGGGGTACAAATAAATTATTATTATTATTATTATTATTATTATTATTACTAATACAACTTAGTTGCATCTTTTAGAAATGTTGTCAAAACCTTTTTGCTTAAAGTTTGGCTGGATTATGAGTCCTCAGGTTAAACTAGCGTAAGATTTATTAATGCTTCTAGAAAGTGGGTTTTAATGACATTTCAGTGGATTGTGATATGTTTTTTAAAAGAATGTATTGGTGCCTACTCTCAGACTTCAAGGTAGGGCATGATGCACTCTGAGATCAAGAAATAAACTTCCAAAGAGGCTTGCATTTGTACTGAATTATATAAATTATTTATACATATAATTTATATAATCTGTTTAAAGATCTCAGCAACTGTATAGCCCATGATGTTTTCCACAAAAGAGGTCGAAATCTAAACAAAAAACTAAAGGAGAAACTGCCAAATGGCCAACAATAAATTGGGGTCTTCTAGTGCTTTTGTTTCATCCACACAGACTTTTGCTTAATGCATTGCTAATGGCCTTTGTGAGCAAAGGTGGTATCATAGAATGAATACTCTGAAATGGATGGAAAGTCAGTCCAAGTCCTATTCCCTGCCCATGTATCACTACCCAAATATGAGCACATACTAGCCTGACAATAGTGTCAAGCAGAGTGCAGATGCAAGGAAAAAGCAAATCTGTGTCTGCATGAGCTATTATTGTATGATCTGTCAACAGAAAGGGATAAGGATCTAGTGCCGTTAAAACTTTGCCCATTGACTTAACACTGTTTCTGTGGTTGAATGCCAATGATATGCATGTTACATATTTAAGTCTGTTTAACAACCATGGTTCTTTACCAAGCAAATTAACGGAAGTTATACTAGCTTGGCCTTTAATAAATGTCTTAAGCCTATCACAAATTGCATTTCGCAAAATTCTTTGAGTGCATCCATGACATTTAATCTGCATTCAAACTGGTTAAAAAATCTGTAGTGCTACAAACAAGTTGAAAAGATACTTAGCTTCCAAAAATTATTACCCTGGAATGTACCTTATACTGGACATTCCCTGACCATCGCCTACTAACTTAAAGTCCTTTTTCTTCATTGTTCTTGACTTTTTTAATATAAAAAAACCACTCCAAAACAGTACTCCTAATCAGATAATTGGTTCAAACAGGCAATGAGCAAATTATAGTTTTAGAAGACATTAATCAATGAGATGTATTTCACAATTACACTACTTTATTTTTTAAAACAGAAACTGCATTAATTGTTTGTGCTAGTAGGTTGGTACAACTTTATCGGGGTGATATTTCCTACTGCATGTCCAGGCACAGTGAGCCCACCACCAGCGGGGAGAGGTGCAATAAGAATAGGACAAGCATGTTGGAATTAAACAGGCCACAACTTTATTGATTACAGATGTCAGCAGGTTTTAGTGTAGGCATTGGGTGTGTATCCTGAATCACCAACCCATTTGCTGGTTGATTGTTTGGCAGTGCCACTCCTGGGTTAAGGATCACCCAATTTTGCAAAATGTGCACTTTTCCAAATTTTGTGATGCAGTTCTTCAGTCATATGTACAAAAAGTGCATATATTAGGGGGGAAGTAAGCATGAAAATGCAAGTATTCATCAACATATAAAAATAGATAATATTCGGGGGAATTGCTGGTAAAAATGCATATATTGGTGAAAACTGCATCAAAAATGTGTATATCAGAAAGTGTTAAAATCGAGATGTGGAAAATATGGAAACAACGAGGAGAGGCAGGACTGAGATTTGCGGATATGCTTCAAGGTCCAGACTATGGGAAACCCGAAAAATTAATAATTATAATTTGGAAGATAATTTAATCTTTTTTATTTTAGCATTTTATTTTTATTGGATTACGATTTGATGTGTTGATTGGATGTTTTTTTATTGGAAAAGTAATAAAAACTATTTAACAAAAAAATGTGTATATCAGGAGAAAGTTGCAGTAAAATGCTGACAATTTTTCATTTGGTTTAAAAACAAACAACCCCCCCTCCCCCGAATTGCTATAGAAATGTGGAGAACTGAATTTAAGAAACTGAGATAAACCAAAATAGTAAGCAGTGGTGGACTTTGGGCTCTCAAATTTCAGTGGCACCCGGCAGCGCTAACATTGGGCGCCCCCTGCCTCTCTTGCTCTGTTCTGAAGCATTGTTTTGGCTACCCTTGCAACGTGGTGCCCAGCGCGACTGCACTGGCAAAGCCACCCTAAAACCACCTCTGTTGTAAGAGTTGTCCATCCCTAGTCATTGTACAACACTCAACTGACTACACCACACCACCTTAGAAATAATTTTACTAAAGCTGAGGTGCCTTGGCAAAGTTGGGATTATGTAAACAAAGCATAGGAAACCCTTCAGAACTGCGGCAGGTATTTTGAACTCGTGAAACCTCTGGTGATATTCTTGCTTTGTTATCTCAAATCAATGCTTTGGAGAAGCAGTGGGTAAGAGAGAGGGGGAGACGGGGAGGTGCTGAAAGGGAAACAAAATCTATAGAGTTTTTCACCACACTCTTTACCATTAGCTCTAATCCTTCTGGTTGAAGCTTGGCTGTTGGCCAACTGACAGTTAAGCATCTGATGATCTATTATCCAATGAAGTGTGCTTTTTTTATTTGGAAAATATGATTAGGGAAGCTTTTTTTTTTTTTTTTGCTACTTATTTCCTCTGACTTAGTGCAGCCTTTGGCTGTTTCCTGAGCAAAAATGCTGCAGCTAAGCAGCCTCCCCACCCACCCACCCCCCTATCCTGAACAGCGTGTCTCAACATTTCCCTCTCAACCATCATGTAGGTCTCATTGCATTGTTGATTCCCATTCTGCCTCTGCTAGGATGTAAATTACTCCAGTTCTCCATCCCCTCCCTCTGTTCATGTACTTTCAAGGGGTTTAATCTGTGAAGGGGACCTACTTCAAAGCCCTCTGAAGCAGCTCATTTCTTGAAGGAGAGAAGGCCAATAAAACCAAATTAGATTTTTATCTCATTGTCTCTGTAGGAATGAAGTATAATAATTATTTCAGGCAAATACATGCCGGAGACGGTAATTAAGATCCCTATCATGCCTTTATAGACAAGTAGATTCTAAAATAAGCATTAGTAATAGGATTAGACATTATTGTGGTACCCCTCTCCTTCCCCAAGTGCTTCGCAAATTTGAATATACAAAGTTGTTCAAAGGGGTGGAGAGGGGGTAGAAAGGAAGGGAATCTACTCGGAGGTATCAATGTGATTACTTCAGCTCCTGTGCTTGTGGATCATTTTATTCCTTAATCTGTGTCGCGAAAATTTGTGGGAATGTTGAAGACAGCAGCTGCTCAGTAGGAGTGGGGTGGACTCCAGGTGTTAAATTCCTTCACATGTAGCACAGTGCTGAGATAACAACCCACTAAGACCAACCTTTGGTCTGCCCACATTATGGAGAAATACAATAGACATTCTAAGTCGAGGCAAACACAATGCACTACTAAATTCGAGGTAGGCCTCAATGGCAATAGGGCGCCGTTGCTCAAAAAAAGCATTCATTGCAACAATCTGGACAAAGTTTGTCAACAGCTGCAGAGCTGACTCTGGGTGTACTGGCACCATAGACAAGGATGGGATTGAGGAATGATTTCTTCCATTTTTCTCAGTCTCCTCTCCTTTCTGTGAGGTTTGTAAAGTCAATTAAAAGCTTATTTTCCTCCTCTTTGCAGTTGCTTCCTGTCTCTGAGCTAATGACCACTAAGATCAGAGCAGAAACATTCACATCCCTTGTCCGTGCTGACTCTCTAGGCAGTGGAGTCTTTTGGGACCAGAAAATGAAGCAAAAAAATGGCTAGTAGCAACAGCAGCAAGGATAAGGAAGAGGTCTGGGTCTCAGTCATGGGGGGCGGGGCACTGAGCATTTCTTACCCGGGGCCCTACAAAATCTGGGACTGGTACTGCTTGTGTTCCCACCAACTGTACTTCAGAGAGGCGTGGGGCGCATAACAATATTCTAATATTTATTTATCCAAATGCATAACTCTACCTTCACCACCTAGTAGTTGCAGGGTAGCTTCCAATGAAAGGCTCCCACCTGCTGACCACAGTGCATGGGCAACATCATATGGGCGGAAGACAGTGTCAGGGAAAAGGTCAGGAGCATTCCTCAGTGGTAACAGAGCAAGATGCAAGGACATTCTGTATCCATCATAGATTATCAAAACCACAGGACTATAGGAAGCTGTCTTATACTCATACCATTGGCCCACGTGACACAACATTTACACTGGTTAGCAGCACCTCTCCAGTATTAGAAATAGCCCTAATATGTGTGTTTGTATGTTTGTGTGTACAAATGTCAAATAGCATAATGCAAAACTAGCGCTGGCAGCAAGCAAAGCTCAAACTACACTGCATGTCTCAGTCTTCAGAGCCAAGATAGTTTTGAAAAAGGACAGACAAGGATTAATGGAAGGGATAGAGAGGCGCAGGCGGCTGTGAGTGGCTGCTAAACTTTATAATTCATTTGGTGAGAAATCAACTTGGCAAACTGCAGAGGTGGGCCTTAGTAGCAGTTAGAAAAGCACAAAACTGGACTGCTTATGCTTTGACCACTTTAGCACGCCGCTCACCTTGGAAGCAGATCCTGCTTTCCAAGGCAGTATTTGTTTTGGTCTCAGTTCTTCAATTTTCATGCTCCTTTTGCAGCAGCGTCAGGTCGATCCAGGGTTGGTTGCACAATGCTTGGCTGCATTGCCACAGCTCACTCTTCATACTTTTGTATTATCATGACTAATAATACTAATACTTAACAAGCGAAGTACATAGCATACTATGATGCTGGAACAGGGTGAGTAAGGCCGCCTTCAAAGCAAGCCCTTCTCCTCCCTGTGGTTTTGTGGCCAATTTGCATGCTTGTGGTTGTGTGACTGTATTACACATATACACAGTGCTGAGTAGTGGTTGGTTATTGGACAGTTTTTAGAAGGAATGCTAGAGGAGTTGGGGAGCTACAATAAAAGCTTTTATCAATATTTAAACTGAAACTAATCAGCCTCCAAATAAGTTTTGAGAGCAGCCTGGTTTTTTTCTGACCAGAGACACTCTGCATAGAGACAGTTTGAGGAGTTCCTCTACAACCTGGCTAGATTGTTACAGCATGGCCCACATTCTATGAATAAAATAAAATCGTAATAACGTCTGTGTATCTTGAGACTGTGTGCTCCAATATTTCTTTTTAAAACAAAGGGCTGTATTTTTTCAGTGCAGCTGAATGCTTCTTATGTTGCCTTATATTGAGAAACTATATTTACAGATGGTACAAACTGGAGCAATACTGATTTGGATCATTTCCATAAGAATATAAACTTGTTCTCGCAATAGTCTAATTTGGTATAACCTGATGAGGCTTCCAATTCTTTCTTTGGGAGATGGTGCTATAGTCCAATAAGCTTTGCACATAGTTGCTATTCACTCTAAATGGCCTTTGTTCTAGGCCATCCTGCTACTATTCATTGGGTTTCTCTCATTAATTCTTCTCTCTTCTCAGGAAGCGATTAGAACTTCCCGGATTAGTGATGGTACGCCTCTGCCTGTGGAACATAGAAGTCACTTTGCTTTCAGTGACAATAATGATATTGCAAGATTATGCATGTTCAATACTCTATTCACAATGCCCCTCGGTATTGGTGCTACAGCTTGTTTTTGTAATAAAAAAATACTTCCACTAATTTTGTACTCTTTGCAACCTTTTTCCTTCTTATTTGATCTGTAAATATGAATATAACAATTTGTGTGTACATAAAAAGAATTCCTCTAGTTTATTTTCCTACTCATGCAGATCTAATTCGGTTAATGTAAGCCTTAAGAGTCTAACTTAGGCTGCAATCCTATATACCCCCTTACCTGGGAGTAAGCTCCATTGAACTCTTTGGGTTTACTACTGAGCAGATATCCACAGGATTACACTGTAGGTTTTGGTGAATTCAAATCAATCTTGACATTTGAAAGGTATCATAAAATTATGCTCCATGATTACACCACTTCTTTTGAAAAATTAAATATGGTAACAAGTTCAACTGCTTTTTTCCATGTGGTTGGTGAGGCAGGACACTAACAGCCTAATCCGAGAAATTTGCACACAGTATTGTGAGGACACAGTCTTTGGATCAGTCCAAAGGCCCAGCTAACTTAGTATTTTGTTTTCTACACTGACCAGCCATATGTTTCTAGGAAGCCCACAAGCAGGACAAAAAAATAACACCCCTTTTTACTGCTCCCCCAGGAACAGGTATTCAGTGTTATGCTGCCTCTGTTCCATTTAGATTCACTCACAAGTTTTGCTCTAGTTGTAGACCTGGGCTCTGGCTCCTATCCTCTTCATTTTGGTTAAGCTGAAATATTTGATAGCAATTTCTAAATCAGCCTTCTACCAGTCATCTAGCCTTCTCCAGCTCCCATCAGCTTATGGTCAGAGATGATGAGTGTTGCTTTAAATAAAACTTCTGGAGGGAAACATGTTGTGGGAAACTGATCTGAATTGTTTCATCATCACAAACCATTAAAACGTTTTTTAAAAAAGCAATACAAAACTCTCTATATTTTTGCCACAATATTTCTGAAAGGTTTGATGTCAGACAATAGAGAATGACCTGCAAAGTTGATTCAAAACTGGCGCAAGGGGAACGCTGCCATCACAAACAGCAGAGGATGTTGTGCACTGTCTACCTTTTAGATATGAGAATTCAAATAGCTGTTTCATCACATCTGAGCATAATGGAATACTGATTCTGAATATAAGGAACAACTGTCCATTTGACCATATCTGAGATGGGTAAGCTGGGAATATTTTCATGTTCCACAATTTTATTTATATGAGCTTTAATGATGCATATTCATTGCTTATTAAAGTACTGTGTTAACAGGTATCACCCCAGCAGATTTCTCCTGTCTACCTCAATCGTGATCTGAAAGGACCACCTGTAGGGTAAAATGTTAGCTTGGTATCCATGGTCCATTCATTTCTTGGCCACTCTGATGAACCCGCCAATTAGTGCCAACTGTGGTGGTAGATTCTGTGATTTGGACACATGTTCATTGGAAAGGAGACTGAGATACCCAATTCATTTCACATAGCACACAATGAGTTCTTTGCTTTACGCTATACAAGTGAGGATTGTCGAAAGCTTTCTTCACTGTTAGCCTCTGTACGCTTACTGAGTGTAAATAAAAGGGAAATTGGTGTTATTGCAAAGACAAATTAGCACCAGAACTGAGCTGTATTTTTAAAAATGTGCTGCTAATTGTGTCCAATTTATGCTGCAAGTCTCGCTCAAATGCAAAAGCACAAAACCAATGGAAGGTGCCAAAGCAAGCTTGCACTTTTTTTTCTTTGCAAATTATCTATCTAGTTTCACACTACAGTAAGTGCCAAAGGGTTGCAATAAGAGCTTTATCTGGGGTAATCAAATTAGCACTGCATGTTAGTAAATGGAGTTTAATTTACAATGGGTTAGCTTTGCCACAGACTACATGGGCTGTCCAGGAGACAGATTTAAAGATTTCACTTTTTATTTTATTTTTTTATGAGGTTTCCTCTGATTATTTCTCTAAATTTAAATACACATAAAGCTGTTGAAATGGAAGAAATGAAGATTGTAATTGTATTCCATTTCCACAGAAGCATGGATTAAGTGTTGCAGATGTTACTAAATCTTTTAGGTCAGGCCTGAATCTGACAGACAGAATGTTATAAAAATCTAAGGCATGAGTTCATTGTCATTTTACCCAGTAGAGTCTTTCCTTTCCTTTATTTCTTGCATTTCAGACATTTTTCCACCTATGAGTGCATCCGAGCTCCTAATCGATGGGAATATTGAAATTATTCCAATGGTTTATGTTGGAGTGTGCCTATTTTTGTAGTGTAAATAGAAGGCTTGGCCTAATTTAGACAGTGACTGAGGGCCCATACAGACAACCAGTTAGCCCCCAACAGCTTCTTCTGTATCTTCCTGCCAAGTGGTAACAAGTATTCAGTTAAATGGGTGGAAATAATAAGTATGGTAGATTAGTTGCCTGTAACCAGTGCTTTTTTTCTGGGGGGACGCAGGGGGACACATACCCCTAAACATTTTGTGAATCTTTGTACAGTGGTACCTCGGGTTAAGTACTTAATTCGTTCCGGAGGTCTGTTCTTAACCTGAAACTGTTCTTAACCTGAAGCACCACTTTAGCTAATGGGGCCTTCTGCTGGCGCCGCGCCACCAGAGCCCAATTTCTGTTCTTATCCTGAAGCAAAGTTCTTAACCTGAAGCACTGTTTATGGCTTAGTGGAGTGTGTAACCTGAAGCATATGTAACCTGAAGCGTATGTAACCCGAGGTACCACTGTACTTTTGTCCATTTACTGTATTTTCCCCAATGTGAACTATAAAATGGTGGTTTTCTTGAGTCGAAATGAGAGTACGCCTAAACTTTTTTTTTAGGAAAAAAAAGCACTGCCTGTAACCACTCTGATAGGTTTATATCCAGGTCCTTGCAGCTCAGTGCTGTAGCAAATATCACTTCAGACCCCAATCTGTGCTGTAACAGAGCACTCCTTCAAACATAGCGCTTGCCACCCATTGTTTGCATTGTTTAAAGTTCCTGAATTTAAAGGTTCTTTTTTAAAAAAAAGCCTTACTCACTTCGTTGTAAACAGCTTTTTAATCAGTCACAAGGTTTTTACTTAATGTAGCCAGCTGACTAAATATGACAGTCCTACTTTTTATGCCTTAGGAGTGAAATTGAGTAGACCAGAGGCACTTTCCACCTATCCTTTCATTAATATGAGACCTCTTAAGTTGGTTGCAACTGGGGAAACTTTCTTCTTCTTTGCAGAAAATTCCTCTACCATTCCACCCCATGTTATATTTTGTACCACTGCCCACCTGCCATTGGTGAATCAGGGTTTCTGTAACTATAGCAGCAGGGTGGGGGAGGTGGTCATTCCTGCTGCTCTGCAGGAATCCTCATCTATATCCAAAGAAATCCCACCAGAGATAGTTGTTTCCTTTCTATGCATGTGAAGTGCCTGGGAACATTTTAACGATTTCTTGATGCAGTTAAAGGCTTATTAATCAGCTTTGATTGTGGTCGGATCAAGAATTCCCAATGAGACGAGGCAGCCTTCCAACAATAGAAGCAAAATAAGAACAGAACCAAGTATGGTTGCAGAACCACCTAGGAATAACAGTCAAAATAGCGCTAGACATTACATTTCTCAAACACACTGGATAGTAGTAAAAACAAAACAAAAAACACAAAACCCCTGCGGTATGCAGAAGAGAAAAATCAGATTGATTCCAAAGGAACTCTTATTAAGGAACAGCCGTTTGTATAAAACATGTGTTCCGCACAATTATAGTCACCCACATGCTTGATGAAATAGCATAGATACTATTCGTCTATGGAGCTGGATTGGAATAAAAGATGAGGGTTCCTTCCCCCCCCCCCTTTTCAGAACATCCTCCTCAGTCCTCTGAACATCCTCTGATATTAAGCCCCCACCCTCAATGCACTTTTACTGTGTGAGCCAAAAAGATTGCCCATTCTTTTGAACAATGCTTTGATGCTAAATATATAAAAATGTTTGATAACTCTCCAAGTAAAGAAGGTAAAAATAGGAATTTCCAGCTTCGGTTTCGCCTCCTTAGCTGTGCTGAGAGGGCAACTAATAGCACCAGCCCAAGTGAGCTGATTCCTTCCAGACCAAACTGCCTTTCCTTGAATCATCAGGAATGTCAAGATTGCAGGGTGGAAAACTTGGTGTTCTTTGCGATGAAGCAAGGGGCTCTCTCAGTGCCTATGCAACAGTTCTGCAAATGAGCGCATAGCAGATAGGTGGCTTAGTCCCATTCATTCCTGTTTATTAATGAGCATTTACAAAATGTATATGACATTCTTTTGCTTAGAAAAAGCCGCACCTTCAATTATTGCTGAAGTTTACAGTATGACTAAGGTTACCTTGCAGTTACTTGTACTTTGTCTGCCCTGAAGACATTTACATGTTGACTTGTCAGTCAGTTTTTTAGGATCTCAAGATAATGGGGGGGGGTATTTGTGTGTGTGTTATGTATTTTATGCTTTTATATTGTAAACTGTCCTGTGAACTTTGAATAAAGGGCAGTATATAAATTTAATAAATAATAAAGCTGAAGAATATAAATATATACTGTGTATATATACTGCTGCCAACTTAGATTTGAATTGGCATTGAATCTTCTCTCATAAAAGAATGAATTGGATGGACAACAGTGGCTAATATCTGCCTGGGAGACTTATTCCAAATTACCTTTCCAAACAAAGGAGCACATTTCCACATTGCACCAGCACTGGAAAGCAATGAATGTGCCATGCAGCTGTTCCTTTCATCCCCAGGGCCCAGCCTACAAGTTACTTGTGCTCAAAGTTATTTGGTCCAGTTGTATCACAGGGAAAAGAAAATGTCCATGCCTTGCATATGCCTTGAATGTCTGCAACGTTTAAAAAAATTGCTAGAAAGAATTGCTAACCATATACTAGAATTTAACACCATTTGTAACATGACATATCTGCTAAATTAATCTAATATGAAGAGTTTATCTCAGGGGAAAGCACCCTAAGGCCCAGGGGCTGGATGCGGCCCAATTGCGTTCTTAATCTGAGCCGACGTTTGGGCCAGATCTGACCCCCAGGCCTTAGTTGCCTACTCATGGTCTACTATCTCAAATCTGAGTGCTACTTTTGAATGCTGTGTTTCCACACCTCGTGGGTCTGAAATCCACCTAAGAACAAGATCTAGTGGAAGAAATCAATATGTGTTATTGAGTTAAAATCTTGTCTCAACTTTCCCATTTTGCCTTTGGTTCCTTTCCCTTTGTTCTGTGGATATTTTGCTACTCATAAGTTATAATTGTCTTTAATCCTGATGTGTACACCTTTGTATCGCGCCCACTGGAAGGCTTTGATGTTCTTATGTATTATTGTTTGTTTTTAAATTGAAATAAGGAACAAACCCCCAGTAATTTCAGCCCTACCTCACTTATGTATTCAAGGAAGTGTGCTATTTACATCAGGATTTGCTTTTCTTATCCCTTTATTTCCACTTAAAGCAATATAGGTGTGTTTGGTAATTATAAGAGCTTTCCATTCTCATACCAAACTACACCCACGCAAGTCAGTTCCAGTTCCAAGAACTAAAGGTTATTTGGATGGCAAAAGGAACAGGAAAAAGCCTCATGCTCCTCTTAAAAATAATTGCACAGGAAGTTTTTATTTATTAAAAAGAGAATAATTAAGTTGGGCAAGGTAGCTCTTTCTGTAAAAAATGAAATTATCAATCCAGCCTTTAGCTGCCTTGAAATAAGCAGTGTGTGTGCATTGTAGCAACTGAAGCACAAGCCTTTGGTCAACAAATGAATGAAATTCCAGGTGGGTAGGCATGTAGAACTTAGATACTAGTACTGACATGTATATGTTATGAGCTAAGTACGGTAAGTACTTTATCTGTCCTTTTAATCGGAAAGACCTTAGTTCTCTCTTTGGCGTGGGTGAGGAATCCTGTAGGTTGTTTTTGGAAACATAAGAAATGAACATCCACCAGGTAGCATAGAAATGTTCCAGCGGTTCTTTGCCTTTCCTGATGGGAAGTTTATGAGTTATCTTCTCAGTGATTGCAATGGTGATTGTACTGTGATTGAAGGGATAAGTCATAAGAAGCAAGTTAATAATTCCTTTGCAGGTGTGTGTGTGTGTGTATGAGAGAGACCCATGGACATTTCCACCTAAGGTAAAGAAATGTACCTTTCTGCGCATATTCCCTCCAGCAAAATTGAGATGAATGAGAATTTATATACAAAATTTGAATTGAGTGCAGGGCCACTTATTAATTACTTTTACAGAGTTCTCATGTATGTATGTATGTATGTATGTATGTATGTATGTAGACTTCAGAAGTTTATGTGACCATGTTCTGTTCCATATAGAATATTATGTTTTAATGTTGAGGTCTTTCCCCAAGACATTCTTAGGACTATTTAGTGCTCCTGGGGTTAAGTCTAGAAGTTCTTGGTATATAACAGAGACCAGACCTCTATCTCTATATCCTCTACTTCAGATGATTAATTTCAAATTTTGTTAGGGGTCTGGTGGCTTGTGTTGCCAATGCTTTACCTGCTAATAGATGAGAAAACTGTGTTTCTTGTAGCCAGGACTATCCCTGATTTCCTGTATTAATTTTGAATTGTTCTTTAGGTTTATCGTTAATGTAAAAAATTTCTGAGTCTAAATAGGTGTTTTTTTCTCCCATGAAAGAATAACATTGTGCAGAGCTGGATCTTGGACCTGGGGGTGCAAGTCAAGTGGGGTCAATGGACCAAGGTGATGCTGCCATCTTTTCCAAATTTGTGGCATACTTAATGTGTATGGATTGTGAAGTGTAGGTGGGCTCCCACAAGGCAAGACACAGTGATAACAGCAAGAAACTTTATTGAACTAACAGAACTGGACAACAAGGGCAAAGCAACTGCTTATATACATTTCTGAAGGCACGAGCCACTCCCAGTCCCAACATGATTGGCTGTCTAAACTTCCAAGCTGCGAATCATGACTCAGAGTTTAAGGGCCAATGGCAGAGGCCCAAATCCTGAAATGTTCTGTAATTTGATATCATGTATCTAATCAGAACACAGGGGCTCAGAATCCTTAGTCCAGACTCAAGCTCAGGCAAACACAGGCCACTGAAAACATAAGAGATTATTGTTTTAAACATATTTTCAGACAATTCAGTAAATGGACATATCCAGTGTCCAAATTTTTGTGTCTGGAATCATTTCATCTTCTAGGTCGATCCATTTGTAGTTGCCTTGTGGTAATAAAGCTCAAGTGGTTGAGTTGGAAGGCATCATAAGAGTTTAGTGTGATAAGCTCCACCCACCCCTTATAGTCTTCCTATAACGATTTTTCATAGCCAATCTGGGCTTATTCTTATTAAAAGCAAAGCTATTAAGCATGGCCTGCCAGTTTTTAATACCTAGGAATAGATAGAGGAATTTTGTATTTTATTGCCCTACATCGCATCCCCTGATTTTATCATCTTTTTCACATATGCTTCTGAACAAGCCTCCGCAGAAAAAAAGGCTATTGAAGGACAGCTACAGAAGTGAGTCGGCCAACTCTGCTTCTTGCAGCTAAGCAGCTTTTAGACTCCTGGGGCCCAGGCAGGTTGCCATGGCTCTGGATGCAATGCCACTATTGCTCCACACTAGCTCAGCTTAGTGTGTGTGATCTAATGTGTCTTCTAGGGACCAGGGAGCCCCATGAAATGCTCTACTGTTGTAAATGCACATGTCCTGAAAAGTTATCAAAGAACAGCAACAGAATCACACATATGGTCAATATTACTCTTTACTGAGGCTGAAGTCTAACATTGCCTTTTAGGAGTCTCTACGCATAACAACAGCAGTAAGGAATAATCAGTCCTGATGTAATACCGGGAACATTTGCAACAGGAGTAAGCCCCAATGAGACTTACCTCTCAGTAAACATGCTGAGACTGTACCATGCCATCTTATGCACGTTTAATTCAGAAGTAAGTCGAGCTGTGTTCAGCGGGGCTTACTTCCTAGGGAGTACATTTCATATTGCAGATTTAATCTGCCATCTCCTATCAACCAGAAATTCCCTGATCTATTGCTATTTATTCAACACACACTGCCTTTTACTAGGACTTTACAGTAGGAACAGATGAATCTATGATTTTCCATTTTTCCAATTGTTTGCCTCATTTCTGCAGCACTGGGTGATTAAAAAGAACTCAACAAGAAAAATATATCCAGATTGACATATTATTGTTTGTAGTTTCCGCTAAGAAGCCTATTTTTGAAATTTCTGCTAATAAAATGCAATTTTTGTATGAACTTTCCCCTAATGTGTGTGTGTGTGTGTGTGTGTGTGTGTGTGTGTCTGTGTGTGAAAGAGAGAGAGAGAGCTCTATTTTTTTCTTGTTGGATATCTGCATTGCAAAATCTGGAGAAATTTATGTTTGCATATTGGTTTGGAAAACATGAATTAGGTAGGTTCATATAAAAACAAGGGAACTGAAGACATTTCTCTGTCCTCCCTGCTTTAGAACCATAAGATTGTCTGGAACTAAAAAAGCATTTTAAAATTGGGATGTCAATACCTATTCTCAATGAGCCCTTGCCTCAGAAAAATGAAGTGGTCAATCCACTGGTTGTTCAGCTGCTTGCTTCCAGAATAAGGCCATTGTCAAAATTCACAGGGTTGCCATTTGCAGTTCGATTTATGAATTGTAACACATGGCTATGTTAAGAATTCTCACTGGGCACATATTTTATTTTATTACAATACAACATGCAGATTAAACAATCAACCGTAACATTCGACTCACAGACTGCATTGGCAAATCACTAATGTGTCTTGCATGGACTAATCACAATCTAGGCTGGTATTAAAGACAGATCAGCAAGATTCTTCCAGCTATTAGCAATTTTCCCATATGTGAGCCAAAGGTGAACCTATAAACTTTCCAGTTTTCAAAAATCCTAAAGAGGGAGAACCTCCCCTTAATCCTGCAGGGTCCCCCCCCCCCAATTTCCTTTACCCATAATAGAAATAAAGAGAACATTTAAAATGGTTCAAATCCTTTTTTTTCTACCGAAGAATTTAAGATTCTGTATATTGCTATGATTTAATGATCAGCTGTGAATGAAGAATATTGTTCACTTAGCAGTTTTTTCTGTTCTAGAAATTGCTTGCTTAGCTTTTATTATCAATCAGCTCAATGAAAAAGCTACATACTAGTTAACTGAAAAGTATTTCTAAATATGAACGGCCAGATGGGTCAAATCTTGAAAGTTCATCTTGCCTGACTTCAGATTTGCACTGCATAGTAACTAACAGTAAGTTATGAAGTTTGCTGACAAATCTTTCAGAGGAGCTGGTGTTTCAAAACGTTTTATTTTGATTAACCAAGCTTATCTAGGTTTGGGGGCAATTTATCTTAATTGACAATACCAGCACTTAAGGAAACATCATTTCAGAGACCTGGTCTTGATCCAAAATAAATCAGAAGATTAGGTCAAAAGAGATCTTCTATCCTAAGTGGGAGAACTGGCAAGCTTAGAGCCAGTGGTATCTTTTTATGCATTTGATGTCAGAAAAAGTGTCAGATACAGTGGTACCTCGGGTTAAGAACTTAATTCGTTATGGGGGTCCGTTCTTAACCTGAAACTGTTCTTAACTTGAGGTACCACTTTAGCTAATGGGGCCTCCTGCTGCCGCTGCGCTGCCGCTGCACGATTTCTGTCCTCATCCTGAAGCAAAGTTCTTAACCTGAGGTACTATTTCCGGCTTAATGGAGTCTGTAACCTGAAGCGTCTGTAACCCGAGGTACCACAGTATGTCTATTTGAATTGTGACCCAACAACTGAACTCATCTGGGAACAAGGAAGTGTCAGGACAGGCACAGGGCTCAAATTCACCAGAGGCAACAAGGTGGATAATCTAAAGTAGGGATGGAGTTTTAATGGAATTTTGTGGTTCTGACTCACATTGCTTTGCTCCCATGTGTTCCCAGACTGCACATCTGGTTTCTCCCATCCAGAACAAACCGAGTAACTTATTTCAGGTTGGATTTCTCACCGACCAAGACTTCTCCTATCTTGCCTGGATTAAGTATGCATTTCCTTGGACTGAGTTTTGTAACTGGGTGGTGTCTGAAAACCATCTAAGGCTGGTTAAGTGTGAAAGATGGATTTCTGCTGTGTATACTCAGCAGCTTTCCCTGACGATAAAGGGGATTTGAGGGTTTAATAAATAAATAAATAACATGGAAACCCCACAAACCGGGTATGCAAGGGAAAGATGGAACAAGACGCGATAAATGCTTTCATACACCTTGGGAAGTGAAAGCTCTGTTTACAGCCACCTACAGCTCTCAGAACCAGGCTCTGTCTCCAGCCTAAGCTAAACGAAGTGAAACAATGACAGCCAAACAAGTAAATTCTGTGTGGACGCGCGCATGGAAACACACACACGGAGCCCACAGGCTAGGATTAAAACTGGAATCCATCTATTTCCAGCGAATTTGACAACCCTGAGCAATGAGTGTTTCCTTCACCTTTTTACAGACATGTGTGTTCTAAATATCTAAAGGCAATCTTTAATTGAATTGTAACCTTATCTCTTTAGCTTACTTCCGCAATCAGTAGCAGTCGGTACAAAAGCTCAGTCCCGATTTCAAGATAAATAAGATATATCACAGCCCTCCTCTCGGCCCTGCATCCAGAAATCCCTCCTGACTCCTGCCATGTTTATCTACACCACCCTGGTGGTCTCCTCAGTGCTGGTGGCACAGGCAATGATAGCTCCCTGATGACTGCCAGGTCCACTCCTGTGTTCTCAGAGTGGGGCTACCAATAATTGCATGTCTCTCCAAAGGCTCCAATATTCTCATGAGGCCTAGCATGCTGTTTGGAAAGAAAACAATGGTCATGGGATACTCGGTCCGACTGGGGTTTTCAGCAATACTTCACAATAACAATTAAAAATAATTAACCCTGCCCTCAAGAATAGCACATTCCAAATCAGAGTGTTCAGTCTCACTCACTGAAGGTCTTAACGAATACATCATAAAGTACAAAGATTAAACGACATGAACCCAAAGTGCCCTTGCATCTTGAAATCTGTCAGTGACACCTATTCTGACACCATATTGAGAATTTAGGGATTTCACTTATTTATTTCTTTTTTAACAAGATGTAAGCATTGCTCATATAGTCATATATATCTCTCTCAGTGGTACCTCGGGTTACAAACAGACTCAGCTAACCCAGAATTAGTACTTCGGGTTAAGAACTTTACCTCAGGATGAGAACAGAAATCGTGCGCCGGTGGTGCACCGGCAGTGGGAAGCCCCATCAGCTAAAGTGGTACCTCAGGTTAAGACCAGTTTCAGGTTAGGAAAGGACCTCAAGAATGAATTAAGTTCATAACCAGAGGTACCACTGTACCAACCCTCTAAATGATTTACATAAAATAATGTAAAATAGCCATAAGAAAATACTGATAAACTCAACAGACTTTAAGTATGAAGAAAACATCATAAAGTTATTTAAATATAAATTACACACACACACACAATCTATATACGGTATCTGTATCTAGATAGTTGGCAGACAGACAGACAGACAGACAGATTGATAGATGATATAGTGTATATTTATGGGTATATATAGTCATAAAGGGAATAATTCAGCGTATGTGGCAATTGTTCCATCAGTGCAAGTTTTTCAACTTGCCAGATGGAATGATCCCCCTCAACTCCCGCTGTACACTATTCAAGGAGTTCTCTGAACCCACCTCAATATACTTTGTGTAGTAGGGAGAAGAGAGGGTGAGCCCCCTGGCATAATAATAATAATAATAATAATAATAATAATAATAATAATAAATATTATTTATACCCCGCCGATCTGGCTGGGCCTCCCCAGCCACTCTGGGCGGCTTCCATAGAAACCAAAAATACAGTAAAATATCACCCGTTAAAAACTTCCCTGAACAGGGCTGCCTTAAGATGTCTTCTGAATGTCAGGTAGTTGTTTATCGCTTTGACATCTGCTGGAAGGGCGTTCCACAGGGCGGGCGCCACTACCGAGAAGGCCTTCTGCCTGATTCCCTGTAGCTTTGCTTCTCGCAATGAGGGAACTGCCAGAAGGCCCTCGGCACTGGACCTCAGCGTCCGGGCAGAATGATGGGGATGGAGACGCTCCTTCAGTTATACTGGACCGAGGCCATTTGCAAAGGTCCTTGCATGGACTTCCACTAGTGGGACTAATTAGTTGAATCCCAACCAACAAAATTACATGTGTGGATAGGCCTGCATTATGGTAAATAGGCTATTGTCTTCCACCCTCTCACTCAGGAATAAACCTCATTGAAATCAGCGAGATGCGTTCTTAAGTAATATAGGTGCCTTTGGTGAAGAAATCTATTTCCCCCAGCTTCCCCCCAAATTATTACCCATAGCGGGACCAATGGACTGAATCTAGACAACTAGGTTGTACTGGAGTTTTCTTCTTCCATCTGGTCTCCTCTCTTCAGTCGGCAAACGAAAGGCTCTTTCCAACATCCCCCATCCCCTGCCAAAGTTGCTAGAGCATGGTTTGGACAAATAAGCAAGAAGAGTGATTTGGTGTAAAATGTTTAGTTTGGGTTTAAACAAGTTTGGGGATTGTTAGGATGAAATGTCGGTGGTGTGCTTTCACCATATAGTCCGCAACTGGAAAAGGACTTCAGGACCATGGACCTGAATGGCAGCTGTGGGACGGGGGAAATGAATAGGAATTTTTAACGAGTTAAGATTAAAAGGAAGAAGCCTTTGAAGTTGACTTGAGCTCAGTTAAAAGTGAACTTTAGTTAAAAAACTAAATTAAAAAGAGTTTTGTTGATTCATGAGAAATGCACGGAAAACTCCACAAATCGCCTATTAGTACTATCTTTCATTTTCAAATACAAGAAGGCAGTTTCTTTTTTGTGAGCCCACAGAAAAGCTCGCAAATTTACTCAGAACTTGCCCTCCTTTACCTGACAACAATGTTACACTTGTAACACAGTTTTCAGAACAACAATTTACCTGTGTTAGATCCTTCTTCCTATCTCCATGTGAAAAACATTATAAAAGTAAATAGATTATAAAGGAGATGAGGACAGCCAGAAAATAGATATTCATAGACAGGTGAAACATGAAAGCGGTTTCCAATAGTATTGCTCAGCCATTCAACTCGATCCCGTGACCTGGTGACCCAGCACTAACCTTTATTGACAAAAAGGGTAGTGTAAGTCAAACTCAATTTTAAAGGCTAGTTTTCCCTCTGCCCTGCTTAGTTTGGCTCAGCCAGCAGTAGCCCCACTCCTGAACAGAGTCTGGAGTAGTGTTAATTTACACTACTTTAACTTAGCCAGAGTAAGTTCCGCCAGCTTCCTGTATTTCAGATTGTCCTGTAAGTAAGTAATACTTTAGCTGTGTTGAGTAACTCCAGTGGATTCCAAAGGGAGTAAATCTTGATTCTGATGGGAGTAAATCTTGACTCCTAGTCCTACCTAGTTTCTTTTGTAAATCTCTCAAAGTGAGGTTCTCAGTTAGAATGTGAAAGACCCTCTTGGCACTGTGTAGTTTCACAGGAACATCCACTGTTGAGTTGACTGTGAAAGGAACTGTTAATAACCCTTTGGACATCTGAAGTCACTCATGTATAACTTCTGTACAGCATTGGATAAGAATAGATGTTAAACGATGAAATCTGGAGAGCAATGTTTTGGAAAATATGTTTTTATTTTTTGGCAAAGATGGGCCATCAGTGACTGTGAGAAATAAGTTTCAAAGTTGATTGGAACAAGCAACTTCTTGCAAAGTTGTGCAAGTTAGAAGCTATGGTTCTTGCAGATTAATCTCTGGTGTGACAGGTTGCAATTATCAGGCTCAGAGTAATCTCTGTATTGTGCTTCCTCAATCTTTTTCCCCAAGAAAACCCAGAACTAAATGAACTTTATATTGGAAGCAGAATACTCCCAGGTACTAGTCCAATACCCTAACTACCACACCACATACACATATTCCACCTTTAAGCTCAAATATATGTCAAGTAACACAAAACCCCAGATAATTTATGGAGGCTGAAGAATGCTACAAACAGAGGAGCAATCCAGAGTTCTGTCAGTGACACTGAAAGGAGTGATTCTAAGCCTGTCTCCAACTTATGAGTAGCAAGGTGTTTTCAGACAGTGGCACATGAGGAAACAGGTCCACGTGGTGGCTTATGTGTTGAAACAAGTAAAAAGCTGTGGCTGCACCACAGTAGACTGACATGCTGCTAAATGGGTGGGGTTATTCTCTGAAAATGAGCTGTCATACTACCCACCCTAACTGTGAAAACCTGGCCAAGTGTGTTTCCCCAAGATCTACAAGAGCAAAGGGCCCTGGCACTATAGCAGTGCTTCACTTGTTTTTGAATTTCTGAATGAGGATCCAAGTTGAACTAGAAAACTTTTGGTTTCTCAGCATCTGTAGCAACAAATCATGATGACACATCGGAGCCAAAGGAACAAGAATGAACATGTGGCTGCTTCCATGGACACCACATTAATCTTCATGGTAAAATGGTTACAGCTGAGGGTAGATCTCCCCACCCGCAGAATGTTACCCTGTTCAAATAATCCACCACGCCGAGTTCCCTTTAATGTAGCATGTCAGGATACATATGGAGGATCCCATGGTAAAGTACTACAGAGACTTGGTTCTGCAGAAGATGTTTAGGTTTCGGCCAGGATTGAAAAACAAAGGATATACAGCTTCTCCACTAATCAAAACCACAGCTAATCTGCTATTCAGATGTGCCATTTGCAACTGTGCTGGAGCCCAGAAGCCATAATGCATGTACAAGAAAAGCTTTCAGAGAAAACTTGTGGAAGAGCCATATCAGGAGTCCTCAGAGGGTCACGAACCAGTTTTGTGTGGTGTTTTATCCAAATCTCAGCTATTTTTTGGAAGGAGAGGCTGACTGTGTGTGACATCATGAGCTTAACTATTCCACTTGCTCTGCGCCTTGCCCTAGGAGCCTCTATTAAAAAGCTGCTGCTTTTGAGGACTTCTGGAGAGGTGATAATGTGTATGATGTAGCCACCTTGAGGCATATGTGAAAAGTAAAGTAGTGTTAATTAAAGGAAAGTAAATCAATTTCTAAAGTAACATAAACATAAGTGGCTGAGGTTTTCCCTGACCCCTTAAGAAGTTGGTGCCTTGAAGAAAATGCTTGAGTGACATTGATGGGCCTGTTTCCTCCTTCAGACAGGCTTCAGACATCTTTTTTCTTATACTCATTATCTACTGCAATGCCTCTCTATAGCCCAAGCCATAAAGTTCTGTCACTTGATTCAGGTCACTGCTAAGACAACCTGTATGTTTTGTCTCAACTGCAGAACACTAACTATGGTCCTGAAACACATGCCTCAGTCCCTCTCCAAGGTGCTGATTCTGTTTTGCCTTGGACTTCTGACCTCCCTCTTACTTGAACCATCCCCTAGCCTCAGTGATGGGCCATTCCATGCATCAGGATACTAGGAGCACCTATTCTGTCATGCTTCCTCCCTTGGCACTTGTTTCTCCAAGTTGGCCATAACTTAAGGCAGCCAGATGAACTAGTTACTGTGTTTGAAAGTTCTCTGGGGAGGTGCCGGCATATGTTATCACCACTAGCAGCTTCACTGTAGTAGGGACTATTGTTGCTACATTTAGCATCACTTAAGTTTGTTTATTTTGTTTTTTCTTGTCGTGCACATGAAGTTTCCAGGCTGAGGGAGTCAGCCTACTGCAGAATATTCTGGAAGAAATAAATGTTAGTGCTCCTTTTCTACATCAATTTTCTACATCTTAGAACAGCGATGGTTACTTCTGGTAACATGCTATCCCAGTTTTCCTCCAATCAGCAGTAATATAACAAGACTATAGTACAACTTAGGTATAACACTAAATCCCTTATTTCCCTCGCTTTCTGAACCAAATAAGTTGGATTGTTAAAGGTTTACTTTATGTTTAGTGCCTTTTCTCAGCCCTGATGAGAGAGTTCATAATAGGGGCGCACTAGATATCTTGGTTTCCATTAAAGCTGGAGAAAAATGGATGTTGGCAATAAATGACCAGAATGGAAACTGTGTTTGTATTTTATCAATATTTATATTGAAACAAGGAACAAGAAGCCGGTGGGTTTTTTAAAAAGATATTTGTATAAGTTAGGCAACACCGCTGAGGCCATCTTTTGAGTATTATACAACTAGGAGAGCTATGATCAGTAAGCCAGACAGGGGTGTTTGTGTGTGTGTGTGTGCGTGTGTGCGTTTACAAATTGGGCTATAATGTAATGCAGACAAACGTCGGCTCCCACGGCCAGTAAAGCGAGATGAACGCCGCAACCCCAGAATCGTTCGCGACTGGACTTAACTGTCGGGGGTCCTTTACCTTTACCTTGTTTTTACAGCTGATAAATTATTCAGAGTTTATAGCACCTTATCAAAAATACAAAAAGATAAAATTTAAGCAAACCATTTTGTGGCTTTGTCAACCTGTCTGCAGTTTTTGATTTAGTGAATTGGGAGCATCTGTGGATAAGATTATTCCAGACAGTATTTTGTAACTGGAATAATAAATATTAAACTCTTGCTCATATTTGGCTTATCAATGGAGGTTCTCATATAATCTAGAAGAGGATAATCAAGGATGAAGATATTGGGAAATGCTCATGATCTGTAATCAAAACCATTCTAACTCTCAGTTTTCTCTATGGTGTTATTACCTACAGGTTAACCATGTACAATAGGAACACTCAGATCTTGTATTTTATCTTCTAATGATAGCTGTGCCTCCATAATATGCCATCTGCTTCTCTTGAGTACAAATTTACAACAAACAACCCTGGAGCAACATTTGTGTCTATATATTAAGATATGACAGAGTATGTTGACACTTCTTATTATATAACACCTATTATATAAAAATCTGAATTCCTTTTGTCCTGTTGTTAGAGCTTTCTTCGCAGTTGTTAGAGCTTTCTTCGCAGCTTAACTAAAGTTTGCTTCCTGTTGTGATGTTCTGGTAATATTTAGGCTAGACTACTGCAATGTTTTGTGCATGGGGCTGGCTGGCTTTGGAAGTGGCTTGGAAAGTTCACTATGTGTTCGGGACGTACCTGAAAGAGCTCAGTTGGATATTGGTCCATTTCTCAGGTGATGTTTTCCTTTAAAGCCCTGCATGGCTTGGTATCTGGGTATTCCCACATCAACCTACCCATATCTGAGGTCATCCTTTGAGGTCCTTCTTTAGGTACCCCTGTAATCATGGGTGAGGAAGGTGAGGAGTTCAAAAAAATGATTTCTTTATTGTAGGTATGAATGTAGATCATTCTCCCCAAGAATAGTTGCCTGGCATCTGCATCAATGTCTTTGTGACATAAGCTGAAGACCTTGTGCATTTCCCCATGCATTGCAAGGTGATCTATTTAAATTCAGAAAGAGATAGCTAGCTAGCTAGCTAGCTAGCTAGCTAGCTAGCTAGCTTTGTTGTTTAGTCGTTTAGTCGTGTCCGACTCTTCATGACCCCATGGACCAGAGAACGCCAGGCACCTCTGTCCTCCACTGCCTCCCGCAGTTTGGTCAAACTCATGCTGGTAACCTCAAAAACACTATCCAACCATCTCGTCCTCTGTCGCCCCCTTCTCCTTGTGCCCTCCATCTAGCTAGCCATAATATCACTAAAAAGTAATCTGTAGAAAATCTTTATTTACATGTAAATTTATATGAAATGTGTTCAGTTTTGATCACCTGCACTAGTGAGCATCTGATTTAGTATGCTTCTTAATCAAACTGGACACATTTTGCTAAATCAGATCACAACTGCAGACAGATTTACAAGGTCCATGGGGTCACGAAGAGTCGGACACGACTAAGCAACTAAACAACAAGACCCATTTAACCAAATGGAAATTACTTTTAGGGAGGCATGTATAGGATTTTGTCTTATGTAATAATTACACCCAAAGAATTCTCTATCTTTATTTTAACAATTTATTGGCAATTTCCTTATCTTAATCTTCTGATGCATATAAACAATAAGCCTGAACTTGAAACTCTTGCTGGCACTTTTCTTTTATCTTAATCTTCTTTTATCTTAATCTTATGATGATATAAACAATAAATGTGAACTTGAAACTATTTCCTATTGGGTTTTAGTGATTTGCTCCATAAGAACTGCTCCAACACACCTTTTACAGTTAGGGTGGGATTCTGGGTTGGCAATAAACAAAGGTCAGTCTTTATGAATTATGAATTTACATGTTTGGGGGTGGTTTTCTTTCTGAATAGTGCTTCTTCTATGAAATTTCCCTTTCCTGCATTAGTTGAGATTCCTGCATTGCAGGGAGTGAACTAAATGACTTTTGGTGATCCCTTCCAACTCTATGATCCAGTGATTTAATATGGGACCCCAGATTCCAAGCTAAATAAGATGGCTTTGAAATGATCTCTGGGGTTGGACCGTAGTATAAATAGTAGCAATTACAATAATCAATAAGTGGTAGAATCTGTCTTTACTGCTTTATATTCCACATCTAAACTAGTGTTCTTTTGAAAATGAGTCAAGAGTTAAATCTGTGTTTCCTGAATCTCAACGTTATGCTTTTCTGCTATGCAAATAGGGAGAAGTAGCGTAATTGTCAGCCAGTGCGTCTTCTGCCTTGCCTAGTAATAAATTCAAAATATGAGAATGGATGTTCTTTTCCACTTAAGTGAGATGTGATGCAAAACTTCCTCTAACATTTTTGTTGTTTTTATGTGGGGCTTTACATCACAGTTGCCAAATGTCTTGAGAGAGACACTGTGGCATTTATGTTGCATAAGGAATGCGGAAGCCCTAGAAATCTTGCACAAAACCTGTTATTGGCCACATTTCCAACTCAAAGTTAAGGACAGGAGAACACTTAGAATGTCAACAGGCACCTGACACTTTGAGAAATGAACCCATCATAAACATTGCAGTACTTAGCCTGCTTACCTCTAAATAATTACATCTGCCTTGGTGAGAATACTTTGCATTAAGTGGTGTCAAGGTTAGGCCGCTGAACCTGCAATTTTTGAGTAGGTGTTCTAGTCAAATCTACAGTATATTTGTGATTGCTATCAATTCTGCTCTTCAGCATCCAATTCCATCGAGAAACTAGGCTTCCATTGCGGAAAGGTGGCCTAGTTCCGGAATGTCTAACACTTACTAGCTTTCAAAAACCACTTTATTATATTTATCACTTTCCTGAAGTCAAGGAGATTCTAGGGAATAAAATATAACCTTTTAATAAAAGCGGGAGCAATTGCTTACAACTGCCAAATTGGAGAAATGGCTTCCAAGATGTGAAAAGGAGAGAGAGAGCATTTTGGCTTGGAAAGATTCCTTATTAGACTTATTGAGCCCCACCTATCAAACCTGGCTTGTTATAAACTATGTTCAGGAGTCAGAGAGTCATTACCAATGTTAAAAATGAAAGTTCAATCTAGCTGTTGATGGATCATAACCTCAATGTTTTGGCAGCGCTGTTTTGTTTACTTTTTTTCTCTATTATACTAACGTGTTTGTTCAGGTAATGGAATTTAGAGTTTTTCCGTCTTTTTAGATATTCACGCTCTTCCTGGCAAGGTCTGAACAGTTTTGCTATTCCTTATAATTATACCTAGAGGTAAAATAAATACTTTCCCACGGGTCCACTGTGGTAATTTGTCACTGTGGGTCTAGAGGCTTAGTTGCACAACAAGTATTTCTGCCGTAGTGTCTTTTCATTTTTGACAAATCTTAATGGCATGGGGACTTTGTGTCCACCAGGAATGATTAGCTTAAAGTCAGCATAGGGGAACACCATTGTAAGTTTTAGAAGATGGACTCAGAAAGGAGGATACATCTTGTATTAGTAAAAGGTTGGCAAAACAGAACAAAGGTGGCTCTGGGTCCAAAAAAAATGGTGGGTGGAAAAGCACATATTATGCTAGGTCAGGAGTAGGTTGTCCTCAGGCATGCAAGGTCCATCTCCATGGGCCACCAACATATTTAAAGTTTACAATGCTATAGTGCATATCCTGAATCTCTTAACAGTTGGCATAACTAACTGATGTTTCGGTTTCGAATGTGCACTCATTCTTAAGAAAATAAGGAATGTCTTGTTAGATAAAATTAAAGAAAAGATTGAATGGATTCTTTGCAAGAAACTAGTAACCAACAGACACGTAGACCACCAGGAACTAGTCAGTGATCCACCAGGGAACAATTATCTATCTTCTGCCATCTACAGAACTTTAAGATTTTTCATCTTAGGCTAGAGGGATGGGCAAGATGGTCCCCCAGATCCAAGCACCCCTGAAAGTGTGCATAAGAATGCATATATTAGTGAAAATAATAAACAGAATTCCTCATACAGGAGGCAAAATTGCATGCTAACATGTACATTGGAAGAAATTGTACTACAATGCTAATGGATTTTCAAGGGATTTTTTTAAAAATGGAAGCTGATAGGGATATGTGGAAAACCAAACTTAAGTCTGGACAAATCAGAAACAGTGAGAAGTTGAAAGTGAGAGATTTTCCTATTCCTAACTCTGTAAACACTCACTGGAAGGACAGATCGTGAAGCTGAAGCTGAGGCTCCAATACTTTGGCCACCTCATGAGAAGAGAAGACTCCCTGGAAAAGACCCTGATGTTGGGAAAGATGGAGGGCACAAGGAGAAGGGGACGATAGAGGATGAGATGGTTGGACAGTGTTCTCAAAGCTACCAGCATGAGTTTGATGAAACTGCGGGAGGCAGTGGAAGACAGGAGTGCCTGGCGTGCTCTGGTCCATGGGGTCATGAAGAGTCGGACATGACTAAACGGCTAAACAACAACAAACTCTGTAAACAGAAACCCAAAGGTCAAGGGACATGGTGCTAAAGTACCCAACATCCTTAGGTTTTATCTAATGCTATTCACAGAAGGCTCTTTGATGCAGTAGAGGCTTCCATGAATGGATGGAGCATGAGGACAATTTTGGCATATTTCCTTTCTCCTGCAGACTCCTGCACCTCACCCACCAGCCCCAAAGGGTACCCCAGCTCTCTTGAATATATTTAGTTGGGCACCAGAGGCTGCACAGGAAAAGAGGAATCAGCAAAAATCTCCTTCCCTTCTTTCATTCATAGAAGCATCTGCTGAATCAATGAGCTTTCTGTGAATGTAAGGACACCATGGGTATATAACTCATGGAACTCACACCATACCTGCTAGATGAGTTAGAAAATAGTTTTTATTTGAACTGTCTGTGCTGACCCATTTTAGACTAACCACCACCACATTCTCACCAGTTTGAAAGGCTACCAGAAATTACCGATACTTCTTATAAATAAATGTGGGGATGGGTTTGTTGTTGTCAGGGTTTCTGGGAGAGAGGAGGAGATGACAGAGGAGACGGAGAGCGAGTGGGAGGAGGGGCAGAAGGATGAGGAAGAAGATGACGGAATTCTGAGGGAATCCACGAGTCTGAGCAGCGAGTCAGAGGATTCTCAAAAGGGGGTTACCTTAATCAAGCAAAGGGGAGGAGAAGGGAGAAGCGGAGAGGAGCCCAGTGGAAGACAGAAGAAGCAAGAGACGTCTCAGCCGGAACGGAGTAAAGGGGGTGGAGTCGTCAGCCTCTCGGAGGGAGCAGGATTGGGAGAGAACAGAGAGAGGGGGTTGGAGCAGGGTGTTCAGCCGGAAAGGGTGGAGAGCAGAGCAGGGGGTGGTGTAGCGGTCGAAAGAAAGGTCAGCAGCAACGTACGCGCGCCAAGTTCAAACGTAGAGGCGCGCGGAAGTGGAGAGAGCTCAGGGGAGGAGCCCGGCCCTAAAGCCAGAAAGAGGGGGGAAGAGGCGGCAGAGGATTCAGCCTCAGGCGAGTCACGGAGAGAGGGAACCCAGGGGGGCAGGAAGACCCTGCGGAAAAGAAAGGAGAGGAAGAGGTGGTCTAGAGCCAGGCTATTAAGTTGGTGCGGAAGAGGGGAGGAGTCAGAGGGGACTTCAGCGGTCTAACGTGGCAGACGTACGGCCACAATGCTGAACTGTATGAGAAGCAGAAATCTTCAATAAACTTTTCCTGTAAATAAGCTGCAACGGAGTGAGGTCTCTTGTGAGCTGGGACCAGTCCTGGGTGGCCGTGACAGTAAGTCCCCTCTCTCAAAGCAAAAAATTTTTTTTTGCGAAGCTCACGAACGGGAGCAGCCATGAGCGCTGAGGAGCAGCTGGTTGCATTGCGGAATCAGGTTACCGCTCTCACATCGGCAGTCATTGCTTCGCAGAAGAAGAATGACGACTTGGAGAAGACGTGCCAGGATTTGCAGGCAAGGTGGGAGCGCGCGGACAAGGCGGGGGCCCCAGGATCCAGAGCGGAGGGCATTGCGCTTGGACGAAGGGGGGGTGCCCTAGTTCCGCATTTTAATGGCAACTTGCAAGACTATCCCAATTTCAGAGCGGACGTTGTATATGCACTGCACTTACTCCGTCACGATTTTAAAGATGAGGAGGAGAGAGTGGGGTTCATTGTTTCGCACCTGCATGGGGAGGCCAGGGCTTGGCTACGCAATTTGTGGCGCGAAGATGGACCGGCCCGTCGCGATTCAACTGCGTTCATCAAAGCGATGGATTCTTGTTTTCAATCCTCTGTGGATGTGGACATTGCGCGCCGTCAAATGCACGGGCTGAGGCAGGGGAAAGCGACTGTGCGCCAATACCACTCTAAATTTTTTGCATTGCTCACCGCCTTAGATTGGCCAAAGGACAGTAAACCGGTCAGAGATCTTTTTTGGGAGGGATTGAGCCCCCCCATCAAGGATGAGATCGCTAGGGGGGACAGACCCCAGACCCTAGAAGACGTGGTGCAACGGGCTTTAGCTCTTGGAATTCGACATGAGGCGCGTCCGTGGCACGAGGAGGACGGGCCCCAAGCGCGTGCGCAAGCAAGGACTCTCCCTTTTGTGCACAGGGACTTCAGCCGTGCGCACCCCTCGCCAATGGGGAAGGACAGAGAGGAGCCAATGGAGATTGGTGGTGCTAGGGCTCAGAAGCCATCCCAGAGCCCTGTCCCTGGTGCAGCCAAAGCGAAGCCTCCTAGAGGAACCAGGAAGTGTTACATCTGTGACAGTGCGCACCACATGGCGAAAGAGTGCCCCCAGAGGCTCCAGAAGCACACTGCAGCGCTGGCAACTGTAACAGCAGAGGTGCAACCAGGGGAGCAGCTTCAGGGAAACGACAGTGCCTGGCTGGAAGCAGAGCTACTGGGGCTCAGCCAGGCGGATCTGTAGACAAGCCCCCAGCATCACTGCAGAGCGTGGACCCTTTGCCTCCCAAACCGGCAGTTCTGCTCACAGCAACACTCCAGTTGCCTGATGGGAGACTCCTCGAGGTTCCAATAACGATCGATTCGGGAAGCAACGCCGACTTCATGGGACTGCAGTTCGTTAAGCAGCACAACATGGCGCTCCTGCCTGCAACGACGCCTCTGAACGTGGTCACGGTGGACGGCAGGAAGTTGCTGGGGGGGCAAGTGGTGCAGCAAACCCCTCCCATGATGATGCAGATTGGCAACCATCGAGAGCTTATTAGTTTCAATGTCACCCACTTATCGGACACACCCATCGTGTTAGGCATGAGTTGGCTGGAGAGGCACAGTCCCGCGGTTGCGTGGTACCAGAGGCAGATCAACTTTTGTTCATCGTATTGTGCTCAGCATTGCTTTCAGACCGATCAGGGAGGAGAAGCTGAGCAGCCATTGCATCTGGGTATGGTGCAAACAGTGCCTCACAAGTACCAGGAATTCTTGGAGGTTTTCTGTGAGAAGGAAGCTGACAAGTTGCCGCCTCATAGACCTTACGACTGCGCGATTGATTTAGTGCCAGGGGCGCAATTGCCTGCTGCCAAGCTGTACTCCATGTCGGAGGACGAAATGCAAGAGCTTCGGGAGTTCATAGACCATAACCTCAAGCGAGGTTTCATCCAGGAATCTAAAGCAGCGGGAGGCAGCCCTGTTTTCTTTGTGAAGAAGAAGGACGCGCCCCAAAAAAGGCTTATAGTGGATTACAGGTTCATCAACAGCTTGACTAAGCCCAAAGCTTTCCCCATGCCCAAGATTGACGACCTTTTAGCGACCGTCAGGAGGGGCAAGATTTTCACCAAGCTGGACCTACGTGGAGCTTACAATCTCATCCGCATCCGGAAAGGGGATGAGTGGAAGACCGCCATGTTCACCCCTCTGGGCACATACGAATACAGAGTCATGCCTTTCGGCCTCCAAAATGGCAGCCACGTTTTTCAAGCATTTATGCACCACGTGCTAGCAGGTCTCCTCTACAAGAAGTGTGTCTGCTTTCTCGACGATATCCTGATTTTCTCGGAATCGCCGGAGGATCACGATAAGGACGTGAGGGAGGTCCTGCAGAGGCTGAAGGACCACAGGCTGTACGCCAAGTTGGAAAAGTGCCAGTTTGATGTCAGAGAGGTTGATTTCCTTGGCTACAAGTTGTCCGACGAGGGACTGGCCATGGACAGGGCTAAGGTTCAAGCGCTGTTGGACTGGAAAAGCCCTCGAAATCGGAAAGAGGTCCAGAGGTTCATCGGCTTTGCCAATTTTTACCGCAAGTTTATTAAAGGTTTTGCGAACGCGACGGCGGCGATCACTGACACCCTCAGTTCCAAGAAGAAGAAGTTCGTCTGGACCGAACAAGCGGAGCGGTCCTTCCGGACGCTTAAAGGTCTTTTCGCCTCCGAAGAGCAGCTGCTCCACGTGAATCCCGGCAGACCCATGCGGGTAGAGACCGATGCGTCAGATAGAGCGGTTGGGGCCGTTCTTTTGCAAGAGGATTCACAAGGCAACTGGCGACCGGGTGCGTTCTACTCCCGGAAGCTCAGCAAGACGGAGCGCAATTATACCATATGGGACAGGGAGTTGTTGGCCATTCATGCAGCTTTCAAAGCGTGGCGACACTTCTTGATAGGAGCCAAGCACACGGTGCAGGTCCGCACGGATCACAAGAACTTAGAGTATTGGCGGACGGCTAAGTTGCAGACCCAGCGACACATGCGCTGGGCGGAGTTCTTTGCGGACTTCGACTTCAAAATAGAATACATCCCAGGAGACTCCAATGTTATTGCAGACGCGCTGTCCCGAAAGCCGCAATACTTGGAGGAAGCAGCTCCAATCGCAGCAAAGCACATTTTCGCACCGCAGGCGTGGACGTGCGCTACCATCGCAGTCGACCTGGACGCGGTGCGACGCGCGTTGCAAAGGGATCAGTTTGCACAGTCTAAGATGGAGGAGCTACGCGGAGGGTCGCGACACAACGATGAGTTTCAATTCCAAGATGGACTTTTGACTCGTAAGGGTGCCCTTTACGTGCCCACCGACGATCTTCGAGCCAAGGTTTTGCAACAGTTGCATGACGCCCCTAGTGCAGGCCATTTCGGCAAAGAGAAGACGATGGAGTTGGTGGCTAGAGACTTTTGGTGGCCCCAGATGAGAGGAGAGGTGGCGGACTACGTCGCCAGGTGTGATATCTGCCAGAGGTCCAAACCAGTGCACCAGAAGCAGGCGGGATTGCTAGAACCGCTGGAGACACCGCAGCAACCGTGGGAGAGGGTAGCGTTGGACTTTGTTACAGACCTGCCCAGCTCCAGAGGTAAGACGGCGGTGTTAGTGGTGGTGGACTTGTTCACCAAGATGGCGCACTTCATCCCTTGTGCCAAGGTGGCGACGGCAGAACAGACCGCAAAGCTCTTCATCGATCACGTCTTCAGAGTGCATGGACTTCCGCAGTCCGTCTTGTCCGACAGGGGGCGCCAGTTTGTTTCCACTTTCTGGCGAAAGCTTCTGGGCATCTTGCACGTCAAAATCAACCTGACATCGGCGAGGCATCCACAAACCAACGGTCAAGCGGAGAGGGTCAACGCGATCATGCAGCAGTACCTGCGGTGCTACGCAAACCAGCGACCTGCGGCGTGGGTGGACTATCTGCCGATGGCTGAATTCGCCTACAACAACACGAAACACGCTTCCACCGGGGTGACGCCTTTCTTCGCGAACAATGGCCGTCATCCCAGAACCTTCCCGAGATTTGCGGCACCAGGAGGGGGGGGGCCTCAAGATGCCGACCAGTTTGCAGCGGAGTTGCAAGAGGTGCACGAGGAGCTGCGGAGACATTTGGAGCTGGCAAAACAGGCGTATAAGGTGCAGGCCGATAAGCACAGGAGGGCGGGAGAGGACATCCAGGTTGGGGACTGGGTGTGGTTAGCAGCCCACGCGATGCCGGCCAGGTCATTGGCCAAGAAGAAGTTAGGACACAGGCAGCTAGGGCCATATCTAGTTGAGGCTAAGATCAATCCGGTGGCTTTTCGTCTAGCCCTTCCGGAAGGTTCCAGGGTGCACCCGGTCTTTCATAGGTCGGTGCTCACTCCCTACAAAACCCCACACAGGTTTCAAGAGTCAGGAGCACCCCCAGAGCCACGTAGGAGGGCGCCTGAGAGGGGGGAATCGCCAAGACCAGGACCTCTTAACGAGGTCACAGAGATACTGGACTCGAGATGGGGGGAGGAGGGAGTTGAATACTTTCTCGCCAGGGAGGGCACACCAGCCGCTGCTAATAGTTGGGTGCCAGGCTACGAGTTAGACGACCCCCTTTTGAAAGAAGAGTTCCATGCACTTTTCCCACATAGACCCATGCCAGCTGAGTACTTTGATGACTGGCTTTTCACACCCACATTGTCAGATAGCACGTTCAGGGGTTTCTCTTCCCCCGAGGAAAGAACACCAGAATCAAGCCCGCCCAGGGGATCGTGCTCGGGGGTGGACACGGAAACCCCTTATTGGTGGGAGGAGCAGCCAGAGGAGGAATGGCGTAAGAGGTGGCTGATAGGTCCTTGGCGAGCAGCACCGGAGGAAGTAGCGATGGAAGCAGAGACTGAGAAGCATTTGGGGGAAGAACCCGACTTCGAATACACTTACACAGAACTGCCAGCGGAGAACATTGACGTAGACGACCTGTATCCTGAGCCTACCCCCGAAGAGCCGCAGTTTCCACAACCAGTCCCCGGCGAGCGGGAGGGGGGAAGGGGGGGCTTCGAGGGGGGGATGGATGTCAGGGTTTCTGGGAGAGAGGAGGAGATGACAGAGGAGACGGAGAGCGAGTGGGAGGAGGGGCAGAAGGATGAGGAAGAAGATGACGGAATTCTGAGGGAATCCACGAGTCTGAGCAGCGAGTCAGAGGATTCTCAAAAGGGGGTTACCTTAATCAAGCAAAGGGGAGGAGAAGGGAGAAGCGGAGAGGAGCCCAGTGGAAGACAGAAGAAGCAAGAGACGTCTCAGCCGGAACGGAGTAAAGGGGGTGGAGTCGTCAGCCTCTCGGAGGGAGCAGGATTGGGAGAGAACAGAGAGAGGGGGTTGGAGCAGGGTGTTCAGCCGGAAAGGGTGGAGAGCAGAGCAGGGGGTGGTGTAGCGGTCGAAAGAAAGGTCAGCAGCAACGTACGCGCGCCAAGTTCAAACGTAGAGGCGCGCGGAAGTGGAGAGAGCTCAGGGGAGGAGCCCGGCCCTAAAGCCAGAAAGAGGGGGGAAGAGGCGGCAGAGGATTCAGCCTCAGGCGAGTCACGGAGAGAGGGAACCCAGGGGGGCAGGAAGACCCTGCGGAAAAGAAAGGAGAGGAAGAGGTGGTCTAGAGCCAGGCTATTAAGTTGGTGCGGAAGAGGGGAGGAGTCAGAGGGGACTTCAGCGGTCTAACGTGGCAGACGTACGGCCACAATGCTGAACTGTATGAGAAGCAGAAATCTTCAATAAACTTTTCCTGTAAATAAGCTGCAACGGAGTGAGGTCTCTTGTGAGCTGGGACCAGTCCTGGGTGGCCGTGACAGTTGTGAATACAGATGAGCCCTTATTTTGCCTCTCTGAAACCTACTCACCCTTCTTGCATATATTTCTGCTGTGAAATGCTTTCTAGCTGGCATTGGATGAATGTAATAATATAATGCTACAAGTACATGGTAGCTCTGCATTTTTTTTCTTACTGATGAACCAGGAGTCTCACAAGAGAGCCTGCCTTTAGATAATTTCCAGCCCATGTTTTACAGACCTGAATTATTTATAGTTTGGATAAACATCTCTCTCCCCTTCACAAGGGAGGAAAGCTCAATGTTTAGTGTATGGGATGGGAGAAGGAGTTAGGAGAAGTTGTGGGTTCTTCTCTTCCCAGTTCTGTGGCTGATTTGCAAAGTGCCCTCTCACAAATATTTAGCTTTGTACAATGGAGGTCATGTTTCTAAAGAAGGCTAACTTCACACAACCACATTGGCAAGGTGACAGTGTGGTCTGCATACATCCCATTTAAAGCTGCCTCGGGAGCTTCTGCTAAGAGGCGGTCTATGAATCAATAGCTACGTAAATACACTTGCTGAAATGGATGCGTGATTGCTCCAGCATGATGCTCCCAGCTTACTGGAGCAAGTGTGGCAACTTGTGATGATTGCAAAACATTTAAAACTGATTTTAATATTGTATTTTTATATTGTTGTAACCTGCTCTGGGATGTTATGGTGAAAGGTGTAAAAGAAGCACAGCTTGTGGGGGAGTCTACCCAAACTTGCCTACATTTCGTATGTGATGACAATACCACAAATATCGTACAATGATACGTAAATGTCAGCCACTTGTTGGAAATATGAAAATGATGTCATATATTGTCTGATCTGGCCCAGTAATGTAAACATTTAAAGTAATATTTCCAATGTAATAGAATCATAGAATTCAAAGGGACCATGAGGATCATATGTGTTCACTCATTGCTTTAAATATATGGGAATTTTATCTCATAATACACAAAAATTTAAATGCATTTTGATCAGATTGAGTGAGGGTTGAACCCTGAGCTGCCCTGAGACAATTAGGAAGTGTGAAAGCTAAAGGATAGCTCAATATACAGCCGTAACTTCACTTACCTGGAAGTATGCCCCATTATATTAAATAGGACTTACTTCTGAGTACACATAGGCTTGCTCTGCTAAATAGGATGGGAAGAGTGGATCTGGTCATCTCAAATTAGAATTCACAAATATGCCTTTTGTACCTTTTGTCTGGAGAAGGAATGTTGTCTTTCTAAAACACACATTACTGATATCTAAGCTATCACTTAGGTAAAGGTAAAAGTAAAGGGACCCCTGACCATTAGGTCCAGTCGTGACCGACTCTGGGGTTGCGGCACTCATCTCGCTTTAATGGCCAAGGGAGTGGGCGTACAGCTTCCGGGTCATGTGGCCAGCATGACTAAGCCTCTTCTGGCGAACCGGAGCAGCGCACGAAAAAAGCTATCACTTACTGACCTCTTATTGACCTAGAAGGCTATGATAGCCTGATCCTCTGTGCTTTCAGAAGGCATTCAGTTTCCTTGAATTGACTGAATCTTACTCCTAAATAAATGTGCACATGAATTGGCAAACCTGCTGCTGCTTTTCTTCAATGGGTCTTAGTTACTAACTTTTCCAGAATTAGTCATTCCTTCATTTATTAATGAATAAATGAAGCAATCATCCCAAAATGAAAAATATAAAAAAAATCTAGTAAGCATAAATCAGTTCCATGGCTCGCTTTTCACATCTATGTGAATGCATGATGCCTCTTTATGCCATCAGACCATTGGTCCATCTAAGCCAGTATAGACTACTTCAATGGCAGAAGGCAGATGCAGGCAGTATAAGCTACTCCAGGCTCTCAGGCAGAGACTTTTCCCAGCACCCGAATGTAACTAGAGTTAACCAAAGCCAGTTTCAAATAGCATCCCACCCCCTGAATTTCCGCCTCGAACTTAAGCCCAGATAACTGGGTTTACACATTGCACATTAACAAATACAGATGTTTAAAAGCTAACATTTACATTCACACCCAAAAGTTCCGCCTTTCAATCTACAAATTGCCATTTTTAACAGCACTTGTTCGAAATCTCTTTGTTAACGTGCCTTTGGCTGAAGACCAGTTCATTTTAGTGTAATCTAAATGATAACACCCTTGCCCTTGCCAAGATTCTTGAAGCTGTAGGTCTGTAGCAAATGGACCATAATGCTCCTTCTCTTACATCAGTTGCTTAGCCAACCTATGACTAACATCTGTGTATGCAGGTACCTTCCCCCGCCTCCCTTTACCTCAGAGATTAAGAATTTTTCATCATGAAGAAATAAAAGTAAACGCGAGTCCTTCTGTGCTTCGCTGCTGAAAGTTTCTTGCCCTTTCCACTGCAGCGGTGCTTTTGCATCTCTCTCTCTCTCACACACACACACACAAACACAGCTGAAAAAGCAAAAAGCAAAGGGGAGGGGAGCATGACAGTAGTAGAAAAGTCAGTGGTGTGGACAAAGGCAGAAATTATGCATTTGAGGCACTCAGCAAAGTAAGCTTAAAGAATGTACAATTTCAACACTGAAGGCTGTTTTAAGTCATTCTCTCAGCTCAAGGAACCTTGGGAGTTGTAGTTCAGTATAGGGGACTAGTTATTCTCAACACCCTCACCAAACCACAATTCCAAAGATCCTTTGGGAGAAAGCCAAAGCCATACTGGTGGGAAACGGATATGTTTTTTCTGTTGACTCATCAGGTTTAAAGTGGGGAAGGAGACAAATACCACACAGATATACGCAATAAGAACTGACGCTACAAGTATGTGAATAATGTTGAATAGAATTTGCTATAGTTGCTACAAAAACAGTAGTCCTAGCACACTCTTGTTGCTTTCCTTTATGCACGGGGTCCATCTCCAGGAATTTCCAGTTGGCTCAGAATGACATGAAATAGATTCCAGTCACAGTCCATGTAAAGCACACACACATACACACCATATACTGGATCACGATTTGAATCTGTGTAATGTTTCTCACCCCATCAGGTCATTTTGAGCCGATAGCAAGTTTCCGGCAGGTGGGCAGGAAAAGAAGGCAGGTGTTCAGAGACAGCTTGCAGGGAGAGTGTGCTAAGGACACTGTACTTTAGCAGCAACCAGTGGTTTTGGGTGCCCATTGGAACTGGTAAGGTGGAAGTCAGGTAAGCCAACAGCAAGTGGAGCCAGAGCAAGAGAAGGGCATGCTTGGTCCCCATCCTCCTGCTTGCTGGTTTCTGCAAAGGCGACACTGGGACAGAGGAGGGAGCTGGCAGGCGATGATACCCTGAGACTGGTTGTGAGTAAAAAGCCAGGCAGGTGAGTACTGGCTGAGAGCAGGCAGAAGTTGGTGCAGCAGAGCTCCCTTCACCCTTATGGATCAGTCAACTATAGCAGCTTTATAGGATAGGATTCTGGGGGGTCTTGTCCAAACGTTAGGATGATCTGCTCACATGTCTGTATGACCAGCTCTCATTGCACATATATCTTCATGGCAATTGGTGTTTAGCAACTTGCCTGCTGCTCTGTCCCCAGCTCCCTGATGTTGGCTTTTGCTATTCCATCTTTGAATCTGTTCCTGCTTCTCGCTGTGCTCCAATTTCCTGGCTTTCAAACTGATGCCTGAGTGTATATGACTGCCATCTATTGGACAGAATAAAAATCAATCAAAGATATCTTTATTGTAGCACACATCCCCAAGTTCTCCTGTTTCCCTGTCACCTTTCTAGTTACTTTGAGAAATTGTGTCAATGGGGTGTGATACTCTTGCCTTTATTACCAACAAATTGCATGAAGGCTGGAACCTTTGTTAGGGTGGCTGTGTCCTACATTGCAGAGGACAGTCCTCTAATTTAAGACTTCTTTTTCTTTTCCTTTCTCGAAGGGCTGTCTGCTCAAAGTCTGGTTTAAAGAATAAGAACTATAAGAAGGGAGAGCAGGGGGTGGGGGCCTTGAAATTGCCCATCAACAGTTGCTCCCTGGATGATATTCCATACAATGGTGAAATGAAGTTTGTCCTATTAAAATTCGAGTATTTTTTTTAATGGATCAAGACATATTTATTAGCATATGCACATTTTATGCTATCTATGTCTTCTTTTGTGATCCACTTTTTTCCTTTTTGGTGATGCATAAGTAGCCACCTTCCTTCTTGTACTCCCTGTAATGTCCTATTGAAAGAGATTGCACTGTAAGAGGCACATTAGGATGCCACTTCTGCACTTATATGCCGCTTTGGCTTGTATTTTGGCATATTAGTGGCAAATACATACATACATACATACATACATACATACATACATACACCTACAAAATCGTGGAAGTCTACCGGTACATGCTTACGGCATGTGACAGTCCATGATTTTTAAGGTCTTTAGAAAACACCTTGTTCCAGATAGTGACAGGGAACAGCAAATTTTCAGAGGTGGCACCTGGGACTTCCTTCCTAGAGACACTTACCAAACAACTTTGCATACAGCATTATTTATGCCTTTGGTGAATTTCTATTCTGCCCGTTGATGCACTGAGTGTTTCTAAGCCTTCTAAGGCAGCTCACAAAGCACTGCTATCAGCAAATGCAATGCTTTATAAGCTTATCAAAGACCTTTCCTTCTGTGAAACCTTTTGGTAGAGTAATCCAGAATCTCTATGATGCATTTTATTGATTTGACTTTTATAGTAGGTTTACAATGTGAATGAACCTTGCCCAGTTTAAGCTGGTGTGATAGCAGCACCCATTCCTTGGTGTTAAATCAGGACACTGTAACTCATGGGTTAGTTCAATCCAGGTTCCATTACTGCACTGGGCTCGGCATGGGGGACTTTTGAAGACTCCTTGTAAACTTCATAATGTAGCAGGGAGGCTGTTAGTGGGTACTCAGTCATGGATTCATATTATACCTATTCTACAACAGAATATACCTATTCTGCTCTGGTTCCCAATTACTTTCTGGTCATAATTCAAATATTCATGCCCCAAAAGGCTTGGGGCCAGGACACATAAGGGACCCCTTGTGCTATCCTGTTCACTCCTTATGATCTGTTGGAGAAGCCTTTCACTCTCCTCCATTCATGATCAGGGTATGATGGATTGGGACAAAGGTTTTCCCTGGGGCAGCATCCTTTCCTTGTGAGACCCATCTTTTCCTCTCACTTACATTGTTGCTGTTGTTATTATTATTATTATTATTATTATTATTATTATTATTATTATTTCTGGTTGGTTAAAACTTACCCATTTTGGGACAGATTTTTTTTTTTAATGTGGGGGACTCTCATTTTAGAACATTTTTACCTGCTGAGACTGTTTTAGATTTATGCTTTTGTATTTTATGGGGTTCTGCGTTTTTTCTTTTTGCAAGAAAATTGATTTGAAAAAACAACTGATGCAAATGTGTTAGAAGGGTGGGGCATATGCTTTCTAAAATAAATAAAAATCATGGTTTTTAAATATATCAGGCGGTGTTACTGTTGAAGCCTGCTAGGGGATATATGTTGTTATACCAGTGGTATATAAGCCAATATGGTCTGAAGCTCAACATCAAAAAAACGAAGATCATGGCCACTGGTCCAATTACCTCCTGGCAAACAGAAGGGGAAGAAATGGAGGCAGTGAGAGATTTTACATTCTTGGGCTCCATGATCACTGCAGATGGTGACAGCAGTCATGAAATTAAAAGACGCCTGCTTCTTGGGAGAAAAGCAATGACAAACCTAGACAGCATCTTAAAAAACAGATACATCGCCTTGCCAACAAAGGTCTATATAGTTAAAGCCATGGTTTTCCCAGTAGTGTTGTATGGAAGTGAGAGCTGGACCATAAAGAAGGCTGATCGTTGAAGAATTGATGCTTTTGAATTATGGTGCTGGAGAAGACTCTTGAGAGTCCCATGGACTGCAAGAAGATCAAACCTATCTGTTCCTAAGGAAATCAGCCGTGAGTGCTCAATGGAAGGACAGATTCTGAAGCTGAGGCTCTAATACTTTGGCCACCTCATGAGAAGACTCCCTAGAAAAGACCCTGTTGTTGGGAAAGATTGAGGGCACAAGGAGAAGGGGATGACAGAGGACAAGATGGTTGGACAGTGTTCTCGAAGCTACGAATATGAGTTTAACCAAGCTGTGAGAGGCAGTGGAAGACAGGAGTGCCTGGCGTGCTCTGGTTCATGGGGTCACGAAGAGTTGGACATGCCTAAATGACTAAACAACAACAACAACATATAGGCCAACATGATGAAATTATTCTCTATCCCAATACACTCACCATCTGCCAGACATGGTTTGCTTTACTATAACACAGATATCTGAAGTGGTATCTGAAGAAGTGTGCATGCACACGAAAGCTCATACCAAGAACTAACTTAGTTGGTCTTTAAGGTGCTACTGGAAGGAATTTTTTTATTTTGTTATAACACAGATGTTTGGGACTCCAACTCTCATCAGCCCCAGTCAGTAGGACCAATAGTCAGGAATGAAATGAATTGTATCAAATAAATGGGTTTATGGAATGTTAAGGGAGGGATAGTACTTCTGGGGGGACACACACATCATGCTCCTCCTGGGGTAGCTGGTCCACCTTTGGTCCTCACCCTGTACTTAGCTCTCACCTGTGCCATTTCAATACTAACAGAGCATCCTTCCCTATGTTCCAGTAGGAGAACACTTCAATCTCCCAGGATATTCAATACAGGATCTCAAAGCAGCTGCCTTATTACAAAAGAATTTCAGAAATAGACTTGAAAGGGAAGTTGCTGAATTACAACTTATTACTAAACTGAAAAGTATGGAGAGACCTGGTCTGAATAGAGATATTGGATTCTTGTCTCATTACTTATGCTAAAACTATTTTTATTCATCTGCATACTATCCCTTGCTTTTTCCTGTAGGACTAATTGCAGTCGTTAACAGTCGTCAACAGGTTTCCCATGCCCATTTAGTCAATCACCCATCTCCTACTACCCTTCTGAGAAAAACCCCACCCCACCCTCCCACTATATACTGTATAATGGTCTGGTGACTTCTGTTTCAATGTATCTGAAGAAGTGTGCATGCACACGAAAGCTTATACCCAGAACAAACTAAGTTGGTCTCTAAGGTGCTAATGGACTATTCTATTCTATTCTATTCTATTCTATTTATATTTTTTTAAGTGTTCCTGTCCACAGCCCAGGAAGAGGTTTTTGCATTCATTTTGATTCTAAGTGTTTTGAACTCTAAGATGGAGTGTATATTTAAAACCCAGTCGATGATACAAAATAACATAGCTGTCTGTATGGGATCAGCTGCATTCCCCATTCAGACAGAGCAAAATTCTGCCTCTGCCACCCCTGTTTCCCAAGATCAGAATCTGCACGTCCGTTATAGATCTTTTGCTATTGCTTGGCTCTCTTGTTTTGATAAACAAGACAAGAGGAAGAAGAGAAATGGCAGGAACTTTGATTAAGCAAGCCCATCATAATGCAAGCCATTTAATTAGGAAATAATGCTAGAAACGGTTTCCCTTCCTTTGCTATTTTCCAGGCAGGATGCATCCTTCGGAAATGGGAAGCGCTGAGGGACACAAAGGGTTCATATGCATCCCAGCCAAGTGGTCACACAGGAAAGTGAAAATATGGCCAGGCACTTATGTAAGCCGGCTGGACGTTATTCATCTTTTGGAGAGGAAGTATCAGCTAAACTCATGAAGTTGATGTAAATAGTCAAGTCAGGCCCCAAAAAGGAGAGCGAAAACAATGGCCCCTATTTTACCTTGACGCCTTTTGCTAATGTTGCTCCTTTCTATTTACTTCAGCCCTGACTTCGGAATAGTTACTGGGACTAAAAATAACCACACATTTGAGCCTTAAATATGATTCCTGTCAGTTTCTGTGACCACAAGGTCAAACAAAACAGGCATTTCCTACTCTTTAACCTTTGCAGCGAGCAGAAGGAAAAGTGTTCAAAAGGGCCACTGTTATTAAGGGCAGCCTGAAACATCTGACCCTGAACTGTTTTGTTTTGTTTCTTGAATTCTAAGCGTGAGGAGAGCCATGAGAAGAATGCCATGGCGTCCCCAGTTTTGGGCTGCTTGAAGCCCATCGGTTGCTCTTCAGCAGTATGACATATTGATCCTGGTCCTATAGTAGAATACAGGCCCAATGGAATGTTTATTTACAGTGTTCTGAGGAGCAAAAACCAAAGCCCAGTGGAGTTTGCCTGGAGGATTTCCATTGCTTCCATGGGCATTTGATCAGAGGGTTTTCTGAGGAAAGCAAAACACTTCCACTAAATACTAACCTAAATTTTTGCATTTTGTGGAGAATAGCGATAGACAGATGTGTCAAATCTGGGTTGTCCCAACTTCTCATTTGAGTTCACTTCTCTACATTTCCACATTGGTTTACACACACACACCCCTCACAAAAATTCATCAGCATTCACTAGTATTTCTCCATTTGGTGTGCTATTTTGGCTAACATACACATTTTGTGAGAAACTTTCCATAATATCATACAGTTTTGCATGTTATGTTCACTGGTATATGCATGTTTATGTGTGGTTTCCCCTAATAGAAACATTTTTTATTATTCATTAAACTACATAAAGGGAAAGTAAAGGAATCATAATATATTGATAAGCACAAGAAAGAATGAGAGGGAAACAAAATACATAATCTAGATTGAGCAGCATCCATTCACTTCAATTAGTCTTGCTCATGAGAACATCCAAATTTTCATTCCAAAGCCTTGAGCTTTTGCCTCTTTTTAGAAACAAGCCACTGAGCAACAATATTGGTGGCTCTCTGAGATATGTTTCCTCAAAGTAGTTCACACTGAGTTTAATGGAATTTACTTCTTAGTAAAGTACTTTGAGTACTGAAGTCTTAAGACTGGATTGCGCCTGACTCCAAAATTTTGGGATAAGCCTCTCATACAGCCTTCCCCAACTTTGTGCCCTCCAGATGTTGTTGGGTTTCATCTCCAATCAGCCCAACAAGCATGGAAAAAAAATTTGAATGATGGAAGATATAGACCAAAGCATTTGCAGGCTGGGGAAAGCTGGTCCAATATACAACAGTACAATCCAGTACAATCTGCTGGCTGGACAGCAGCAGAATGTGATGAAGTTGCAGAGCCAATGCTGAATGCCTAGGCTCATTGCTCATGCTGACCATGGCAGAAGGTGGATGGTGATGCTGTCAAGTGATAGCAGTGCAGCCAGCTGGGGATCCAGCCAATCTTGGGCCAGCTCAGCATCACCCTGCCCCATCTGGAGACTTTACACAGGCTACTGCTAGCTGGGATCCCACCAAGGCTACTTTCATCCATCCATTTGGTGGACAGAAAAAGGAACTGTGGACCAGAGAAAGGAAGTTGTTGAAGGCTAGCAAGCAGAAGCTGGCACAAAGAGCAAACTTTTTCAGCAGGGGGCCGGTCCACTGTCCCTCAGACCTTGTGGGGGGCCGGACTATATTTTTTTGGGGGGGGGAATAATGAACAAATTGCTATGCCCCACAAATAACCCAGAGATGCATTTTAAATAAAAACACACATTCTACTCATGTAAAAACACGCTGATTCCTGGACCGTCTGCGGGCCGGATTTAGAAGGCGATTAGGCTGGATATGGCCCCTGGGCCTTAGTTTGCTTACCCATGACAAAGAGCTCTCTCTCTCTCTCTCTCTCTCTGTGTGTGTGTGTGGGGGGGGTATGTTGTGGGGGTGGTGTTAGTGCACTGTGTTCCCAAAATGGAATCACACCCTCTCTCTTTCTCTCTCCCCCTTCATTTATATCATTGAGTGCACATTAAAACAGCATGGAAAGTGAAATGGGTGGCTGTTACAGCTTCCCACATGACTTCATGTTGAGAGGGGCTCGAAGGGGGAGCAATGCCCAGCAAATTTCAGAAACGTAAGTTCTCAATGTTTCCATCCTGTTTCCTCCTCTCCTCGACTCTCTCTGTGTGTGGGTCATTGGAGAATGGGATGTGAGGTGAGGGAGCGAGGGAGTTTCCTTCATGCTTCGGCAGTGGTGCAGAATGTGGGGAAAACAATGCTTGGTCTGAATCCAGGAATTCCTTTGGGGATAAGCTGTTGGAATGCTAAGCAGAGAGCCAAATAATTTTGCCCAGGTATCCAGCAGTTTAGGTAATGTTTCCAGATAGAAATAGACCAAAATAAAGGGCACTTTGGAGCTCTGATGTTTTTTGAACCAAGTGGAAATATGAAGCATGGGGTGGAGGTGGAAGGTTTTATGCTTTATGGAACTTTATGGAACTGAGATGTTCTGGAATAAAGAACATCCTAAAATAATGGGCAGTCAACTAACTAAGCGGCACTCTAAAGACAGATAATTTTTTATCAATGTCAGAGATGTAGTACTAAGAATGCCTCTCTTCAAGTGTTGTAGAATTGTTCATAAGTTCTATTGTTTTTCTTCAAGATGTTGACAATTTCAGCAGTTTTGCTTCAGATATAGTATGCTTTCCTATTTCATTTATGCATGCAGTTTTTAGGAAGTTCTCCTCCTCCTTGGGTTGTTATCTTAATTTCATCAAACTGGAGCTTTCTAATGACCAAGAGATACATTTCACACAGTCAATCTCCAGATACACAGGAGTGGCTTTTTAGCTAATAGTCCATACATCAGTGGCAGAGCCCATTGTTTGTTTAATTTTTATGCCACCCTTCATCTGAGGATCACAGGACAGTTTACAATATAAAAACACCAAAAATAATTAACATAGTAACGGACAAAAAAAAAAAATCAACAACAGTTTAAAAGCTAAGGGTTGTTTAATTAATCAAAGGCCTGGGAGAAGAGGACTGTTTTTGCCTGGTACCTAAAGATATGTAATGAAGGTGCCAGGTAAACCTCCCTGGGGAGAGCATTCCACAGACAGGGAGCCACTGCAGAAAAGGCCCATTCTCCTGTTGCCACCCTCCAGACCTCTCATGTAGGAGGCACATGAAGAAGGGCCTCAGGTAATGATCTCAGAGTCCATATGGGGAGAGGAGATCCTTGAGGGGTATTGCGGTCCTGGGTATATCATCCCTCTGCAAAAGTCATGTAATAACTGTGGAATCAACAACTGCTTCTGTACTGACAGTCTACAGCTTCACTTTATGATTGACGCCAGCATCTGTTTTGGAGTGTAAGCTGCTGGAGAATGCTGCTAGGATGTGCATCCACCTTTCATCTTGAATGGGCATCCTCTGTCTGAACTGTGCAGATGAAAATGAAAGCATTTCTTGTTATTCCCCCCCCCCCCCATGCTTGAGAGGAAATGGTAAAAAAAAAAAGTTGGGCGTTATCACCAGGAAGAGATCCATATCACTGACAAAGGAAGTACAAAAAACTCTGACATACCGGTAGATCTGTGACAAAAACATCGTACTGTGATCTTCCGCATGAAGCATGATTAACAAGGCTGGATTAAAATAGCTGCCTTGTAATTTTATTTTTTAAAAATAAATAAAATGTAGGGTTAAATTGTTGCTGGTGGAATGGAGGGAGGTATTTGTTTGGAAAAGACAATAACTTTCTACTTCTTTGACAAGCCAGTTTTCTAGGTCCTGCTAAGGAAGGAAGAACGAACTTGGATAGATAGGGAGGCCGTTACTTTTTATTAGGTTTTTTCAAGCAGTGAGGCATGACATATGGTCTGCACTGAATTTTTTCCCCCTTCATGGCCTAGAGGCTCCAGATAAACTCCTAGGAATTTCAGTTTAATTTATAAAACTTACGTTTCTAGCTCTCAGAGAGCTGGAGGAAATCTTGAAAATGGGACTGCAGGGTGGGTGGCAAAGATTCATCGCCCACAATAAAAACATGTATCTATATCTGGAAAGAAAGAAAGAAAGAAAGAAAGAAAGAAAGAAAGAAAGAAAGAAAGAAAGAAAGAAAGAGACCTTTTGCCATTGACTTAGCAGAATCGTACTTAGGATGCCTCCATGGTCAGAGACAGTGATGGTTTTGAATATCAGGTCTCTGGAAACCACAAGAGGGGAGAGTGCCCTTGTGCTCAGTTCCTATTTGTGGGTTTCCCACAGGCATTTCCCACTGTGCAAACAGGATGCTGGACTAGGTGTGCCATTGGCCTGATCCAGCAGACCCTTATGAGGTTGACTAATGCTTCTTTGGAATGGGCAGCAACAAAGGTTTGGCTCCCTTTGGCTGTTGAGGGTGCCATTGGGCTTCAACCTGCAACTCACAACCAGGTGTCATCAAAACCATCTTGGACAGTAGCAGCTTGTGTGTCAGAGCAGAGCTGTGGATCTGCTCTCCCAACACTTGCTTGGGTGGGAATGGCAGCAGTGAGGTCAAGGCTGCATAGGAAACAGCAGGAGCACTGGATTGGCTCTGCAAGTGTGCCTGTGCAGCCCTAAACTTTGTGCCACCCTGCTCCATCTCAACCCCATCCAGGTGCACTGCAGTGAGCCCAGTGTCAGGAGGTAGGATCCATAGATCTGCTCCATCACATGGTCCTCTGTTGCCTTTTGGTCTCTTCTCATTCTAGACTGCAGCCTAGCATTCTGACTCATAGAATTAATCCACTTGCAAATACTTTATTCTACTTAGGGGTATTATACTTGGATACCTTTCATTAACTACAATGGGGTTTCAACACAAGAAGTTCCTTATGGAGTGGCGCCCAGAACCTTCGAACAGATAATAGCAGGCTTTCATATTATTCAGAAGAAAGTCCAATAGATTTAAATCAGTGGCCTTTTCGGTGGTGTCCCCATATTTATGGAACACTATTCTACTGCAGGTTCACATGGCCTTTGACTGGGTGTTAAAGATCTATTTACTTCAAGTCACTTTTTCTTTATAGTATATTATGCTACTGTTGTTTGATCTGGTGCCAAATTATCTTAACTACCTTAATGATATTATGCTGGGTGGATTTTTGCAGTTTACCGCCATTGCTGTTTTACAGCTCTTTTATTGCTATCTTATTGATTTCCCCTGTTACCTTTTCATGGTGATTGGCTTTTGTTTTCCATAAACATTGGAATTTATATTCATACGATGAAAGTTGAGGGTCTTGTAAGTGCCTTGCCTAAAGATACTGAATAAATAGCATTTACTCAATGTTTAGGACTACAGCTATAGTTGCTGGGCCTTTTTAGACAAATTCTCTGTCTGAAGCTTACTTTTTGTCACACAGCCGACAAGCTAGCGCAGAAGGAAAGCTAGTTCACACAGGAAAGCCAGGAGGACCCATCAGTTTCTTAAAAATGAAGATTAAGCAGGAAAGACTGCTGCTGTGAACGCAGTCTTATCAAACTTTTCAAATGTGTTTAGACTCCAGCTAGGAAGGAATGCAACTGTTGAAAAATATGCCTGGATTGCATTGTGGCATATCAAAGGAAGGATGGGCTGTTCCACAAGAGCTGATGTGACAAGATACATATTTGGAAGGACACTGTTGTCTTTTTAGCTCTTCCCCCAACTTCCAGGTCAGATTGTGGGTCAAGTCATAATTGTCACCAGTAGGAAAGGGAGGGAAATATGATGCATCCTCTGTTGTCCATGCAAACATTGGTATGTAAGAGAGAGAGAGAGAGAGAGAGAGAGAGAGAGAGAGAGAGAGAGAGAGAGAGAATTTCTACAGCACATATGCTAGTGTGGAGAGTACGACAGACCAAATCACAGAGCTGACACTGAGATCCATCTCTGAGGGCCTTCTGGCGGTTTCCTCACTGCGAGAAGCGAAGTTACAGGGAACCAGGCAGAGGGCCTTCTCAGTAGTGACACCCACCCTGTGGAATGCCCTCCCATCAGATGTCCAGGAAATAAACAACTACTTGACTTTTAGAAGACATCTGAAGGCAGCCCTGTTTAGAGAAGTTTTTAATGTTTGAAGTTTTATTCTGTTTTTTTGTGTTCTGTTGGGAGCCACCCAGAGTGGTTGGGGAGGCCCAGCCAGATGGGTGGGGTATAAATAAAAAATTAGTAGTAGTAGTAGTACTTTTCTTACTAAGCAATCAGGATATTTTCTGAAACTTGGTTTCCCTTACATTAGAAAACCTAAGGTTGACTCGTGATTCTTCAGTATAACTAATATTTAACCCTTTCAGAAATGCGACTTGATTAAGTATATGCAAATTTAAAATTATCCGTTGTTTAACAATGAGGGTGAGAGAAGAAAACCTCAATGGGCAACCAACTGAAAAACAACCAGGGGAAAATTGCAGCTCTCTTTGAGATCACACATAAGGAACTTCACATATCATCTTGGAAAACACATGTCTGAGTAGCTTTCAAAGTATTGTCCTGAGACTGTGTACACATTCCAGTCCAGAGGTCATACTGATGATGCCACTGATGAATTTGATCACACACATTTTATTAAAAACAGACGTGGGTGATCTAGATAGATATAAACTGAGCCTTGCGCTGTTTGGATCTCATCACTGTAGATGTGCCAGTAGCTGATCGAGCCAATCCCTGATAGTACTCCCTAGCCGATGAAGTTTCATGGTGGGAAAAACATCACAAATCTGAACTGTCTGCTTCAAATTCTGACCTCTGGCATGCCCATGTCCTTAGCCAGTGGAAAGCAGTCTGGGTCTATTGAAACCAAGTCCTGTCCAAGTCAAGACCATTCACGCTGGCCAAACACCCGGCCCTTTAAACATATATCATTGTAAAGACAAATTGCAAGCATCCTATGACAGCTAATGGGAATAATTTTTTTAAAAGCAATCTACCACCAACCATAAGGGAATTCTGCAATTTATTTGTAATTATGCGATCCCTTGGAATGCATCCCAATTCTCCCCGCTTCTTTACATTTTCATTCCGCTGTGACAACCTTATAAAAGTGACAGAGAACGCTCAGATCTTTGCCCGGCAAACAATATACATTATTTGTCACATGAAAGTAATGCATAGCTCTCTTAAATGTTCCCTAGCAGACTCCTATTGCATTCCACAAAGCGCCTGCACTTGAACCACCTCCATTCATATCAGAGTCTTTTTATCCCAGCACACATTGAGCAAGCTGCTCTGAAGCTTAATTCTCCTGACCCTTCAGTGCAGTCGGATATTGTCACCTAATCCCTTTTTTTCTCCTTATGTCCCATGTGTGGTTTTGACTTCTTTCTCTTCTCAATTCCTTTTTCCTCTTCCCTTTTTCTTTCTTTCTTATTCTATAAGCCTCTCTCCAGGCTCCACATTCCAGAATTCATCCTTGCATTAGTGCTGCCATACAATGCTTTCCCAGTGTTAGCGGATTAGACATTAAGGAGACTGTGGCAACTCTAGCATTACTCTATGCGCAGGGGGAACATAAGGGGATGGTGGAATGTCAGCAGAAAAGGAGAGGGTGGAGGGGAAAGGCATTGAAAAGTTGGGAATGGGCAGAAATGACACATTGGCTATAAACCAAAGTGGCTAAGGAATGGTGGTTCAGATTTAGGAAATGCAATTGTATAAAATTACTGGAAAACTGACCAATGTACCCTACTGAAGCGAGATTAGAATTACCAGGTGGAATAAGTCTTATAGACATCATTCAAAATTAAATTTCTGGTCATTTGAGAACACGCATGTGAAAGGCATGACCAAATGACTTTGGGTACACTATAGGCATCTTGCTCTGGGTTGCTAGTGCTATTGCCAACAGGATTTCCTGGACCCAGTATAATGTACATGGATAGGGCCCTCTGGTGCACCTGCAACTTTGCATAAAGTTTGCATAAATTATGTAGCATTTTGCATAAAATTTGCATAGACCTTTGTTATGTCCAGGTACATGCCCTCTTTTAGGTGGAGAGCTCAAACAAAAAGCAGAGGCCACACACAAGTAATGTTTGACACACCAGGGAAGCTTTCCCCATAATTTTATTTGCATAATTATTTGCATAATTTTATTTGCATTCTAGGAAAGGCTTACCCTGTTTAATGTTTGCCTGCCATGTAGCTGTTAAAGGCACAAAATTGCTCCCCTCATAATGGGAATCTTAAACCATGCAAAAAAAAATTTTTTTAATCAAGCAACAAAAGCAACAAAACATTTGAGTAACCTAACAATATACTTTTAAATTAAAAATATAAAAACGAGCAATCTGTTTAATTGTTCGGAAGCAACAAAAAAGAAAAAATGTGACAAGACACCAGAAATAAAAACACAAAGCCAGGAAATCAGGCACACACACCACACCCTCCCTGCAATGATTGCTACATTCCACTCCTAATATTTTAAGCAAAACACAACTAGAAACCATTTTGCGAGCCTTGATAAACAATAGCAACAAAAATACATTGAGCATGTGCACCGCAGTTCCACATTTTAAATTCATTTCCTGCCTTGGGTCAACTCTCATCCCAACCTACCTCATATGGCTGTTGTGAATATATAAGAGGTTTAAAATTGCTGCAAGCTGGGGGATGGGGGTGGACTTGGTGCTTGTATTATCAACATCCAATTTTGCTTTCTAAAACTTTTGATCAAATGATCTCCAAGACAGCTTACCTGTTAACAACCCCATGCATGTTTCATTAGAAGTGAGTCATCTTTGCAAAGTTTTCGCATTTTGAATTTGCCACTTGGAGGGAATCGTTTAACATCCATCCACATAGTATTTGCAGAAATTAACTTCTAGGGAGTACCTGATCTCAGATGAACCCCCCACAACAGAGTAGCATCCTATTTGCTAGGAAGGGCAAAGGAACACAAGGAGTAACAGCAGATCCTTAAACTACAGAGATTCCAAGGATTAGAAAAAGAGACTGAAGCAAGCAAGAAAAAAAAATGCACCTAAAGGGAGAGGGAAATGTTAGTTTTTTCGGACCCCATGGATTCCTATTGTCTTGTGTCAGAACCACTTGTCAATCATGATTCCACTCATCAACTAAAAGCACTGAAAGGCAGGTGCATTCAGGGTTGCTCATCTCACAGAAATCACTTAGAAGTTTGCCTTCACACCTAGCTTTGTATATTCCCTTCCAAGAGGCCTAGCAATTTGCTTAAGCATCTGGAACTCTTCTTTACTGTGTGCCCAGTACAACAGTACCCCGGGGCCCTGTTATGGTGAAAACCAGTGCTGTAGCTATGGGGGTGGGTGGGCTAGCCAGGTTTTTTGCCCTGGGTGAAGCCTTCAAAGGGGCGCCATTGAGGTTCCCAGCCTGTGTGTGAGAGAGAATGCAAATGTGTGGGGGGGGTGCCATACTGGGTCTTTGACCCAGGTGAAATAAGGCCTAGTTTTGCCCCTGGTATAAATTATTGCGATGGGACAGCAAAATGTCATGGCACTTGCCATTTCTCCAGGCCAATTCCACTGGTAGCTCTATGTTAACCCATTTAAGAGACCCTACCTTGGTTCAAATCAAAATGGCAGAGGAGAAAGTCCCAGATATTGCCTACATCTGTAAAAACAATAACAGGTAGCTGTTCAGATTCATTGATTCTAGGTTTGAATTGACAGTGTGACCATTTCAGGATCAAATGACCAAGGATCCGAAAGTTGTTAAGGGAGTGATTACAGCAAGAATGAACCCTTCACCAACTCATATTTTTATTCTCATTGTTGCAGTGGTTGTTGATGTTACAAATTTATAAATTGCTTAAACTGCCTGAAGCTACCAGAGCGCCGTACAACATGATGAAAATTGAATAAAATACAAAACATACACTGTCTCACCTTAAATAGTCAGAGCTTCATCAAAGAATGTTTCCCTCACAATGATCACACCTGTCCCTTATATCAGGAAAAATACTTTAGCAAGCAGGATTCTTTTACAGCTCATTGTCCAGGAAATAAGGTTTATAGTGAAACATACAGAGAGAATGGACTAGATTGCTTTTAAATGACCCAAGCCTCAATGATCATTAAATATAATAAGCAAAAAACCAAGCAGCCATTAAGGTTTCTCCAGTTTGAAACATCATTTTATTTACAGAGCAACTAAGCAATTATGAATTTAGTGGAACTGGAAAAGTGATCATGAGAGAAAACCTCAGAAGTAATAATAAATTGGTAGGGTGAAGCTGGTAATGGAGTTCCATGGAAAACCATCAGTGTTTTCTCTGGCTCCAGCTCCCACAGAGCTTTATGCAATGTGTAGGCAGGCAAAAAATTCCAAAATCTACATCTGAGAACAAAAAGTATCTTGGGAAGACACCACAAAACCAAGGGAATGGATATGTACAAATAGAAAGCAACAGAAATGCCATGGAACTACCAACTTCCTGCATATAATTTCATGTCTAATAATCCAGTGGGAAGACAAGGGCATATCTCCGTGGGATCTTGCTGAGCCCATGGTTCAGAGCTGGTCTAGATCAGGGGTGGTTAGAAGGCAGTTCAGTAGCTCTACAAGGCTTTCCAATTCCCCAGTGTTTAACAACTGCAAAAAAGGTTATCTGCTCCAAATTGTGCTGTTAAAAACCCTGATTTGTACTCTTCTACTTGTAAAACATATACTGGGCAGCTCAGTGCTCTGATACCCGAACCACAATTTTGCATATAGGTCCCCTTCCAGTTCAGCCACTATTTTGCCCTTGACTCTGGTTGGTTGATCTTGGAGTTCTAGTAAAAGGAACAATAAAGGGATCAGCATCCTGGTGCTAAGAGTTTCCCCTGTCTTGGATGTATCATTTCACATATGGCTAGCACATAGCATAGCCTCTACAGTGGTACCTCTAGTTACGGACTCGATTCATTCTGGGATGCCGTTTGCACCCCAAAAAGTTCGAAACTAGAATGCCGCTTCTGCGCATGCACACAGCACAACGGAGCGCTTCTGCGCATGCGCGTGTGGCAAAACCCGGAAGTATATACTTCCAGGTTTGCAGCATTTGTGTCCTGAAAAAATACAACTGGAAGAAAGGGGTTATGTTCACCGCATGTATGATGTTAAAGGAAAATATAATGAAAATGATGTATAGATGGTACTTGACCCCTGTTAAATTAGCAAAGATTTATCATAACTGTGATAACTTATGTTGGAAATGCAAAGAAAAAGAAGGAACCTTTTACGACATGTGGTGGACCTGCGCCAAGGTGAAAGACTTCTGGGAAAAGATTTATAATGAATTGAAGAAAATGATGAAATATACATTTATAAAGAAACCAGAAGCCTTTCTTCTTGGAATAATAGGTTTGGAATTGCCCCCAAAAGATGTAAAGTTATTTTTGTATGCCACAACTGCTGCTCGAATTTTACCAACTGTGGAAAAATGGCAGATGGAAATGGACTTTTTGGAGCTAGCTCATCTTACTGGAAGAATCTGCGTCCAGAAAGAAGAGGAACATCAAGGAGATTGGAGGAAATTTAAGGACTATCTAAATAAATATTGTAATATTAAAAATTAGAAATTACCTAAAAGTACCAAACAGGCCTAGGATTAAATTAGGATTTACTTAAATAAATGGGATTTAGAACATTAAGAAAAGTGAAGAAATTTGATTATAATTGGAATATTGAGCTTTAATAATGATATTGGAAAACTGTTACATTCATATACAAGGGAATTCAGAAGGGAGGGACTAGAGGAAGTCAAGTAATATGTTTATAAGGTTGGATTTTTAAATAATTAAGTTTGTTTGTGTTGTTTATTTGTTTGCTGTTATTTTTATAGATGTATTTTTTCTCCTTTTTTGTTCTCTTTTTATTTTTCAGTATTTGTGTTGATTTGTTTTTTGGTTGTGCAACGTTTGTTACAATATGTGTTATAATTGTATAAAACTTAATAAAAATTATTTGGAAAAAGAAAAAAAGAAAAAAATGAAACCGGAGACTGACGTAACAAGAGGTACGACTGTATCTATGAACCATGCCAGTGGCATTCTCCAGTGCAGGTATGTAAACTGATGATGCGATTGCCTCAGCTCATGTGGTAAGTTGCATTCGACTAGGATGTGGGAATGGCCACCAGGGCATGCCAATCTCAGTGCTGATTGTAGTGTCTCGGTGAGCTTGAAGTGAAAGAAGCAGTACTTGATAAATACAGGTGACATATATTGGAATGGTGGTCCTGACCTGACACATTAAGCAAAATGGAGTTTGCCACTTACGCAGAGGCACAGTTCCTGTGGACTGGCATGTGACACGGAGGAGAACTCATAGGGCCAATCAAGTTGCCACGTTCTTGACAGGGACTAGATGCACACTGAATCAACATATCTAAGCATCAACAGAAACCTTATGGAGACCTGATTTTCTTAATGCCACTATCAAAGATTTCTGACAAAGGGAAATATTTGCCTCATTGATAGATAGATATATAGATAGATATTTGTTTGTTTGTTTTAAAAAACAATGTCTTGTGCCCCTTAGAGGCACTCTGATAAAACAAAAAAATATTACCTTATTGGTTTCCTATAGAATAAATGGGAGGGCTGCAACTCTCCAGATGTTGTTGGACTACAGTTCCCATCATCCCTGACCATTAGCTTTGCTCTCTGGGGATGGAGTTCAACAACATCCGGGGGGGGGGGGGGGCTCAGATTCCTTATTCCTGATTTAAAGCCTATGTAAAGGGACTCATATATAAATGCCAGTTTGTTTCTGCTCTCCTCCTCATGTCCCATGAAAACACCCCAGGAGTGAGAACAAATTACCTGAGAGCATATAGGAATTTGATGGCTGTTGATTCAGCCACTAATGCAGGCATTGTGGAAGAGTGTTAAAATTGCTTCTCTTCTCCCAAAGCGCAGCAGGTACAAGACCTAGGAAGACCCTTCTAAAGCGGGGAGCGGGGAAAGAGAGCCATTCTGAAGCTCTCTCCTTACTACAGCTTCAAGAAATTGGGATCTGTTGCCTGGATTTGACTTGGAGAGGGTGAGACAGCTACTGTTTCAGTTATCTGCTTCATTAAGTTTAGACTATATTTGTGTCTGTTTGCTTTTCTACTACTGCTTGGAAGTGTGTCTATCTGTGCTCTGTTTCACAAGGTCTGGAGTTTATTTGCCTGCGCTTGCTTTCCATTGCCTTTGGACTGTGTTTGCTCTGTGCTCTGTTTCATTGAGTCTGGACTTTATGGGCCTGAGTTTCTTCCACAGCTTTCTGGGGCTATATTTGTTTTGCTTTCCAGAGCCTGAGAATGTGGCGGTACGTGGCTTGCTCATTTGCCTTGAAGAGTGACTGCGACTGTCTTGTGGCTAACGTGAGAGCATTCCTACATACAAGTTGACCCTTTGCCTAATTCTTGCACTATTGAGCTATATTACAGATGCAGAATACGATCCGCTGGGAAGCTCCCTTGTACAAGCGGCATTATTAGTAGCGTTATTTATTGCATTTGGTTGCCGCTTTCTAAAATGCCACTGACTAACCAGCTGCTTGTCAATCATTTAAAACCATATACATTGAATAAAATGCAATAGAACAAAAATTC